>NW_024429195.1:69799868-70424868 GCF_017639785.1 Mesocricetus auratus
GCTTCTTTCCCAGAGGTAGAGTGACAATAAGAAAAAAACCATGAAAGCCCTTTGTAGGAAGGAAACATCAGACTTTAGAAGAAGCCCTGTTGGATAAGGTCAGTAAATGAATATTAATATGAACCAACAGTAATGTTTTTCTTTGCATATTTTAAAGCATGAAAAATATGCAGGATTTACATATTTTTCCATCTCAGTTTTCTTAGGTAAAAATAAAATAATATATATGCACATATGTACATGTATATATGTGTGGAGAGAGAGAGAGAGAGAGAGAGAGAGAAACAGAGAGAAAAGAAATAAGACAACTCTTAACATACTGAATATCACCTACTGAATAGATACTTGCAATATTTTGACTGGAGTAATGATTTGTAACAATGAACATGAGAGGATGTGGCTCAAAAATAATGCATCCTTAATTTCCAGTGATTTATCTAGATAGAGAAATTATAATTTGAATTACAGAAGAGTATTGTTCTATGTATTCATTTGCCAAATATACATTTAATTCATGAGTGTGATATTGCTAGGTGCTGTTAAATCCACTTGATTTCCAGCATATAGCTGAGGAGATGTAGTGTATGTTTATTAGTTTGTGACATTCATGGATATGCCTCTCTCATGCCTCTATATTTCCCATAAATCTTGTTAATGTTTCTATATTCCTTATTGTCTGTATCTTCAGATAAGGAATATATAAACAATAGAAATAATATTTTAAACCATTCTAACGTTTTGTTTCTGTAGCAGCAATAATAGTACTTAAGAGCTAAGGATACACATGAACACAAAAAGGCTATTTGCAAAACCCTTTGATGAACAATATAGCATCCTGAGAAAAACCTGAACAATGAGTATGCTAGGCAATGTGTCAAAGTGAATGGAGGAAATCTCTCATGGCCTGGCCCCTAGTTGAAAAGCTACATTTAGTCAATGGCTGCTGAGGGAGAAAGGATGGATTTTCTCTAGTAACCATTACCCTCATAGGTTATACAATCCCATGAGTTATCTAAACATATGTAAATGTGAGTGTGAGCAACATTACACGGATTTTGGTGCCTCCCACCTGACATATTGTGGTGTGTGTGTGTGTGTGTATGTGTGTGTGTGTGTATGTGTGTGTGTGTGTGTGTGTGTGTGTGTGTGTGTATGTAATACATTTGAGAGGGAAGGGTAAAAATGCTGTAAATATAGTATCCATGTGTGAAATCCTCGAGAACTGCAGGTGTCAAGCCTGGGAAGAGTTGTCCAACACCAACTGGACTCAAAGGGAGAGGGAAAAGGGGGGGAGAGACATGGAGTTGGGAGGGAAGGATGTGAAAGAACATCTGAGCAGAGTTGGGGGGAGTGAAGAATGAATATGATCAAAATACACTGTACAAATTTCTCAAAGGATTAATACTTTTTAAACAGTAAATCTTTAAATATGAAACATTAAAATGAAAAGAAATAACAGTATCTAAAAAAGATCAATTGATGAATTAACGATTTCCTTAAACTAAATGTTATTAAACATAACTTAGTAGAGATCTAGAGGATAAAAGAAGATCATGGGTTAATAATTAACCTTAGGAATTGAATGATAAGCAATTATGGTTTATTTTGACAATATTTATACAGTTTTGATGGACATCTATGACCGTAAATTATATTTGTTCCATTTTTTACTCATCTATGTTAATTGTACACATGAATGGAATCCAGTGTTGCATTCTATACATACACATAGTATGTACAGATCAAATAGAGTCTCTATTATTCCCTGCCTCCCCACCTAAACCTTTGTAAAGATGGCTCTATGTTTCGGTTGATTTTCTTTAGTCCTTTTTGTAAGGAAGCAACAATACTGTTCTTAATTTCTGTGCTGACTCATTTCACTAAACATGTTGTTCTCTAATTTCGTCCACATTGATTCAAATGACAGGATTTTATTTTATGGCTGAATCCTTGGTTGTGTGAGTAGTGCATTTTCTTTCATTGTGTTTATTCATTCAGATGTCGATAAGTACCAAGTTTTATTTTATACTGTAGCTGTCACAAATACTACTGCAGTAAATGTGAACATGAAGGCAGCTCATTAGTATGCTGATTTCCCAGAAACAGAATAGGTAAACTAGCGTTGTTCATTTATTTATTGCTTTTGGAACATGGTCTCAGTATGAACATGCCTTCTACCAAAGGCTAGGATTAGAGGTGGGTTCCACCTTGCCTGTCGTAATCTTGTTTGAATTTTGTAAGGAGATGCGACAGTGTTTTCCACGATGGTTTTACTAATTTGAATTCTCACCAACAATTTATTCTTTTTTAACATTCTTAACAGCCTTTGCTATTATTAGTTTAATGACAGCTCCTATAATTGGAGTGAGATGATGTATCATCCTGGCTTCACTTACACTTCTGTGATGGTTAATGATGTTGAGGCTATTCCCCTGTATTTGTTGGTAATTCATATTTCTTCTTCAGAAAAGGTTCTTTTTCAGATTATGTACCCACTTTTTAATTGGATCTCTTGTCTTTGGTTGGCAAGTTCCTTGAGTTCTCCGTGTCATCTGCTTATCAGTTCTATGTGGTGGATATCGCCATTCCAAGGTTGTTCTCTATTCATCATTCCTTTTGCTGTGAATAAGTTTTTTCATTGATACAAGCCTATTTGTCTTTTGTTTGTTTCCTGTGCTTTTGTGGTCATATGTTAAAGTTTTTTAACCATATTTATATGTTGAAGTGTTTTCCATGCTCTAGTAGTTTCATACTTGCAGGTCTTTTAGTTTGATATTATGTTCTATAGTTTGATATATGAGCCTCTCTTGAGGACGAGAGAGTCTACCTTTATTATTTTGAGGGTCTTGCCTGGTGCCTGCCAGCCAGAAACTGAATAGATGTTTGTCAAATGAATATCTGTTGGAGCCACTAGATATTGATCAAATAAATAATTTCAGGTTGAAAAAGTCAATGTCAAAAAGTGGGACATGTTAAAAAGTGTTTTGGAATGTATTTATTGTACATGGATTTCATTAGGTCATTTCCAAACAGGTATATAATGTATTTAAACATATTTCTTCATGGTCCCTTCCCTCTCCTTTCTTTCTTTCCTTCCTTCCTTCCTTCCTTCCTTCCTTCCTTCCTTCCTTCCTTCTTCCTTCCTTCTTTCCTTCCTTCCTTTTTTATTTTTCCCTTTTACTGAAAGTAGAGTCTTTTCTCATGTGATATATCCAGATTACAGTTTCTCCTCCCTCTACTGCTCCCAGTCTCCCAGTTCCTCCCTCCAGATTCACTCCCTTTCTGTCTCTCATTAGAAAAGAACAGGCCTCCAAGAGATAACAACCAAACATGACAAAATAAAAAATAATAAGTTAAAGCAAAAACGTTACATGGAGACTGGACCAGGCAACCCAACAGAAGAAAAAGAACTCCAAGATCAGGCACAAAAATCAGAGACTCACTGGTCTTACACTCAGAAGTCTTACAAAAATACTAAGATGAAAGCTGTATTGTATATGCAGAGGACCTGGTATAGACTTGTTGGACCCTATGCTTGCTGTCTGTGAGTTCATATGTTCCTTGTTAAGTTGATTCAGAGAGCCTTGTTCTCCATCCCCTTCAGCTCCTACACTCTTTCTGCCTCTCTTCTGTGTGCTCTGAGGGGGAGTGATTTGATGGAGATCTCCCATTTAGAGTCTTTCTCCACAAAGTCTGGCTATGCATCCCTGTATCAGTTCCCATCTACAGCTGAAGGAACCTTCTCTTATGATGACTTAATAAAGTGCTGATTTTAATTTATTGATAGTTCCACCAGACATCAGTGTTCATATATAAAAGCACATACATTTGAAGATAAACAGTGTTTTCTTTGGACATCGTTCTATGCTTACCATAACCAGGTGTGGTACCTCAGAAAGCTAATTTGCACTTTTGTTCATGAGTTTTCAGCATAGCCCTCTGCTCTGGCTCTCATGCAGATCCAGGTCATCTGGAAGGGAGAAAGGTCTGATAAGAACCTGTGATATATAATTGTGTAGTTCAACAATCCTCTCCCCAAAGACAAGGCTTCAGAGTCAGTCTCAGAAGCATATATCCTTATACACAGTGCTCGAAAGCCTTGCTTATTTCAACATACTTGCTTTTTACAAACATAAAGGAAGCTTTTCATTATACATCTCATATCTGATCAGTACAAAGTTATTAACAACAAGCTAGCAAGTAGGTGGCTCCAACTATTCTCTAAAGACACTCCATATATATTTGAGTCACTAGTTTGACCCATCCCCACTGATAATTCCAGTTGTTTTTGCAAGCTCTCCTTGAAAAATAGAGCTGCTCTCAGAGCCAAGTGTTACCAGCTCCTTTGCAAACGGAGAAAGCTTTGGTTGCAAACTGTGATTATTTCATGATGTGTTCGCTAATGTTTCAGTGTCATATGATGATGATTTCATAATGTTATATCATTATTTCCAGTTCCAGTGTGTTTATTGTGTGACTTGGAGTTCCAGGACAAGCCATAACTTTATTGACTTTTGCAATAACAACGTAGTGTGCAAAACAGTCTATACTGGAAAAGATTACATATTTGCAAGTCAGCTTTGTGGTTTTTCCTTTCTGAAATTTCTAATTTTTTTCTGTTTCCTGTCTTTGTTTTTTTCCCATTATATTTATTTTCAGAGGTCACTGTCACAGGTTAAAGCAGACTGTCTTTGGACAGGGCCACAGTCACTTCACTGAATAGAGAAACTTACTAATGTAAGACTTTTAAGATTCGGGGATTTAATTGTTGTCCCATGAAAGCTGCTGTGAATTGGTCGTTATCTTCATATGATTTTCTGCTCACACTCCATGTGGTTTGGTAAGTTAGGCAGGGTTCGAGCCTTTCAGGGCTTGAACAGGGATGACTACTAGACAATTGATTTCTAAAAGCCTGATCACATTTGATGTTTTGCAAACAACTTTACTTGTATAGATATTATGTTACTAGAATTCAGAGATCGTGAGGGCACATTAGCAAATCACTTTTAATATGAAGGAAATAGAATACTGTATTTGTGTGTGTGTGGGAGGGGTGGTGCCTTTGAGGCTTACAAGCTGGTAGAACAATTAAAAGAGGGAAGATGTCTTGAGGAGAATCTGCTTCTTTGTGGAGGAGAAAGCATGGCAAATTCAACTTGTGGTGGTGGCGTCTTCCATCACAAGCTACCAGGAAGCATATGAACAGCTGGAACTATAGAACCAGTCTACTTCAGTTGGCCAGGCTATACCTACCAAAGCCTCCAGAAGCTACCGACTAGAACCACAAACTGGAGGGCAAACACTCAAAAGCAAAGCCTGTTGTAGATGTCATTTCCATTGCAAGTCACAAAAGATATTTGACTTCATTTTATATTTGATGTTGGTATTAAACTAGAAGAGAGAAGGTGTCATTTTAGGGAAAATCTAAACTCAGCAGTTGTAACGCAGTGTTGGTGATTTATTTCAAAGGTTGGCTAACAATTTGCACTGGTGCAATGGTTTTTAGCATGAAGAGCTGTATATCTGAACAGTGACAAAATGTCCCCGGTTGAGAAGCATTCTGCAATTTATCCTGACTCTAGAGTTTTCCACATTGATTGGTCCTTGAACTTAAAGCACTCATGACTTCTGATAAAGCACATGAAAGCTAAGGAAGGGGATATGTATCAAATAATTACCTGCCACTAATACCACGTTCTTTTATTCCTTTATCAGATTTGCTAGACATATTTGCTTAGAAACTGCAAAGCAAACTGGCAATGTTCCTTGAGAAGAAAAGACATTCTCAGCACTTACTCAAGTATTGAACTGTGCCCTGTGGCTTGCTTGGTGGGCAACTTCCAAAAGCAAAACATACTTCGGGGTGCAAAACCACCAGCATGTGTATATCCTCATATACAGTAGAAGCAACTCCTTCCTGACCCCCTCCTCCAAAGCTGCAAGTCAGTGTGGTGATTAAGATCCAGGCTTTGAGATCAGAGACTCAAATCCTAGCTCTGCCATTTACTAGCTATGAGTCATCGGGTAAATTATTTAAACTCTTTAGGTTGCATATTCCTTATTGATAAAGTAGGCATAGCAATTGCGGCTTCCGCATGTATTTGTTAAGAGAATTAAATGAGTTAATCCATGCAACAAACACGGCACAATTCACCAAGCCATTCAACAGGAGTTGCTGTTATTATCGTCACCGTATTGCACACAAGAATGCAAACTGGAAAGTAGGTCACAGAGATTAATATTATGCTTCCTCCATATCACTCTAATGTGGAGTCAGCTATAAAATGCAATGACTTAGTAAGTAGTAAACATGATGCCAGCATTTAGAAGGGAAGTCTAGTGTAAAACGCTGTCATTGCCCTGAGTACAATTGTGTGTTGTGTAGGAATTTCTGAATGAGTATTTTGGCTTTTTTCCCCAAATTCTCATGATTAATTGTTGCTGCTGGTTATGATGTCTATATTTCTGGCAGAAAGTCTTCTGAGAAATGGTACAAAGCAAGCAAATATGTGCCTGCTTCCCATGCAGGTATACCTTTGCTGTTGAGGGGACGGGTTTGAGGAAGGAACAGCAGTCAGTTTGCATTTACCCAGTTTAATGCTGCTCCTTACGAACAAGACATTGAACTTTAACTTATATTGCTACTAGACCCTACAAGCATTTGCTTTACAGTTTTCCAAATAATAACTATTTAAAACAGGGAGACTGTTCAAACACCGACTTATCTGTGAGATGGGGCCAGGCAGCACCAGCTGCACTGGCTTAGCTCCTGCATCTGGGTTCTGAGGCGGGTAACAGCAACAACAAAAAAGTCTTCATGAACAGTATTTTAAGAATTTTGGCAATGCACAGGACAGGGGAATTAAAAAGAATTCTTTGCTGAAAACAGAACTGGTGGAAACAATTCTGTTTGCTCGCCACAGTTCAGCCAGCAGTCGAATAGGCCAGGCCTTAGATACAAACAAGCATGCCTGGAGTTCTGTCCAAAGCCACCGTGTCCCCATAATCAAGGCCAGTGTACTTGCTGGCAGATGTCCAAGAGCTGGGAATGGCAGTGTGTTCTGCAAAAACATGAAGCATAAAATGGATTTCCAGATTAGCAGTCTTTAGCCTAATGGTAACAGTTCTCAGCAGTGAGTTTGAAAAGAATGTATCTGTTGGAAAGTGCGACTGCTTCTTCCTCCTCCCCCTCCTTCTCCTCCTCCTCTTGTGCTGTTCCTGAAACAACTCAGTATTATTGATTGTTTTCTTTCATTACTTCTCTGCGGGTTTCATTTATTCCTGTGTTGCTGCACTCACTTTATACAAATAGGGAAATGCTGATGAACTTAAGAATTGTGTAAAAAAACACTCTCTTTAGCAACAGATTAAGAATTATAGGACTCAAAATCAATTGATGAAATTAAGTACCAAAGAAAAGGATGACTGAAACAGAAATATTTCTGTTTCTTCTTCTCTCCTGACTCTCCTTTACCTCCTCATCTGTCCTGATGGCATTGGAGGCTTCGGTGTGTCATATATTATACTGCTTTATTCCATCAGCTTGGCTGGCAATTGTCTATTGCAATGAGTCATTGGTCTGGTTCAAGGCATCTGGTTTTTGGTACACTATCCTCACTGGATCTTCACCGGAGCTCTTCTGGGGTATCCTGTGTCTTAGAGATCTTGCGGGTATCGGCCCATAGGATCAGTTCCTTTTTGAGCTCCAGCTGGATCTAGATGGGGTAGATGCTAGGGTGGGCCAACCCAAGGTCCAGTTGTGGGCCTGGGTGTTAGCCAGGCAGGTTAGATCAAGCCACCGAGGCCATCTGCCTTGTGTGCGGTGGCATAGTCAGCTCCCCTACATGCATGCCCTCAGAGTAGATTGATCCTCACCTGTTGTGAGGGGTCAGGGCCCTCTCTCCTGTGTGCAGGGCCAGGTCTCTTGCTGTAGTTGCCAGTGAGAGGCAAGGCCAGCTTTCACAGACCTCAGCTGTGGCTGCAGTTTAGGCCTGGATGACATCCTGGATAGGAATGGAGCAGCTACACAGGTGGGAATGGTTCCAGTACCGGCTTGGTCACTGGATACCACCAAGGCTTCAGGTTCCAGTACCAACCCTGGGCTTCTACGTGACCACAGGTCAGACCCCCAGCCATGGTAGAACCATGCTCTATGGTTCATAGAGCAGCTGGATCTGGACATCACCATTGCCTCCAGCGACACCATGGCCCTGAGACACTAACTTAGCCCTTGGTCTTGTGTGTCTGCATGACCTTTGATGGTAGCAGGAGCACTGGACAGTCTTCTTAGTGACACTCGGTGGTAATCTGAGTTACATATGTCAATTTGGACTCTGGCTGCTACAGGGCCATGGACTCAGACATGGCCCTCAGTTGCAGCCTGGACCTGGATGGCTCTGATGGCAGCATGGCCCCTGGACAAGGCCACAGGATGCAGCCCTAACTCCAGTTTTCATGTGGCCTTTGGTGGCACCATGGGGCCATGGGCATCAACATAGACCTCAGCTGTGGTAGGACCGTGGGCACAGACACAGTCTTCGGTATCAGCCTTGGCCTGCTGTCACCACGGCCCCAGACAAAGGATACTCAGACCAGTACAGTCCCAGTGGCAGCATGGCTTGTGAACAGGTACTCAGCCCTAGGAGGTAGCCCAGGTCTCTGGAATTTGCATGGCACTCAACGGCAACAGGAACCATGGGTCTCAACACACACTCTGGCTACTATTGGACCAGAGACCCATACATGGCCCTTGGTAGCAGCTTGATTTGGACATTGCCATGTCTCCGGGTGGCAAGGAGATCTCCCTTTCTCCTCAGCCTACTCCTCACCAATGTCATCATGGAAATGGAGGCAAGCTGGTCTCCAACATCTGCCCAATCCTCTCCATCTATATTTCTTCCTTTATGTGTCTTTCCGAGGCATATGAACCATTCCATTTATCTAACTCTAACAGCTCTCTGCCCCTTATTTCCTTAAAATGAGGGGCCCCACACAGCCAGAGCTGTTAGGCACCCTGTCCTCTTCCAGTCTGGGCTCAAAGACCCAGGCTGGCCTTCTTCTCACCTGTTGGGAAGGTCCCAGATGGCTAGGCCCCATCTGAGTGCAACCTTCATGTGTGGAATGGTCTTTAGAGTCTTGCATGCGTCAAAATAGTGTAATGCCTTCTAAATTAGGTAATTATTATCTTTTCTCATA
This sequence comes from Mesocricetus auratus, assembly GCF_017639785.1. NCBI lineage: Eukaryota > Metazoa > Chordata > Mammalia > Rodentia > Cricetidae > Mesocricetus > Mesocricetus auratus. Next base: position 69,809,064 of record NW_024429195.1, read on the forward strand.
AAGAGTAATGGGTCATATAAACAGTTCTTCCAGTCTTGTCTTTTCCATAGACATTCCTTAAGCCTGTCAGAAGTAAGCTTTGTTGTTTGAACCCATTTACTTAGTAAAAGAACACTCTCGTGGCTGTTTTATTATTAGTATCTATATCACAAACACGCTTAATTTTAACATCATTCACAGCATTAAATTGCAATCATTTTGTTTCTTTTTTTAAAGTTATGTACATTGGTGTTTTGCCTGCATGTATGTCTGTGTGATAGTGGAATTGGACCTGAAGTTATAGACAGCAGATATCTACAGAATGGGTGCTGGGAATTGAACCTGGGCTCTCTGGAAAAGCAGTCAGTGCTCATAAGTGCTGAACCATCTCCCCAGCCCTTCATTTTATTTCTTATTGATACTTCTATGATTTGACTTGGTCTGGCTGAGTGATGCCCTTAGACTTCCCCAGATGGCAGTGTGATGATAATTGATACTGGACTCTGTCATCTGATTGGGCTGGGAAAACCTAAGATTCAGTGACTATCTCTCTTCAGGAGATTTTCATGTTCTATCTCCACCAGGGCAGGTAAAGGGGAGCCATAACTGTCATGCTCAAAGGTGCCAGCTAGACACCAATTAACTTTTATGATTAAATCTTGTGCATCAAACAGCAACATTTCTTCTCTGCTATTTTGTTCTTTGATTGAAACAAATATGTAATGTCATCTGGTGTTCAAGTGAAGGGAAAGCCAACTGTACCTTTGAGCAAAGAGGGTCAAAGAACTTATGGACATTTTTGAAACCCTTCACAGTGTTTGTCAGTCTTCTCTGTTCATGAAGAATTGGCATTCTTTGTTGAGATGGTCATTTTTTTCGCTAATTCTCTATCACAGCCATAATATTCATTTATATCCATTGAAAATATTTTATTAAAGGTCCAGTGAAAGAGTTAGGTGTTCTGAAAATATATAAGACAAATGCATGGGTATCAATTTTGCCTTTTAGAGGTATCCATCTGGGATTAAAGTCCCAAAATAAAATACTGATCAAGGCTATTATTTAATTTGATGGTCAGCAAGAGTATACGGAAGATCTGCCATGCATATACATAACTGAGTCCCATAGTTATGATTTTATATCCATGATGGTCATAATGAAACAGCCTAGTAAGGAGGTATCCACTACTCTACTGAAATCCTTTCCTCAAGACCTCAGCAATGACCACTTCTCAAATCCCCGCTTAACGGGAAAACACAGAAGATACAAAACAGAACTTTTGATTTCTCCAAGCATTCAAGCCCTCCTTTTTTACATCATCTGAATGAATTACAATATTGTTTATTCACATTCAAAATGCTTACACTTCAGTTTTGATAATTGCTATAGTTTGGAAGTGTCTCCCATTGAAAGCTTGATCCCCAACCTGTGATACCATTGGGACATTGTGTGCCTTTAGGAGGTGGGGCCTGATGGAAGGAAGTTTGATCATCTGGGCATGCCCTTTAGAAGTATATTGAAACCTCACCCCTCCTTTTAGTGCCTAGAGTAGTAATTCTCAACCTGTGGGTCACAACCCCTTTGGGTTGAATGACCCTTTCATAGAGGTTGCCTAAGACTATCAAAAAACACAGGTGTTGACAGTCAATGATATAACAAAAGCAAATTGAAATTATGAAGTAGCAATGAAAAAATTTATGATTGGGAGTCACCACAACCTGAAACACTGCATTAAAGGGTATCAGCATTAGAAAGGTTGAGAACCACTGGCCTAGCAGTAATCAGGTGTCTTCTACAACGTGTTCTTACCACGATGCGGGGTCAACACACCATGATCTGAAGTCTTTGAAACTGTGAGACAAAAGTCCCTCCCATACCAGATATCTTGATACAGTGACCAGAGAGGACTGATATAACACATCTTGTCTCTTAGTTACTGTCTAAACTCTATTTGCCAATACTGCTAGTATTTCCACCTAAATAAATAATAGCCAGTCCGTTACCTCCCTTGTATTTCCATAACTACAATGATCATCTACTTGCAAACAGCTCCTGGATTTTAGGAGGTGATTAGTGAGACTGTAGGAGTCATGTGCACATTCATGACTAAGATGGAGTAAGCTCAGTGGTTAGTCTCACCAGCTGTAGAACTGGAGTGGCTGGGTAGGATGAATGGCACAAATAAGGGGAGACTGGAGAAAGCACCAACATCTTTGGGACACTAACTCTCATAAATAATCCCGGTAGATACTAACCTCCATTTTGGATAGTAGGAAAAAAACCCATTCTACTATGAAAATGATCTTTTCAAAAACTTATAGGGAAACCAGGAAGTTTCATGTTAATAGTTCAAGGTATTTTTTTTCTTGTTCCACCCTGTCTGGCAAATTATAAATGAAAAGAGTATTAAAAAAATTTCTCCCTATCCTTTTTTTCACATTTAAGATTTCTTTCTTTCTGTTAAGGTAAAACTTACTTTCCCTCCTCCTTGGGTGCTTTGGAAGAACATTACTTTTACTCACTTGCCAGAGAAAACACATTTTTTTCCCTAAAAGTAAGTGTGGTTTTTAACTTTAAAGTGTCTTTTCAGAAAATTTCCCTGGAAGCACAGTACACTGATATTGAGCAGAAATAAATATCTTTATGTATTTTGACACTTTCATAGGAAATAATAAAACTCCCCCATTTCTCAGAAGTATATGACTCAGTGTCCAGTAGCTAAAATTTTATTTTGACAGAAATTGTTCATCTAGGTTATGCCCACTTCCTCCATAACACTGCAATCAGTCTTCAAGCTGGACCATGAAGGACTTGTTATGGCTTTCTCTTTTTTCCTTTGTTTATTTATTTTTCTTCTTTTTCTGAGTTATATTAGGGACACTTATCTCTGCTGTGATTCCCAGGTTGAACCTTTCAAGATCACTTTACAAAGGTGTTAAAACAAGCTAAGCAGCAAGGTTTGACTTAGTTAAAGAATTCAGTTTAATTTTGCCTCCAACAAATGGACCTTATCAAAATGAATTAATACACAAATAGAAGAAAAAGAAGAAGAAACAAACCAAAACCAAAACAAAAAAAATAATTAAAAAGGGCAAGGTTCTGGGCATCCCTGGCAAGTATCTGGCTAGAAAGACCTCCTTCCATGGTGATCACTCTTGAGTGTCACTGGGACAGCAGGATGCAGAATCTTTCCCATGGGAATAGTTCTTTGGTTCTTAACTGGAGAAGCCAAATGAACCAGGGCAAACTCAATGCAGGAGACTACTAAGAAAAGAAACTACCTCTTCCCAAGCCTCCCTCAAAACTTAGATTTTATTCTCTTTCTCTCTTGCATACGTGGCAGTAACCAAGCGGTAATGACAATAGTAATAATGATAATGAAATCTAACTTTTGTTTGTTTCCTGTCTGCCAGGCATTTAAGTGTTTATTATACACACAACATTCTGCCACTAAGGAATTAGAAGTATATTATACTCTTAATAGCAACAGCCACGGGAACTTGAGCACACACACACACACACACACACACACACACACAGAGAGAGAGAGAGAGAGAGAGAGAGAGAGAGAGAGAGAGAGAGAGAGAGAGAGGTACTCACAAATACGGAAGCAGGAAATGAACTAGCTGAGAAGGAGGTATCAGCAGAAGTAGGAGAGGATAAAAAAGGCAATGGGGGTGGATATGATCACAATATATTGTACACAAGTATAAGATTGACAAAAATAAAGATAGGCATGTAAATAAAAGGATGTACTCTTCTGTAAATTGGTGGAGATTAGAAATGTCAGCTAACCTAAAGTATAGCTTCAAGTCAGCTATGTTTGACTTGTGAGGTGTCAGACAGATGTAGGTCTCTCTCTCACCTTCCATCTTGCCCATCCTCCCTCTCTGCCTCCTCCTTACCAGAACTCAGTGGCTGTTCTGTTATAAAACTGCAGGAGCATGGAATAGAATCATGTTACTATCTAATGAGCTTGGGCAGGCCTTCTAAATACAGAAAGTGCTAAGTTCAGACCTGGCGACCAATTGGAGTATCCTTTTAACTTCTGCTAGAGAGAGATCCCCAGAGCAAGGCTAAACTTGGTCACCCACACAACTTCCTCTCTTGGCTGAAGGTCAGAGAAAATGAATTCTGGATCCAGCATAAAGTCTTATTCAGGAAATAATAGCTTCCATAGCCCAAGCACTTGAAATCTCAGCTTTGAAACTCAGTTCATGGTCATTAACCAATTTTATTAGTTTTGATGGGGTGTGGGCCTCGCTTCCAAAAAAAAAAACCTCACAAATTCTCCTATAATTTAGGAAGCATTACTTTCTTAAATTATGACACGGATTCTATAAGTTAGTAGCTCTTTGATGAAAGTATTTCTCAAGTTAATCCTCTCTCACAAGTTTTTAATGAAATTGAAGTAAAGAAATACACCATTTATGGGACACAATTCTGCCTTCAGTCATACCTATATGACAACTTTTTTTGAAAAGAGATATATATTCTTTCCTGAATATTTGAATGTAGAACATGATCTGGTAAACTGTTTTTAGTCATTTCCTAGTCTGTTTTGTTTGCCTTTCTCCTCTTCTGGTATCTTCTTAAATGTGTGAAATTAATTTTTGCCTGAAGAATTTTTGACTTGAGCATGCTGCTTCTCAAGTAGCTGACAGTTTATGATCTATTGAATGGTTGCCAAAACAGAAGTCGGTGCAGTATATGCACACTGAAAAATCAATGAATCTGAAAGCTAGGTATGTTTAAAATGTGAGCATCTCACTTTCATGGATTTGAAAACAAAACCCCTTGAGAAACATAATATTAAATACAGTTTCCGTATTAACTTCAAACGTCTTCAGTCAAACAGGCAGAGTTATTGTTCATTGTTGCCTTTGCTTCTCATGAAAATTCCTGAAAACAGATTGTTTTTTTCCTTCCAGCTGGTCTCGATGATCTCTCTGTTATCTAAAATTATAATTTCCTTAGACTTTTCTGTTTCCTTGTCTCTAAGGGCAGGTCAAACTTGCATTACAGCTTTTATTCTTTAGAATTTTGCAGTTATATGTTTATATATTACGGCATTTTTTACATGCATGTTGTGGTGTGTGTGCGCATGTGTGAATGCTTGTCTATGTGTATGTGGGTATATGTGTATGAGAATGCATGTGGTAGCCTAAATCTGGTGTTGTGTGTTTTCCTCAATTATTCTGTAACTTTTATGGAGGTAGAGCCTTATGCTGAATCTAGAGATTTCCAATTCTGGCTATTCTAGTCAGCTAGCTGGCTTCAGGGACCCATTATCTAAGTTTCCTTGGTGCTGAGTGGTCCCCACACCTGCTCAGGTTTAAAATAGATTCTGTGGATCCAAACTCTGTCCTTATGCTTGTGCAGCAAATGAATTACCCACTGAGATATCGCCCCAGGACCGATGATATATTTTAACAACATACTTTAGCAACTTAATGACTGAACACTGGTCTCCCACAGTGTGAGACACATGCAGTCAGTAATTACACATTTTTTAACCATATCCATCTATAAGGCAATATTGACATAACTCATATCCAACAAACAACCATTGAATAAATAAATAAGATAATGAAAGAAATAATTCAACTATGCTTTATTTTGAGTTCTATCTCACTAGACCATGAATGTGGTATATTGTTTGAAAAAAGAATTCACTATATGTTTGTGAACATACCTGGTTTTCTGATATGCTTAGGTAATGAAGATAAAGCAATGAAAACAATCACACACGATATGTGATATCATGAAGCTTTCAAGGCAGCAAGAGAGTAAAGATAAATATATTAAGGGGATTTTTGGAACAAGCATCACACAGATGATTAGAGCAATAGGAAGAGTATGAGATACTGTGCGAGGGAAAACTAGAAGTCAAAATTGTAGTTGGGGTGAGTACTCTGAGGAACTTCATGTGATTTGGAACTTTGCTTTGTCTTTATGTATATGCATAATCTATGCCTCACGTAAAAAATTGCAATAAGAATGAGAAAGATTACACCTCTGTCTTTTGTTTCAAAATGATATATTTAATGTGGAACATACAGTAGTGGTTCATTAAGTTCTTAATAATTGGAAATACATTCTGCTCAAATTATTAGAAACTTAAGAAATAGAAGCTGGAGAGATTTCTACTCCCAGACATTTGCTAAGAATAGAGATTTATTGATAAGTCTGTTTATGAACGGTAATTCTCATGAGAGTTCAGAATAGCCCCAGTAGTTGTATTCTAAGCCTGTGCATGACAGGTGTTCTAAATATCTGTTACTGATGCCCACTAATGCTTAAAAGTAGCTATTTCTCTTTGCAAGCTAATGTAATTTAAACAAACTATTGGAAATAGAGTCAGTTATGGCATATACTCTTTAGGAGATCAATACTTCAGGTCATGGCTAGTATAAAGAACTGAAAATTATCATTTAGTTTTTAAACTTTCTACTGAATATGTGTCTATATAGATAAAGGTATGAATATGGATATGGATGTAGATCAGATACAGATATATATTGCTATAGTTATGTGAGCTGCTTGTCATGGCACATGTGTGGGTTCATGAGGGTCCCAGGCTCAAACCCAGGTGTTTAGGTTTGCATTGCCAAAGGGCAGGCCTCTTTACTTTTTGAGCCTTGTCACCAGCTCTAACTAATCAATTTTCCCCTTATAGGATGTAGATGGTTGTGTCATGTCACTCCTTATGACTATAATAATGTAGATGTTAGAAAAATATCTATTGTTAACATATACATTATTATTGACTTATAGTTTCTCTATTATAAGGAAACAATTCTCTGAGTGACCTGAGCAATGTAAAGCTGGGGCATATTTTCCATCCTTAAGTTTGGGAGTAGATGTCAGTAATTCCAGCAAGGCTTCCAAATCCAGATGACCTAGTTCATTTTATTTCAGGGCAATGAGCAGATGGTGAGTGTTCTCAGTCTATCTGGCATTAGCGCGCACTCTGTCACCATAAGACTTAATGGTGGCAGATGGCAGTTATGTTAGGAAACATTCAGTTCCCCCTGCTCTATTCTTCCCTTAGGACTGAAGAAGGCCCAGCCCTGGCTACAGCTGAGTCACATTACAGCTCCTTCTCCAGTAAGCCCGAGGAGAGAATGCCAAACCACCGGAAGACCAGTCATGTGGGCTTTCCGGGGTAGCAGGTACATCTGGACCCTCTTGAAAGGCTTGCGGATGCCATCACCTCAGTGTGAAATCCTTCGACTATCCAGTAACATCCCAGAGCCCAGATGACAGGTCTATGGCATGGGTGGAGTTTTCTCACTCTCCTGTGGAAAACTGCCTGGATATTTAAGGACAGCCTTTCTTGGCCTCTGTGGACTTTGCTGGATAGAGATGCAACGAGCCATCTTTAGCAGTGTTTTCAACAATATGAATCACTAGGTGGTTTTGGTTACCAAATGAGAACATCAAGAAAATACTGTGATTTTTCTTTTTTGTTTTAAGGATGATCTCTAGTTTCTGGAATTTAGGTGGGAATATGTCACAGACAATACACTTGGGTTTCTGCAAAGTTGTTAGTGACATCCTAATTGCAGCTTACCTAGGATAAAATGACAGTAGCACTTTTTTTAAAAGTATATCTGAATTGCTACATCAATCAATTAAGACTATGAAGACGTGATCTTGGGAGATGTTTGAAATCTGACAGAATCTATAACACAATGCCCATTTACTTTAGGGCTTTGCAAGGTAAGTCTTATAATAATGCACATAGGAAATGATGCATTCAAAGAATATGACTGAGAGATTTATCAAATCATTTAACTCCGCTTTACGGGCACATACTTTTCATGTATAAAATTTTGAATTCTTAATGGTGGAAACACCCTCCTCTAATATTTTTAGCTCTCAATTCTGTGCTGGTCACACGTACAAAGCCTAATTAAGACAACCGCTATTGATATTTAAATTTTACATGTTGAACAATGCAGATTTGCTATCAGCAGATCTGTGAGATGTACTAGGAAAGATGTATGTTTTACCTTGCAGTTAGGAATAGGAGCTAAAGGGCAATGCTGCAGGCTTATTATTCATTGCTGCTTAAAACATGTATGAGGATAAAAGTCTTTTGATCCCGGTCACAGCAATCATTCACCAGCTAACATGTGATGTATAGCAATTAGCTGCAGTCTGTTTCTGGACTCAGATTCTGCACTGCTGAGGAGCTATACACAAGCATTTTAATAGTTCGCATGTCTCTTGACACTGGGTGTGCTGCTCAGGGTTTACAGTCTGTGTGCTAATTTTCAGGAAGTAACCAACATCTGCTGTAAATGTGTTGGCAGTATGTCGAGATGGCTTAGGACATAGCAATGTCAGTCTTCCAGCTAAAATCTGGGGGTACCTTAGACACAGGAGTTAAGATATGCAGCTCCTTTATAAAGTTTTAGACTCTGAAATATATTGATTAAAACATGGTACATTTACAAGGGTGTTAGGACAAAAATTATCTAACCTAACAGCTGAGTTTTCTTTGATTTGACTGGCACACTCATGGATGCATTCAGCTGCACATATGTATGCACGTATTACTATCATACACAATATTTTAACAGTTTTTTATCTCTAACATGAAATATTTTGCATTTTAAAGAAAATACAACTTTGATTTCTTAAATGTGAGTATGGAAGAACACACTGTAATGTGATTTTTGAGTAGTACTATAAATTGAATGGATTCAGATTCCTGTTAGAACTACATTTTGCCTTCTCCCTTTTGTATTTTCAGAATTATTTATACCCTTGTCTGAACACTCTGATTTGATTTGCCTTAGGGGCCTACCTAAATTTATTTATGTTAATCTCACAAGAATAATGACAAATGCATTTTACTTTTGGCTTTGAAAGTGAATTGGGAGCTTTTAAATATTTTAAAATGTAGAACAATTGGGTTTAAGAGAAGTTATAGACTGAATTTACCCTAATGTGGTAAAGCTCAGAGATCTTGGGACTTCCATAAGGTCATGAAAGTAAAATAGAGCTACCATTGAATTCTAGTAGTCAAAGACGGCAACTGTTCTTCGTGTCCCTATAATAAAATATGAAGATGAGATATCTATAGGATTCCAGTAAATAAAAGCTGACAGTAGGGGCTAAGACTTAATTACTTACTCTAGTGGCTATTTCTAAAGTAAGTTACAAAATAAAGATAAAATTCAATGCCAAGAGATTTACTTTCTGTCTTGAATTGTTTTCTTTCATCAAAAAACTACATGATAAAACAAAAGTTGATGTTTATATCAGTATTTGTCTTTAAGGTATTTTCTGAAATTAATAATTATGTTATTCCCCGAGCCCTTAAGTACAACCTCCCCTTGATATCTCTCAAACTTATGGCCTGTCTTTCTTTAGTTGTTGTTACACAAATACACACACACACACACACACACCATATACACACACACACCACATACACACACATATATATACACATACACACACATACGTATACACACACACCACATACACACACATACCACATGCATACACACATACATACACACACATATACACACACATATGTATATACACATACATACACACATATACACATACATACACATATACATACACACACATACACATATATATATACATACCCCCCCACACACACACAGAGGCACATATTTTTATATGCATATATTCTACAACTCAACATCTATTCATTATTTAAAAAAACTCATAAAATTAGGACATAGAAAGAATTTCCTCAATTGGGAATTAAGTTTCTTTTAAGTTTTTTTAAAAATTTTAATAGAACTTAAATGCAATCAAAATTTAACTGAAACACATGGGAATATACTTGTATTTTTAAATTTGTTAACTTTTGACAATTTCATGTTGTATTCAATGTACTGTGATTATAATATTCATTCCTCAGTACCTGCTTTTTAATCCTACTTCCATTTCTGAAGACCACATTCTTCCACTCAACTTATTTCCCTCACACACTCAAATTGTTTCCCTTCCCTTCCCTTCCCTTCCCTTCCCTTCCCTTCCCTTCCCTTCCCTTCCCTTCCCTTTCCCTCCCTTCCCTTTCCCTCCCTTCCCCTCCCCCTCGTTTATCCCCTCCCCTCCTCTCTCCTACCTTCCCCCCTTCCCTTCCCTCCTCTTTCTTCCCCTCCCCTCCTCTACCTGCCCTCCCCTCCTACCCCTCCCCTTCCCTTCCCCTTTTCCTTTGTGCAGGCCTGTTCAGGCTGTAAGAGCTGCTGTAGTTTTATGAGTGCACCAGTAGTGTCTTACCTAAAGGACCTTGTTTCTTCTCACTCCTCCACATCTTCTGACTCCCATAATCCTCCCAGTCTGTCTTCCCTGGCTCTGGCCATCTTCCTTTGGACTCAGAATGGGTAACAACAATGTCTACTTAAGCTGCTAGAGGAAAAAGGCAGAATTGGGTACATGATACAGGCTGGGTAACGACTTCTTATTTCTTACCTCTTTTCTTTTCTTTCTTTCTTTGTTTCTTTTTTTTATATTATGTCACTATTTTGACCTAGAACTCAAGGTCCTCACGCCTCAGTGTCCAAAAATTCTGGAATCCCAGATAAGAGCCACAATGCTTGACCTTTTTATTTGCTTTTATGTCATGTTTAAGATATATTATTTTACCACCTGAAAGAAATGATTGCTTTGTGAATTCTGGAATGTGGCTTACAGATGGGAAGAATTGGATAGAGTCCCAACTCTTAAAAAAGGTCATCAAAAGGTAAAACAGATGAAATTCATAGCTTTCCCTAGTTCTTATCCAGAGCAATGGCAGCTGACAGGTAAATAATACTAAATTCTTAAACATAATTTTCAAATACTCTGCTAAATATCCTTGTTGTATTGTTTCATTGCAATCTTTTTACAATACGCTGGGGTAGAGAATATTAACATTCCCTTATTATGAATGGCACACCAATTATTTACATGAGTTAAGAATGTTTCCTAAGATCATGTGAATGAATTCCAGTGCCCTATTATTTTTTATTTTAATTCAATTTAAATAAAATATAATTACATCATTATCTCCTTCCTCTCCCTAACATCTTACAACCTATAGGGGCTCCCAGACCAAACAACAATGCCTTCCCTGTCATAAAAACCTAGGGAGAATGCTCACCGTGGTTTCCTCTAAAAATTCTATGTTTGTTTTATATCCCTTTAAGCCACAGCCATAGTGTCTGACTCTCAATGCATGCTGTCAGAATAAAAAACCGAGAGCCTTCTCAGTTTTCCCTTGTTTCCAATTGGAGGGAATGGCAGACAAAGAGACAACCAATGCAGCATTCTTACCCGTGATACAATACTTTAAACACTATGCTAAATGTGTCTGCTTTTACATCAAAGCCAGGAGACACAAACATCCCCAAGATAAGGAAATCCTAGGACTTTAACAAGTAGAACCCCTTTCACTTCCAGGCATTCATGTTAACTGCTTGTTTGCCTACTGTGTTCTTTGACTAACTTTGTGTGCCTATGTCCTTTGAATCTCAGCATGAGTCCTGAGACATTTATTCACCTCTGAGCTAAGAAACATGGCCTCTTTAGGGAAGTGTTAACAATATTAAAAAAAAAAAGACTGTGGACAACCGCAGCATGTTTGCTGGTATGACCTCTAGGTTTTCAGTTGTGAGACCAGTTTCTCTGCTTGCTGCCTGACACCTTAGGCCACACCCTGCAGCTATGCTGATGCCCTCTGAGTAGTGAGCTTTTATGTTTTCTAGCTGTTCTTGGTATCTTCAACTCATTCCATATATCTTCCCCCACATGGTACCTTTGTTCTGGGTCTTGTCCCTTGACTTTAATGGATTATAAGTCAGAAGCTCACCATGGCTCCCTCTCTCCTCTTCTCCGGCCCCCTCCATCTCCTGGCTTCTCACACCCCTATCCACTCTTCAGAGGAAGTAAGGCCTTAAAAGAAGTTTGTTTTAAAGACTTTTTTGAAGATTACTAATGCTAGGCATATCTTCCTTGTGTTTTGGGGAACATCTGGCTACGGAGAAGTGATTGAACAGAAGGAGGTCTTTGGAATTTTCATTTTTATGATTTCTGTTTTATTTTATTGCATATGACCCAATTGATAAAAAATATCATGTACTTTCCATGTGTGAATATTTATTCATTATTTTATGTGCACCCTTGAGTCCTCATGTATTATATGCATTTTAAAAGAGCATAAATTGGATTTTTTTAACAATGAAAAGAAATCAACGTAAACTCCAGTATCATTTCTTGTCCATCAGGGACCACCAAGCAGGCTTCATGTGCGTAGTCATTTGTACAGTCACATAGGCCTCTGAGGAGGGTACTGAAGTGCAGCCAAGGGACATCCTGTTCTCATCCTTCAGTCAGTCACTCACTGGAGTGCTTCCCAGTGTGGCAGCACCCAGGAATAACACAAGCTTGCTGCTCCTTTTCAGTAGCACACTGGAGTGTTTCCCAGGGCAACTGCACACAAGACCTAGGCAAACTTGATGCTCCTGGTCCGTCATGCACTGGAGTGTTTTCCGGGGTGGCAGCATCCAGGAGTGAGGCAAACTTGCTCCTCCGTCCACGGCACAACTGTTGGGAACCTCAGGAAATCTCTAGGGGTAATGTGCTAGTCTTTTTTGAAAACCCCAGGCTTATCATTCTCTCCACTGTGTGAGTTTTTTCCCTTGTGTCAGGGTTTTACATCACCAAGCAAACATAGTAAAAAGACAGGGCTTGTGTACAAATCTCATTATTGCCAGAAAATCTGAACGTCAATCCCTACATTTAAAGACTGTTTGCATAGGAGAAGTTGAAGACTCAAATGTGCTCACAGCACGTTCACCCACAGCACCCTGTGCCAGCCCTCTCATCCTTCGAGCAAAGAGAAACATTTGGGGTTTTTAACATTAATGCATTGTGCTTACTGTACAATCCTAAATCCTGAGTGTATATTCTCTGACTTAACCATGATGCCCAGAGTCAAGTCCAAGCCTTATCTTCTCTCCAGACTCTCAAGGGCAGCATCTTGCAACAGCTGTTCAGCACCTGATTGGAATAACAGGATTTGTGAAAAGGTCAAAGAGACAGAGCTAAATAGCACATCTGTTGCAGTCTCAGGACCATATTTCTGGAAGTTGGAAAAACAAAAACAAAACATTCTAGTGCAGTAATACCAAAAGTCATTTTAAGCGTGATTTCCCTGTGGTAATAAGTTATGGTACCTGCTTCTACCACCAGACCCTATTTCTAGGAATCCAATTAGATAGTATATTTACTTTGTCAGACATTCCTTAGAAATTCAGTTTTTTAAAAAGCCTGGTGTAGTGCTGGGGAGATAGCTCAGTAGGTAGACGACTTGTATAGTTTGAGTTTTCCTGCCTTGACTGCCTGCTTCCAAATAACCAGCAGGGAGACTGAATATTAATTGTAAATGCTCAGCTGATAGCTCAGGCTTGTTACTAGCTAACTCTTACATTTAAATTAACCCATATTTCATATCTATGCTTTGCCAAGTGACTCATGGCTTGTTATCTCATTTTCTACACGTCCAGCTTTTTCTATGACTGGCTGGAGTCACCCTTGACTCTTCCCTTCTTTGTCCCAGCATCCTGAGTTTGATTGTCCCGCCTTACTTTATCCTGCCTTGCTATAGGCCAATCAGCCTCTTCATTAACCAATGAGAGTAATACATATTGACAATGTAAGGAAGGGTTATTCCACAGCTCACTTGCCTCACATACCTAAAGACCTCGAGTCAATCCCTAAAACCTCATAAAACAGACATGGTGGCATAAGCCCTTAATACTAACATTCAGGAGATAGAGGCAGGAGACTCAGAGTTCAAGGTCATTTTTAAATACATAGTGAGTTCAAGGCCAGCTTGGAATACACGAAAGCCATCTCAAAAGAAAGACAGGGAACCAAAAGGAAAACAGAACAAAATAATATAAGCTAAGCTCACCATGCGTGTTGTGCAGTTGCACATATGTACATGTGCATATGGAGGCCAGAATGTAACTTTGAATTGCTCCCCAGAGGGTGACAGGTCACTCACTATTGTTTGAGCTGGCTGCTTAGCAGCCCCCATGGATGTCCTGCTCAGTCTGCTCAGCTCTAGGATTATGTGTGTCAGCATACCAGGCTTTTATATGTGTACTGGAGACTCGATTCAGATTCTTATGTTTTTGTATGGCAAGCATTTAACTGATTGTGCTCTCTTCAGTCGTGATGCTGCTTTAAATCTTACTAAGCGTTGTTATTTTCTGCCATCTTATCCTGTCAGTCCCTGAGAACGTTGGCTCAGTCATGTGGCTTTTGAGTGAAAACTAGTGTTCTACAATTCTGAGCGCTACCCAGCCTTCCTATCGTTCAAGATCTAGTTCATGTTTCTTTTTCTTGAGCTCTTATAAATTAAGTTTCACTCACTGAAATGATCCCCTTTCTAAAATAGGGAATATCCTATCCTGACTTGGATAAGAGTTGAACTCTGCATTACTAACCCCTCATGTCTAATCCTCAATGCCCCTGCTATTTCCATCTTAATTACCTAGTAGCAACTGTGCATGCATGTGTTGTGAAAAAGAGACAGCTGGCTGAAGTGTCACATTTTGACAAATACTGTCAATGACTCAGTATTAACCTGGAGTGACACAACAAATGGTGTAACAGAGGTTACATCTTAGGATGGGTAATATTTTAGGAGTAACTTGGATACTGAAACAGGATATGCTTAGAATGTTCCTGGTGGACCTAACATCATGGTAGGAGGAAACCTGCTCCCTGATCTGCTTTGTCCCCCTTGCAGTCTCAAGATAGCTTAGGTAATCTATGGATAATGTTAAAGGAAAACAGGGAAATCCCAGAAACAATGGCTTAAAAAAACTATGGTAAATAAATCGTTTAAAGGCAGGTGAAACCCTCTTGGGCTCTACTTATATTCTGATCTAATTACATCATGTCCCTGCTTCTGTGGCAATAAAACACATGCACCAATACTATATTCCTAATCATCACTACTTATAATTCAGTCTAGCTTTTTTTTTAATCACTTCCACAGCTGTACGTTTCTATGACGACAACAACAGCATCAACAACAACAACAACAAATCTCCATTTGGTGAACTTCAAGATTTAACTGAAAACACACAAGGAAAAAGAAGATCTTTTCTAAAGTACTAAAAACTGATTATGGATATTTAGAAATGTTTTTAAAGCAATTATGATAACAGGTAGTCTCCTGGAAGATACAAGCATAGCTTCTTCATAGCTTAACTCATCTAAGAATCCCATGAATGTAAGAGAGAACTGCCAAACCCATCCAAATTCAGCTAACACCAACACCCTCTGAGTCCAAGCCAGTAGGCTTCCCTTGGTCAGAGGGGGTAGCTTGTGCTTTCCAGAACAGAGTCCTGACCCCTCCATCTGTATCTCTGGGCTTATTCTCACTGTTCTAGAAGAGCTTTTGGTTACCTTGGGTTCTTTTCTTCTTTCTGGAAACGTGAAAGACAATGACCATCAAAGATCCCCCTTCTGAGCCCCCAGAAACCCTTTTTTGGACTTAAAAATGACCCACTTTGGTCTTTTGGGATTTTCATTCTCTTGCTGACTTATTCGGTTTCCTTCATTCATTAACTAGTCACAACGGCTCAGGTCTTTGATTTCTTCTGCTCTGAAGTCACAATGATGGCTAATTGCCTTTAGGAAAGGCAATCTCAGTGCCATTCTGCACGTGAAACTCAGTGTCGCCATTTCCTCTGGTAACCTCCTCTACAGAGTAAAATTGCACCATAGTTTGTTTGCCAAAGTCCTTCTCTTCACAGGCCTGACCACTCAATACTATTTATTTGATTTGTGCTTGAGAGAAATTTCAGGTTGTAATTTTACACTATGGAGCAAGTAAAAAATATTTTCATTTCAAATGACTCTTCCAGCCTTTTGGTGTTCGTTCTTGGTTATATCCTTGTCTTCAGTTTTATGTTTACTTGGCTGATTGGTTTGTCTTCCCTTTTTGTTTGTCTCTTTCTGTAGAAGATAACTATGCCTAATATTATGATTTTAATATATCACAAGGATAAACATTATGGAGACACATTCAATTCTTTTGATCTTTGTTGTAGGATGGGATGGTACTCCCCAACTCCCTGGGCACTAGGATGGGGGGCATTTGTCTCTGGGCACTGAGAATGAATGAATTTTCTGTGCAATGTTCAATTGGTGACAACAGCAAAGCTTCCGTGTTTCTCCAAGCCGGCTGGTCTCTTAATGGTGACTTTCAGCCCTGCTCAAGCAGGAAGAACCTACTAATTTACCTGATTGTGCTGTCGTGTTGACTCTAACAGGACATGAAGTGTGAGAAATACACGTTTGTTCTTTTAAATAACTGGCATTTCAAGCTTCTTGTTAGTAAGCTATAGTCTAGGCAATCATGATTAATAAGAGCATTATATCCTGAACAAACTGCTACAAGAGCAGACATCATATTCACCAGCAGAAGCTTAAACCTTCAGAATGTAAGAAAACGATAAATCCATCCAGAAAGCCTATAAAAACACAAGGAGTGTTTTCTTTTTCAGGCCAGATAACATTTTGATTTATTAAACTTGGACTAATTCGGAGACTTAATTTATTTTTAGTGTCCAAAGATGCAAATTGCTTTTCTGTTTGCAAATTGGATTTCTTTTCATAATGCTGTTTTCTGCAAAATTGTTGTTTCATTTGTACTTCATTTTCTAAGACATTTATATCTAAGGACACAATTGAGTTCATACAGCTGCCAAAACAACTCCATTTCACGATTCCCACCTCCCGAACTGTGCTCCCACTCTTTGTAAGCCTGTCTGAGTTTCTCCTCCCAACCCTAGTCTGAGTACCATGCTTGTTTTTCATTCTGGAGTATTTTTTCCATGTCTGATCTCTATCCTCAGCCAAGACCTGAAGTTCCAGCTCAACTTGTTTCCTACATCCTCATCTAGGACCTGATGTTAATACTTCTTTCTTCATTAGCCAAAACTGCTTTCCTATCCCCTACCTCCAACTCAGTCTCAGCTTCTGGAACTGTAAACTTAAGCCCAGGCTTACCACATCCATGGGAAAGGAGGTCAGCAATAGGATGCCAATCAGAAAAAATATGATACTAAATATGGGTAGCAATGAAGGTATACAATCTGCAAAGATCAAGCCCATTGCTTCATACTTTTCTATACTCTTAATCATTTCCATTCTCCACAGTTAGCAGTTTTCTTCCTAGGGGCAGTGTAAGTCCTGGAAATGAAACTTGTGTTGGTTTTCTAAATGTAAGACGGAAAGAGATAAAGAAAGAAAGGCTGCAATGAGCTTTATGAAGAACAGCTTTCTTAGTCTTTAACTTGGTCAGAGACAGTTGGAAAGCAAGCCTCAGATGTTACCCAAAGACTACTATCTTTTATTTGTTTTGGCAGCTGCATTTTGAAAATGATGGCTTATTGGGAGGATAATTCTCTTTTTTTGTTGTTAGTTTTTAAGTTAGCATACAAAGTACTGGGTTACATTATGGCATCCCCATAACACTTGGTTGTTTTTTGTGCTTCCCCTGCCTCAACTCCTGAGGTCTCTGCCTGTCCCATTCATTCCTTTCTCCCCTGGCCTATGGCCTCCTTCTGACCTCACCTCACCAATACTCAGGGCTACTCTTTTCCTGTCTCCCGTTTCTTCTCCATTAGGATGTTTACTTTCTTGTTTATGGTTCCTTTTTTATTTTGTTAACATTTCGTAACACTCTTTAAAGTTCTCTGTAGTTCTTTTATACAAAAAGAGATAATTCATAAAAATGCATTTCAATATTTGTTACAGATCCATTTTAATCAATGCAATTGGGCTGAACTGATTTATTTCTCTCTTGTTTTCAAACATCACATGACTGAGACCTTCAATATCAGAATGGGAAGAAAATAATAAAGCTTAAAAATGCAATGTTTGCTGACCTGAACAAGGGGGAGCTCATGGACCCCAGACTGATAGCTTGGAAACCAGCATAGGACCCATCCAGACCCCCTGAACGTGGTATCAGTGGGAGGCCTCAACAGTCTAAGGGGCCTCTGGTAGTAGATCAGTATTTATCCCTACCATATGAATGGACTTTGGGAGCCCATTCCACATAGAGGGATGCTCTCTCAGCCTAGACACAGTGGGGAGGGCCTAGACACTGCTCCAAAGGATATGACAGACTTTGAAGATCCCCCATGGAAGGCCTCATCCTCTCTGTGGAGCAGAAAAGGGATAGATTAGGGGGTTAGTGGGGGGAAGGCAGGGGAGGAGGGAGAAGGACTGGGATTGACATGTAAAACATTCTTGTTTCTCATTTAAATAAAAATAGAAAAATAGATATCAAAATATTTATTCATAATATGGCAAGTCTCCTTTTGAAAGAAAAATAAAGAATTACTATTCCTCATTCATTAGTTTTAAAAATCCTTTATGGTTTCCTTCTTGTTGGTCATGGAAAATCCACAATGGCTTCTAGCAGAGTGTGAAGATCACTAAACGTATGAATTAGTTTCTAACACAACTCATATTTTTATATGAAAGAACTTTTCCAGTTAGAAAATTATTATAATGCCAAGCGTAAGAAGTTTAGTGTGATTAAATGTAAAAAGCATCACACCATACCGAGATCATTCTATGATTTTCTTTTCCTAGTGCTGACTGTCAAAGCTCCTCATCCACTCTCTTGCTTCTGCACTCCTTGATTGCCAATGCTTCATTGGTCTTTAGATAGGAGCATTACCTTATTGGTATTCATCTGGAACCATAATACACATAGCATATTAATGCAGGTCCAAAACCTGAGATTATATTGTCCTTAATATATTGTTTGTATCTAAACCAAAGGCATTAAATCTTACTGTTGAATTATGAAAGGAACAGCCAAGTCTAAAACTCTCTTTAAACAGTACAATAGACTGTTTATCTTTCTTTACATACCCTGTGCTCCTTTTTCAAATGTACTGGTGTAACAAAGCAAAGCTTTGTTTGTGCTTCAGTTACTCATATGCATTCTTTTAATGATCACTGCTGCTTCTAAGGAACTCCCAAAACACAGAAGCTGAACTTGTGTCCTTGAAGCTGTTGCTATATCCCAATGAGATTCTATAGTTTTATCTATACCTGTGAACACACTTTTCCACTTTATTCCTTTTCTGTTGCCAGCATCCAGCACATTTATTCACATGTGTTCAACACCAACCGGATATTTGAGAATTAAAAAAAATATAGAGAGAGGCTGAAGAGATAGTTCAACAGTAAAAAAAAAAAAAAAAAAAAAACCAAACACACAAACCAAAAAACACCTGCTGCTCTTGCAGAGGACCTGGGTTCAGTTCCTAGCACCTACATGGTTCACATCATCCATGACTCTAGTTCTAGAGTGGTTTGATGCACTCTTCTGACCACTGTGGGCACCAGACATATACGTGGTGAAAACACATCCATGCAGGAAAAATACACCTGCACATAAAATAAACAAACCTTGAAAACAATGTTAAAGAAACTTGTTACAGGAAATGGCTCTTATGTAACTATCAAGTCTTCTTTAGCTGCTTTTTTGGGTTATTGTTCAAACAGTACCTGGTATGATTAGCTACGTAGACATGTGATTTGTCTCTGGGTCAATATGTTTTGTTGTGCTACTCCATATTACTATAAAGTCCCCCCCACCATGGCACATTTAGCTAATTTTACATTCATTTCCGTTTGCAGGCACTGTATGAGTCAGGCTACATCATTGTAGGTGTGTATTTTCAGGGACTGTTGCTTCAGAATGCAGAAAGAAGGCTGCCTGTTTAGATACTCTCTCTAGTCCTCATTCAAGAAAGTCTACAATGGTGTGAAAATATTTATATTATATTTTCGCCAATAGTATGTTTTCACCAACATTAAAATCACACTTGTTCCATATCAGAGGATTGCATTTTAGGTAATATAATAGATCCCATAGGATCGTTGGGATCTACAATACAGTGTTGCTCCTGAGTTTCTATTCAGTTGATTGCTATGTGTTGTAACTTTCAGTTATAAATACTCCTTGTATAAGGTCTAAATCAGAGTTAAAAATAACTACAGTGAAACAACATCTAAAAAATACAGGCTGAAAATTAATTTGGATGTTCCAAGACTATTTTAAAATTATATTTACATCAGTTACCTGTTGATGAACTTTATGCTTAGGATTATTATACCTTAAAATAATATTTAACAAAGTGAAATATTAATAATAGCTATTTATGTTATCATAGCCTTTCCACCTTATCTTTTTATTCTATCTCTGTTTCTCATTTTCAACTTTATTAAGGAATAATTGATATACTAAAATACTGAGTGTATTTAATGTATACAATTTGAATAGTTTAGGTCATGTGGATGTTCCCATGAAAGTACATTATTATCAAGATATTAGAAATAGCCATTATCTTGGAGTTGGGGAGATAGCTTGGTTGGAAAGATAGGTATTGGTTTAGAAGCATGAGTACCTGTGGATCCCTATCAGCCACATAATAATGGGTGACATGATTTGGGGACATAGCAATATAAGCGTCTAGTCAGCCTGTCTAGTTTGTTGGCAAGCTTCAAGTTCTATGAGAGATCTGTCACAAAAAATAATGTTGAGGACAATTGGTGAAGACATCTGGCATTGGCCTATGGCTTCTATATGCATGCATGACCACCCCACATGCACACATGTTAATATACACATATAAAATAAAGACTTTTGAGGTTTTTTGTCGTTCTTCCTTGTCTCTTATCCTTCTTTCTCTATTTGCATGTGGGTTAGAAGAGTAAGCATGAGATCTACTGTGCTGGCCAAATATTAAGTGTACTCTGTAGCTGGTTCGTGATGGGTTCTATACTGAATAGCTGAGTTTAGAATATTCTGATGTTGAGTAACTGAAACCAAACAACTCAGGTCTCTCCCCCTAGCTCCTGATACCTACCTTTGATCTTTTTGCTTTGGTGAGTCTGATTCGTGTAGATGGCTCAAGTAAATGTAATTGTATAGTGTTGGTCTTATGTTATTGGTTTACATGAGTTAGATACCTTGAGTTCATCTTTATTATGTCCTGATAGATTTCCTTCCTTCGTGGCTCAATAACCCTAATTGTACATACAGACCATCCTGTGTTTATCTACTCGTTTACTGATGGGTATTAAGATTACTCCATTCCTTTTTGTTGTGAATAATATAATGAACCTTGAAGAATAGACTGTCTGTGAAATTCTGATCCCAATTATTTGGGGGCATATACACAAAAGACTATATTATAAAAAATCAATAGCATTTTTTGTTGCAAAAGTAGAAACACAATCCTAAAATTTACAGGGTATTATAAAAGACCTGAAATGGTCAAAGGAATTTTGAGGCAAAACAAAGCCAGAGGTATCACATTTTGTGATTTAAAAATATACTATAAAGCAATAGGAATTAAAACACACACATACAGACTAAAGAACATGATAGAAATCTCAAATACAAGGACAAATATACAGAGTCAATTGAGCTCCAATAATTTACGTGGATTGGTCTTGACCCTTAATGGGTCAACAAGGAAATTAAAAAAGTACTAATACACATAAAGAGAAACAGGTGAGAGGTGATCTGTGCACAGCTGATGGAGTGATTCTAGCTATACTATAGCCAGGAACCTCAGCATGTTTATCTGGTCCAGTACAGAGGGTGGGCTTAGCTCGTCTCAGTAGGAGGTCTCTGTAGGTGAACAGTTTCAGACTATAAACATCTGGAAGGAGGAAAGTATAGTTAGTATAGTTGATAGATTTTGCCCACAGTTATCAATTGTTTGCAAACTCTCATACTTACACACTCTGTCAACACTAGCATTCAGAACAGAAGAAAGCTTTATCACCTCTGAGCCCTACCCTGGAGAAAGGCTTTGATAATTTCCTATGGTTTAAAGACACTAGGTCCTTAGCATAGCCATGCACATGTCAACAGCACATATTTACTCAGGACTTCAACTGCTCCTTACACATTCAATGAAAGCTTCCTTAGCTCCCCACACCAAATTTTAACAAATGTGCCATCAAGAATTCATATGAAGAAAGGCTACTCTCTTCAGCAAAAGGTGCTAAGGCAAACCGGACATTCATGTAGAAAAGAAGGAAACTGGGTCTGCATCTTTTAAACTAGACCTCCAAATTTACTTACCGTGGATTAAGTACTTAAATGTAAGATCTGACACCTACATCTTCAAGATTAAAATATATGAGTTAACCTTGACATTGGTTGGCAAGCATGAATTAGGTGTTACCTCCAAGCACTAACAATAAAAGGCAATAGTAAGTTGGACTACATCAAACTAAAAAGCTCTGTAAGGAAAAAGAAACAATCAGAAAATAAAACAGGCAATCTATGGAATACAAGCAGAAAATATTTGTAAATAATACATTTGATAAGAGAAAATATTTGAAGTGTATATGGAAAAATCTTTATATGTGGCAAAAATTGATCAACTTCAGTTTAAAAAAAAAGACTTGAATAGGCGTTTCCCAGAATAAAATATACAAATCCTCAGCAGGTATGTGATTAATTGCTCAACCTTTGTTATGCATCAGGGAAACTGCAAGCCAGGACCACAGTGAGATTTCACTTGCTGCCTGCTACTGGAGCTGTTATGGAAATGTAAGAGGCAGCAGCTCTCAGGATATGAAGAAATTGGAAACCTGTGTACACAGTTAGGTTTGGGAAGTGGTGCAGCTGCTTTGCAAACACGATGGAGATTCCTCTAACTCCCTCTGTTTCATTATACACATATGGATGTATATAAACAAGACAGCAATGGTTAATTTTTAAACATACATACTTAAAATAATCTATGTTATGCTCTCCGAGAAAACGAAAATCCAAAACAGAACAAAGCTAACCTCAGCTTCTTATGGCTTTACCTGATTCCAATAGATGGCCCTCTCACAGTTACAGGGGAAAAATGTGTTCCTATCAATTAATTATTTTGGGAATGCGCCTGTCTCTTATTTTCACTGGGAAATCATTAAGTACGAGATGATTGATCTAATGGGTCTTGCATTAAATAAAGTATTTTCTTAAAAACAGCGCTTATTTGGCCTTTACCAAAGCTATTTGCTTAGTAAAGCAGGTTTCATCATCGTGTCTTCCTGTTTTAGGTTTTCCTACACCGTCCTTCCATCTTATGGAATGAGTGTCAGTGAATGACTAGTCAGGCACCGAACGGGAAATACTGACTGCTTACGTGGAATAATGCCTATGACACATTGTTAAGTGACGAAAGAGGAACACAGGACAATGTGACTCCAATGATTGCGATTATCCACCTCCTCTATGTACAAGAAAGGGGAACTGAGTCATATCCTACTGCGCCAAGCAGCCCTGGGTGATGGTTTTAATACTGTTTCTTTTCTATTACCACAGCAATACTGGCTATTTCACTCACTCTCTGTGGGTCTCTGAGCAAATAAATAAACTGCTTTAGTTTCTGAGATTATAAAGTATAAATCTGAAATGTTAATTTGTAGTATGATAGCTGTATCTCCTTTCACTATTTGGGAAACAAAATGGGCTCATTAGCATTTTCCCACCTAAAACGTCAAGGAAAATCCTCATAACCCATATGTAATGAAGTCATATATACATACCATGTTATTCATGTAATGCCAGTGTCACAATTTCTGTGAGTGTGTGCCACAATGGGTAAGGCAAGGGCAATGTGAAAGTGCTACCCACGGTTCTTGTTGACAGCTAGATAGCGTCTAAATTCCACTAAGGATGTATTATTCTTATTCATAGTGTACTTTTTCCTTTTTTAAATCTTATTTTCTTAATTTTTTGAAGATTGTATTTTATTATTTTTTCCATTTTAGAACTTTTTTTTACTTTCTTGGTCTGTGTGTGTGTGTGTGTGTGTGTGTGTGTGTGTATGATAAAGCATAGATGGCATGAATATGGAGGCCAGAGTGACTTCTTTTCTTTTCTCCTGTCATGTGGGCTCTCCAGCAGGCATCCTTACTCATGGAGCTACCTTTCCAACCTGATATTTAGTATTCTTCACTACATACCAGGGATAAGAAATTACAGCAACAGTTTGTTTTATGCTTTATGCTTTGAGCACCCATGGGACTGAAAGGTTCAGATCTTTTTGCTATGTTTATAAAATGGTACATTGGTTGAAGAACTGGATAAGGCCCTGTCAGTACAATTGGATAAGAAGGTGCTATCAAGAAAATCTTAGAGAGTAATTATAGGCCAGGTACGCACAACCTTGCTTCTAGAGTCACCTAGGCTCAAAGCACCTACGATATACACTTGCTTCTAAGCTCACACACTCTGAATGACAACTGATCGTATCTTTTATTTCAGCTTTTAGTATTTCACTTATGCTTGTGTATATGTTTCTGTTGTAGGTATCTGCAGGTGAGTACAGGTACTCCAGGAGCCAGAGGTGTTAGATCCTCTTGGAACTGCAGTCATGTGCAGTTGTGAGTCACCCACTATTCAGGGAATCGAATTCATTTCTTCCATAAGTGAAGTGGATGCTCTCTCTCAATGGCTGAGCATATCTCTAGCTTCAACACCTATTAAATTAGAGGAAAGTCAGATAAACAGTACTTCAATAAAGTATTTTGTTTGCTTAATAAGATGAGGAAACAATTAGTTTCACCATCATGAGTTATAAATCCAAAATGTTAGAAATATATTTTCTATGTATGTTCTTGCTCAGGGGCAAGAAAATCATTTTGAGTTCATCTTTCAAATGAGTCATCTTGATACATTGAACATTTAACCGCTCTCTCTCTCTCTCTCTCTCTCTCTCTCTCTTTCTGTGTGTGTGTGTATGTGTGTGTGTGTGTGTGTGTGTGTGTGTGTGTGTAGGTGTCGTAAGTAGTGGAGGACATTCAGGAGGATATCTGGCCTTTAAACATTAGATGTCAATAGTCTTCCATTTTGATGACTGAAAATGCCTCTAGATATTAGCCAATATATCCTGAGGAGCAAAGCCATTCCCAGTTGAGACAGACTACTTTGAGTAGGGATACCTTTTCTTTCTGTTGATGTGCTAATGATAACAGAGAGTGAACATTTGAAATGTAGGGTTTCTGAAAGAAGTCAGTTTTGTGTTTAAGTTCTTTTAGAGAGCCTTTCCCTACATACTACAACAGTAATCCTAAGTCTGGAAGTCTGAGACATGTTTGATTTTAGTGAAGTGCTTGTTTAGCTAAGACTTCATACCAGATGTGAATATAGATATCACAGGAGAGATCCTTTTAATTCCTCCCTTATTTGTGTAGTCACTGGCTCCAATTCTACACATGTGGATCCAATTGTTGTACCTTGCGTGGTCCACTCTTCTGAACTGCCAGTATCTGGACTATTTCCCCCAGTTTATAGCATCACTTACTACACCTGAAATTTCAAAAACTGACAAGGTCTCTCGGTACCCTTGAAATATTCCAGAATGAAAGGCAAAAATGAAAGAATGAATAAGTAGGAAACACATTATAGGTCAGGCTGAGTCTCAAGGATAAATGGGGAACTACAGATCTGAATTTAACTAGATAATTAGGTGTTATTGGAGTCTCATTATTTTATCTCAATAGAATCAAAGTATACATAAAAACTTGCTTTTTCCATGTAGAGCATGCACTCACAAATGTCTTTATTTCACTAATTGCTGGGATCATGAAGTTGGCTCCTGCAGCATAATACAGATTCTATGAGGAAATGCATGCTCATTCCTTTAATATGGGTTTCATGTGACAAAATAACATCTACAAAGAAGTAAAGAAAAGTAGACTGGCATATATTTATGCTTAGGCTTGTTGTGGAATGATGCTAATGGGGAGGAAGGATTGAAGATGAAAGAGTTTGATCTGACGGTGATGAACCAGGTATCTTAACAAGACTCATTTTCAGATTTCTTTGGCAGATCCGACACTTTGATAGTAAACATGTTCCTTACATTTTGCCACTGGAAGGCTCATCTGAATGGGGGTGGGTCTTATGACCTGTGTTAATAGGGATGTTAATAAGGAAGGAGATAGCAGCTTTCATGCTTCTGCTTTCATAACTTAGGTTTGCATATCCCAAGTCCCATCATGAGAAACATTCCAAAGAACAACTTTATTGTGTTAACCTCTGCCATAAAAACATGACGGCAAAGGGCTTTAATGCAGATTTCTACTACAGAAAAACCTTTTCACACAGCAACAGCAACAGTATAAAGGGTAGATTTGAGAGTTGATACCTAGCCTTCCAGTAAGTGGCATATATAGTTTTAACCAGGAAAGGATTTTAGAGAACTACTGGCCACTTCCTATAAAGCTCTAGCTATAGATGTCCTGCACGGTGCTAATTACCTATTTAAATGCAAGCCATTATTTGAAAATATACCAGGTTGTTTTTGTCTACAAATGGTACAAATGTTAAGCCTGCCAATCTTGATTGTTTCTCCTGGACCAGGGCTTCTCAGCCTCCTACCTGACACTGCATCAGCTACTCTGCAATTGGGATGGATGTTCATCATTGCCTTGGCCTTTGCCCATTAGCTAATAGATGCCCCCACCCCAAGTTTGGCACAGTGTCAAGAACTGGAAATGTCAGTAAACATTGCTAAATGTCTCCTGGGCAGCAAAGTCTTCGCTGTTGGGAATAATTAGTACAAGGGGATGAAGCTAAACTATGAATAAGAAGTTAGAGGGGTCAAAGAAGAAGGAGAGGAAGAGCACTGGAGTGGGAGAGACGCGGGTTGGGGGAGAGGGGAAGAGTGAGGAAGGAGGCATAGAGACAGACAGACAGACAGACAGACAGACACACACACACACACACACACGAGAGAGAGAGACAGAGAGAGAGAGACACACACACACACACACACACGAGAGAGAGAGAGAGAGAGAGAGAGAGAGAGAGAGAGAGTTTTCAGCTTCACTTGGTATCTGTATTGTAAGAATTTAGCAATAATAGGGCTTTAAAGCGGTGTCAGACAAAAGTGCACCATTTCTCTGTAAGTGAGAAGAAACCAAACTCTTGCAGTGAGTCTCAGTAGGACAGGTAACAATTGAAAAGTGTATCTTTAGCAGTTTATGTGCTTTTGAATGGATGGGAAAAAATCATCACCTTATCACCCTGTCTGCCACTTAAAGGACTTCTGTGCAGTTGGAGAATCTATTTTAGGCAACTACAAATTTGATTAAAATGCAAACTGTATTATGAGCTAAATGTATTCAGTATGGCTTGGACCCATCTATTTCTATTTGGTACTCTGGAAGGAATAGCTAGGACAGATACAAAAATAACCTGATCGCTCCAGTACAATAGAAATCCAGTGAGTCAGCCTGTTTCTTTTGTTTTTCAATGTAGCAACTCCAATTAAGGTTGCAATTTGTACACTCCTCTGCATGCTAGTTCCACTTTAAAAAAATATCTTTTTCTGAGTTATTGTGATGTCAAGCCTCCCACTTGGACCACTGTGAATATCTACAGATAGCATTATTTCATCTCTACTCAACCGGGAACAGGTAGATGGCACATTGTTAAAAGGTAGGAATAAAGGAAATGGCAAGTCTGTGAGGGATTCAGTGAACAAGATCAGCCCTGAGGATAGCAGCCACTGAAGGTTCACGCTGCTGGCTCCTCCACCAGGATGAAGCTAACAGAATCCTATGTCTAACTCCAGGGAAGGCACACAGAAAACATAATGCAAAGCTTGCCTTCTTTCTAAGGGACTTTCTGATGTAACTATTCCAACAGAAGAATTTTTGTTTGTTTTTTGTTTGTTTGTTTGTTTGTTTGTTTGTTTTGTTTTTTGGGACAGGGTTTCTCTGGAGCTTTGGAGACTGTCCTGGAACTCTTTCAGTGAAC
Source organism: Mesocricetus auratus (assembly GCF_017639785.1). Taxonomy (NCBI): domain Eukaryota; kingdom Metazoa; phylum Chordata; class Mammalia; order Rodentia; family Cricetidae; genus Mesocricetus; species Mesocricetus auratus. Next base: position 69,836,914 of record NW_024429195.1, read on the forward strand.
ATAACTGGCAGAGAACTCACAGAGAAGCTGCCTGCCTTTGTCTCCCAAGTTCTGGGATTAAAGGCATGCACCACACCGCCAGGCCCAACAGAGGACATTTTTTATCTGACTAGGACTATCTGCTTATAATAATCAGTTTATCAAAACAGTATTTTTCTTAAAACTTTAGAGCAGCCCCAAAGCACTTGACTGAACTCAGGCATGCCCAAGTAAGAAGGCACTGTCTGGATCTTCTCTGAAGGTCAAGGTTTGTAGGTGTACCTGGATGTGAGATAGAGGTATTCAAATTTGACCTATGAACAACGCTACAGCTGGTCTATTGGAGACAATAGAATTTCTTACCAGGGCCACAGGCTCTTTATACATTTTGTTGCTAGTGCTTGCATCTCAAATTTTAGTTTGCAGTTTTAGGGCACTGTTTGGAAAGTGCTACAATATTTTGTTTAATTGATTTTTTGAACACAGATATTGTTGATCAATACAATATAAATAATGTAGTTATGGATTATTGGTTTTGCTTCGATGTACATTGTCATAGTAAGAGCCTATGTGGAAGAATGTACCGTGAATTATGAGCTAAAACTGCATCCTATCAATGACACAGGCAAGAGCAGGAGCATTAATCCATGTGCCTATGGACAAAAAGGAAACGTGACAGTCTAATGGAAACTAGGAATGGACCTTATATGAAATACAAAACGCAACTGCAGTGGGAAATTAATCCGTTCATAGCATTGTTAGCAGGAATATGAGGTATGGCATTGGTCATGTGGCAATATATGAAAGGAACTAACACAATCCTTTAAGTAGCAAAAATATACTAGAAAAATACATTGACTAATACAACTATCTCATAAACAGAATCTATGAACCATGAAAAGTAAACACAAAACAGCCAAGCAAAAAGTTATTTTATTCAGAAATGTAGATCTACCATGTGATTGAAGTTCCTGTATCTAATTCAATCTTCACAAGATGATTTTGAGATCCATCTACTTGGGGATAAAGTGTAAAATGCTAAGCACAGAGGAAAGAAAGGATGTTGCTTTCAGCTCCAGATTCTTAAACATGTTCCCAAGCTATATTTATCAAATCAGTATAGAAACGTGCACGAGTCTGATTATAAATGAATTCTTTGATATAATTTAGGACATGACAAAGAGAAACATTAATCACTGAAACAAGAAAGAATTACCCAATAGAAAGCTGGAATAATTGCTTAAGTGTTTAGAAAAAATTTAATTAAGGTAGGGTTTCTCAAATAAGACTCTTAACAACTATTCAAAGATTATGTAAAGATTCTGATATATAAAATCCCAGACTAAGTAGACAAAACTACTATAAGAGACAGGACTAGAGGCACAGGCACACAAAGGAAAAATGTTGTTTTTATTTGTAAATATTGCCCATATCCAAAGGCCCTCTGCTTCCTTAACATTGGGTTCTATGACACTCCTGTAATTATATGGTAAGGCCCTCCATCTTTTAAATCAATATTGTTTAAATCTATTCCTGTTCTTTTTTCTAAACAAAAATATCTTAGAACTTTAATTGTGTTTCTGAACATCTATCTCGAGGAAACGATTGGAAGAAAAGGGAGGAATTTAAAGTTGTAATATCCTGTGCTTTTAGTTTCAGTCAATGGGTATTACTTGTTTTGCTGTGGAGTTTAATTAAGCCTTTTGTATACTGTGATGGCGATTGATGGTTGTCAAGTTGACAGTATCTGGAATTAACTGAAACACAAGTGACTGGGTATACCTCTGAGGGACTTTTCTTAATTAGATCTTTTGAGTTGGTAAGACACAACTTTAATCAGGATGTTTTGAGGTGAGAAGATCCACCATTAATGTGGGTCACACCTTTTGGCAGCATCTTATGTAACCAACATTGAAGAAGAAAACCTTTGTTCTTTGCCTGCTTGCCCTTGCTCTCATTGGCTAGTCCCTTCCTTCGCTGGTATTAGAACCTATTTCTTTGGGATTCCAGCATATATTGAAGACTAACTGGGACATCCAACCTCCTGGATTGAACAACTACTGGATTCTTGGATTTGTTGGACTTGTTGGAACATACTATGTAAACCATTCTAATAAATTCCCTTTGAATACACACACACACACACCACACACACACATTCAAATATTTGTATTTACATTAAATCAGTTATGTTCCATGGAGAGCTCTAGTAGAGATTTATTATCCTGTAATAATTCTTTTTCTATCAATAGATTTTTAAGTTGTGCAATGCCACACGCCCTTTCACCTTCTGACTTTGTTCAGACTTCATGAGCTTCTAAGAAAGCCCCCTTAACTGAAATGTAGTTAGTACTATGTAGGTTACATTCAGACTTTAGGCTTTAACATTTGTTTCTAGAACACTTCAATGCTGCCCTTCACCAGTACCAAGCAAATTCAGTTCCATTAGGGTTTGGGAGTTGAGGAGTTTGGAGCCGAACCAGAGGCAGACAGTTGTGGCTCTGGTCCCACTCTTCAAAGTCAAGCTCCTGTGGTGTTTTTATCAGGTTTGGAGGGAAGCTGGAAGACAAAAGATTTTATTATGGAAATGACCTGTGTCCCAGTTGTAGGTGTCCTAGCTCTTGTCCTTGTGGATTTGATGGGGTTCTATTAGCTCGTAACCTTCCTGCTATTTTCTCAGTCACCAAGGTGCAGCCTGTCTCTTTGCTGCTTTATCTCCTCCCGTATATCAGAGATCAGAGAGCCAGTGTGAACTAGTGAGGGTTCCTGTAGGAAACCAAGCAGATAAGCAATAAATAAAAGCTCTGTCTTTCGTAATTACTGGGTCTGAGTCTGGGCAGTGTCCGGATCTGTAGTCAGTAACTAGGAGACTGAGGAGAACAGATGGAGCAGTTCTTGTCCAAAGACTGATACGCCGAACATTCATGAAAAGATGATGTTTGGGGTTCATACCCATGGCTGGAGAGACTAATATTTCAGATTTCAGCTCAAAGATACTGGACCAGGAAGAAATCCCACTCTTCTGTGGAACAGTCCATGTCCTTGTTCTATTTTGTTTTCAGCAGATTACATGAGGCTCATTTGTACTAGGGAATATAATCTACTTGGATTTGTTAGCAACTTTCAAAGATTCCCCACAGAAACACCTAGGAACACATTTGACTAAACAGCTGGGCATGATGAGGTCAAATCACACTGACACATAAAATTAACACTCACACATCTTATGAGAGCTTTGAAGAGTGACATTTGCTTAGACTAGTTTGCTTCTTACCAGGGTTCTGCATCAACCATGAAGTCCTTGGAAACTTAATTCTTCAACTCTCAACCAGAATGCCAATTTCACAATTGATTTCTGACTTGCCTGATTATTTTATGGTTAAAAAACGGGTGTGTGTGTACAGCATTAGTAGAATCAAAATTTAAAGCACAGTTTACATGACTGGAATATTCTATAGTTGTAAAGACAGATGCTTCCAAATAATTGTATGAAATTGAAAGTTGTTTTAACTACAGTAATTTAAGATAACAGAGTAAAAGTTCACCTTACATGAAGTGTGGTTTCAATTTTGTGCAGTACTATATGCAAAAACAAATCAGATCATTAATCTTTCTGCATTTCATATTGTGTTCCTGGGACTTGATATCTATTTGGTTATGAGCTATATTACTTAGACTGAAAGTAAACTGTTGTATTTGTTGACAAAAGTCTTAAAGGAAAACAAATATCTGAGGGGGACAGGGTAAAAATGATTAAAGAACATGGACAAGGGAGATACCATAACTGACCAGGATTCAAATGCATGCCTGTAATTTGAAGGACAATAAGAAAGCTGTCTCTAATTTTAGTAGACATCCACTTTGGACTCATGATAAACAAGTCATTATGAAAAATGCATAGCAACAACATCACAAATCACTGGCTAAAATGAGCTTGTTTTAGAATAAATCTTAAGAAAATTATTTGTTACATATTACACATACTATATTCTTGAGCTGTATACCATGAAAGATTCTTGCAAGACTGGCATTCAATTTTTCTTTGTCATATCTAAATTGCCTGCATCTCTACTGCCAAAGTTTGAAGCCATTATTAAGCAAAATATGGGAACTAATTGAATGGAGGCACTGATATTGTACCGTAATAGAGGGAGCCATTATAGGTTTGGGGAGAGACCTGGCACTAGTGAGATTTCCAGAGATCTGCAAGGATGACAACTACTGGCAAACTAAGCAATAGCGGAGAGACTACTTTAAATGCCCCTCCCCGATAATGAGTTTGAAGACTACCTTATATGCCATCCTAGAACCTTCATCCAGTGACTGATGGAAGCAGAGGCAGACACCCACAGCTAAACACTGAACTGAACTCCTGGAATCCAGTTGCAGAGAGGGAGGAGTGATGAGCAAAGGGGTCAAACCCGGGGTGGTGAAACGCACAGAAACAGCTGACCTGAACAAGTGGGAGCTCTTGAATCCCCACCTGATGGCTGGGAGACCAGCATGGGAATGATCCAGACCCCCCTGAATGTGGGTATCGGCGAGGAAGCCTGGACAATCTGTGAGGCCTTGGGGAATTGATCAGTGTTTGTCCCAGGCATACAGATGGACTTTGGGTCCCCCCCCCCCCCACAGTGAGGAACGCTCTCTCAGCCTGATGTCTTGAGGAAGAACCTGGGCCCTGCCCTTGACAAAATGGCAGACTCTGGGGATTCCCCACAGAGGGTCTCACCCTCCCTGGAGAATGGAGTGGGGATTGGGTGGGGGACCTGGGGGAGCTGGTGGGTGGGCAGGTGAAGAGGGGTGGGAGATGGAGCTGGGATTGACATGTGAAGCAAGCTTGAAATAAAAACAAAAACAAAGACAAACAAAGTCTCCTCTTTACCAGGAGGTATTTTTTTACTGTACATATAAACTCTGGAGGAGGTTTTGTGATTCCTTTATTTTTCTGGGTTCCCTGAGTTTTGTAGGCTTCATGAGGTCTCTGAGCTACTTAGAGTTGTAAGTTTTAACCCTTCCTCCAGTAAGTATTATTCCAATTCAAAGAAAAGACCTACATAGGGGGATCATATACAGTTATGAATTATGTGCTTCTAAAACTCAACCAGTGTTCTCTGGTACTTTCTGCTCACGTTTTATTCTGATTGAACCATTTTGACTTTATATTAATTTGTTACTGGGCTTTTTCATCTTAATGACTTGGTAGACTGCTCAGAAACTCACTTATTATGGAATTACAAGTTCATACCATTTCGAAACCTGAGATAAAGAATTCTTTCTCTAGGGCACAGTAGTACACTAAATGTTATTTCCTCAAGGTGTAAAATTTCATACTATAAATAGAATGACCTTGCTCTACAATCATGACATGCACTACTAGTTTCCCTTTATGGCTTGGAACTGTCTCCATGTTCCCTTCTCCTGGTACATAGTCATCTAGGTTAATTGTTATAGTAGCACACTGAACCAAAGCAGTATCATATATATTGAGCAATGTAAAGAAATGAAACACACATTTAGGTCCATCAAAATGAAAACATACCATATCAAAAAAGTAGCATGGATAGCCTCTCTGGGGATGCACTCTGAAAGAAAACTAACTTTCCCTTCCATGAAGCTATCAGTTGCCAAAAGCTGTTCAGCTAAGGGCTGAACTTCTGTTCTTTGCATTCAAGGACTTGTATAGTTTATGTTCTGTAGGTTCAGTCGGTCTCTGAGAGCTTATGTGCACAATGGTCTCTTCATGTCCAACAAATGCTGCATCACTGCAGACATCCATTACTTATGGCTCTACAATCTTTTTGCACTCTAGATGGTTCTACCCATGAATGTACTGGCAAGAGTAACTGGCCTCAGCTTTTTTGTTTTGTTGTTGCTTGTTTTCTTTTGTTTTTTAATTAAATATGAATTGGGGATAAAAAAGGGGGAAGAGAAGAAGGAAGACGGGGTAATTGGAGGGGTATTTTGGTGGTGAATTTGATCAAAACACAATAAGCATATGTACAAAAATTTCAAACAATGATAAAAAGAAAAGCTTTTAATACTAGTAAAGCCAAATTACCTACAAAAGAACAAAAAATGAGTTGATGACAAAGTTCCCAGTAGGAACAATGGAATTTGTAGAATTCTAAGTTCTTCAACAAAATAAATATCAAAATATAATTTTAATTTATTCAGACTCAAGTGGAAGGAGAAAATACATGATTTCCTATGTTAATAAAGAGACTGTCATTACTATCAATATGAAATATTTTCAATAATAGAAAACATGGAAGTGATATTTCAGCTCTGGTGGAAGCAATCCTGGAAAAAACTATAAAAAGGGATAGAGCAAACAAATTAGTAAATGTTGGGCAAACAGGCGAAGTTGTTTAATTTATAGAACAGATATTTAAGATATGACACTAAAAACAAGATAAAGTAAAACGTTTGGTGATATAGAGTAAAAACTATGGCCATCAGAATTTGGGCAGAATCCTATCAAGTCATACATAAGGTCTGGACTGTTCTTGTTTTTTGTGGGTCACATAAAGATTTTAAAAAGTGCCAGGTAATGCAATGTATCTATTTAGCATATTGATTCAATATTTTGTACTAGGAAGAGAATGATTTTCCATTTTAAGCATCCAGGAAGCATAAAAACTTACATTACAGAGTCAAAACTTATTTCTTATATCTTCAAATCATAAATAACACAGGAAGAATTTCAATGTTGAAACTTCAAATTGAAAGCAAACAATTTAAAGCAAAATTTTTCCATCAATCAGTGCTAGATTAAGAATGAATAAAACATTAGTACACAAGAAAGGCAATTTAGTATGATGATCATATATACTTATAGAATATTCCATATATATTTCATGTATAAATATACCATATATAAGTACACACACACATATATATATATACATATATGTATATATATTTGAAACAGGGACTGATATATAACAGGGCAACCTCCAACATATGCAACCAATAATGACCTTGAAGTCTTGACCCTCCTTTCTCTACTCCTAGATCTGAAATTCCTGTCATGAGTTATGCAATCATATCAGGTTTTGGTGTTCTTCACAAGATAATTTGTGTGATAACTTTTTGAAGAATCTCTTTTAATACATAATTAACATGCTATTACCTTTACCACCTTAAAGCACATAGTTGAATATTATTTTAGTGTACTGAATAACCAATCCTCATAACAGTCTAAACTTGGAACATTTAAGTTACAGGAAAAGAAATTTTCAGATACATTTTTAGTGAAGCTCTGCTGTCTCCTACTCCCAACGTAAGCAGCTGTACCCCAGTCTTTAAATGTTTGAGTTACTTCTGTCCATTTCCTATACAGATTATTAAACAAATGGAAGCTACAGCATGAATTACTTATCCCATCTTAGAATTGAGTTATTTTTATTTTGTTATTGACTTGTTAGTATTTTCTATATTCTGGTTACTGATCTCTCTTAGATGTGACATATATATGTATATATACATATATTTATATATATCTATCTTCTATCATTCATTGAAGGTTAATTATTATTTCCTGATAATATCTTATGAAGCACAAAAGTTTAATAAAGTTTAGAGGCACGGCATGACTGGGAAGAGTAGAGGGAGGGGAAACTGCAGCCAGAATGTATGTATGAAAGAATAAAAAATTTTAAAGTTCTATAAAGTTAATTTTTTTCCTTTATAGATTTTGCTTTTGTTCTCATTTGAGAAATAATCCCAGAACTCCAGACATGGAGGCAGGCGTATCTCTGTGAGTTTGAGGTCAGTCTTGTCTACAGGGTGAGTTCTACAACAGCTTCCAAAGCTACACAATGAAACCCTGCCTCAAAAAGAAATAAATTCATTTTACAATTGTGAAGTTCTACCTTTATATTTCCTGTTAAGAATTACACTTTCTCCTGGAAGGTTTTACTTAGGTCTGTGACCAATTCTGAGTTACACTTTCACATGTGATGAGAAGTAGAGTGATGACTTCATTGTTAGCATGGGAATGTCTACTTGTTTCCTTACTATTTGATGTAAACCACTCTTCCTTTTCCCTCATTGAATTGTCCTGGATCTTATAAAAGTACCATTTGACTATAAATGTGCATGTTATATCTAGTTCTTGATTATATTCTCTTGCTCAGTTTGTCTTTTTTCATGCCAGTGTCGCATTTCTTGATTACTATAGCTTTGTATTAATTTTTGAAAGCGGAATCTGTTACCTTTCATCCTATTCTCACCTTGAACATTCCTACTCTGAGCTACAATATTCGTACCTTGAACTACAATAGTCTTATACAGACTTGGATAATTAACTCCCTTATCATAATGCAATGTTTCTCGTCATTCTAAAAATTTTGCTTGTTCTGGAATTTGCTTTCTGAAAGTTATGCTGAGGGAATGTTTTGTCAACTACTTTCACAAAAGATAGGTCAGAAAAGGATGTCTATAAAAATATAATTTCCGCACTGGGATGACCTTTCTCACAGCCTTGGAAGAAATGATGCATCTAAGGTCCATCCTGTGATTATCCCAATAGCCACGCTAAAGTTTTTCAGGGTGCCAACTCATGGTCTTCTGATTTCTAATGATGACATGAACTGTCATCATGGGTCCCTCCACAATGATGAGGTTGTCATGGATGACCTTGGCCAGGAGTGTTAAACATTTGGTGCTATAGAAAGCATTGCTGACAATGTTTTCTATTAATAAGAACTGTAATGCTCATTTATTTATTTAAAATGAAGTTCAAGGATGGGATGTAGCTTAGTTGGTAAATTGCCTGCTTAGCATTCATAAAACCTTAGGTTCGATTCCCAGTATCACATAAATAGATGCCAGGGCACAAGCCTATAACCCTAGCACTTCAGAGTTAGAAGCAGGGAGATAAATAGTTCAAGACCAGCCTGAGATGTATGAGTCTTTATTTAAAAAAATAGCAAGAATAATGATAATGATGATGATGACGATGCCATTAAGCCCAAGTCTCTAACAGCTCTTATCTGTATGTGTCTATGGTGATCTACCATGGATATACACTAACAAATGTTAATTACTGTTTTAAAAATGGTTTTGTTTGTATTTTGCTAGACATGGAATCACACACTGTTAGGAATTTTGCTGTACTGTTGTCATCAAGCTTTCGGGGGTGTGTAATTTCATCTTTTTGTGGGAACAGACTTGCAAGACACTCAAATCACCCCAAACAGAACTTACATAGAGAACAATAGTGCTTCCTTCTATTCTCAGCTTTTCCAATGCTTCTCTCCATGACCTACTTCTGTTATTCCTTCTTGACATTCAGCATTTTTCATCATATTTGAGGCAAATCTATGTCATGTAGTCACTAGAATTACTGGTTTTTGTTTTTGTTTTTTGGTTTTCTTATACCAGCCTTTCTGAGGATGGACATATTATCTATTGTAATAAACTAAACAAAAGCAGTGAACATAAACAGGGAGAGAACGAACCAGAGTGATTCAAGGTTCAAGATGATTCCATTCTAAGTCAGAGTAAGGAGAAAAGTTTACTATCATTTTAAGGATTACAACTGAATGGATGGAAAGATGGCCCAGTCAATAAAGTGATTGCCTCAAGAGCATAAAGACTTGGGTTTGATTCCCAAGAACCAACATTTAGAAAGCTGAACTACACTTTCTTTGACTACACTACTACACATGGCAAACTATCAATGCTAGGGAAGCAGAGACAGATCCTTTTTTGGCTAGCTGGTCAAGCCAATCCTGATGAGGGAAGTCCTGTGTATATGTCACTAAAGCACTGTTGGCCAATAGGGAAGCAAGATAGGTGGGACTAGGAGTCCACGAGGACTCTGGGAAGGAGAAACACAGGGAGTCAAGATGTAACTGCCATAGGGGTAAGAAGCCTGGAAACTTTTCTCCAGTAAGAGAAATACTTAGATTGGCAGTTAGGGGGTAAATACTTAAGTCAGTGATAGCCAGTAAGAAACAAGCAAGGCCAACAGCTTCATAATTAATACAGTGTCTTGTGTGTTATTTGGGGACTACAACTCGGCAGAGCCCAGGCGACTGGTGGGGAAAAACCAAAGCAGCAGACAAGAAAAAGGCATCTCTCTACACAACCCATTTTGAAAGTTACAGACCAATGAGAGACTCTGTCTCAAAATAAACAAGGCAGAGTGTACAAGATGGCTTCACAAGTAGATACACTTGGTACCCAGCCTGAAGACATGAATTCAATTCCCATGACTCATGTGATGGAAGGAAAGAATCACCCCCTGCAGTTTGTCCTCTTTGTTCCACAAATGTGCCATGTGTGTTCACACACACACACACACACACACACATACACACACACACACACACACACAGAATAAATAAGTGTAAGTTTAAAGCATGATAAAAATAATTTTTCCCTCCAGATTTTTCATATGTGGCCTTCTTGAGGCTGCCCTTGAACTCACAGTGTTTCTACCTCCACTTCCTGTAGATATTATCATATTATCCTAGCTGTGTGTCCACTTTATATGTAACCTTAGGATAATATGATAATATCTACAGCCTTTATGCTACTATTTTGTTTTAATTTTTAAACAATTGTCTTAGTTTGTTAGTTGTTTTGGTGGTAAGTTCATTGATCATGCTTCAGTGTTAGCAGGGCTTTGTAGTTCTTTTCCTGTCTGCGGATCCACTCTTCTACTGTATTGAGTATGCTATTAAATCCACTTAAGGGGTGGATTTTTAATTACTTCCTGAAATTATTAATCTTTCCTGTATTTGAAAGCATTTATAATTATTGTAAAAATCATATAGTAGCCCATCTTTTTGCATACTATTTTCCTGTAAGCCTATATGTTTTTCCTTTTTATTATGACTCATCACATTTTGAATTCCTGAACCGTAGATAAGAAAATTACAGTTTCTCTAAATATTGTCTTCCTTCAAAAGAATCAGAGGTATCATTAGACGGGTAGAATTGCTTATACTTATAAAAAGAGACATTTTATTCTTAGTCCAATCATTTGCCATCTGTTCTCTGTAGAAATGTACAAAACTATTACCAGAGTTTTGGACAGAAGTCCCAGGTCCAACAGCCCTAACAAGCTAGTCTTGGCCACTTGTCCGAATGTGCCAGTTGACAAGGTGAGTGACAGTGAAGGGCAGAAAGAGGATGTTTAATTAGCACATTGGGAGACAGAACAACTAAAGGGGCTCAGTCATCATCGGGATATAAGCCTTAGGTTTAAATAGAACCTAAGGGTATAGAGCCAATGTCCATGTTCCCAGAAAAAAATGTGGCCTTCCTGATTGTTGTTTCCATTCTGGTTCTGCAAAACGATCTGAAGAAGTTCTTATCCCTGGCATACTTTCATTGTCCGAGGAGATTAATGTAGTTATTACAAGATGACTAATTCTCCTCTTGGATGAAGCCTCTCCAACAAAGATGTATTGGTTACTGCTCTACTGCTATTAAGAGACACCATGACCAAGGCAGCTTACAAAATAAGGCACTTAATTGGATGTTTTCCTATAGTTTCAGAGGTTAGTCCATAATCATCATGGTGGGGAATGTGGAGCAGGCAGACATGGCTCTGGAGAAGTAGCCAAGAGCTTACATTCTGATCTGTAGGCAGGAGGCACAGATAGACTGGGACTAGTATGGGCTTTTGAAACCTCAAAGTCCACCACCAATGACATGCATATTTCAACAAGGGCACATTTCCTAATCTTACCCAAACAGTTTTCTAACTGGAAACAAAAGATTCATATATATGAACATAAGGGGCTATTGTCTTTCTTTCTTTCTTTTTTTTTTTTTTTTTTTGGTTTTTTTGGAGACAGGGTTTCTCTGTATTGTTTTGGAGCCTGTCCTGGAACTCGCTCGGTAGACCAGGCTTGGTCTCGAACTCACAGAGATCCACCTGCCTCTTTCAAACTACCACAATACATAAATGTTCTCATCTTGGAATGGCCCATCCCTGAAGGCTTGACTATTCCTGGAATCCAAGTACTCATCCTTCTTTTCTCTATTTTGCTATTTTTATTAATGTGTGAGTGTATATGTACATGCATGCATGTGTGTTTTGTGTTGTATACATGTGTGTGTGTGAGTACATGTGTGCTCACATGCATGCATGCTCACATGTATGTATTCATAGCTTAGAAGAGGGCATCAGATTCCCAGAAGCTGAACTTACCATGATTGTAAGCCTAGTAAGCCTCCTGATATGGCTGCTAGGAACTGAAGAGCAGAATAAACTTTTAGCCCCCCAGCCATGTCCCCAGGCCAAATACAAGCAGACTGAAGGTTGTGGACAATGGTTTATTCCTGTGAAATATGTAGTTGGTGTTTCTTGTCAGACTTTCTTTGGACCACCAACCTCCAAATGCATAGAGACTTCTTATTAATTATGAAAGCTTGGTCTTAGCTTATGCTTGTAAGCTCTTTACCTTTCCTCTCCCGACTTGCCCCACATCTCACTGGCACAATTCAAATCCTTGCACCTAGATTCATCCCCTGAGTCTCTTTGCTTAGAAGTCCCACCTAACCTCTCCTGCCTAGCTAATGGCTGGTCATCTTTTTAATAAATTATTCAGTTGTCTTCGGCAGGTGAGGCAAATGATAGACACATCTTCACGCAGTGTAAACAAATATCCCACAACAACTATCAGTCTCAAAGGGGCCTGAGATGAATTAGGTAGATTGGGTTGCCTGAGAGATTAATTTGTCTATGCAGAGTCAAGTTGGAGTAAAGGAGCATAGTGAAGGCTGAGAGATGCTAAAACTCCATCCTGCATTCAATGACCTTGTCAGCTCAAGTGAAAGTCCGTACATTTAATAAAGCCATTTTATAAAGTCTATCATAAAACCTGCAAGAGCTTTGAATCTGTTTCTTCATCCATGAATGGGTCTGATATCTCCCTGGCCTATAGCAAAGATTATGAAGGCAAATATCCAATGTGTGAAAAACCTATGAGATCCACTAAGCAATATACAAATTTAAATTCATATTAATGTCATTTATTCTGCCAATCCTCATCAATGATTGATATGCTGCTTAGAGTAAAAGTTATAGTAAATGTTAATAGGACTTTGGTACATAAAAATATGCATTTTTAAAAAAGAAGTTGTTTTGTGATTGACTGTTTCTGTTAAGTCCTTCCTTTCCTTCATTCTTTCCTCCCTCCCTCCTTCCCTCCCTGTCTCCCTCCTTCACTCCCTGTCTCCCTCCTTCTCTCCCTCTCTTCCTTCCTTCTAATTCTTTCTTTCTCTCTTTCATTTTCCCCCTTCTTTCTCTTTTTAAGACCAGTTCTGATATAGCTTAAGTGCTCTTCTAGGTACTTTCTGGGGACAATGAATGCAGATGAAGTCAGCTGTAACTACAAAGTGAGAACCCATTTCCGGCTACTTGAAGCTTCTATTCATGAGATTTCAGGACAGGAAAGAATCTCATTGCTCTCCAGAATCTCAGGCTATAGACACATTATTTTTAATTTTACGTCCTAAAGATAAACAAACTTTGGGACTACTGGGGGCATAATTTCTCTTAGTCCTCGGAAAATAAGCATGCCCTTTCTTTTCAGTAGGCTTGCCATCCCATTGCAGCACGCAGGAGAAATTGCTCCTTTATCTTTCATTTTACTAACAAGGAAAAAACCTCTTGTACTTAAAACATCATCTTCCTGAAAACAGAATGATCAACTAGACACAGTGCCAAATAATTTCTGGCCATCTAGATAAGATGCAATGGCCTTTCCTTTTCTGAACTAGCTATTTGAAACTTTCTCATGATCTTACTAGTACTTAAGCCAAGAGATTTTCTTACCCACTCTCAAACTTGTATTTCTGCCCTGCATTCCAGAAGTCCTTGGAAGACTTCACATCACGTAGCATCCAAGTAATGCAATGTTATCTATACTATGCAAAAGTTTTCAGTGCAAATAGATTTTTCTCTTTTGAAAGCAACTTTTCCAAACTCTAGTGCACACCCTGCGATGTGCTCTACTCAGCCCCTGCACCTGTTCCTGCAGATAACCGAAACTGACCATCCATTGCTCTTCACAAGCCAAATGACTCGGCTAGACAGAATGCCAAGTTAAAAATATCTTTAAGAAAATACCTCGTAAAAGGCTCATTTCCTTTTCTATCTCCTCCACAGTGTCTTTAATGTGCTGATTTGGGTAATAACACTCAGCAGTCGGGGAAGACAGAGCAGCCACTGTGATTACTCTCAGCATACTTATCCATGAACTTAGCCTTGAAGCATGAAGGAAAACACTTCAAGGTCACGTTCTTGATGTCCTTCTAAGTTGCTCTCAAGAGGAAACATGGTGCTTACTCTCTTAGGAGAAAGGAAATGAAGTTATTAAAATACATTTTCACACAGCTGGAACACAGGTAACTATAGATGAAGATCCGTAATGGGGTAGGGTACGTATATTCATCACCTGAGGCATAGTCCTCTAACAGCTGCTTAATTACTTTTCTTTAATAATTGCTTCAGAGGGGAAAAGAAAACATAAAATAGTTGTGTCTAATGGCCTGGCTCTGTGGCATGGCACAGAGAAATAGGTCAATCAAATGTTTAGACACTACAAAAATACTAGCAATTAATTGGATGTAAAATGTTTTCTAGCTGTATAGTTACTAAAACTGGAAAGATTCATTTTCTCCTGCCTATTATTTCTAATGTTGCTAAAGGATGCTTTGGGGGAAAATACTTATTTGAAGTACCAAATCAGCATTATCGATTTATACCAAGGGACCAAATGAAGCTGTAATTGCAACCAACTTGTTTTTTAGATGAGGCTTTAGGTTTTTAGGTTTGATGATGACTATGTATTTAAAGATAATATATGTCTAGAGTCGGATCAACCATGGAAGGAGGTATACATGTTTACCAAATCATGAATAAGTGAAAAATGGGAAACGGTGAGTATGATTGTCTATCAGAAGAAATGAAAAAATTTGAAGGTCCTTGTATTCTTCAGACACACAAAGGGACAGTAATGATGCACTTATAGTCTGGATGTAGAACCGCTGGAAATGAATATTGATACCTATCTGTGGCATTGGTGGAGGCAGGACTACAATTATGCCACTCAACTTTGGTCCCATTCATATTCTGATGTGGATAATTCTCCCTTCCTTATAAGACCTTATAATTGTCCTTATAAGTCTAAGAGTTCTGGAGCTTTGCCACCATCTGTATTCATTAAATGCCAGTGATGGCCCCTCCAATTGTGACAGTGACAGATATTGCCAAATACTTCTTGAGGACAAAATTATCATTGGAGCAGGTGCTCCTACAATCCACACTGCCAGAGAGGCTGGGAAACAATGAGGACCCTAAGAGAGACATACATGGTACCCCTGGTAGTGGATCAGTATTATCTGTGACATATGAACGGACTTTGTGAGCTCATTCCATGTGAAGGGATATGCTCTCGGCCTGGACACATGGGGGAGGGTCTGGGCCCTGCCCCGGATGATATGACAGACTTTGCGAATCCCCCATGGAGTGCCTCACCCTTCTTGGGGAGCAAAGGAAAGATGGGGTGGGGGACTGGTGGAAGCCGGGGGAGGAGGGGAGGAAAAGGGAACAGGGGTTGGCATGTGAAGTAGGCTTGTTTCTAATTTAAATAAAAAATTAAAATAAATATATACTCTTATCTATCCAAAAAATTATCATTCACTTATGTCTTAGTATCACCTATTGCTGTGGTGAAACACCATGACCAAAAGGCAAGTTGGGAAGGAAAGGGTGTAATTGTCTTATTCTTCCTTATTAATGCTCATCATCTAAAGCAGTCAGGAACTCAAACAGAGCAGGATCCTGGAGGCAGGAACTGATGCAGAAAGCATGGAGGATGCTGCTTACTGGCCAGTTCTTCACGATTTGCTCAGCCTGCTTTCTTGTAGAACCCGGGACCACCAGTCCAGGGGTGGCACCACCCACAATGCACTTGGCCCTCCCCCATTTATCACTAATTGAGGAAATGTCAGACAGGTGTATCTCATGAAGTTAATTCCTCAGTTGAGGCTCAATCCTCTCTCATGACTCTAGCTTGTGTCAAGTTGACACAAAACCAGTCAGTACATCTGAGAACCTCTCTCTAAACACTCTGAGATTTAGCCTTTGCTGAACTGGATCCATTCAGTTCTGATATGGCCTAATCATTCCATTTGATATGTTAAATCAACCAGAAACTATGGACTGAGGAAATGCCTGAGTATTTATGTGGTTTTACACTCCAGGGAGAAAGATATTTCACAGGGACTACTCATTGCTCAGTTATGGCTATTTCCATTTCTTCTGAAAATCCCTTGTTGGTTGAAAACCTAGGTGACAGAAGATGCTGCCTGGCATTTGTACTTGAGCCTTTTCTGTTTCTCCTTGATCAGTGGGCTTCTAAAATCCCAAAGTCTAGGAAATACATCGAGCCTCTGATACTGTCTTCTGCATTGCTTTCAGTCAATGCTATCTTCTGTCTCACTGGCTGACATGTCACAGAATTAAGGAATGCAGGGTGATAAAACCCTGCTATGTCTGAAACACTGGGACAAATGGCTGAGGTGTCTATTTAACATATCAAAGCAGACCTGGCTTCCAGGTTTTCCCAGCATTCCACAGTTCCTAACTGTTACAGGTTATGGATGGCATGCCCTGCCCTCTACCAGCACCGCCAGCTCTGCAGCCCAGGCACTGGCTGACCTCTCCCCAAAGGCTCTTCCCTGTATATTCCAGCCATTTTGATTACCCACCCCTTCTTTACCTTTTGCCTCTTGGCTGCTGCACCTGGCTGCCATCTCCCACCTCTTCCTTCTCCTTCCCTCTCTCCTCACATGGCTCAGGGTCATGCTCACTATGGACTCTCCCAGATATCTCTGGCTATGCTCTCTCTTTTATCTACAATAAACTTTCTCCTCCACCATACCTAGGAGACCATTCATATCCTTTCCTTTTTTATTTCATTTTTTAAATTTAAACCACTTTTCTTGATGAATCATGAGATATTTAGCAATGTTGTGGACTTCTATTTTATCTGTATTTTTTTCCAGCAATGCCTACATTTGTAGCAATACTGTAAATGCCACATCTTGTAATTAATACTTTCATGACTGCCTTACGAGTTTCTATTGCTGTGAAGAGACACCATGACCATGGCAACTCTCACAAAGGAAAAATATATAATTGGGGTGGCTTACATTTTCAGAGTTTAGTCCGTTATCATCATGGTGTGACATGGTGGCATGCAGGCAGAAATGGTGCTGGATATGGAGCTGAGATTCCTACAAATTAACTCACAAGTAGCAGAAAGTGGTCTGAACCACTGGGCATGGCTTCTGTATATGTGCAACCTCAAAGCCCACCTCCACAGTGGCACTCTTTCTCCAACAAGGCCACACCTACTCCAACAAAGCCACACCTCCTAATAGTGCCGCTTCCTATGAGCTTTTGGGGGCCAGTCACACTCAAATCACCACAATGACTGCTAAGAAGTTCAAGATCTTGTTTCTTGTTTGTGACCTCTCTAAATTATTTCTCCTCAGAGTCCCAGACGAGCTAAAAATCTGAAACAGAGCTTCTTGTTTAAGCTCTAGAATAAGATTCAAGTGTCTTTTATTCTAAGCAAGTGTGACCTCTGTCACCTGACCCTTCCTGGTAAAGGAATTACCAGGACCTGCAGAAATATGCTACATTTTTTACACTGTTACCCTCTGGACCCCAGAAAATAAAGCTTGATTTTAACATTCATGTGACTTATTTTTTGAAATACTTCTCAGAGCATTCATGGTGAGCCTCTATTTTCTACATTATTTTTCCCTTTAGAGCTAGCAGACATCTACATTATGGTGATATATTTTTATAATCTAGTAAAACTTGCCTGAAGATCAGAATGCAAAACTAATCATAGCCTTAGAGGCCAGGCAGTGGTGGTACACACCTTTAATCCCAGCAGCCACACTAGTTAGCCATAGAAGCTGTGTGGTGGTATATGCCTTTAATCCCAGTACCAGAGAGGAATATAAGAACAGAAGCATTTACTCTTGGGCAATTGGTCTCCAGCTACATTGAGGACAGGATCTTTCCAGCCTTAGTAGAGGTAAGAACTCTCTAGTGGCTGCCTACTTTGCTTTTCTGATCTTCAGCTTGAACCCCAATATCTTTCTCTGTTTTTTTTTATTATTCATGCTACACTCCGTATGTTAGGATATGCTCAATGCTAATTACATGATCACCCTGCAAGTCCAAATTGACATCATCTTTCTCTATCATATAAATGTTATGAGATTAGGTATCACATGGTTGCTTGCTTACAGACTCCACTGTTTCGTGTAATTCAAGATCTATGACTTAAAATCTCTTATGTTTACTGAAAATTCCCAGGCAGTTAGAATATTTGATGAAATCATGATGCTTGGCCAGTAAGCAGCATCCTCCATTATCATTCTCTGGGAATCTGCCAAAATTTACTCCTTCTTTTCCTTCTTGTTTTTTATTTATACACATAAGAGGAGAGTGTGGGGGAGGGAGAAGGGAAGGAGAGGGAGGGAGGAGGAGGGAGAGAGAGATTATTTTTCATGATTATGGGCGGTGTGAACCTAAGGTGTTTGGTTCAAAACCTGGTGGAATAAATTCTAGTCTGAGAACAGTCGAACACTAATATCCTAGCTTTTAGATTGATGAGAGAGGGAAAGAGAAGAGGATGATGGACAGAGGAAAGGGTTGAGCGAGGGAGAGAGAGGTGAAAGAAGAAAGAAGAGATATTGAAAGAGGGTTTCTTCCTGCCTACATTTTTGCTTTGTTTAGTATGTAAACGAGACATGAATGAGATATGAATGCATGAGATAAATGCAATCCTTATCCAGAAATGTTTTCACATACATGTAGCCATAATGAAATATCTGGACAGTCCTGGTTATACAGTCAAGTTGACATATAGTTATTCTACAGTTAGGGATAATTTGCCTTAATCAGATTGGCCTGTTTCCAGTGTCTGTGAAGCACTTTCCTAATTTGCTAATTGATATAGAAAGGCCTAGTTCACTGTGAATGATACTATTCTTGGTAGGAAGGCCTCAGATGTATAAGAAAGTTAACTGAGTGCCTTAGGGTTACTATTGCTGTAATAAAACACCATGACCAAAGCAACTTGGGGAAGAAATGGTTTATTTGGCTTATTATTCATTGTTTATCATCGAAGGAAGTCAAGACATGGACTCAAATGGGTTAGGACCTAGGAGGCAGGAGCTGATGCAGAGGTCACTGGGGAGTGCTGCTTACTAGCCTGCTCAGCCTGCTTTCATATATAACCTGGAACCACCATCCTAGAAATAGCATTACCCACAATGCACTGGAGCCTAAGAAAATGCCCTTCAGGCTTGCTTACAGTCCAATTTTACAGAGGCATTTTCTTAACTGAGGTTCTTGTCTCTCCCTTCAGCTTATATCAAGCTAACATCAAGCTATTTGGCACACTGAGCCAGGCAGAGGAAGCAAGCTGTAATCAGTGTGCCTTTATGGTCTCAGCTTCAATTCCTGCCTCCAGGTTCCTGCCTTGACTTCCTGAAAAGGTGACCTCAGTGATGAACTGTTACCTGGAAGTGTAAGTTGAAATAAACTCTTTTCTGTTGATTTTACCACATCAACAGAAAAGCAAACTTAGTTGTTGGAGGACACTGCATTTTATTTTATGGCCATTGCTTGCTTTATTGGGGTGGGGTCATTATCTTGTTTTATTTGGGGTGGGGTCGTTGAGACAGGGTTTCCCTCTGTGTAGCCCTAGCTGTCTTGGAACTCTCTCTGTAGACCACGTTGGCCTCTAACTCAAAGATCAGCCTCCTAAGTGTTGGGATCGCCCAGCTCCAAGTTATCTTTGTTAAATGTTTGTGACTGGACATGCTGGAATCCAATTGCCAGTTGCCTATTTATATCCCACTTAGTTGCTATCTTATTTGTTGGTGTTTCATTGCATAGTTCTTTCATAAATCACTTTTTTAAGTGATTTCATTTTGAAATAATGATAGTTTTATGACCTTTACTTCAGTTTTTAATATTTATTAATTAATAGTATTACTGTACTAACTAGAACCCAATAGAAGTAAACAGAAATGAAAGGAATGGTTATTATTGTAATCTTTTCCTGATTTAAAGAAAGAAAGTGATTTCAATATCTCTTTATCTGAAATGGCATTCGATTTATGGCCTTTGTAGATAAAATTTATTAAATTTCCTTTATACTTAACCTTTGTAAAGATTTGAAATCACAATTAATATATTTTCCCAGTTCTTTTACTGTATGCATTGTCAGAAATCTATCTATAACCTTATTATGTCATGAGTATATATATTTTTTCCAGAGGAACTAATAACTAAATATTCACTAAATGTTTTTCCACTGTTATTCCTGGAGGAAAATTTTATAATAGTTCCCTCTGCCATAAGTACATAAGTTTCTTCTATAGTATTTATCATAGGGTGACTAAATACTCAAAAAATAATTAAAAGTTAAAATTCTTGGTTAAATTATCCCTGCTTATCTACATGTCTATCAGATAAAAATAGAAAGAAAACTCTCTAAGTATGAAAGGAAACAATTGAAAACCAAGTATATATGTTCCTCTTAGTAATTACTAAGTTCTGAATTACATTGTGTCTTAGTAAAAATTAAGAGGCAACTGAGGAAATGAGGGAGTGATAGACTCTACAGTACAGTTGTGTCATGGGAGATATGAACAGGCCAGGATGCATGTAACCACCAGACAAACTAAATTATTCCAAGAGAACTTAGGTAAATGATTTGAAAATTTTGAGACTGACCAAATGTATGGGATTGAAAGAAATACATGACAAGTTAAGTAGCTTATAAGAGTGGGTGTACTAAAACATCAATTAGAACTAATTTCATTAATAAAAACTCAATATACAAAAGAAAAATAAGCAGCAGTGATTGGAAAATGTTAATAGGAGCTATATTTTTTATTTCACTTTCTATGAAGAGAACATGCTACTATTTTAAATAGAAAAGTTAAATATTTTATTGTATTTAAATAGCATCATGAAGAAGGAAAATAAAGCTAAGGAAATGAATATGAAGATTATGTATTGGGTTACTAATGTGATCTATATGGTATTATAGGGAAAAAGGAAGTTTTGAGTTAAACAGAAACAATCAAAACTAGAATCCAAAGTGAAGGCTGGGAAACAACCCATTAGTTAATTTTCTCATCTAAAAATTAAATCTCCATCATTGTTGTAAGAGGAAAAGAATTAATAATATGATGAACTGAGCCTGGGAAAAGTCAATATGAGATTTAATTACTGGACTTATTGTAACTGAAGACACAACATTAAAATAATGAAACACAGTTTTGAATTATCTTCAGTTGTGAAGATTCCCATTGGTGGTGAATTTCCCACAGCACATTTTCCACTGCAAAGTATTTACTTGACTGTACCGATCAAGCCATTGGGAAAAGTTAGTACTTTAGTCATCTCTCAATGATTCAATCATGTTTTCTCTGCAAAATCAGGCTCTCTATGTCCTATAATGGTGATAATGATTGGTTGGTTTCAGAATCAGCCCAGGTTCTAAGGTGGTAGAATGTAAAGGGGATGACCCTTTTTGAAGGACATGGCCCTCAAGGTGTGGTCCTGGTACCCATGGCCATTCTCAAGGCAAGGATGAAAGCTTCTTTTGTAAAAATGTTGAGACATTATTTGTACATCAGTCTCAAGCTGAGGAGAGTGAGGCATTAGAAAACCCTCCTTGTCATTTCTGCATGTACCTCTATCCAGAAGCCTCTGTGTTCTGGCACCCAGAAGCTCAAAAGTCCTGTCATTTTTTGTTTTGTTTTCAGTTTTAGGAAGTGTAGCACAGGTGTAGTTGAGTAAATTTTAAGTCATTGTTAATGAACATAACTTAGTGTCTCTGCTTTCCCAGGTAGTGGAGGCTAGAGCTGAAAAATCCCAACCTGTTAATCATGGCTTAGACCAATTCACTTGTGAAAGGTTCCTGGGACCCCAACCTTAAGTTCTCAGTAACACTTTAAACATCAAAACACCCATCGTTACTGGGATTTCAAGGAATTTAATACTTTCTTCTAAGAAATTGAAATAAAGTTTAAGTATAATTTTCACATCATCACAGTATCATTTGTTGTGCAAATATGAAATTGGCACTCTCCTAATCTATTGTCAAACGTTTGGAAACAGATGCTTCTACAATGGAAAAGTCTTTGTACCCTGACTGGAACTTGTCTTGTTCTCTACAAAGCACATGTGGATGTGTGGATGTCAGTCCGTGTTTGCAGTAAGGACAGCAAAATCTTTTTCCAAGAAACACTGTTTGTAGCTAGAAAATAGCGAGGAAAGTCAAAGTGTTAATAAGCAGTATCATCATATTGTAAGATATGAGGTATCCTTCCAACAAAATGCAATGAAAATAAAGTTTAACCTAGAGGAATTTATATAAATACCTCTGCAATCCATAGTTATGTTATCACATATGTAGTTCACATAAGTCATTTATTGAAAAGTATTCACAGTATGTATCCATTTAAATGAATGTATGTATGCATGTATGTATGCATGTATGTATGTATGTATCTTTGTGAGTGCCTGTGCTAAAAGAGGGTGATGAATCCCATGGAGATGTTAGTAGGAGTTGTGAGTCACTTGTGTTGGAAACTAAATTTGGGTATTCTGGAAGAGCAGTTTGAATTCTTAAACACAGAGCTTCTTTCCTGGCTCCTGAGTAATTATGTAAGTATTAAATTGAAATATATGAATGAGTAGGTGGGGCTCATGAGTAGATAGGACCATATGTATGTGTTCACATGTTATTTCCTGAAAGAATGCATAAGAAACCAATTTGTTGTAAATATTTAGAACAGACATGGCATAAAGTCAGCTCATAAAGGCTTTAAAAAAATCTGTAACATCTCAAGTCCAGAACTTGTCTAAATAGTTAAAATTATGAATATGTGTCGATTTTTCAATTTTTTAAAAAGATAGTATTTTCAATATTCACAATATAAATCTATTTTTAGGAGTTCACTTTTAGTAAGAATTATTTTGAATACAAAGTGCTTCTTGGAGGTCATAAAAATGTAATTTTAATGGTATAATCAGTGATAAAGTTAAATTCCAATCACCATTAAACAAGCTGCTAATGGGATTCAAATATTACAGCGTCAGGTCTGGAGCAACAAGTCTGAGATACATTCATGGAAGCATGAAAAGTCAGGGGAAAAGAAGCCCCAGGAAAAATGTCCCCTCAGGGAGTTATTAATACTTCCTGCTTCTGACAGGACATATGCCTGGGGACACAAGTGACAAGCAGGAGGGAAAACAGAAGATGAGGAAATAGGCAAAATTTCACATGAATCGTACTGGCAATATTTTCTTTAAAGAATAAGAGTTTGGTTTTTTTTTTTTTGAGAATTCACTCTGGGCTTTTTGCAGAAAATATATTATAAAATTACAGACTGGTATTATGTGATATATCACTATAGCATGCCATAATATTAAATGGCATTATTCACAGTGTTAGTTTTTTACCCATATGACAAAACACCCAGGGGAGAAAAGTTGAAAGGAAGGCAAGGCTTTTTATGGTTAAATTTCATGGGTTTCAGTCCATTTTTGATGTTTGAACAATGTGGGACATAAATGTTATGTCCTTAAGGTATCTCCTTCCTTTCTCAGGGATCTTCTCAAGCAACAGACTATGAGGGCAGATGGAGACTGTTAATTTCTAGATAAAGCTTATTCCGGCAAATTCATGGCAAACTGATGTTATTTAAAAAGGGGAACATACTTCCCTACACTTAGCCTAAGTTAGCTGCTCCTGGGAACACAGGTCAGACACAGACAAAGCATGGTAAGGATGTTGTTACTTAGGCAGTGTAAATCAGACAACTTATTAGGAAGCGATGTGGAGAAGCATAGTAGAGACAGGAGAGTCACTGGCCAAGCTGACACAATTAGATTCTCCTGCTAGGAAGTTTCAATAAATCTCACGCCTCCTATTTCTGTCTAGGTATTCGCTTTAGTCTTTTGGCATCTTTACATTTTGTGCTAGCATAGCAATGCAGTTGGCTGGGTCTGTTGCTTTCAGGCCCCTGTTAGGAGTGACAGGAATGTGTGTTGGAAGAGGCTATTAACATGATAGTTGAGAGGAATCAGAGAAAGGGAATGTCTGGAAACAAAAAATACCCTTCAAGACAGCCAGCCTCCAGTGTCTTGATTCATGTAACTGGGCTGCCTCTCCTAACAGCCCACTGAACTTAAAGGGAACAGTGGATAGTTCCATGTAAGTGGTTAGGACATCATGATCCAATCTATTCCCAATAGGTGCCCCACCAGGGACAAGCTTTCAACACGAGCATTTGGGGACATTGTGCACTTCAAGTACAACCTATATCATAGTCAATCATCTGTGTCATATATTATTGTTGTATACATAATGTCAAATGACAGCACATTACAGTTTCAGTTCTGTTCAAATCATTTCTCCTTATCAGGCCTTTTAGACAGATGCAATTCAATTTTGTGAAGATGTGAGGACATCTCTGAGAGGATGAGTACTGGTTCCAGTTCTTGCTTTCATAGTTAGTAAAGAGATTTATCTGAGTCTCTGACTTCCAAGTTCTTACATGTCTTTTGCTACACATTCTTAACTATTTTATTCTACAGCTTGTAGTATGATATGCTGATTTCTCTATCATACTCATAAGACTTGCCCTACAATTTCAAATCCTGTATCTCATATTAGCTGACATTTTAAATATTACTGTTCTAATGTTGTTGCTTGTTTTAAGCTCTTTGATAATTGTTAACATACTCTCCTGAGTATTTCTTTGTCTAGGGCATTGTATTGGAGGCTACAGATATTAACTGAAATAAAATTAACTCACCTTTAAAAAGCTAATTGATTTTGGATTTACACAACAGGAATAAGATAGGAGAAAGGATAGTGTTATGAGGGAGGAAGTGGCAACTTTTGGATAAAAACATAGAAGACAATACAAACGTTCAAAGAAATGATTTTTACTAACTTTTATAATTCTGGAACCTGCACTCCTTTACTTTAAGCTTCCTCACCTGTAAGTATGACTTATGTTGATCATATCCTATAAAACAACACAGCCCTGGCTCATAGAAACATTAATAAGAATAATAAGGGAAGAATGAAAAAAGGAAGAGAGAAGGAGAAGGGGATACTAAGGGCCAGTCATACAGTCACACAGTCAGACACAGAATAAGAGGGAAAGAAGAGATACACAAAAATAGAAAAATATAAAATCCAAGATGCCAAAGGTAGGTGGGATAATTTAAGTTAAGAATAGCTGGCTAAAATTAATCCAAGCCAAGGCTGCACACTCGTAAGTAAAAATAAGTCTCTATGTATTTATTTGGGAGCTTGGTAGTGGGCCCCAAAGATCAAAGAGTAAAGAGAAAAAACAGTTATTGATAGTTCTTCCTCTTTATTTGTCTCTCCTCTACCTTTTCCTCTACCTCATCTTTCCTGATATCAGACAGAATAGCATAGAAAGTCTCATTGAGTCATGGGGAAGGAGTTTTTAAATGAATGGGTAACAAGCAAATATACAGTAGTTGTAAATCTCGAACAAATTAAAGCGCTTAAGACAGTAACTCCATTTATATAAAGTTATATGAACTAAGTACATATGATTCTGGATATGTTACTAGGTAATGAAATCTATGAAGTTAAAATAAAACCTGCAAGACAGATGAAAGACTTTGCTATTGCCACTGTTGCTGAAGAAGGACATTTGAAAGACTTAGTTCTGTGGAATTATCCTCAGATAGGCTTGCCTTCTAACCCTTACAAAAGAAAAGGAAAATCATGAAAACACAGGATATTGGAGAAAAAATGAAATGTCAGGATGTTTTAAGGAAGGAGGCTCCTTAGCACTTGGGAGGCAGAGACAGGTGGATCTCAATGAGGTCCAGGCCAGTCTGTTCTACAGATTGAGTTGGCCAGTCTCATCTACAGATAGAATTCCAGGAGAGTCAACGCAACACAGAGAAGTCCTGTTTAAAAAAGTAAAGAAGTGGGATATAAAAAGGAGGATGGAACATTCCATCCTGCAAAGATTCTTCTTAATCTCAAGAAGCAAACAATTCAGTGGTTTCAGGAAGTTCTTGAAACTGATCAGATTCATTAGGTCCCTCCTTCCCCAAGCATATGTAAACAGAAAAGATTGCTCGGACACACTCTGACAAACTGAGCTGCCTGGGGAGGTTAAAACAACTTAACTACCTAGAAAGGACAATCTGCAACCTATTGAGCTGTCTGTCCATTGTGCACTTCACTCCAGGTTTCCAGCATTCATGAACTTTTGCCATGCTTGGTGGTCTTTGTCGATGCAATTGTCTTTGAGGTATTTGTATTCCTGCAAGTAACCTCTAACACATACTACTGTAAATAGACCAAATAGAACTCATTAATTCAACAAAGCAGACTTTGGTGAACTTAATTTAGTCTGTCGTCTATTCTCCATATAGTGTTAAGAAGCATTTGTTCACATCTCCATAGGGATAGTTTCACACAACAGCAGAGGATAAGAGGTTAGGAAGTCCAACAGTGGTGGTTTATGCAGAGTAAGAAACTCTCATAGGAAGAGAACTGAGGAAAGGGCTGGCATCTTTATACCTTTCTGGTTTTCCACATTTACCAGAGTTACAGTGTAGGAACAGTAACAAGCAAGAAGGATTTCAGGAAACTATCTCTCAAAAAAAGCCAAGAAATTAATGAGAAATATTAACACAAACACACACACACACACACAGAAAGATAGATAGAGATAGAGAGAGAGAGAGAGAGAGAGACAGGCAGACAGACAGACAGATAGCGACTAACCTATGTTCTCATAGCAAGTTGATACTGAACGAGAAAGGAAAAGAAAGAACTGATGAATGGGGAAAATGCTCCTCGGGCATTGAGTAGGCCTCCCTGCCACCCCTGCATTCCTTGATTCTATATCACTATAAGTAACTTTTCTGAAAAGCTTAACAGATTACACAGACTACATTATCATTCAGTTCAGTTGCATGCAGAATTATTGGAAGCCCGCAGCCTCTTTATTGTGGCTTTTCTTAGGATTTTAAAATTAGATCATAACTTTTATACAGAAAACTTCATTAATGTATTTACTAAGGAATAATTAACAAAGAAAATAGCCATGAAACTATTCCAAGGTCAAGGAAGAAGGCAGAGGCAACTCTCCCCCTCACTGTCCTCTCTCCACCTACAACCCTGATTTTTTTTGCCATAGTCTACTTTCCTTAGGTCTATTTTAGCTTTATATATAGTTACATCTTTGCCCTTTTAAGTTGTTGTAATGGTTGTTTTTATCTACCCTTTGTCTCTGTGCTAGGTAGTATTCTACTGTGTGAATGATGAATGGTTATACAACTCCATTCTATGGCTGATGTCCTTTAGGGGAGGAGCCAACTTGGAGGTATTCTAAATAATTATGACACAATCCTGTGTGCAGTTTTTTTTTGGACCTCTGCACTTGTTTCCATGTATTGAAAAGTGGTGATGGTGTCTGTACAAAGTTGTTCCAGAATCCCCTTCATTTTATGCTGTTCATTTTCTACAAAGGCATTCTAAAATAAATGTTGTTGTATCATAGTATCTAACTCTTGTTTTAATTTGCATAGGTTTTATGACCATAAAGAGACAGAACACATTTTTCAAAATTTTGTCCATGACTAAACATCATTCTTTCTAAGTTGCTGCTTCAAGTTTCTCAGTGATATTCTCTTTTTATATTGTTTGTGTTTTTCTAATTGATTATAGAATTGCCTCTAAGACTCAAGGACCATTCATTCCAGGAGAGGGAGTGAAAGGGACTCAGGGTAGCATGTTTGGAAATAAAGCTGTTAAATGACAGTGTCTGATCCCCCCTCACATGTCTCACAGCCAGCGGAGAGATGATCTCTACCAGGTGGACTGAAACTCCAGTCAGTACCATCTTTGTAGGCATTGGGTCAAGACTTCCAGAGACTGACCTCATGGTTTATTTCCCTTACAATTTAAGCACAGTGAAACTTTGAGATGGGGTTTCCAAGTGACAATTATCACAACAAAGTTTTAGGTAGAAAACATACAAAACTCCCTAGCAATGCAGAAAGGCACCTGCGATTTTTACAACAAGAATGAGTTCTATTGCTGATAAACAGAGCTCAGGACCTAGAGAAGGAACTGTGATAAACATAAGGATGGATTCTATTGGAGGAAGATGCAAGGTACATGGGCCTCTTTCATAGGGATGGGTTCTATCTACTGAGAGACAAAGCCCAGGATTAGGGCCAAACAATTCTCAGGATATTGGGAGAGGTGGTTCAGGTGTAGGCTGGCTCTTCATAGAAGAACAAAATAATTTGGAAGAATTGTTACATGACTATTTGAAAGGTTAGCAATGCTACTTATGTAAATAGAGAAATAATGGATGACTTTTCATTTCTTACTAACTCACAGCTGCCTCTTCTCCACAATGAATCTGTAAAGAACGGATGATGGTGACATGAACATGACTATGTTAAAGACCCAATGTCCCAGACCAATGACAACAGCAAAGTCTTTCCTGGTGAGGCTTGGGTGGATGGCACAGCTGTTCCAAGTGTGAATGTTGACATTGTGCAAAACTAGCAACCATAGCTGCTTCTCCTGGGTGGCTGCAACATAAGCCTGCTTGCCTACAGAAACTGACCGCTCTACCTTTACTGCACACAAGAAAAGCACTAAGTTTCAGATTGTTGTACATAATTGATGTTGCTCAAGCAGAATGAACACTACCTACTAGATCTGAGATCTTCTGTTCCTGTGTCTGGTGTCTGCTCTTTCTTCATTCCTCTGTCTGTCTAGTCAGGTCAAGTCTAAAGCCGTACAGCACAAGGTAGGTCTACTGAAAGTGTAGAGAGTAGTGAGGACTAAGAAGATATGAATGATTAAGGTTCTCATTCCTTTGCAAATGCCCTCTCACATGCTGTCAAATCCTATATTCCTTGGCATGTACAATTCTCCACTGCTACATGAATAGGACACTGTTAGCAGCATAGCAGCTGCAGCCTTCCCAAGACTGTCTCATCTGTGTCCTAGCATGGCAGCAGTTTTGATTAGGCTGAATGGAAAAAGGAGAGACAGGGGGGGGAGGAAGGAAGGGAGGAAGGAAGGAAGGCAAGCAGGCAGGCAGGAAGGAAGGAAGGAAGGAAGAAAGGAAGGGAGGAAGAAAGGAAGGAAGGAAGGCAGGCAGGCAGGAAGGAAGGAAGGGAGGAAGGAAGGAAGGGAAGCAGTGTGAGAGACTGAATAGCTTTATATGTGGGATGTAGTCCTTTTATTGAATCTATCATAGGTAGATAGGGTGATATTCCAACTTCTACAATGATATTCAGCATAAGTGAATTAATTACTAAGACCTAAAATAAGATCAAATGGATTTCCAGGTCAGAAGTGTGAAGGAATTTGTAATACGCATTTGAAACCACCAAAAATCATATTTACCTTTTTGGCTCCTTGAATGTCATGTTAACCTTGGGTAAAAGTTATTTCAACAGTACTGTTTATTTTAATTTTTTGAAGATTATCAATAGTTAGAAATAGGGAAATGGTTTTCTGAATATTCATATGATACAGCAACTTTAAAAATATTTTCTTCATATTAACTTGACCAAAGTAAGTTCTCATAAAATAATGTTCCCATCTCAAGTGACTCACTTGGCAAGTAAGACAAATACACCTGCCAACAAGAATGTACTGAGAGAGGGTATCAAGAGATAGACAGAATTGAAATAAAAGTTGCTCCATAATTTTTATAGAAATAGGAGTAAAAATCTCATTCTTTAAAAATTCCAAAGCTACAAATTCACATAAATTAGTGACTAAGCTCTATTTGATCCTTCCATTTTTCACTGAAGAAAAATTCTACAGTCATCAAAACATATTATAATTGTATTCACTGGAGAAAATAAAGCATATTACCCAAGTGAGGAAACTGTTGGTTTAATTTTCTCCAAACCATACTTTCACATTAGGAAATTAAATGTGTATTGTTCCTCAGAGGTCAAGGTATGTGACATTATAAAAATTAATGCATTTTTCTCACTGAAGATGTTTACAACACTGGTATATAAGCAATTTGAATTTGATGCTATTTCTTCTCTTTTTCATGCCAATTTATTTACTTCACTGTCATTCCTTCATTGAATGAATCATTCATAAAGAATGTAATTAATACTATAGGCACAGAAATGAGAGGAGAAATTGAGACAGTTATTTGATGCATATAGTTATTTCCTTAACTATATTCATGGTATGATATAGGAAGGCCCTTTGCCTACCTATGTGAGTTGGAGAAGGTGGGTCAGGGAAGTGGTCCTTGAAGTGTGGCTGTGGTGCAACATAATGCTTTGTAATCAGTGTGGGAGGTACTCATGAATAGGCAGGAGAGTATATAATGCTGGGGAGAAAGGGTGTGGAAAGACCTGTAGGAGAAATTGTCGCTGGATAAGACTAGGAGGTTTGAGCACAAATGCTTGTCAAAGGAAGTTCTTTGTAAAGGTAGGCATTTTTATTTAGAAAATTATTATTTTGAAGGTCAGAAACATCCAGATCTGGTGGCTAAATGCCTATAATTTCAGTATTGGGAGGTGAGGCTGAGGCAGAAGGATCACAGGTTCACAGCTTTTTTTTTTTAAGCTGCAGAATGAAATCTAGGTCAGTCTGAGAAAACTAGGAAGACATGGTCTGGAACTATCAAATAAAAAGAGGCCCTAGGCCATCGCTCCACATTAGGGTACTTTCTGTCATATCTGAATCCCTTGTTGAGTCCTCCAGGTCACCCTCCACACACAAGTAAACACACATATTCACACACAATTCACACACAAGCACACAAACATACAGAGAGAGAGAGAGAGAGAGAGAGAGAGAGAGAGAGAGAGAGAGAGAATGTTGGAAGTTTTAGCAAAACTTAAGAGCAGTGTTGTATCATGGAGCAGAGCTAGTTCACAGCCTGCCAATATTTTATATTAATGTACAGTCAAATAAAACATAAATCACCTGCTATATTGCAAATTAGACATGTTGGTGCTCCCCTTAGATAAATGAGAGTCACTGTGAAGTAGACAATTTCTTTCCAGGTTATTGTAATAGGCTTATTTATTATGATTAACTCAGATACTTTCTTCACAGGTGTACTTGTCTGCCCTATTTTTCCTATATTCCTTATGCTTTCCTTCCTGGATCCACTCACCAGCTAATAATCTGTATGTAAAAAAGTGTTGACATCTCTTACTTGTTCTGTGGGTATAGCAGTGGATAAAAGTTCTCATGTAGCATAAAATATAGTTGGATAAACAATACAAAATCTATAAATGATATCCACTGACACATGATGGGATAACTTAGGTAACTAAGAAGATGGAATAGAATGCCTGGGCAATATATGATTTTATACAGAGCTCATGGTGGGCTTCGCTCAGGAAGTGACATCTGATTAGAATCTCGAATGAACTGGGTTCTGGAGGCAGAGAGAAGAGCAAGTACCATCACTGATAGAGGATTACCCTTGGCTGGACAGGAGCCACAAGATGGCTACAGTGAGGTAGGTATGGGGAATCACAAAAGCAAGGCCAGACCGACTGGCAGATGTCCCAGGACCTTGAAGGACACTGCATGGAGTCTGGCTCTTAATTTAAGTGAGAATGGTAGCTGTCTAAAACAGAAAAGACTTGAGGTAAAAACTTGTAAAGGTGTGTTGTTTTAAGGACTTACTGTTGTAGAATACTATTTTCAGGTGTGTGATTTTTGTTCATGTTGCATTTGTTTAATTCTGTGGAGCTGTGATTCTTTGCCTGTCTGAAACATCTGATGGTCCTAATAAAGAGCTGAATGGTCAATAGTGTGGCACAAACAAGGATAGGCAGGGCTGGCAAGCAGAGAGTATAAATATGAGGAGAAATCTGGGAGAAAGAGAAGCAACAAGAGAACAAGGAGAGGAAGACATTACAGGCTAGCCACTCAGCCAGTCAAGGAGTAAGACAGAAAGAAAGATACGCTGAAGTAAGAAAGATAAAATCCCAGGGGAAAAGGCAGATGTGATAATTTAGATTAGGAAAAACTGGCAAGAAACAAGCCAATCTAATGCGGGGCACTCATAAATAAAAATAAGCCTCTGTGTGTGATTTATTTGGGAGCTAGGTGGTGCCCCCCAAAAGGTAAAAAACATAAAAAGCATTATACACAACAGATTGGCTGTGTGAGGATGAAGGGCAGAAGTATCCTTGCTATTTACAACAGGAAGGCAATCATGTACAGTTTTGATTAAAGGGTAGGAAAGGAATGAAGGTTGGTTGTTTAGATACTGGAAAAGTACATATGGGAAATGCAGATTTTGAAGTTGTCATTGTAGGCATGATATTTCAGGCCACAAATCTTCATTGGGGTACATAGGCAGGAAATTTCGACAGCAAGACAAACAGATAATAAAATGTGACCCAGGAAGACTTACTCTTTATTGCATGACTTTGATAGAGTCTAAAGGTAAAGTTGATTTCCAATGAACTTTAGATATCACTTGATGTTATAGAATGAAGCATGCTATGGTTGGCTTTAATGTCAACTTGCCACTACTGAGAATCACCTGAGTAGGGAACCTCATAAGTAGCGTCCCGATTGCTTCAATTGATGTGGGATGACCTTCTGGTAGCAGATGAAATTTAAGAAGAGCATGGGAGAAAGAAGGCCATCTTGTCTCGTACTCTTTGGCCTACCTTGTTGCCTTTGACCTGATGATGAGCCTTGCTGCTGCTGCTGCTGACTCCTTAGTTGATTGTAAGACCATTGTTTCCAAACTTTCTTTATGGACTAGTGACTACCCTTGGGCTTCTGTCTGGGACTATGGAGGCACTGTACCTTGTGGAGTGAATAACCCACTTAGTGATGTCACCCACTTAGTGATGAGAGACAGCTACTATGGGTCTCCAACTTGGACTATTGGGGCATTCAGTCACAAGGGCTGGTTTCTCAGCTCTCAGGTGTGATTAATCTGTTGTTACTATTTTAAACTGACTTATTAAAATCTGGTATTAATTTATCACCTTGGTTTTTCCTCCCCTAGACAACCCTAATTAAAATAAAGTATGAATGGGTTTCAGTGAATATTTTTAAGGCTGGAAAGTAGGGTTCTTCATCTCCATAGATTTTTTTTTGCAGGAGAATGTGTTTACTTGTAAACTTGGGACCATGCTGCTCTTGTCTATAGGTAGTCAGTCTCATGGAAAGACATTTCTCAGAATTTCCTCCCCTGGACAGTTCCATGCTAATCTGTCAGCAGGGAACACTAGTTTGAAGTGGAAGGGGAAAAGAGGCCACAGCTGGCTGAAATAGCAGTAGATTAAGATGCAGCCACTGTCCTGATGTTAAAACAATAGGCTACTGAAAGAATACATGTATAAATCTTATAATCACTTGAGAAATGAAAAGAACTTTAAAAACCATATCTAATATTATTTTTTAAATGTGTTTCAGGCCACTGGAGACCATGTTGAGGTCCGTGGCATGTGCTGACACAGAAGACAGTGTGAATGTTCATGATTTGTGTTCTTGCCAGAAACCATGTGGAAGTTCATGATTCATGCTCCTGCTGACACTAAAGGGCAAGGAAGCTACTTTTGTCATGATATTGATGATCTTGGACTCACAGTTACGAAAGAGGGCCATACATAGACAGTTCTCTGACAATGGCCCCCACCCCATCTCTCTCCAAAACATAACAACCTGGACAAAAAGTCACTGAAGGAAGAACATTCTTTACATTTGTGATAAGGATGCTGGCATATAGCTTTCCACAACTGAAGTTTCTGGTAAGGGTTTGGGTGGAGAAGGTCTCAGTTTTAAAGGACTGTCTATTGGGAATTTGACCATGTTCCAGTGAGCATATAGATAAGACAAATTGGACTTTCTTTTTCTGCTGGGGGGCTCACAAAGGAGAGAGGGGTAGACCAGGTAAGACTAAGAAGTGGTTGTGATCAGGATTCATGATATAAAATTCCTAAATAATCAATAAAAATATTATGTAAAGACAGTCTTTGTTTCTCAAGTTAGTACTTTTTATTATGGGAGAACAAAAAAATTTACTCTTAATTTAATTATTTAAGTGAAAAATATTCAAAAACAGTATCTTGAAGACCTATATGTACCACATAAATTGTGAGAAATATATTTAAAAATAAAAGTGAATATGACTAAGACATGCAGATATTTCCATTTGTATTCTCATTACTTAGAATGGTTTTAAAATACAGAGTTCACGTCCTTAATTGGGATCTTGTTCTGGAAGAAATGACTTAGTAAGAAAAGATTTTACTTATCTTAAGCCTTGTCACTTGCACTAAATGAGCAGAATCTAAAACAGTAAAATTTGGAGGAGAAAAATTTTAACAGTTGGGATATAGACAGAGAAAGTTGAAATGAGGTCTCAGTAGGGCTTTTCCCCACCCCTCCACCCATCTAATTAATGTGTGAATTTCTTGGCAGGGCAAGAATTGAATCATGACCTGGATATCCTACGATGGACAGAGTATTTTGCTGTTCCCATAGAAGTTAAATTATCATTCATCATGGTTACTCCAAATTAACATCCTACTGTGAGCTTTATGAAAACAAATGGACTTTTCAGGCCTATTTTAACTTATTAGTTTACAAAGTGATGAAATATAGCATCTATTGTTGAGTTCTCTTATGAAAATTAAAGACATACTTATAAAACCTAGCCCTGGATTTGAATAGTGAGCATCATCTCTGAGTGCAGTTTTTATCTAACACACTTATAGAAGATTTGTATGCAGTCACTGGGATTGATTTAGAAAGAGCTGATGCTAACACTTCTCAAAGATGAAGGACCCAGAATATTCCATGAGGATCAATTGTGTTTGGAAGCAATAAATGTAGAAAAATAGTATCTCAGAGCTCTCCTTACTAACTCAAGCCAGAAATGGTAAATTTCTTCAATTCCTTTTCTGGGGAAGGTTTTGTACTCCTGAGAAGACAAATATTCTATAACAAGATGACCCTATAACAAGATAGCCCTTCCTTTCTCGTCTGTTTACTGTCCCTCAAGTAGTGATTCCCAGAAGCCTTAGAACCTCATTTTCTGCTGTCCCTAATCTGAAATTGTTGACATTTGATAAGAAGGATTGTACACCTAGCTTCTATCCCGCACTGAACTGCTCAGCACTGAGCATCTTAGGAAACCTATTGTTTATTTTTGTTTTTTTCCTTTCCTTCTAATTTTCAGAGTTCCAGGTAAGGAAGCTAAAAAATTAGAGAGGGGTTAGAGAGGGGGGAGATTATTCTTCTTTTTCTTGCAAAAACATTTTGAAACCTGGTGTTCAATGGGATAAAGTCAAAATCCAATCCTACTGAAAGTTAGCCTTCCACCTAAGTAACTACTCTCAATCAGTTCCTTCACTGACAAGGTTGTTGAGCTAATCCTTCATAGATGTTGACACAGGCAGAAATTAGATAGTCAAACAGTACAAGGCAATTTGGGACAACTATGGCCTTTGTAAATTTCTGGTGTTGTGTTTATTTTTAAGAGATCAATGAGATAATAGATTGTTCAGCAATGATGGAAGTGTCTAAAAAAGTTAGTCTTCTAATTGCCTTATTTGGATTGAAGAGAGAGTATATTAAGTAATGTATTTCTAGCTTTTAGGCAATTATAATAATTTATGTAATAACACCTCCCACTTATTAGAAATGCATGGGCTTCTGATCTAGAATACAGAAATGGAAGTTTGTCAATAAATGCATATAAAGTAATTTATGCACTAGTCACACATCTGACATCAGGACTCCATTCATACTTCTCTTAGCATTAGTCCTCTGTACTCAGTTAAATATCTTCACTTGAGTATGGTACACCTTTACTTGATAAGCAGAGCAATAATCTTTCTCTCAGAACAAATTCCTGTAATTTCTTTTTCTTGGTAATATACGATAGCATCCATTCAAGTGTCCATACCAGAGACAAAGAAGACATTTTTGAACATCTTCATTTTTCTCTGCTATCCAATTAGTCACCCCATCCAAAGACAACTGCTTCCTATTTGTTGAATCTGTCCACTTCTTTCAAATCCTCTATTATGATTGTAATCTTATCACCTGAAGTAGCATAATTATAATAATATCCCATTGGGTAGTTCTTACATCAACCTGTACTCCAAATTGTCTTTATGTAAGTACTTCATTGTAATCAGCTTTTGTCTATGTAGGTTTTGCATCTGTAAGTGCAAACCTTTGAGTGGGAAATAGCTGGAATTTGGAAAATGTTCTGAGCATGGGTGGCTTTTCTTTTAATTGTTTTCTGAATAATATATTTTAATAACTCCTCATAGCTCATTAGATGTTACAAATTGTCTGGGAAGGTTTGCAGCATATAGGAAGAGTGGGATAGTTCTGCACAGATACGACACCATTTTATCTGTGAGATGCGAGCACCTGTGAGTATGGTGTTCTGTGAAGGTCATGAAACCAGTCACCATGCATAGCAAAGGATATTATCATTTTTGTTGTTAATCCCAAGAACCATTTGATGATAACCATTTCTTTATTACAAGTGCTTTTGTGAAAAAGTCTTGAATCTCAGAATCATGCAAAAAGACATATATTTTAGACTGACATTTCCTTCTTCATTGAGAGCCAATCCTCACAATTTTCATGACGTCTTAGAGCCTCTCCACATGTTGATGTATATCCCTGAATGTCACCTGGCCCAGATTTGGGTGTCTGGCAGATCCCCACTCATTTTTTTAGGAATTAACAAATACTTTACATTTTCTTTGCAGCCTTGCCTGGCTGTGCAGACTGGCTTGTGTGTTATGTATGGCCCTAGTTATATTGTTAGGAAACATTTATCACAATTACTTTCAGCCTTTCTTTATTTGAAATATCCAGCAGACTGTGAAGTTCTTGTTAGTATTCACACGTTCTGAGCATGTGCCTGTTAATAATGCCTGCCTCTAAAATATGTGAGGAGTATATACGAACAAATGATGGTAGGTGCAATGAAGATGCTATTTTTATTTTGCAGTATACAGATGGTCTATGGGATAATGGTCACCTTGGGCTGTACCTTAGCTTCCTGACTTAATGCTGAGGATCTGTTATCTTAGTAATTTTTATTTGTAGAATCAGAAGAAGGTACATTACTTTTGGGCAAAAAGACCTCAGGTTTCTTGTTGGATATAAAAGTTAAGAACAGGATTCAATCATATACAACAGATCATCCTATGAATGAAAGGTTAAGCAACAGAGGGGGTGTAAGACTCTCTTAAAGCAAGAAGCTTACAAGTAGATAGCCTAGTGTGTCAAAGACATGTGAGCTGATTTTTTTTTCCGGGGGGAGCTTTTTCAAAATGGCAGCTTAAGTTCTGCGGCTTTTAGATGTGTCTTTTGACAGGAAAAAGGGAAATATTCCAGTGTTGAGGGTTACAGGTGCCATTTCATGAATCCACTTACTATCTTAGGTGCCCTATGCTGCTCCCTTATCAACAATGGTATCTGATCAATGGATTTCAGTAGAAGCATTGTTAATGCAAGAATGCTAGCTCATTGCTAAGCAAGAAGAAAACAAAGAATGGTTGCCAGCAAGGCTTGTTTATCTTTGAAAGGCTAAGGAATTTGAGCTCCTTTAATCGTAAACAAAGGCTTAAATCTGTTTCCAGGTGTCTGTGACCATTAATGAAGAGAAATTCTAATAGTGTTCTGTGGTGTGCACTCCCTACAAAAGTTGGATGTAAAATAACAACCTCATTAGCCAAATGATGTGAAATACAAGATACTTGCCAAAGAAACATAAGCTCACAGATGTCTGTGGTTCTCCTAACTCAAATCCACTGACACAGATTATGTAAAATGGGGGGAATCTTAATTTACTAAATGGGATCTGGGTGCCTTATGCCAGGGATTGTGTTGAATTTTCTGCTCTGAAGGGAGAAGCCCAGAGAAATGCTTTCATGAAAATGGTAAATTGGTGACTAGTAGCTAGAGATGGACTGGCCTCAGATTTCTGAACTTCTGATGAAAGGGTTATATTAGGTCATAGTGGAAAGAGTCACTTGTTTTCCTCTGATGATGTAACTATTTCCAACAATTGCACATTAGCCTAGTCAACCCCATATGTCAAATGCTCTGGGAACCCAATAAAATGAGAGTTGTTCTTCACTTCAGATATTAGAAAACAGTCATGTATTTCTGTGGAGTGTGTGTGAGTGTGTGTGTGTGTGTTTGTGTGATAGTGAACAATGAAGAAGTGTTACAAGATGTTAGGTTTCCATCTATGGAACATGAGGGCAATAAACTTATTCATAGCAGAATGGCAAGTGTTGGCTTTTTCTCTTTGCTGTGGTTACTTCAAGTTCTAGAAACCCTGGAATATTATTTTCTGATGTAATGATCACAAAAAGCAGAGAAGTTATTGTACCTGTCTAAGGATCATCAAAAAAAATTCTGACCTGTGTTTGTAAGGTTTTTCATTAAAATGCATTGTGGCTTTAATCTAATGCCAAATTTTTGGGATATTTGTTTTTCTCATACAATTGGAATTCAACTTTCTATTTCTGTATATTTTATTTCTGAAACTATCACATTGTAGTGCATTGTTATTTCCCAGAAATATTTTTCTCACTGCCTCTTTTCTCTAATCCTTGTGTCTTACCCTTTTCAAAATGGTTTTTATTTTTTGTCACTTATTTTATCTTCTAAGTTCCCAGAGGATGATTTCCTGTGTTTCTTGGTTTGAGTAGCAGGGAGGCATATTTTACAGAGTAGAATATTATTTCAAAGTTTTTTTCTGAGTAAAGTTTAAACAATATATTTCAGAAATATATCAATTCATATATAAACATCAATGTGATATGTACATACAACAACAACAAAAATGCAAAGCAAAATTTTCATGTGGGATTTTGCATACAGTTAGAAGAATACTAAGAAACTTTAGGTAACTACTAAAGTTAGACTTATTTCTGGCTGCCTTCTTCTCTACAGTACACAACTGTAATATATGGATATATTATTTAACTTAAACTAAATGCCCTGTCCTCTGGTTTATAAATATGATCTCAAGTTAAAAATCATCCCAAGGTTTTAACTTTTGTGACAGACATGGCTGTGAAAGGGCCTACATGGGACCAAACAAAAATCAAAGCTACCCCAAAAGAAAAGAAGAAATGCACAAAATTTCTAAACTCTTAGGAAACATCACCTTTTTTTTCTTAATGTATGTGAACTAAGATGAAAACACGCTAGAACACCAGATGTCCTAGGTAGGATTAGAAGTTTAGATGCTATTCTAAGAATTCCACCTTTTTCAACTAGCAAGAACCCCCAAACTTGGTGTAGACCATAGTCTGGGATATCTGGTAGTCTGCATTTTTGAATGTTACAATTTTATATGAGGATGCAGCATTAGGAAGAACATTGAAAAAAATTAGTCCAACATTGTGAAGAGTCATAGCAATAAAAACATAATTTAAGGCATAAAATAAGCAGGGAAACTAAAACACAAAAGTCTTAAGGAATTCTTGGAACTGTTGACAGCTATGTGACAATGACAGAGAGAGGCAGATCATTTGCTGCATTGTAACAAGCCTTGAGGGAGGTTGGGAGTAGGACTGTATCTGTATTTTTGTGTATTAATGAGAATGTAGAAAGAATTTTTACTCAGATATTTTAATGAAGTTGAATTAAGTGAGCTAATAATGAGAGGTTATAATCTACTCTTCAAATCATTTCTTTAGAAAAAGCATTCAGTGACAAGTCAAAAAGCTGCACAGGAAATAAGAAGTCATTGCATCTACACACAGATACATAGACACAGACAAACACACACATGTGCACATCTATATGCATCCCTGTTATATATGTATGTATATGTAAAACACATATGTAACATATATATATATACATACATACATACACTTGTGCTTATGCACACATATACACAGCATGTGTTAATGCTTTCCTTATGCCTGTCATTGTTCGTGACACTCAAGAGTTTTAGTGCTTAGGCAGGAAAGGACAACAACAAGCAAAATTTTTGTTCCTATGAAACTTATCTTGCACAGAGTACCCAACTGTGGAGCTGATAATTATAAATAATCTTCTCATTATATTCATGAGGAATGATGCAAGAGAGAATAGAAAGTCATTAAAATCATAATGGTAGAAACATAATTTAGTAATTGATGGAGGCAGTAGATTTAGAACTTTGGAAACATATTTCCCTATGATTTGAAGTGTCAGTGGAAACGGGCATGGAGAGGTGGGTGGGGAAGGAGAGAACAGCCTCCTAAGGGCTCAAAGCCAAGGAAGGAGGCAACTTTGTGTGCAATAGATGTCCTTTGCAGAGCCATAGTTTATCAGCATCACTGTTTACACTTTGTATGACCTCTAAAATTACACTCAACTTACTAACAGAGAAAATAATGGCCGGATTTAAAAGCATTAATGAATAGTTGGTGCACATGGCTGTGAGATTGACAGAGACACAACATTTGGGTAATGACTTTTCATATCCCATGCCGTATGCTGCCAAGGAGACAGCACACAAAAAGAGAGCCATCTTTCACATCCATTTATTTTTGCCTTTTCTTCTTCTTATTATTATTATTAAGCAGAATGATGGCGACTGTGAACTGCCCTAGTTTTATTTTTAACTTTTAGTTTTTATAAGGTCTACATATAAAGAAAATAGGCAATTCCCCTTGATGATAATATCCCCTTCAATTACAGCAATGATTTTCCTAGAATGATGGTGCTATTGATTGCTCAACTGCAATTTGTGTGCCAAAAATGCTTAAATGCTATCCTGTCATTCACAATCTGCTTAATGGTAAACAGGGGATTTATAGTCTGTCAAATTTAATGACCACATGAACCAATAAAATATGACAGAAAAGACTTCCCACTCTTTGGAAATGCAGTGTTTCCATCTGTACAAATGATAGCATGCTGGAAAATCCCCATAGTTTAAGGAAGAATAAAAATACAATTATATACTCTGCATAAGACAGGAAATGTTCATTACACCCAGGCACAGAAGGAAATGCCATGGGTTAGAAAATCACTATTCCAGTACCCCTTGTTTTGTAAGATTAAGGTATCAAAATGAAAAAATTATGCTTCTAATCGGGGATGAAACTTTATATGGCCAATTTTAGCTCCCAGGACAATATAAAATCCTCCCATTGTAAAACTTGCTTCTTGCCTAGACTTTGAGTCCCAGAAAATTATATTGTATTGGCAAGATCAATAGTGTCGGTGGATGGAAGGCAGCAGCGCAAATGTCACCCACATGGCATTGTTTTCTTTCCTTCATTCTCAGTGTGCATACATACAGGAAACTCATAAACATTTATACCAGAACACACAAGACATATATGACACACACAAAACAAACATTCACGCATGCAACACATGTAGCATGCACATGTAAACACAACACACAAACGCAGTACATATACAGAAAACACACCCATAACACACATTCATACACAGTTTGTACACACAAGACACACACACACACACACACACACACACAGAGAAAGAGAAAGAGAAACTACAAACACATGCACTGATATCAGTGCCACGAACCTCAAAACATTTGTTATTTTGACCCTCTGATTAAGTCATTAGGCAGTGGTTTTCAAAATATACAAAATATACTAGACAGTGACTGACCAAATCTCAATTTTCCACTTACAATGATTCTTTGTACATGTTTGTTTATTTTTTATGGTTATTTAACCTTTATTTTTTGATGATCCTGATGAATTTGATGTTGACAGTGTAATACCATACTTTAAGGGGCTTTGTATACAACCTGTAGTTAATTAAGTGTTAGCTTATTATCGACAGCTGCAAGTTGGCTCACATCCTGGTTTTCCCAAATGCCAGCTTGAGTAGATCATTACCTGTCACATGAGGATATTGTGAAGATAATTTTATAATAGTCTTTGACATTTATTGGAGATCCTTAAGAGTTGGTTAGTACTGTTTTGCTAGCTTTTGCTGTTTTAGCTTCTGTAATTATTAGCCACAACCTCAAATTAGCTTAAGAAACAAAAGGGGGGTATTTTGTAAGGGATCAGTTGTACCCATGGGACTCATCATTTGAAAATATAGTAAGTGTCATTGACGAAGTTCTGGAAGCAAGAGCTGGAACTAGACCACAGAGAACACTGCCTCTGCCTTTCATGGAAACCGCAAACCTCATCTCCAGTTCTCTCTGAGTGCTTGCTTCTTTCTACCCCTTCTGCCTTTGTTTTCCTCACAGCATGATGGATTGTGGTCCAGATACCCATCCCCTGAATTCAAATTAATCCTTCCTGTGAGACCCAAGTCTCCTTCAGCCCTCGTTTTCATATTCATGTATGAAAAGCTGAGTGATCCAGTTCAGGTCTTGGTTACTTGCCCTCAGTTCAACAGCTGTGGCATAAGTGTTCAGGATCTGGAGTGCAAATAAACATCCAGAACCCACCCACATGGTTAAGGGAAGTTCATAAGCCAGGGAAGGATGCCGCAATAGCTCCTAGCTCCTAGTGTTACTGAGCTAGAAGGCTGGCATACTATTCTATAAAATGTGTGTATATATACACACAGACTTATGTGTGTATTATATATAATGCAGTCAAAGAATTTTCAGATATAGATTTATAGATTTCTGCTATGTGCATTGCCTGTATTTCTTCAACTTAATGCAACATGTGTTATAACTGGGTGAAATGTAAGCTGCCAATCTTTAAGTAAATTATTAAGAAAATAGATTAATTATCAATAGAAGGTTTTTCCTGTCCTGCACTGTATGTATGTACTTAATTTTTTCTTGACTATTAATATTATCATTTTTTTTTACTGAAAGGAGGGAACATGTGGCATCTGCACGGATGTTTTATTCTCATTGATATAAACGCTTAAAAATACCCTGTAGAGTATGCAAACCTTTACAAAAGAGAATGAGACCTCAGATAACCTGTGGGAAAGTCATTTCTGAATTCTGGCCTCTGGTGTATCTTTTTTGTTATGCTAAAGAGAAAAATTACCCTACCATCTTTCTGCTTAACTCTGTCTATTAGCTGGATTTGGTTTATTTATAGCGCAGAGAAAATTTGTGGTTAAGCACAATTATTGAGTTATAGCAGTGACTGAAAGCTACATCCTCAGTGGCTCACCCATTCATGCCATAACTCTGACCAATATTTGAACTTCAGGTTTGGCAAGGAGCTAGGCTACAGTGGTCATAGAACAAGGCCTATATACTGTGGTCAGAGTAGTCATTCTCTAGGGAAAGACTAGACTACTTAACATTTTATATACTTCTCTTATTTATTTATTTGTTTAGAATAGGCTTCCATATTTTAAATATCTGTGTGATATTCATATATGTGTATACTAAAAAGAATACACATATAAATATAATTATGCATTCTATATTACATATATATGTTACAATCCCAAAATTTGTCAAAATTATTGCTATTAATGGAAAAATGACTTGAGAAAATTATAGTCATCTGTGCATGTTTGAATGGTAAGAAAAATTAATGGATAATGT
This sequence comes from Mesocricetus auratus, assembly GCF_017639785.1. Taxonomy (NCBI): domain Eukaryota; kingdom Metazoa; phylum Chordata; class Mammalia; order Rodentia; family Cricetidae; genus Mesocricetus; species Mesocricetus auratus. Next base: position 69,880,531 of record NW_024429195.1, read on the forward strand.
TGCTTATGTTATTCATGAGTCATTTTACAAGCAGTAGGTACATTTTAAATTTCTAAATGGCATTTATATTTCACAGCTATTAACATAGCTAATATTTTTAATCACACTGGAAATGTGGAAAACTGTAAGAGGAAAAAAGAAATTTAATACATTTAAGGTGTCTTTTAAGTTATTGCATTCTTCTTAACACAAACATGGTCAATATTGTCAATGCGTCTTAACTCTTCATTTTTTTTCTGTTTATTGATGAAGACTAACATATCACAAAGTTGTGTTGTTCATATGCAATAACGAATCATTTTTCACTAATATTACTAAAGATGGATTCTACCATACATTGCATGCTATAGCTAGTCAGGGAACCTTTGATATGGGCTATTGGCTTTAGTTTAGCTTCAGTGAGGGGAAAATCTGATTGGAAGATTTAATTATTGAGTGAGGAGGCAGGTAAATATAGGAGATGGGATGAAGGGTAAAATGACAGTAAGAATATCTGTAAAATTAATAATGTTATTATGTATCTATTTAAGGTGTGGCCCTTTCTGGAGGAAGTGTGTCACTGTGGTGATGGGCTTTGAGGTCTCCTTTGCTTATGCTACCCTCAGGGTGACAGTCATTCAACTTCCTGTTGCCTGCAAGATGTAGCACTCTCAGCTCCAGCACCATGTCTCCGTGCATGCCACCGTGCTCTGCACAATGATGATAATGGAGTGAACCTCTTAAACTCTAAGTCACCCCAATTAAATACTTTCTTGATACGAGTTTCCAAGGTCACGGTGTCTCTTCACTGCAATAAAAACACAAACTAAGACATAGAGTTTAGATAAAATTTTCCCACATTGCTGGCAATGCTCCACATAAGAGTCATAGACTATCTAACAATAACCTCAATATCAGACATGAGTAACCCCCTTAAGATTTGCTGGTCAAGGTTGTCTAAGAGAAACTCTCTAAACATTATAGGCTATTGTTGTTGCCCTTGGTTACCTTCCAGAAGTTGAAGTTTAAATACCCATCACTGAATATACCATATACTCTCGACAGAGAACCCAGAGTACCCAAGCTGGATCCTGCCTGAAAGCTTCTTCCCTGAGGACTAGTTTTCAGGGTATCAGAAGATACCATAGAAGCTTCTTTGGGATGGAAGCAGCAAATAGTCCTATTTGCTATGATGTCTATGAATTACAACTAACACCACCATGACATGAAAGCCCTAAGGGAGCAACCTTGGCACTCATATCTGGGTTGTAAATAACTTAAGTTTTGCTTAACAAGAGGGAAATCTTGGTTGTTAGGAAACCTAGCCAACTACCTGGGACTAGTGAAGTCATGGATCTTGGAGGAAAACGTACAACAACCACTAACTATTTATCCTAATATCTACAGGTAAGTGTAGCTCTCACCACTCATCAAAGAAACTTCTCTATGCAACAGACAGAAACTATTACAGCAAACAACAAATTAGCATGTAGAGAACCAGCAATTGTATGGTACCCAGACCAAGTGGATATATCTACAACACAACTCTTGCCCCCAAGGCTCTGGAACAGCAGAAATGGGAACCAATATATTAAGAGAGTCAGACGAATAGGAAATCTCCCAGGATATTGCTTCTGCTAGAAATTTCAGCTAAGTTATACCCACGAAGTCTTAACAAGAAAAAAAATCTCAACAACAAGAAGTCTAAACAGGACATGAGTAAGGATAACACTAATAAAAATGCTAATATGGAAAGGGGGAAATCTCATGGGTCTCTAATCCTAGACAAAGACATATAGGCAACTAAGAAATATGGAATTCAGGAGAAAGTCTTCCGGGAGAAACATTCTGAATTGGTTATTCAATATCAGTCCTGAAATCATATACACACAAGTAACATTATACAGACTGAGAAGATTGTATGTGTATGCAAACACACACACACACACACACACACACACACACACACACACACTTATAGAAAAAGAATTAAAGAGATCATGAGCATGAATGGAAAAGGTTGTGGGCAAGAAGGGAAGGGAAGATATGATATGATGATATCTTAATTTTTATAAAAAAGAAACTATGCAGAAAGATATTTAGAAGCTTTATACTCTGATAAAAACACAAATGAAAAGCAGCAAAGTGGATAAAATTCCCAAATACAAAATCAGAGGATATCGAAACTGAAAACTGTTATCACAGTATTCTAGATTAGAAGTATGCCAGGTTAAGTGAGATGGGAAGAAAGGATTTTAGAGCAACATACATACATACATACATACATACATACATACATACACACACATACATACATAAAATGTGTTTTACGTGCACTCCATAAATAATTCCAATTTCCCTCATGACTCAAACAAACCACTTGGGCCTTTCTGAAATTTACAGCAATTTCAGCATGAATTATTTGCGTTCTTCTCTTCATTTGTCTCCATGTCATCTTTATTACAAGCAAGTGACATCAACTCCATTTGAAGTTCTTGGTTGACCTTTGCTGTTATCCTTTTAAGAGCAGTGCTATGTGTGGGAACTTGGAGCTGTGAGGAGTTGGCAAAACGTACTTCTAAAATAAATCTCATGAAACAAATTATCTAAAATAGCTAACTTGGACTTAGAATTCTTGGTTAAGCAATTTTGATGTGGTCCCTGTGTTATTTTGTGGTCACCAAACTTAATATACTGGAAAAGGGAACCTCAGAAGAACTCTGTGCTAAGCTGCTCCCCACTCGCCGCCGCCACACCCCCCACTTTCCCTAAATTGGTTATTTTCTGTTTTGCTTCTGTTTAAAAATAGCTAAGACATTTGTGGTAATGACTCTGGAACAACTATCATCACTTAAGAAAGCTCTTTTTGTAGAGTTAGGAGAAAAATTGAAAGTTTCACATAGCAGTAACTTTTAATATTAACATTATTCTTTAAGTTAGTAAAAGCCTAGTTTGTGTAACTTTTGTTTGTGTGTTTCTTGTGTTGTTATTCTTTTTTTCAGTGCTGAAAATAAAACCAAGCTACAACTTCAGCCCAGAGACCTTTACATTATTATCTTCTTGTTTCCCTACAATGTTTAGCATGCAACTTTGTAATTAATAGTAGGTTAATCTAAGATAAGAATACATCACAGACAGGAAAAATTGAAGGATTTTTCTTTAATACTGTGGTCTGAATCAAATTTATTATCCAAATACAGAGTTATTGAAATTGTTCTTCAGTTCATTTAAGGAGCTTCTTAGTGATTAGTTTAGAGTTATTCACAACTATCAGATTATAACCATCTTACAGAAAAGGTACTCATTTCTTTCTGTCTTGCTGTTCTACCCCAGTTCCTTTTTTCTTTTTCTATAAGACAAAGGAACAGTTCATCAAAACCTTTTCGTGTTATGTCTCACAGTGATGACTTTATTTGGAATGGACAATCCTGGTAAATAAAGATAATCTAAATGTCATCATTATTGATCTCGTATTCTTTTAATTAGCAAGAAGATTGATCTTTAATCTTTTTGTGAACCTCTCATTAATGAAATCAATTTTGGCTGATGTGCTGGCTAGTCTCATGTTAACTTGACATAAGCTAGAGTTATCTCAAAGGAAGGAAACTAAATTGAGAAAATGCCTCCGTAAGATCCAGCTGCAAGCCTGGCCGTTAGTGGTGCATGCCTTCAGTCCCAGTACTCAGGAGGCAAAGGCAAGCAGATCTCTGTGAGTCTGAGACCAACATGGTCTACAAAGCAAGTTTCAGAGTTCTAGTATTGCCTCCAAAGCTACAAGGAGAAACCATGTCTTGAACAAACAAACAACAAACACAACCAACCAACCAAATAAACAAACAAAACCCCATCTAGCTATAAGGCATTTTCTTAATTAGTGACATATGGGGGAGTGCTCTGCCCATTGTGGTGCTATCCCTGGTTTGGTGATTCTGGATTCTGTAAGAAACTAGGCTGAGCACCCTTCCTTGGCGCTAGGTTCCTGCCTCTAGGTTCCTGCCTGTTTGAGTTCCTGCCCTGACTACCTTTGATGATGAACAGACATATGAAAGTGTATGTCAAAAACCCTGTCCTCCCCAACTTGTCTTTTGGTCAATGGTGTTTCATCGCAGCATTAGAACCCTAACTCAAGTGCCCACCCTGGCTCCCACTGGCTGCAGCAGTGGTGCCACTATGATAAACAAATACATAACGGAGAAATGGAAAGACAGAATACATGATGGAGAGGTGGGAGAGAAGAGAAGCAGAGCAGCTAGCATGTTGTGGACAGGGTTATAAATGGAGATGTGATGGTGGTAAGAAACAAGCCTATATGAGAGCCTGTGCTGCCACCTGAATTGAAGCCAGGTGTATTTGATGATAAATGAAGAGAAGTTTCTTGGAAAAGGGTATCAGCATCCATGCATAGATTGCCAGCCCACAGATTATCCTCTTACGGATTCTGGACCTTTACAAGGCTAGTAAGAACAGGTAGTGAAAGAGGACTAAGAGCGTTGTGATTTCCCTTCGTTGATCTAGTGTTAAATGTTGCTTCTGCATAAATAGTGCCTCTTATTCAATCTAATGATGGCATGTAAGAAGACAAATCAACCTTTATCTTTAATAATACATCTATAATAAGGATCTTTAAAGGTAACTCTAATTTTCATTCCATGATTTAACGAAAAGATATTCAAAATTATCTACTCACTATTTCAGCACTGCCAGCTGATTGTATACTACTCTATGTAAATTTATTATGTTTTTATTCAATTAATTTATACATGCAATTCCTACAATTAACCTGTATGTCAGGGTCTAGCAACTTTTTGTTTCTATAAACACCTGAAGATGTTAAATAAGGTAACTTTATTATAGAGAGAGAGACATGGAGAGAGAGAGAGAGAGAGAAGAAGGGAGTTTATTTGTTGGCATGCATAAGGTGATTAGAGGCCAACTCAGGAAAGTCAATATTCTATGTCCATACTCTACTTTTACCTCATAGATCTGAGATATAATCAAAGTCATCTAACTGTTCCCCAAAGAGCTTGCCTTGGCATTATTTTTTATAATTATCTCTACCTGTGGGAGTCAGGCTTTCCCATAATCATCACAATACCTGATAAAAACAATATAAGAGAACAAAGCTTTGTATTCTCTCATGCTGCAAAGGTTTCAGGACATATCTCACTCCATGGATACTGTGCTGCTTTGTGAGTTTGAATATCATGATGGGAAGCATATGCCTGAGCAGAGTAGTTTTACCATGTGATAGACAGGAAGTAGGGTAAAAGATAAACACATGTTACATTTCTGTAGAAGATTCCAGAAATACCCATTTCTTCCTACTAAGTTCCGTTTTCCACTTTCCAACTCATCCCAGTGATGACTTCATATTAGAATTCATCTAAGGATTTTTACATTGATTAAGTGTAGGATTTAGTATCTCAGCCCTCCTCCCAATCTATCACCCACCTTGTCTCCTGGTTCCTATCTATGAAGACTCAATACATGTCAGAAATATTTTATAGTCAAATCATAACATTATCAAATAACATGCCAATGTATATATGTGTATATATATATTTGTATATATGCTTTGTATGTAAGAAAAAGAATATATTTCCACCCCCAAAGAACCAGGTTTTACTACCTATTTTGAGAATGTAAGATACAAAAGTTATTGGCTGAATTTGAAGCCTCTTGTTTGGTGAATTACCTTAAATGATTGTCTGTGTCAAGAACTTGTCTACTTTTTAAACTTTATTTAAAGTTATCTTGGCATCAAAGGCACAAATATTATTTATGAACACTGTTTAATATCATTAACATTGTGGAGTCTTCTGAGAATTTGTTTCTTCATCAAAGCAAAGTATGTGAATGCTTCCTCATGCCCTTGCCTATGAGAAAATACTTGTAAATTCACATGCATATATAAGGAAATATGTATGTATATATAGTTGCTTGTATTTTAAGTCCTCTGTAGATAACTTCTATTACCTAGTAAATCTTAATGATCTACAAATAATGTTTTTAGTGCATTGCGTGGGGAATAGTGATTATAAAGTGTATTGCTCAGTGCTGATGCAATTTTTCCTTAATATTTCTGATCTGCAGCGGTTTAACCAGTGGGTAAGGAAAGTCAACTGTGCTAGTTTTCTAGGTTCTGTGTCTTTCCCCTTCACATCCTGGGCTCCTTAAATTTAACCTTAGGTCCTTAAAAACAGTGCTATCCCAGGCAAATGATCTTTCCATGTTTTCATGTCATTGTTCTGGACTCATTATAAAATATTTTTATAATTTTTTCAGTTCCCATGTTAAACCCCCAGCATCATATGGTGGCTCAAAACTATCTGTAATTCTAGTCCCAGGGGATTTGACTCTCACTTCTGGTTTCCATGGGCATCAGGCATGCAAATGGCTGACAGACATACCTGCAAGCAAAATACTCATACACATAAAATAGTAAGATTTCTAAAAGAAATTAATTTACTATTGACTTTTTAAAATTTAAATTTACCAGAACTTTTAGGGGAGGAAGTGATTATAGAACTGTTACATGAAACACATTTGTGGAAGAATCTGAGGGAAATATATATAAATATGTTTCATAGAATTTAGAACTTGAGTTTAATGTTGATCTGTACCTACAAAAATGTATTGAATTGAATTTACACATACTTTAATTTTTTTCTTCTATCTTGAATTAGATTCTTCTTTCCCTTGTCATTTAACCCAGCATTATAAGTGAAAAGTTGAGATTGGGAAAATCATACAGACATACACAAAAGTGTTTTTAAAATGATCAATCAAAAGCATGTAACAAATCAAGCAACACCTTGAAATACACTCTGTTACCTGTATTTTTCCTTTTTATAAATTTAAATTAGAAACAAGCTTGTTTTACATGTCAATCCCAGTTTCCTCTCCCTTCCCTCCTCCTCCTGCCCCCGTGGAACCTATCCCATCCCCTTTCTGCTCCCCAGGGAGGGTAAGGCCTTCCATGGGGGATCTTCAAAGTCTGTCATATCATTTGGAGCAGGGCCTTGGCCCTCCCCTGTGTGTCTAGGTTGAGAGAGCATCCCTGTATGTGGAATGGGCTCCCAAAGTCCATTAATATACTAGGAATAAATACTGATCCACTGCCAGAGGCCACACAGATTGCCCAGGCCTCCTAACTGACATCCATGTTCAGGTAGTCTGGGTGGGTCTTTTGCTGGTTTCTCAGCTATCAATCTGGGGTCCATGAGCTCCCCCTTGTTCAGGTCAGCTGTTTCTGTGGGTTTCTCTAGCCTGGTCTTGACCCCTTTGCTCATCAGTCCTCCTTCTCTGAAACTGGATTCTAGGAGTTCAGCTCAGTGTTTAGCTGTGGGTGTCTGCCTCTGCTTCCATCAATCACTGGATGAATGTTACCTGCAGATTTGTTCATGCCCCCTTTGACAGTAATGGTTCTAAAATGGGTGATGCAGTTACGTATCAACAGGCATGTTTAGCAATGAAAAAGAGGAGAGTGTTTTGTGTTGTTAGGAAAGTGAAGTGCTTCTCTTTACATAAAACTTTCTCTTTTGATGTTTGCTTTGTAGTATTTGCTGTTCAGGCTGTGATATCAAATGGGCACAGCCAATTCTTGACATATTGACTTCTTTGATAGCTGAGTAACTCAACCTTGATGCATATGCAGTATTTATTTTTCTTGGATTGCACACTATGAAGCTGTTATTTGTAGAAACATATCTGTGTGCACTGTTAGAATTTCCCCTCTTCCCAAGGCTAAGTCTTTCTGTTCTGAAATGGTCAAAAGGATGCATTTGTTATGTGGGTGGCATTTCCTCCAGGTTAAAGCACATTGTGTGATGTCAAAGATATTAATGAATGCATTCTTCATTGCCTTTAAAGCCCCTCCCCATAGCCTCTTACTAATTCCCTGACTTCTATTGGTATCACAAATGAAGCCCATGTATCTTAAAGATTCTAAGTTAACATCTACAGATGACAGAAACCACAAATGAACTGGTGTAGTGGGTTAAAACAGACTAATGGAACATGAGTGGTTAGATTGGGGTGGAAGAGAGAAGACCAGGCTAGAGAATAGAGTATGGAGAGGGATAATAACACTAAAGACTTTTTCAAAATGATATAGAAATATGTTACTATAGAAACTTCCATATGCATATTATACATATATATATATACACATAAATAAAAATATTTCTTAAAATGGAGTCACCCTATAGCAGTTTTTTAAAGCAGCTCCTAGACTGTAGAGACTAAGAAAGTGCCCAGTGCTAGGAGTAGGTTACCTCTTTTGTTGTTCTTGACCAATGAGAATTCTATGGACTCCCATACTTCATAGGTTATTGACACTGCTACTGGCCATCCTCCAGAACTTGATAGTAGTATCCTATTGCTGAAGACATCACATACTTGAGTCATAGAACATGGAGCAATCAAGCTATTATGGACCTAGAAGCTGCTGGTTACTTTTCATAATGTAGTTTGGACAGTATTCACAAAATCTGTGCAATCTCAGGTCAGACAAAATTCCAGCATGGAGGTAAGGAGAGGGGCATTTAATCTAACCCATTGCTGTGAAGTTATTGACAATTGATAGCTTCTGGGAGAGGGAAAGGCTTTCTCTAAGCATAGAGTGCCTGGTGAGTCCACCATGCTCCGGTGGAAGACCATACATTCAGGAGTATTTTGGCACCACGAATTGATTTGATGAGTTATAAAAGAAAAAAAAACATACAATGATAGAAAGTTGGGTATATATGAGGAGGGGGTGAGTACTGAGAGAATTGGAGGATGGTAAGAATAATCGAAACATTTTCAGCTATATCCAGTTTCTTGCCATCAAAAGAGCCTTTGCAAAGAATGCAACAAAACAGGCCCAGTTTGCTAAGGGGGAAGGTGACCATGAAACAAAAAATATAGGTGGCTTCTAGAGGTTATAGAGTGCTCTCAGACCACAGCTAACAAAACTACAAGCTTACCTGCATTAAACCTCAAGTTAGTAGGTTCTCCTCTGCCCCTTCCAGAAAAGAATCCAAGCTTGATTTTAGTACAATGAAAACTATATAGAACTTCTGACTCACAGAGCTACAAGATTAAGCCACTAATTAATTGTGCTATTTGTTACAGCACAATAAAAAACTGACAAAGATTTCTTGAGATTAGTTTTTGTGCTATTGGAGTCTTTTCCAGAAAGCCCTTGCTTATACCAATATCTTGAACTATTTTATTTATTTATTTTTTCATCATATTCAAAGTTTGAAGTCTTCATTAAGGACTTTGATATATTTTTAATGGTATGAGATACAGATTTACTTTCATCTGAATACAGATTTCCCGTTTTTTTCCCATTAGCATTTCTTGAAGAGGCATTTTTGTCTAGTGCCTATTTTGACATATTTGTTGTACATTAGGGTTCTGAAGCTATGCAGTTTTATGTCTTGGTCCTCGAGTCTGGTCTCTTGGTCACCTTGTCTATTTTCATGCTACTATAACACGGTTTTTGATGCCATGGTTCTATAGCACATTTTAAAACAGGTATTGTGATAACTCTAACATTGATATTTCCACTTAGAATAATCAAGTCAACATACCAGAGAGATATTTACACATCTCTTTTATTATTGTACTAGTCACAAAGTTAGGAAGTAGAAGTAGCTTAGATATCTATCAATAAACACTTTAAGCAAAGTAGCAGGAAACAAATTAACACACAAAAAATCATTAGCTTTCTTATGTACGAATGACAAGTATACTGAGAAAGAAATCAGGGAAGCAGTGTCTTTCACCAATAGTTTCAAAATTATCTTAAGATAATTCTAAACTAAGCAAGCAAAATATTGTATGAAGCAAATGTTAAGAAATCAAAGAAAGAAGAAATTGAAGAAGAAATGACACTGGAACATGTAAATAGTCCCCATGCTAATGGATTGGAATATTAACATTATGAAAATGGTTATTATATCAAAAGAAATCTACAGATTCTTTGTAATCATCATCAAAATTCCTAAATATGTCTTTAGAGAAATAGAAAAAATTCAACTTTCATTAGAAACACACACATAATAATAAATAAAAATGTAAAACTAATAAATAAGTATAAACAAAACCAACAATACTTACTATCTAGAAAACAAATATTCCTATTTAAAGACAGGATACAAAATAGAGAGTTCTCAAAAGATGAAACACAAATGGCTGAAAACACTTAGAATACCAACTTTAGCCATTGGGAAAATACAATTTAAAATTATTCTGAGATCTCATATTACCACAGTCAGAAAGTCCAAGGTGAATTAAAAAGCACGATACCACAGGCTAGTGAGGATGTGAGGAAAGGGGCACACTTATACCTTGTTGGTGGGAATGCAAATTTCTACAGCTAGTATGGAAATCAGTGGGGCAGTTCTTCAAAAGACTGAAAGTTGTTCTACTCTAAGAACCAGCTATACTAGTCTTGGAAATATATCCAAAGGACTCTACATCCTATTAAGAGACACTTGGTCATCCTTGTTCATTGTTACTCTATTCGTAATAGAAATCGGAAACAGTCTAGATATCCATCAACAGGTAAATAGATAATGAAAACAGTGTATAATTGTACAATGGAATATTACTCAACTGTTAAGGAAAATAACATTATAAAATCTACAGGCAAATGAATGGAGCTAGAGACAATTATCCTGGGTGAGGAAACTCAGACCCCAGAAGACATGTTTTCTTTTGTTTGTGGATGTTGCCTTTTAAGTTTTCAATATGTGTACTACAATGTCAATGATTATGGAGGTTAGGTACCTGGTAAGGGACCAGAGACAGGGGAGATCTTCCAAGAAAGTGGAAATAGAATATAGTGTTATAATAAGATAAAGAGGAAACTTGAATAGGATTCAATGGGGAAGGTGTTGGAAGGGCAGAGTAACAATATGAGGAAGGACAACTAACACTAAAGGCCCTTTGAAAAACCTTATGGAAACCTACTACTTTAGAAGCTTCCTAAAATATATGTATATATGAATGAAACTTAAATGTAGTCACCATATACTGGGGAGGGTGGCAAGTGGGGAGATACAGTGCCCTAGCTAGACATCTTATGTCACCAAAGAAAACTACTAAATCCAGAAATTGTTGAGTCATTGGCCAAGGGTTGATGATGGAATTCCCTAAACATCATAGGCTATTGCCAAGGCTATTGGGTACTCCCCATAATCTGATTTTAAGACTCTATTGCTGAAGATGCAACTTACTATTCTGTAAACCTGGTACTCAGATAGAAGCTTTACCCCTACTGACCAGCATTCATGGTGCTGGAAGGAGAGGAATGTTAATCATCATTTTCACCCAGCTAGAAACCTTGACACCTACAATGGCAACTACCTGCAAAATGTATTGGTGCAGTAATAGCACAAATATTGTGGGAGTAACCAAATACTTTTTGCTAAAATTTAACTCCCTCTCCATGAGACAGAACCCATATACAACAGTACTAAAATGGTAAAGAACCTGAAAATAGACAGGTGATGGACTGTAGGGAAAAATATTATATAAATTTGCTAAAGGAACACAGAAATAAAATGATTTCTAGTGACATATTGCTATACACATAGGTCAGTCCGTTGCTCTGTATTAGAGACACTTCTTTTTGCAGTGAATGGGACTCACAATTGAACAATGTGCAGTGAAAGAGACTTGGGAACGCTGAGCCCTAAATGGGACATCTTTAACAAACTTCTTCCCTCAAGGCTCAGGGATTCATGTGGAAGGCAAGCAGAAAGACTATAAAGGTGGAGGTACTGGAATGATGCCAAGGAAGCAGGGTCATCCAGACACAGCAGGTCTCATACACATGGGAACTCACAGATACTGCAACAGAATGCACAAGGCCTACGCAGGTTCAAACTAGCTAACAGTCTCAGCGCTGAGAAGACGTAGTGAACACAAAGGCTCACCTCTAACAAAGAAGCTGTTTGTAATGGATAGACACCCCTGCCAAAGGTGAAGTCAGTTTTCTCCAATTTAGTATCACTAGGTATAAAACCATACTCAAGGCAGGAACCATATCCAGGAGCAGTTGGCCAACACAGAGCAGACTCGATATTGGTGTTTCTGTGCTTTCTATTTCGTTTTGTTTGGTATTTTTTGTCTTATTGATCTTTCTTTTTGTGGTGGAGAGTGTTTTGGTTTTCATTTTTTGCTTTTTTTGATGTTTTTCTTTTTTTCTGTTGTTTGCTTGGAGAGAGAGGGGAGAGAGAGAGAGACAGAGAGAGAGAGAGAGAGAGAGAGAGAGAGAGAGAGAGAGAGAGAGAGAGAGAGAGAGAGAGAGAGAGTCATTATATAGCTCTAGTCTGGAACTAATGTGTCAGCCAGGCCCAGCCAAACTGGCCTTGAACTAACTGAGATCCAACTCCCACTTACTGGGATTAAAGGCATGAGCCTTCAGACCCAGTTTAAACATTGACTTTTATAGTGAAACTGTGAATAATATAACACAATGGTTTCCATTTTGTCCTTCCTTTGTATTAATCTCATCTAAAGCAGTAGTTGATATAGCAGATTAACAAATGCTCAATAAAAAAACTTGGAGGGAAATTATATAATAAACTTATATTTGATTATTATTGCCACTTCAGAACACAGAATATTAACATAAAATTTTGTTATGTCCAAATTCATCTTTCAAATTCCCTGTTTTTTTAACATGTTATAGTAAATGGAACATAGTCAAAATTCTGTTGTTTTGCAATCTGACAAATTCTCTATATTAGCAAATCTTCCTGAGACCTTAATCCTTCCCTTAATCTTGGGAAGCATTAATGATATGCTATAGAGAGTTTGTGGTTCCAGCTCTGTAGTTGGTGTCAATTCCTTGCTTTTGCTGGCTAGCTATGGCATTTGTAAAAGATTTTTTAAATCCATCAAGATTATTAAATGGAGTGTTTAAAAGCTATGGGGATTTACAGTAGTGACTTGCCATGCCAAATTCATTATTTCGAAACAAGAATTTAAAAGCCTGATTAGTATACTAATCATTTTGGCACATCCTTTTATACCCGCATTTTATGACAGAGTGAAAAAATTTGATGTTGATTAAATTAGTATTTGGCCACTGGAACAAGATAAAATAAAATCAGTCACTAAAAAGAATTGAAGTCAGACATTTTATTAAAGTAAAGATTATTCGAAGTTATTCTCTCTCTGCTTATATCCAAAAGAAATCATTTGAAATAATTGCTCCAGAGTGTTATTAAAAGTTCTTTCTGAGTTTTCTCTCTCCTCCAGCCCAGTCATGCTGAAAGAAAAAAAGGGTCAAATGGAGGAAGGTGGCTGCAGTCCTGGTGTTCTAGAAGGAGCAAGAGACCAGTAAAAGTATGGTGTATCCTTTGTTTGAGAAAGGCCCCTAGATCAGTTTTGGGTCTTTGTTGATCATCGTCTGTTGCAAAAAGAAGTTCCTCTGATAAGGTTTGAAAGATGCACTAGCCTATGATTATATTGAGAAGTCTTTGTCAGATTAATGCTTTGTCTCATTAGAAAAAACAGTTAATAGTAGTAGATTCTCTGCTATGACCTGTCTAGCCACAGGTTCTTGATCCTGATAATGGTACCAGGTATGGGTTGTGAAAAGTTCAGGCATTATGCTGGCCTGCCCTGTTACCTGGCAGGATGCACTCAGGCAGCACTCTGGCAGGTGCAAAGGACCCCTTTAAAGGACTGACACCTGCCCGCTTATGCTCTCTTTTACTTTCTCTCTCTTACTCTCATCTTCTCTCCCTCCCTCCCTCCCTCCCTCTCTCCCTCCCTCTCTCCCTCCCTCTCTCCCTCCCTCTCTCCCTCCCTCCCTCTCTCCCTCCCTCTCTCCCTCCCTCTCTCCCTCCCTCCCTCCCTCCCTCCCTCTCTCCCTCCCTCCCTCCTTCTCTCTGTCTCTCTGTCTCTCTCTGTCTCTGTCTCCCTCCCTCTCTCCCTCTCTCCCTCCCTCCCTCCCTCTCTCCCTCCCCCTCTCTCTCTCCCTCCCTCCTTCTCTCTGTCTCTCTGTCTCTCTGTCTCTCTGTCTCTGTCTCCCTCCCTCTCTCCCCCCCTCTCTCTCTCCCTCCCTCCCTTCTTCTCTCTCTCTCTGTCTCTCTCCCTTCCTCTCCCTCCCTCCCTCCCTCCCTCCCTCTCTCCCTCCCTCTCTCTCTCTCTCCCTCCCTCCTTCTATCTGTCTCTCTGCCTCTCTCTCTGTCTCTCTGTCTCTCTCTCTCTCCCTCTCTCCCTCCCTCCCTCCCTCCCTCTCACTCTCTCCCTCCCTCCATCTCTCCCTCCCTCTCTCTCTCTCTCCCTCCCTTCCTCCTTCTCTCTCTCTCTCTCTCTCTCTCTCTCTCTCTCTCTCTCTCACACACACACACACACACACACACAGCTCTGCACGGGGTGGTTACCTCTCACTCCCCTTTCCTTTCCTGTCCACCAATAAAACTCCGCGTGGGACTGTTGACTCATTACCGGGTAAACCTAGACATTTTAACAACAGGTTGTATCTTCGAGAGTGTGCCTTAAATACAATCCGATGACATTAGTGCTTCTAATGCATGAGTGGGCATGTATTCATAGATGAATAAAATTAGTAGTTACTTTTTTACTCTGGTGAAAGTCATTAACACCTTCTAGCTCTATGAAAACTATCCAGTAGAGGTTAAGCTTGCAGGCTCATACCAGCTCCATTTCCCCATGTTCTATGATTCATGTATGTGATAACTTCAACAGTAGGGTCTTAGCATCAATTTTCTCAGGGGGTAAACAAATTCATGACAAAAGCCTGTAGTAGTTGAGGGTTTATGGAACCTCATTGGCTGATAACTCCAATAGAGAAAAACCTATACTGACATTGGGCTTATTTGTTAGCCTATAGTGTTTAATAGGGGCAGTGTTGACCCATTTTAGAGGAACTACATTTAAACTCATTTTTTTGTATGCATATGCTTATATTTTAGGAAGTTTCTACAATAGTAGTTTTTTTCATGTGTTCTTTGAAGGTCCTTAGTGTTAGTCTTAGTTATCCTTTCCTGTATTCCTTCTTACATTCTTCCTTCCCAACTCCCACCTCATTTCTTAGTCTTCCTTCCCTTGATGGTCCTACCTCCCCAGGATCTGTTAATAATTTCTGACTTCTGTGTATATGTGAAATGAGTCAAACATATCTAAAGACTAAAAACTTGTGGCACCTGCGCCATGAACAGTCTAATATATTGGGTGAAAGGATGTCCGGTTCTTTGTGTTAAGAGGTCTCTCCTTTATTGTAGAGAAGGAGCAGTCTTATATACAGGCTTACAGCATAGTGGAAACCCCCCGGGTGGAAGATCTTGTTTTCCTCATGCTAGATGTTGATGTCAGTGGGGCAGGGCCAGGGCAGTAAGCCAGGACTAGAAAACAGGATGTACTTGGACTGGAAAATAGGATGCACTTGTTGGCTGACCAGTGACTCACAGATACCCCGTGGGGGCTGAGACACAACAAAAACTAATATCTACAAATGAGAGTAACCTTGCAGCATTTGTCTTTCTGGGTCTGGGTTAACTCACTTACAATGATTGTTCCCAGTTCCATCCATTTACCTGAAAATGTCTTATTTAATTTTTAAAAAAATAAGTGAATAATATTCTATTGTGTAAATGTGCCATAGTTTTATCATAGATTCATCAGTTGATGGCTATTTTGGGTATCTCCATGCCTTGCCTATAGTGAATATAGCAGCAATGAACATATACAACATATTACTCTGTAGTGGGATTTAATCTTTTGTATATTTGCCCAAGAGTGGTATTTCAAGGATGTTTCCATTTCAATGTAAAAGTAATTAATTTCTTTTTTTTTTTTTTTTGGTTTTTCGAGACAGGGTTTCTCTGCGTCTTTGGAGGCTGTCCTAGAACTAGCTCTTGTAGACCAGGCTGGCCTCAAACTCACAGAGATCTGCCTGCCTCTGCCTCCCGAATGCTGGGAAAAGTAATTAATTTCTTATAGATTAGTCAGAAAACTGTCAGATCAATCTGTATGACTGTGACATTTCAAGTTAGTAGTTTGTTATGGTTTAGGTATTTATTATCCTTTATAAATAATAAATGCTGAAGGATTGCTCCTCCAATGGCGGGACCATTAAGAGGGGAAATGTGTTATTAGACTCTAGCTTTGAGAATAAATGTATTCATTGGTAAGTTAAAGTGGGATCTAGAAAAAGTGAGATCTTAGAGGAAAAGGGCCCTTGAGGACATCCCCTTGAGAAGGTATGTATCCCCTCCCTGTTTCCCTCTCACCTTGCTCCCTGGCTACAATGGAGTAAGCACTCCTTGTTACGGCCTCCAGCTTTCATGATTTTTCTGCCTTGCTCTTAGACCACAGCAATGGAGCCAGCCACCTATAGGTTCTCTCAGGAATTTTGCTATAGTAATGAAAATATGGCTATGACAGTTCTACCTCAATTCTCTTCATGGTATTCTGAATAATTCAACATTTCCCATGGAAATTCCTCCAGCATATTAATCCATCTGGAATTTGAGGTTAAAGGCAGGGAAGATTTTGTTGATAGAAATTTAAAATTTCATAAGCAAACAAAGTCCTGTGCAATGAGCATTCTTTCTGCCAGCCTGGTCCGAGAGCTGCGCCAACCCCAAATAACACACAGAGACTCTATTAGTTATAATGCTGTTGGCTTCTCATTGGCTAGTTCTGTCTTAAGTATCAACCCATATATATATATATATATATATATATATATATATATATATCAGGCTCCTGTGTCCTCTCCTGCTGGGATCACATGGCAACTCTCTACTCTTTACTGCATTTCCCAGAATCCTCCTTGATTCCTAGTCCCACCTATCTTGCTTCCCTATTGACCAACAGTGCTTTATTTATCAACCAATATGGCAAACATATATACAGGAGGACTTCCCCCATCAGTCCTGTGAACATTTCTCTGTTCTTATATTTCAGTCATCCTGTTGGTAAAAAAAGAAGCATACTGATTTTTGATTGAATGCTTTGTTTTGCTGGGGAAAAAAGTCTAGCATGTGCACCCTGGAAATCATCTATAGATTCTTATCATTCTAGATGAGATACATTTTATTATTTTTAAATATTTTAACTTGTTTACATGTGTGTTTATCTGTGTGTGTACACACATGTTTTATAATGCATGTGGAGGTCAGAGAAAAAAATTGCTCATATCAGTTTCCCTCTTGCCTCATGTGGCTTCCAGAGATCAAATTTAGGTTTTCCACCTTGGTGACAAGTGATCTTTACTTGCTGACCCATCACACAGATTATAATTTTTACTATATTTTATAAAGTTTCTCATCTATTCTACACGGTTCTCTATTTTGTACAAATTATACATGGAGTATATGCAATTTTCTCTTTTAGCTTTCAATATTGGATGACTCCATTATGTGTTTATTTCAGAAAAGCTGGAAGCATTAAGTAGTTTTTCTGATTACTGAAAGTAATTTTCCTAAAATATCTTCCTCAGATATTTGAAAAGTAACCTGAAAAGTTATTTTTTTGTCAGTTTGCATGTATTTCCTTGCATCAAGGGGATTTTTCTGTAATAACAATTCTGAACTTATCACTATCATAAAAGATCAACAGAATTTTTTTGATGCTGTGAGGAAGCATTTCATTCAAATTGAATCTTTATGATCAGAAATGGTTCATTATTATATCATTGTCAGATACTTTGTATGAGTAACACATTATGATAGACAGTAACTTCTCTCTCTCTCTCTCTCTCTCTCTCTCTCTCTCTCCCCTGTCTTTTTATTTGTCTAATGTCTCTGTCTCTGTCTATCTGTCTGTCTATCTCCCCACCTGTGTGTGTGTGTCCTAAGGAAGGAAGGAGGGACTGGCTGATGTTGGAGAGGAAGAATCAGGAGGTTACATCAATTTAAGATTCAGAGAAAACAAAAGAACTTAAGCTTGATGACTAAAATCTAAGACCGGAACCTGGCAATTATGAGCTGGAAGGTATTCATGCAATTTATGAGTAACTATTTTTGGCTGAAAACACAGTCAAAGGAGTCACTCACTGCTTGAAATCAAGCCCAAGTATATTGGCGCAATCACTAATAAACAGCATCTCCACAGTACTTCCAACAGCTCTTTATTACTGAAAGGACTATGAGTGGAAAATCTTCCTCACTCGGGACTTCAATGATAGCCACCTACATATATTTTTCTTTTTCAATGTGAAAAGGAAGGAACCATACTCCTTTAAATAGTTTTCCTCTTGTAAGATTTATGATAGAACATCACAGTAAGTTATGGTTTTCAAATATATTAACTCTTTCTAACCTATGCTCAAGCTGAATTTACTTGCAAACGCTTTTATGAAGGTCACAAGGAAACTGTTGTTATTCTGCATCTCTGTTCAATTCAGAAAGAACCTGTTTCAATCGAACCATCAAATCCTGGGTTCTTGTTAGGTATTGCTCCGCAGTGCGGAATAGTCAAAACCTCCAGGTGAAATCGGTTCCCTCATCAATCTTGAACATGGTAGATGGTGATCTGCTCATGGGAAGCAGCTTTGCTCTTGGAGTCTCTGGGGGCAGTGATGTGTTTGTTTTGAAAGATAAGGTCATTATTATTGCACAGGAGCCCTGCATCCCTCATAATGAGTGTCTAGGGCATGAAACTGGTACATGAGATTCTAAGGGAATGAATCTATGCAGCAATGAACGAATTAATAAAATGGGTGTGTTGTAGGAAGGTACTCTTAGTTCCTGTCATCCAGCATAGGAATGTCTTCCCTCTGTTATGAGAGTTAATCTTGAATAAAAAAATCCAGAGCAGTTTTGCAAATATGCAGTTCAACTATCATTTCCCTGAAACACAGTTAATCTGTCTCAGCAGTCCCTCCCTAGGCAAAGCAATCTTAAAATAGCCTTTCTTCAGCCAGCTACCACCAATTGATTATGTTGGCAGAAGAAAAGTGAGTGCTGGTTTTCTAAGTTTTAAACACACTTGTAAAATCAAAATTCTATTAACAAACAAAGAGAAGTAAAAAAAAAAATCCAGCTTCCTGTTTCCCCCATGTCTTTAGCAGTACACTCTGTTCTGGTTGTGTGTTTACTCATCATTCACTCCAGTTTTCAGTAGAAGTCTAGAGACTTCCACTAGGGATCATGGTTGTGTAGAAACAATTAGGAGGTGATTGTAATGTGAGAATCTGTTACTCTGTCTGAGGTAATCACACAGGTGAATCCCAGGCAATCACAAGGGAAAAACAGTGAGGATCTTAGAAGAATACCAGTTCTGGTCCTGTAGGTGTGAAGTTGGAATAAACGTCTCCATTTCTAACCAGAGGTTGCTAATTGTATTACTTGATCCTTGATCCTTACACCCCCCCCACCCCACCCCGCAACTGAGTTATGAGAATCAACAATTGAGTCTCAGTCAGTCTCACACTGAATTATTCGGAGAACATGAAAGACTATTGAGGTGTTGAGGTTGGAGTCACTTCTCAGAGATTCTTGGCTCACTGTGACTTGAATCTTGACTTGGGAAATGTATTTGGAAGTTTCCACACTTAACTGTAACATGAAGGCAAGTTGTAAGCTTATAATCTTGTAAACTCACTTCAGAACTCTGGTCCTCTCTGGCCTCATTCTCATCTTCACTTTATTCACTGTGATTTTTATTTATCTAGTTGCTGTTTATTAGAGCTTTCTCCAAGGCTCAACCTCATTTTTGCTCTGTGATACTGTAGTCTTTCTTGTTCTTTTCCTCTTTACATCCCTGACTCCAGAATACAATTCTTTATTGTTCACATTGCTCACCATGGAAGATGATAAATACTTGGACTTTATCAATTCTAAATTTGTAAGACATCAAAGGTCTTTCTGAACCTTAAGAGCTCACAATTAAACCTGAGATTAAAATGGTCCTTATTGCTGTTTTAATATTCATGGCTGACAGATGTAAGACAAATAACAGGTTATGCAGGTCAATAACCTTGTGTCAAATGTATCCACAAATGGTCCTCCTGAGAAAAATCCTTTACTAGCCCAATTTCTTTGCATTAAATTCAGCACGAGATCTGATTCTAGCCAAGTCAATTACAAAGGTGTTTGGCTGTACATCTATGCTTATATTTAGTCCTGTTGGGGATCACTAGTGAAGAGGTTGACACTGCAAGGAATGATAGTCAGCCTCTGAGGGTAGCTGTTAGTCAACTGCCAGGTGGAAGCTAGTTTCCTCAGTCACCCTGTCACATAGTCATGACAACCAGCATGCATGCACTTGTAAGCAGATTTTTCTGTGGTCAAGTCTGAAGATGAGGATACTTTCCAAGCTGTGATAGTTATTCCCTTTTAACTGTGGTGAGATAATGAGAAGAAAACTTAACTAAACATTGACAAAATGCTTCATTTATGGAATTTATAAAATAGTTTGTGTGATATATATCATAATTTGCTGTACATTATTAGAAAAGTAATATAATACCCTCTAATAAGGAAACATCCCTACTTATCTGACTAACCAAAAGTATACTAAAATGAATTTTTCAGTGATGGACATAAAATATAACTTTGAGTTCCTTTTCTTTTAATTATATAAATCAATAAATATATACTGTGGTAGTTTGAAAGAAAATGGCCCCCAAAGAGAGTGGCACTAATTATAGGTGTGGCTTTGTTTAAGTAGGTGTGACTTGTTGGAGGAAGTGTGTCACTGTGTGGGTGGACTTTGAGGTCTATTATGCTCAAGATACCATCCAGTGTCTTACACTACTTCCTGCTGCCTGTGAGTCAAGATGTAAGGACTCTCAGCATCCTCTCCAGCACCATGTCTGCGTGCAGCCACACTCCCAATCACCATATTCCCTGCCATGATGATGATGGACTAAACCTTTGAACTGTAAGTGAGCCAGCATAATTAAATATTTTCCTTATAAGAGTTGCCATGGTCATGGTGTCTCTACACAGCAATAGAAACTCTAAGACATTTGCTGAGCATGAAAGTACTCATATGTTATGCAATGCCACTTTATTCAGCTGTGGTTTCAGCTACTTGTGATGAAACAAGATCATAAGATCTTAAAAGGGAAATTCTGGGAGTAAACAATTCACAAATTTTAAATAGGATACTCTTTAGAATATTGTGATAAAAATCTGTTAGTCTTCTCTATACCATTTGGTACAGGTAACAGCTCTTTGTATATGCTGCCTACCCATGAATTACTTGATAGGCAACTCAGTTGTTGTATTAATTACCATTGTATCACAATACTTATATTTAATTAACCAATATTTCACTTAATAATTGTCCCATAGTACATGAGTATTTATGTTGACAATATCTCAAAGAATAGGTTTAAGATTCTTTATGTTAAAAAACAAAAGTAAGGTATTTCTCCATAGGGAATGGAATTCAAAAAGCTGGTTCATGCACTAGGGATAAATACTGGTTCCACTGCTAGTAGCACCACAAACTGCCCAAGTCATCCAAATGTTACCTGCCTTCAGATGGCCTAGTTGGGTGTTATGCAGGTTCCCCAGCTGTCTGTCTGGAGTCAGTGAGCTCCCACTTGGTCAGGTCAGCTGTTTTTGTGTTTAGCCTAGATGCAGGAGAGAAGGCTTTGGTCCTGCCTCAAGTCAAGTGACAGACTTTGTTGATTCCCCATAGAAGGCCTCACCCTTTTGGGGAGAGGATAGGGGGTGGGGTGGGGAGAAGGTGGGGGAAGTAGGAGGACAGGGGGAGAGGGAAGTGGGATTGGAATGTAAAATAATTTTTCTTCTTCTTCTACTTCTTCCTCCTCCTCCTCCTCCTCCTCCCCCTCCTCCTCCCCCTCCTCCTCCTCCTCCTCCTCCTCTTCCTCTTCCTCTTCCTCTTCCTCTTCCTCTTCTTCTTCTTCTTCTTCTTCTTCTTCTTCTTCTTCTTCTTCTTCTTCTTCTTCTTCTTCTTCTTCTTCTTCTTCTTCAATAAAAAGTTCTCAGAAAGAAAACAAGCAAAAGTACAATTAGATGCCAAATAGATATTGAGAGAGGATGAAATATAAAATCTTTATTACAGTTTATTATTATAATATTTTCAATGTATTGTTGGTCAATGTCAAAAATCTTGTTCCTAATTTATAAGACCATCTTTCTCATATGCATGCATATGTAGAAAATTATGGTGTACAAAGGGCTTAATATTCCCTGAGATTTTAGTCTTACACTAGAACTCTGAGGATGCATCCTGTGTGGGTAAGGGGTAATAGTGTCATATAAAAATGAATAGCTATATGCTATTGTTTATTCTATGTGTTCTTAAAAATAAAATGAAGCTGGTTGTGGTGGCACACGCTGGTAGGATTTGCTGAAGGAGGCAGAGGTAGGAGGATCACGAGTTCGAGGCCAGCCTGGGCTACACATTTTAATGACATGTGAAGCAACCTTGTTTCTAATTTAAATTTAAATTAAAAAAATAAATATTAAAAAAATAAAATGAAAATTATATTTTGTGATTTTGTTCTTTCTCAAAACTTAATCATGATTTAATATTTTATTTTTGAAAAAAAATCTCACCAAATTAAAAAAGAAATCATGGGAAAATACATTTTCCTCAGGTCATTTACAATGAAAACAAGAGATAATTCCTAATAAACAAACTCCAGAAACCAAACTCCAACTTAAATAAGAAAAATGACATTAGAAATTTAAAATTAGTATGAAATACATACCAAAATGGATAAAAATGAACTTTGCCAATTTTTAGAGGAAACTTTAAAAATGAAAGCAATCCTCCTTTTATTTTTTAAAATGTAATACATTTTTCATAGCTGTCAGAAAAATACCAGTGAAAGGTTACTTTCTCTATAATTTGGATAAGCAAATACATTCTTGCCTTCGCTGTCTTAGATTCTGTCTTTATCTCAAGAAACTTATATTAGGTTCCCATTAAGGGTGAGGCATGGGACACATTCTAGGTGCAGGGATGATTAGGAAAAAGGTTTTCCCGTAAAGAGCCCACCATCCAGCTCACACCTTTTCCCATGGAGACATCATTCATTTCCACACAGACATTCACAGTGATAACTGGAAGGTATCCTCACAGGAACTTCATTTGCATGGCTATGAAGAGTGGACAGCAGTTGCCTGATTGCCATTCAGCATGATGCTTCCTACTCAGCTGAAAAAGGACCTAAATGGACTGTGTTTTCATGAGAAGCATCACATCAGAGCACTTTAAAACACACAAATATCATAGTAACATAATTTTCTTTTTCCACCAGTGGTAAGAAAGTCACATCTCTCCTATTCCCCTTTTAATTCTTAAATATCAAATATCACAAGACACACAGGAAGTTTGTGTGAAATGAAACCCACCAAGCAGATTAGCACTCCCACATTTATTTGACTGTCACATTCTGGGACAAGAACATAATTTATTTAGATTTAGATGGACTAGAGTTACAGTCATGTAACTTCTATGAAGATAGGAGAGTCATTTAACTTGGAAATCAGGTTTTTTTGTCCCTACCAAATATGCACTTTTCATAGTTGCTGCAAAAAAAAAAAGTCAAATGAGATAATACAATCACCTTGTCCCAGGGTAGCTGTTGAATGTAGAAAATAATGTTTGAGGGTGTGAAAATAGTCCACACTATTTATTCATATAATCCTCTCCAATAACTGAAATTTTAGTTGGTCACATAGCTAACCAGCTAAGATACAGTATAACTTCCCTCACAACTGGGAGTGGTTATGTAAGTTCTATAGAATAAGATGTAAACAGAAGTTACTTAACAAATTTAGATGATCTCTTAAAGGGAAAGTGATTTTCTGTCCCTGTTGAGTTTCACAGGCTGAAATGTAGGTTACTAATAAACAGTAATTAATATGGAAGTAGCCATTTGGGGTGGCAGACAAACATAAATGGAGAGAGTTTATATTTTTTCATTTTTTGTTTATTTTATTTTTATTTAAGTTAGAAACAAGCTTGTTTTACATGTCAATCCCAGTTTCCTCTCCTTCCCTCCTCCCCTGCCCACCAGCAACTCCCTATCCCATCCCATGGAAGGGGGGGCCTTCCATGGGGGATTTTTAAAGTCTGTCATATCATTTGGAGCAGGACCTAGACCCTTCCCCATGTGTCTATGTGGAGTGGGCTCCCAAAGTCCACTCATGTACTAGGGATAAATACTGATCCAGAGGCCCTATAGATTGCCCAAACCTCCAAACTGACATGCATGTTCAAGGGGCCTTTGTTATGCTATTACCAGAAGAGAACTACAGGACACTCCTGTGTTTCCCTTAGTGGCAAAACCAAAACAAACCAAAACAAAAAAAGCCACCACCACCAACAACAACAAAAAAAATCACATAGAGAAAGTGTCTGTGACAGCAAGACTTGTTCAGACTGTAGGTGAGCTTTTTAGGCTGACATGAACCCACATTGAACCTACATTGACTATCCAGGTGTGTCTTTGTAAGACATCATGTAATCTTTGTAAAACTTTGTTACACTGACATTAAAAAATAAGATTTTAAGTTTTTACATACACATTTCAGAAACAATACAGATGTGTTTTGTCGACAGGCTATACTGCTTGTTAAAAGTTTCTGATGCTTGCTTAATAAAAATTAAATGGCTCAATTATTTTAAAAAAGTATAATACAAGTCTAAAATGGCTGAGAGGCACTTGAGAAAGTGCTCAACATCCTTAGCCATCTGGGAAATGCAAATCAAAGCAGCTCTGAGATACCATCTCACTCCTGTCAGAATGGCTAAAATCAAAAACACCAACGAAATTTATGCTGGAGAGGATGTGGTGAAAGCGGGACACTCCTCCATTGCTGGTGGGAGTGCCAACTGGTTTAGCCACTTTGGAAATCAGTATGGAGATTCCTTAGAAAAATGGGAATAAACCTATCACACGACCCAGCAACTCCACTCTTAGGCATATATCCGAAAGATGCCCATTCATACAACAAAGATGTCTGTTCCACTATGCTCATAGCAGCATTATTTGTAATAGCCAGAACTTGGAAGCAACCTAGATGTCCCTCAACCGAAGGGTGGATAGAGAAAACGTAGTACATTTACACAATGGAGTACTATTCAGCAGAAAAAAAAAACAATGGAATCCTGAGATTCACAGGCAAATGGATGACACTAGAAGAAACCATCCTGAGTGAGGTAACCCAGTCACAAAAAGAGAAACACGGCATGTACTCTCTCATATATGGATTTTAGATATAGATCTGGGGAGTACCAGCCCATGGCCAGAGAGTCTGGGAAACAGAAACTTCATTCAGTGGCTGATCGAAGAAGAGGAAGACTCCCTTGGTTAAGTACTGAGCTGAACTCAAGAAAGCCAGTAACAGAGAGGGAGGACTGATGATCAAAGGGATTAAGACTGGGCTGGTTTAACCCCCAGAAACAGCTGACCTGACAAAGGTTAACTATTGAATCCCAGGCATCAGCCTGGGAATCCAGCATGGGACTGATCAAGACCCCCCCTGAATGTGGGTGTCAGTGAGAAGGCCTAAGTAATCTATTGAGCCTTGGGCAGCAGATCAGTACCCATCCCGAGTATACACACGGACTTTGGACTCCCATCCAACAATGTGAGGTGCACTCTCACCCTGAACTCTTGGGGAAGGGTCTATCTAGGCTATGCCTTATATGAAATGACAGACTATGGACACCCCCATGGAGGCCCTCACCCTCCTTGGGGAAATGAGGGGATATGGGAGGGGGGTTGGGTGAAGGGCACGGGAGGAGGGGAGGGAAAGGGAGAGGGACCTGGAACTGACTTGTGAAACAACCTTGTTTCTTACCTAAATTTAGACTGAAAAATTTAAAAAAAGAGAGGAAAAAAAGTAAAAAAAAAAAAAAAAGAAGTATAATACAAGACTAATAGGTCACATTTCACTAGCAAATGAATCTCTTCTTCAATGCAGAGCATGAAGTTAAAAAAAATCTGGGAATGTCTTGAAATTAATGTTGTATTGATATTTGAATTCCTAAATCAGTATTGGTTCAAATGCAAGTTAATACGACATGAAAAAATTATAATGTAGAATAATTTGCCATTTCTTACTGTGGAGTCGTGTGAAAGACAAGGGAGGGCCTTTGCATGCAATTTAAAATAGAATTCCACAGTAATTGTTTGAGAAATGCCATTATAATTTACTTTTTGTTTTGCAAAACTGTAGGAAAGCAATTAATTGCAGGAGAAATAATTTAAGATATAAGAACATAACAGACAAATGAATCCTGTGCATACACATGGAGTCAAAGTTCAGCACCAAATAGCTTTAGTCTTTGAGAACATCCTCATTTTCAATATAATATTTGCTGATTATAATACACAAATAAACATAATCATAGAATTTCCCTTATAGAGCTTTTACTCTCTATCTCCTTATTGGCAATATTAATAATGGACTACATGCTACTAAGATTTTCTGTAATGTAACTTTGGAAGCATATTTTGTTGTAGTCACACAATGACTGTTCTACTGAAGAAAAGGGATCTATCCATAATGTTTGACTAACAGATCTGTATCCTATGCACTTAAGTACAAACCCGGATATCACCCAAGTAGTGTTTTTACCAAAGAATCTAAAATTAAAATTCTCCAGTAAATCTGGATGGAAAATGAATTTTAATGTTAATTAAAAGTATCGCTCCTATTGACTCTGATCACAAAGCATGTTCATGAACAGACATTTAACAGCCATCTTTTTTCCTTTTTTTAAAATTTAAATTAACAAGCTTGCTTCACATGTCAATCCCAGCTCCCTCTCCCTTCTCTCCTCCCCCACCCCTCACCAACCCCCACCCCCACCCAATACCTACTCTGCTCCCCAGAGAGAGTGAGGCTCTCCATGGGGTATCTCCAAAGTCTGTCATTTCATCCAGGGCAGGTACTAGGCCCTCCCTCATGTGCCCAGGCTGAGAGGGCATCCCTCAATGTGGAGTGGGCTCCCAAAGTTCATTTTTATGCCAGGGATAAATACCGATCTACTACCCAAAGCCCCATAGATTGCAGAGGTCTCTTCACTGACATCCAAATTTAGGGATCTGGATCAGTCCCATGCTGGCCTCTCAGTCTTCAGTCTGGGGTCTATGTGCTCTCCCTTGTTCAGATCAGCTGTTTCTGTGGATTTCAGCAGCCTGGTCTTGACCCCTGTGCTTATCACTCCCCCCTCTCTGCAACTGGGTTCCAGGATTAACAGCCATCTTAACAATGCCAAAATAAGACATAGTCAGGAAGAAGGAATGTTAATGTATATGTATTATAAACATAAAATGTTGAAAAATAAGTTACAGTTTAGTTTTCAATGTCAAAATGGTTTTTTGATGGGCAGAAAAGGTGGAAAATGATTTTCTTATAAATGCTATTTTTATCCTATGCTCTCTATGTTGATTTCTATTTTCAAGAGATGGTTGTGTGCAGATGGTTACCTGCATAATGTGCATATCAGCATACAGCAGATCCGATAGTCAGGTCAATATTACCACAGTAGATTTTTTTTTGAAATCCCATAATATTTACATGATGTTGTTGGTTTTCAATTAGCAATAGTTAGTGATTTCATGTAGTTCTTATTTGTGTCTTAACTTATTACTACTGTAACTTTTCTGTTTCTTTCATACAGTAGGACACTTGTCTATGAGTATGGCAGAATGTCATTAGAAGTTATTTTGTCTTAAGTATATGTTTTTAAGACAGCAGTATTATTTGGCTTTCTGCTAGGTCCCTGGGTTATCTATATCTAGTCTTAGGGTCTTGGCAGTTTAAGGAGTGTCAGATATTCTGAGATCTGTTTCATATTCAGTCAAATCAGATTTTGGTTGGTTACTCACATGAGCTTTGTGCCGCCATTGCCCTAGTATATCTTGCAGGCAGGACATCATTTGATCTATGATCAAAGGATTGTGGCTGGGTTGATATTTATTTTTCACTTTTTGGGTAGCATTCAGAGTACATTTTTGTACCAAAGGTGTAAGAAAGTGAGGGTGAAGGCTCTACGTAGGCACCAGCTCAATTTTTCCATGTTCAGGGAGTTGTGTAGGTGTTGTCTTTGGCAACAGGGTTTTGAGTCAATTTGTAGAGAGCAATCTATAGCCTTGGAAACAGGCTGGTTCATTTGAGGATTCCCAACAATTCAATTAGATGTAACCCAATCCCAGTATTGGAAGCTTAATTTTTATGAAAAGCGATCACATATCTTTCTCATTATCCTGGGAAGAATTTTGTGTCATGTATTTGGTCTTGTATACCTTTATGACTCCTATTATTGGGGACTTTTCATTCTAATAGTGAGAAAATGTTTAACGACAAGTGAACTAAAACAGTAATTTACACAGTTTTGGGGGTTTCCAATAATATTTTCTCATTTATTCTCATTTAATCTTCAGGATAATTCAGTGACATAGCTGCATGTTAACTAGATACAGGATTAACTAGAACAATGTAGTGTTTAATCAGGCTGGATAGCATAATAGTAATTTCCAAACCTAGCAATGCATCAAGATCACTAGATGAGTTTATTACAATCTAAAAGCCAAACTAAACTAAGTATTTGCATGGTAGCAAATGCAGTAGGTAGAAAAGTATCTTGAGATACACATCACATATTAGACCCAGTTAATATTTTCTTTGTAATTTCATTGTTTCATTTAACAGTAGTTTGAACATAGCTGTTATTATCACCACAAATCTTTTCTGTTTCAAGTAACTCTTTTTTATGTCAATCTGAGGCTCCAAATGATGCTGTAACGATAAGTGACACACTTACTGGAAGTAAAACTAAGTATTTATTGTAGAAATTACTCACAAGATACCAAACAAGTAACCCAGATGAGCCAAGTAGTTTTCCGCTGCCAAACCGGAAGCCGAACTCCGGGAAAAGAGACCAAGACTTTCTGTGTGCTGTCTTTTATGCCTTCCCCCGTAACGCCCCCTAGCCATGCCCAAAAGTGGGCCTAGCTAGTGACATAGTTCACCGCTTACGTACGTATACGTCTTTGGTCATGCCTAAAGTGGGTGTGGCTAGCGGTGTGGTAAACCGCCCTTTTATTACCTCATCTGTATGCACCTCTAGTAAGTCACATGGTTAATGGCAGCATACAGGCTTTCTCCTACAATTCCCCTTTTAGTCGAAAAAGGACAACTAACTTGTGTCAATGAACAAAATGTATCAAACATCTATTCTATCTGAACCTAAACTTATCTGAAAGAAACACTCAATTGAACACCTCCTTCTAATCCCAACTCTAAAATAATTGAAAACTAACACTAACAGATGTAAACTATCTTATAATATCAATAGCAGGGAGAGGGGACGTGGAATTCTCAAAACTACATCCTGCTGAGATGGGACGATGATAATCTCATGGGGACCTGTGAGAAGAAAAATGTTAGTATAACAAAATTTCAGTAGATCAGACAGTCTCTGTATGGCAGGAGATGCTTGATTGAAGTTCCTGACTGAGGTTCTAGTGTTGATTGAAGCTCTCATCTGAAGCTCTGGCCAGATTGTAGAAGGTGTGCTGTTTCAGTTTCTTGGTCGGGAGTTGTGTAGTGTTTCAAGCCAGTTTCAGGATAGTGCTTGTCAGGTGGAGTCAATGATGTGGGGCAGTTCAGATGCCTCTAGTCGAATCAGGTGAAGTCAAGGAAGTGGATCCTCATCCTCTTTCTGAAGCAGTTGAAGATTGCTATCAGGAAATCCCTTGTTCTCTGGAAAACTCAAACATTAATGTTAACAAAGAATTATTTTAACTTTTATATGTATGCATACTGGAAGAGGTGACAATAGGGAAGATGGTAAACCTGAAGGAAATTAGACTTTTCAGAAAAAGAAATCCACAGATAACAGTCTCTAATTTTATTTTTTTTCTGTCTTATATCAATGGCTCTTTGATATAATACAAAAATTCTGAATTTTATTTAAATAATATGCTTGAATTTAGAGTAGGAGAGCCAATCCAACTCCAAAGCCAGCTTCAATGAAATGAATGGGGACTGATGGGGGAAGTCCTGTACATTTGTTAATAAAGCACTGTTGAGCCAATAGGAATCTAGATAGGTGGGACTAGGAGTCCAGGAGGATTCTGGGAAAGAGAAACACAGAGAGTCGACATGTAACGCCATGGGGTAGGAAGCCTGGAACTATTCTCCAGTAAGAGACATACTTAGATTAACAATTATGGGGTAATTACTTAAGTCAGAGCTAGCTAGTAAGAAACGAGCAAGGCCAACAGCTTCATAATTAATTAATATAGCCTCCTGTGTGTTTATTTGGGACTGATGCGACTCTAGAACCAGGCTGGCGGGAAGGCTCCTCTCAAGGAAAAAGCTTCTCTTTACATCAATCTATTATATATAGTATATTAACTGAATCTATGTTTGTTTTTACTTGCTGGGAGTAAATTTTGTGTTCATTTGTGCCTTACAAAGTAAATTTCAATGATAAATCATGAATATATGCAAATATTTGTCTGTGTATATTTAGATATATTTTTATATATCTTTATGTGTATTCTACATTTTCTATGGATATTTAGATGGAATATTCCGTAGGTAGTTAACCCCAAAGACATAAAAGTTTACATTTTTGATAGATATTGATACTGATTTCCACATTTTTTTTATCAATTTGGTGGATCTGACAAGAGAAACTGCTACTCTACCTACAGAAGTAATGTCCAGCTTTACCACTGATTAAGGGGTATTAGCATCTTGTTTTTGTTCTAGTTAAGTTTCTTCTATAATTACAAATGCATTTATGTCACTCTTTTCATATTTACTGGCCATTTGTGTATGTGCACATGTGTATACCAGCTGTTATATATACTCTTGGTCCATTTTTCCTTTGTTAGATTTTTATGTATTTTTGTAACAGCTCAAGTATAATAAAAAATTACATGTTTTGCCAAAATCATTTCCAGTTTGGACTTTGGTAGAATAGTTTAACTTAAACACACATGCATTCATCTCTCAACAATTTGAATCTTTAGACATAAGAATTAGACATTAACAATTTTATAAAACTTTTTTTTACAGGTGGTTTCCATGTAGGTGACTATACACAGAGTTGGAAGTCATTGGCTTCTATAGCAGACATGAATGAGTTAAGTACAAAAATCTATGCTACTAGTGAAGATATTTTTGATCATAGCATGCAGAAGAATCATGGAAACCATGACTCTCCTAACCGGGAATCCTTTCCTCAAGGGTGGTAATCTGGAAGCTATTTTTCCTGACAAAAGGATCATGGCTATAAAAACTCTGCTTGGCACCATAGTGTGGTTGAAATATAGAAACTTTCCAAGAAATGGAAAGAGCTGCAAATCTATTTCTAGGCAACTTCAGAAGAAAGATTCTGTGAACATTTGGAGATGCAAGTATTCTCTGCAATAGTGGAGCCAAGTGAAGATGAGACCAAGAGCTACCAGTCAGCTATGAAGACTGTCTAGTAAAACTCACAATAAAGGGGACATATTTGTCAAAGATGGTAAATAAATCCAAAGAAGTAATGATTCCTTCATATTAGAGGTATAGTTATTGATAACATTGCATATTATTATAGGTATTCTATATGATAATTATTATAGCTTCATTTCAAGTATTTGCAAAGTGCCTATGTAAACAGGCTACCTATGGAATAGTTATTATCACTCTTTTCGAGAAAGAAGTGGAGTTTAAAGGGGTTATCTGGTTTTCCTGAGACTTCTCAGATAACAAGTAGAAATAGATGTCAATTAACATAGAGAATGTGTACATGTAAGTTTCAGTGCATTCTTCTAAACCTTCTCAGTCCATCCATTATCCCATAAATCAAAATGGATGACATGATGTTATCCCACAGAAAATGTTTACACTCTTGAAAGGATCCTTTCTCCTTCCTCTTCTTTGGCTCATGAAGAAAATACAAATCCACTTACATTTTCAGGCAATTTAGAAAATTTGGGGGTTTATGTGAAAAACCTTTTTTCTATTTTTGTTCTTGCTCTTCTCCCTTGGATAGAGTGCTTATCCAGATGTATCTGTTATTGATTATGGCTCCTATGTAAGTTCTTCCTAAAATTATTTTTTGCTTTCTTTGTACTATTGATTTTCTCTTTGGCTAGGAGGAGGTTTATGGTACTTCCCTTTTACATGAAGCAATGAGAAAACTGGACTTGAATCTATTGGATGCAAACTCTAGTTCTTTTTATTCTATGTTCTACAACTCGGCCATTGTAGACTATAAGAGTGAATGTCTAAGCATCAACACCTGCTATAAATATGTCTCATATGTTGCTCAATAGTGTCCTCCCTGGATGGGTGGTGGTGGCATACACCTTTAATACCAGCACTTGTGAGGCAGAGATGGGTAGATATCTGTGAGTCTGAGGCCAACCTGGTTTATGGAATTAGTTCTATGACAGCCAAGGCTTCACAAAGAAACCCTGATGTGAAAAGAACAACAAAAAATATATTGTTTTCACCATACTCTCTACTCAGTTTTCTCAGTAATAGTCATATAATGTGACCCACCATGGTACATCTGAATTCTTCAGTTGATTAGAAACTGGCAGAAAAAAATTAATGAATGGCTAGTTATTCCCATTATAATTTGTGGTGGTTCACTAAATGAGGCATCATTTAGACTAGAATACAGTATGAAGTGTCTCATGGGAAAGTAGACTGTTTAGATATAATGGCTGGTGCTGTAGAGCTGGTGCAGGGTTTAAAATGTCTGTGTAGATTTTAAAACCTGAGTAACCAGATTCAGATAATACAGTGCATGATATAGCTTATCAGATATAAATCTAGGGTATGTTAGCAAAAAGATTGTCTGAAGGGGTTAAGAAGGCTTTGTGCAGGACTGTATAATGAATGAGATCTAGTTTGAAGCAAAGAAAAATATAGACTTCTGTGCTGAGATTAGAGGTCTCTAGATTAACTTTAATCTAGAATAGCAAATTCATTTCTCTATAAACATTATAGACTCATTTCTGAACCTTTAATGGTAGGGAGAAATAATAATATAGACACTATATATTTATTTTATTTATTTCTGTTAACTATCCTGTATCCTGTTTATAAAATAGGATGGAAGTAAGTGGTATGATGGAGAGATGAGATTTGGGGTTGGCTAAAGGCCAATGATGACTATTCAAATTTAAGAGTTAAATAATTAATGACGAAGGTAAAGTGTTGAGAGCAAAGCATGTAACAGGTTTCATTGAGCTTGGTAGGTATAGACTCTGTCAGTGCTCTTGAGGTTTAGGTGTGTCCCCAAATTCAGGTGGTGGAAGCTGAATCCAAAATGACACAGCATTGGAAATTAGGACATAGTAAGAGTTGATTGGCTCCGAAGATTGCAGTCTTTCCGAATGGATTTAAAATTAACATCTGTCTTGTGCTTTTTTTTTAAGTGAGCCTTTCCCCTTGTGCTTTCCATCTCTTGCATGCATTTTTTGCCCTTTGCAGTCCTTCCATAACACAGCATGAAAACTGAATATTCCTTTCCTTTGGATTTCTGAGTCATTTTTTCTTGTTGATAATGTGTCTAATCTCTGGTATTCTGTTACAGTAACACAAGAGTAAGACAAATACCAACATAAAAGTAGGACTTAGAGTTCTGTGTGACATATATCTGCATTAATCAGTCTAGGAAAGTGACATTCTGATGACTCCTACACCTGTTTACTTTGCTTACCATCCCTCAGAGTACTTTTGAAGGGAGCTCTCTGACCACAGCTATGCGCATGGTCTAAAACTCATAGCAACTTGTAAGGCTAATGATGATGGAGATATAGGACACTGTAGGATTTAAGGCATTCAAATTTCACCTTTAAATTCTAATTTTTCTTGTTATAGTAACATAGTGTCTCTGTTCTAAGGAGGTTAGGTCAGTTCATCTTAGGGGACTAGCAATGCAAGACTCGTAAGTAAAGCTATGAACAATATTCTGCATATATGAGGTTCAAGCAAGGCAAAAGAGATGCCTCAATTAAGTCGTGACTGTTGACGATACCATCATTCAGTTGTTTACACTACTTGAAGATCCAGTGTTACCCTCTGAAACATGGATGGGCATACATACCATACGGCTTCCTGCCAAGAGTTTGGGAGGCAGAGTGTCATAAAATGCATTTCTCAAATGTGGTTAAAACCACACCATATATTATAAACATGTAACCAAAATGAAGAATTTTTTTCTTTAATGCTTTTTTAAAAATTTCTTAATCTATAACTTTGCCCTGTCTTGCATTAACTATATGTCCCAATTGGACTTGGTCATGGATTATGACACCATAGTTTTACTTTGGGTTAACCTCCCTGGTCTAGATTATTGTTTGTACAGCCTAAGTCCCACATAAGTGAAGCTAAATGATTATCCATATTTTTCAACACTAGTCTCTGGGAAAAGTTACATATGTGAAAATTCAGGATTTTACTCTTTATCTTTGAGAATCCAAAGGGTCAGCATCCATTCCTGGTGGTGAGGGTGGGTGTGAGGAACAAATCCATGCTGCAACACTGAAAAACAGAACCCCAAAAAACTGGATCTATTTTGCAGTCCTAAATAAAATCCTTTGGCTAAAAGCATGCTTTTATCTTGGTTTGGCTCTTTGTGTACATTAATCAAATGGGTGGAACTAAAAACTGAGAGGACAGATGAGTCATTCTCAATTAATGCTTTTTGCTGTCATTTTAAAGTTGCTAGTTAAAGCACTCCTCAAGAGCCAGATAAAAATTATCACATGCTGCATTACTGTTTTATGTGAATTCTGGAGAAAAAGCAAGTCCCTAGAGATATGAGCAGTTAGTATTCTGGGCCTGAGGGTGAGAATGGAGAGTGACTGAAAATGGCATAAGGTTTCCTTGCAGAGACATAAAACTGTTCTACAACTAGATGGTGATGATGGTTGCATGCCTGTAAATTTACTATAACTGAGTGCCATGTTTAAAATTAGCAAATGATACGGTATATAAAAAGGATGCTTTAAAAAAAATAAGGGAAAATCAAATATATTTCATCAAGCAACAAATGCTACAGACAGATATGTGAACCATAAAGATCCCAACAGAAACTGCTGTTAAAATGGTAGTTGCCAGAATAACCTATCCAGGTAAGTAGCATCCTTTAGGTCAAGCTTTTCTTGAGTATATGATGTACAATTTAACAATAGCTTTCAGTGTAAAGGGGCCTCTGGTTAAGAGCCATGAGTTGCTCTTATGTTGTATTCAATAATAAAACATAAGGCAAAGAGCAAAAACAAACAAACAACAAAAAACAACAATAAAAAACTACCTTCCTTCTTGTTCTGCTCTGTTAATACTGTTTAAATACCTTTCAATACATGGCAATGATCTCTTTCACTTGGACTTCATGAATAAAGAGTTTGAGGGGCTGGAGAGATGTCTCATTGTTTAAAAATCTGCTGGCTAAGCATGAAGGTTGGACATATGATCCCAGCAATCAGTGTAAATGCTGAGAAGTTGTGGCAGGCCATCTTTAATGCTAGTGCTTGGGGGGTGGAGACAGATTATCCCTGTTTTAATCTGGCTATCTAGACTGGCTGAATCAGTGAGAGAGAGAGCCTGTCTCAATACATAAGGTGGTCAGAGAAGATAACTTACATTGATCTCTGCCCTACACCTACACCCACTCACTTGTGTTCACACACATGCAAAGATATACACACAAAACATGCACACACACGTGCACACACACATACACACACACACACACACCACCACCACTACCACCACCTAATAACTAGCCTATTTTTATACATGCAAAGTACAATATTTCTTAGTTTTTAATAAATCATATTATAGTACATAGGTTCTAATGTTGGTATAGTTCTTGGATTACTCTAGTTTCATGCCAAACAGCACTCTGCTACCTAAATCAATTTTCATGGTGGCATCAGGCATTTTCACAGTGAAGAACTATACAGACTGCTGATCATGAGCTGCCCAAGTTTGTAGAACAACATCATCTAAATGTCTAAAGTACAGTTGTATTGTTTCTTACAAAATAGTTATTTTAGTTAATAAAGTTTCTTCCATGTTCTGGATAACCTTCAAGTAATAGATTCCTATGTTCTGCAGATGGCAAAGCCACAGAAGTATCAGTCTATAGAAGAAAAAAATCATGAGTCAGATTTTAATTTATTAAAAGACAGAAGATTTTAGTCTTGAGAATTTCACTTAAGAAAATAAAAGAAAAGCAAAAGTCCAGAATGGTCATATACATTAAGGATTCTGATCTGCATTACTATTCATAAAAGCAAATTTGATTGGGTGCACACACTTGCATGACATTTAAGGGTATACAAATAATTTATTATAATGTCTAGCTGAAACAATTGGAGGAGAATCTTGATGGAAGAATGAGAAGTACTCAGAAAAGCTTAAGTATTTCGTGTGCTGAATTTAGACCAAACACCCTACAGAATGTTCTGGAAGAGGCTGTTCATACTGATGACTTCTAAGATTTCACTAAGTCTACAATTTTTGTGCATGTGTGTGCGTGCATGCAACACAATGCAGATTATACCATATCATAACAAAGCATAATCACAGGTGTATGTAATTTTCTCTCTCTCCATATTAATTTATCCTCTGTTGCTGTTTGTAACAAAATACTTTAAAGTACTTATTAAGCTCACATTTGTACAGGTTGTAAGTCTAAGATCCAGCCGCTCCTTGGATTGATTCCTGGTGAGGGCTTCCTGGTTACATCCCAACATGATAGACGTGTGCCAGAAGCACGTGGTATGAGGGTGAGATCATGTCTTGTCTCAGAAAGTAAGAGATATATTAAATGTCAGCCAAACAGTATAGAGCAACACCTTTCCACGTGACTAACTCACCCTTGCAATACACAACCCACTCTGTTTTCTCAAAAGAAATCTCCCCAAATATGTTTGTGTTTGTGTGTATTTGCATACATATGCATGTGTTATAAATAAGCCTATTCTCACTCATTGTTTTTTAACACATAGAATTATTATATGTAGTTATAAGAAAGAACTGCTTTGAATAGAGAGATTTAAACCCTTAATGTTTTGAGTAACTTTAGAACTTACTGTAGAATATGAGCAGTTCTTTTTCCTAATAGGTATGCAACACATGGGGTTTCCTAAGTGCTTTTTTGATCTTTCTGTGTGATTTAACTACAGTTGGCAAGATGCATTGAATGACACAATCCTGGCCAAGCTTCTGGTGCATCACAACAGAAACATTCTCTCTTCTCTTCATGCTCATGAATTAATATGCATCACAGGAAATACATGTAGTAATTGTTGTTTGCTTTGAATGTACTTTCATCATTTCATGGAGTGATATCAAGCACCTACTGAAAGTTGAGTACAGGTTTCTTCTCTGGGAAACTTAGGGTTTGCTTTTGTCAAGATAGAAAGTTGAGAAATTTATCTTTTGCTGGTGTTATCTATCTAGATGCCAGATCAATAATAACAGTTTTCAGAGCAACTTAAAAACTTCAATGAATGTGTCCTCAGATCTCATACTTTAAGACCCAGGAGATTTTGGAAGTTTAGCTCTCCTAACTTATTGTATTAAAGTTCCAAGGTTTTATCAGACAGACTAAACCAACAGAATCTCAATTCCATCTCTGTGCATCTGTCCTTTTCTCTCTAACTTTCTATTATATACCCAGATTTCTTTTAACACTACAATTGTTAAAGCTAATACCCTATCTCCCAGGAAACTTTCTTGCTAACTTCATTTTATTCTCTATGAACTGTTCAATGTATGTCTGCAACATATGGATAGGTATGATTATGTGCGTGCATATTTATAAATGTGATCAAACTTGTGATCATGAAAAAGATGATAAAACAGTCCTACAATGTTGGTCTTCAAGCTGGAGAGTCAGTAACACCTACAGGGTGGCTTAATGAAAAGAATTATAAGCCTCAGAAAGAGTGAGCTTGTATATTTCTTATTTAGAGGCTAAAAGCATAAGAGCTCTCAGAGGGTCACTTGTACAAGTCCCTGAGTACAAAAACTGATGGTCATGTAGTGTGATGGTCAAAGGCAGCAACAAGAAAATGATGAAGTGAGGTGTGGGGGAGTTGTCTGTCTACCTAACCATCTGAGTCCTAGCTGATTCAATGGCTCACTTCCATGTTCAGTTAACTGGTCTACATGCCAGTATCATCTGGAAACTTCCTCATAAGAACATTAGACATAATGGTTTGCCAACTCTCTTCAATTAAGAGCGGAAATAATCAATGACACCTTCACTCCAAACCATGTCATTCACTTGGATTCTTTACTTATTTTACAGTTACTGCACTGAGTAGTTTCGTTTGATTTTGTATTTAGCCTTCATTTCAAGTTTCACCTGTGGATATCATATCAAACTTTTTCTTTGTTATTGTCTTCTGAAGTTGAGAGATTGCAAAGAAGCCTGGCAACTTATTTATTTCATTTCCTAGAATCTCATCTATTTCCAGCACTACAGGTTTTATCTACTGTATAAGGGAGATATTTGAGAGTCAGTACAGATACAGGACCACATAGTAGAGAAAATACTGAACCTAGATAGATAGAGATCTACCTACTAAATTAAATCACTGACCAGAGACACTGACCTGTTTAGACCCTGATAGTATAACATGAAAGGGAATACTGTGGTTGTCAACTTAGTTGACTCTATTCCAAGTGGCTACCTAAGTTTCCTCAGCAAGATGCTGCAATATAGGTCAGGATACAAATCAAAAATTCACATGAAAGTGATATCAGAGTTATTTCTCTTTAAGATGAATACCCTACAAGATCATTCATGAACAAGCAGCTTGACGCATTTGAGAAGGACATAGATAGCAAGAACTTTCCAGGGCTAAACCTCTACTTGAGAAAAGAGTAGGTGCATACGTATTAGTGTAGC
The DNA here is from genome assembly GCF_017639785.1 of Mesocricetus auratus. Taxonomy (NCBI): domain Eukaryota; kingdom Metazoa; phylum Chordata; class Mammalia; order Rodentia; family Cricetidae; genus Mesocricetus; species Mesocricetus auratus. Next base: position 69,919,378 of record NW_024429195.1, read on the forward strand.
AAGAAGAGATAGAGCTAGGATTTTCTTTTAAGTAGTGATAGACCGCAGTTATTGAAACTATATCGGCTTAACAAAATAAAATTTGGGCTTAAGTCTAGAATGTGGAACTGAATTTGAAAGCTATTAAATGTTGACAATTCCTTGTAGCCACCTTTTAGCAATTCAGGAACCCTGTGTGCAGTCATACAAACTCAAAATAATCTCCAAACACTGTTTCCTGAATTAATCTTTCTACTCTCACTGCTACATCATTCCTTCAATGATGACTCATTTGGGGTCCAGGCTCCTGTTAGTACTTGGCCTTGCTTCTGCAGCATCTCTTCAGAGCTAGAGCCTAGGCTTCTGGACTTGCTTGGCTTTGATGTTGTGTTTTGATCCTTGGGGTTTAATGAGGAGTGATGTACTTTTGTCCTTAATACATTTCAATCATAGAATTATACCTAGAGTGCTTGTCTGTGTATTGTCCCTCAAATTAAAATTTCATCAGTCACATGCTCGTCTGGAATTTATGGATCTGGAGATATCACAATATTAACTGACACTTACTTATGAAATATTGGTTTCATACCATAATTTTATGTAATCTTCAAATTAGCAATAGACTCTGTTGCTTCACTTTGGAAATTTTGGTTCTGACTGTGGTGCAATAAGATTTCTGGCACTGAGATATTCATGGATTGTGGAATGGAGTAAGGAACATGTTTCCTGAGAGATACATGTGATCCTTATGTGTAATGTGTAGAATTCTGGTAATATCATAGCCTGTCAGACATAGATTTTGTCATAGGTAGCATTTATTATGTTCATCATGGTTATTATATAATTATCTTCTTAAGAGAAGGAATGTTTAATATTATTAGAAGCTTTTACATCTAATTAGCAATTGGAAATCATGTAATTTCTGATTTCGAGTTTATTTATGTGTTGAGTTTCTTCTTGATTTGCATGTGCTGAAACTTCCTTGTATCCTTGTAATGAAACCACATTGATGATGGTGTATACTCTTTTTCCATTTTATTGATAATTTTTTCATCACTGTTCTTCATGGAAATGGGACCATAAATAGAATTATGAATTGTTGTATTTTGTCTGGGTTTGGTAACAGGGAAATATCAGCTACATAAAACAGTAAGGCTGTGATCCTTCTTTTGTGCTTTATAGCATGTTTTAAGGAACATTTGTGTTGTTTCTTTTGTAAAGTCTGAAAGAATTTGGCAGGAAATGTGTCCAATCCTAGATAGGGTTTTTGTATAAGACTATTACTCCTTCAGTCTTATTACTCTTTTAAACTGGTTTATATCCTCTTGATTTAATTTAGATAATCATATATATATATATATATATATACATATGTGTGTGTGTGTGTATTTGTTTATTTCTTCAAGATTTTCCAGGTTTCTGAAATATAGGCTGGCAAAATATTCTCCCCATTGGTACTCTGGATTTCACTGAACTATATTATGATCTCTCTGTCTTTTTTTAATCTTTGATATTGTTAATTTAGTTTTCTAATATCTTTCATTTGTTAGCTTTCCAAAGTTATTTAATTTTTCAAAAACAAGTCTTTTCATTCATTTTAACATATTCTTCTTTAAATATCAGTATCACTAATTTTTGCTATGATACTTCTTTTCTTTTTGTCCAATGATTTTGGGTTTTGTTCTCAGTTATTTGTCTAACATCCTGAGGGATCTGAGGGATATTATTATTTGTTTATTTGAGTATTCTCTTAAATTTTAAATGAAAATTCTTTTAGTTACACACTTTCCTACTCCCACTGCATCCCAAAGATTCTGATAAGTTTTATAAATGTATTTTTATCTTTCAACTTTAAGTTTTTTTTTAATTTTTGTGAACAACAAATGGTAGACATTTGTTTTTGTCTAGTCACCTAGTCTGCAGTTAGATCATTTATATTTAGTGTTATTATTGCAAGTGTTTTGTTAATGACTTATTTTGTTAGTTGGTTTTTCCAGTTGTTTAATATATATAATATGCATATTTCCCCTTTTCACATTTTATGTTTGCTGGTTTGCAGAGTTGAATATTAGTGACCATTCCTTGTCCTTTTTGTTGAAAATCTATTTATTCTTTTTTTGTGCTATTGTTGTTTCTTCCTCCTCTATTGGTAGAATTTCTTCAATTTTTTATAATGCAAATGTGGTTATGAATTAGTCTGTACTTGTCTTGAAATAAGTTTATTTGTATATTTTTTAAGATTTATTTATTTATTACATATACACCAGATTGAAATTGTAGATGGTTGTGAGCCACCATGTGATTGCTGGGAATTGAACTCAAGACCTCTGGAAGAGCAGTCAGTGCTCTTAACCTCTGAGCCATCTCTCCAGCCCCTTATTTGTATATTTTTATGTAGAATAATCCTTCAGAAACTACACACACACACACACACACACACACACACACACACACACACACACATTGTTTCTTAGTGGTAGAAACAAAGTGAGGTACTATGTGGAAATCTGAGACTACCTCTTCTGAATACCAGTTTTTAATGAATTATATCAAGTTTGCTTTGTTTCATTTCAAGAGTTTTAAATTTTTTGGTCCATGCTTGACCTTTCTGTGGTGGTAAATACAAATTTCCGCAATTTGTAGTGACAGGGATATATCTTTTTTACATGTGTGTGTTTGATTTCTTTTTTAAAAAATTTAAAAAATTTAAATTAGAAACAAGCTTGCTTCACATGTCAATTCCAGTTCCCTCTGGCTCCCTTCCTCCCCCACACTCCCACCAACCCCCCAGTCCCCTACCCAATCCCCATTCTGCTCCCCATGGAGGACCTCCAGAGTCTGTCATTTTATCCAGGGCAGGGCCTAGGCCCTCCCCCATGTGTCCAGGCTGAGAGAACATCCCTCACTGTGGGATGGGCACCCAAAGTCCATCTGTATGCCAGGGATACAGACTGATCTACTATCCAAGGCCCCATAGATTGCCTAGGCCTCCTCACTGACACCCACATTCAGGGGGTCTGGATTAGTCCCATGCTGGCCTCTGAGTCATCAGTCTGGGGTCCATGAGCTCCCACTTGTTAAGGTCAGCTGTTTCTATGGGTTTCACCAATTCAGTCTTGGCCCCTTTGCTCATCCCTCCTCCCTCTCTGTCACTGGGTTCCAGGTGTTCAGTTCAGTGTTTACCTGTGGGTGTCTGTCTCTGTTTCCATCAGTCACTGGATGAAGGTTTTAGGATGCCATAGGAGGTAGTCGTCAAACTCATTATCAGGGAAGAGTATTTAAGGTAGCCTCCACTATTGCTTAGTTTGCCAGTTGGTGTCATCCTTGTAGATCTCTGGAAATCTCACTAGTGCCAGATCTCTCCAAAAAACCTTTAATTACTCCCTCTATTATGGTATCTCTCATCCTGCTCTCCCCTATTCTTCCCCTGACACAACCTTCCTGCTCCCCCATGTCCTCCTCTCTTCCTCTCCTCCCTCTCTCTTTTTTCCAGCTCTCTCTCTCCTCCTGCTGATCCCTATCTACTCAGGAGATCTTGCCCCATTCCCCTTCTCTGGGGTACCATGCATATCTCTCTTAGGGTCCTGATAGGGAAATACCTTACACTATTTTAAGCACGAGGAGAAAAGTTCAAACTTGTCAAATGTATCAATGAGACTCAGTGGAGATCAAGCAAAAAATGCCAAGGACAATCAAAATTATGGAAACAACTTGTTAAATTATGATAAATGTGTACAAATTCTTATGTACAAAGAGCTTCGGGAGTTTCTTAGTTGTTGAAATAAGGGGATGTAACTATGGAGTTTGTAAACTGAGCTAATCTCACTTAACAAGCCCTTATGACTCTCTCCTGCTCTCCATTGAGTACTGTTGTTTACCAAGATAGATATGCATAAGAAAACAAGTTATCAATGCAAATGCAAAGAGTTGTAAAAATATCCAGAATGGAAAATTCACTAGAAGTAATAGACTGAGAAGCAATGGAATTTTGAGTTCAAATGTTCAGATTGTAAGCCAATATCTACCTCTTACCAACTCTATTTGTAAAAGTCCAATTGAGTCTAGATATTTTCAGACTTTCAGTAAAAAGGAGATTTTATGGCAAGTGGTTTAGATAATGGCCTCATAGTTCATTTTAAGAATAAAATGAGCTAAATAAAAGCAATTTGTAAGAATGTGCATTTAGTTTTTTACTACCAGTCATAATAAATTAGAGATATGAGATCCAAGCACTCATTACGGTAAGATATCTTTTAAATCTAGCTTTGTAATTTGATCAGTAATAAAATAATTGAGTCTGGTGACATGCCTGTCAATAAGATACTGGCTATGTCTAGTTTGATCCCTATCACTCATGTAAAAAGTCAGGTGCAGTTGAGGGCACCAATGTTGGGGAAGTGGAAACAAGAAGTTCTCTGCAAATTGCTGATCAACCTGTCTAGCAGAATGACAATGTTCAATTTACAGTCGGGAACTATCTCAAATGAATATAAGATATAATCTATAATTTAAACTACTTTTGGCACTGCTTATACATGGCCTTTTCAAAGAGCTAGAAAACATAATTCTTACCCTTCCACATATATAATAAGTGTCCAGGGGGCAGAATAGTAAAAATATGGCAAGACTACAAGATGACAGACTTCATATGGAGTATATTTTAGCAAGATTATCAATTTTTGTTATTAAAGAAAATTACCATGTCTAACAAACTCACTGATAGAGTCACTGGAAAATTTGCAAGTCACTTAGAAGAAACAAACAAAAACCTAACTGTTTTTTGGAGGGATATGTAAATTGGAAAGACTTTTAGACTAAGAAAGTCATTCTCAGGGAGGGTAATAAAGGTACATGGAGTTATGGAGGGGTACAGTCATATATCGGAGGATTTGTAGAGGCATTTTCCACACACACATTTTATTTTTAACTTATTCTCGTCATTATTATCTTCTGTGCATCACCTTTGAAAGGTTTCTGTGGAAAAAGTTGCAATTTGTCAGGTTTGTACTCCTCTGATACTCGAGAGCCACAGTGCAGATATGATAGATCCATATATGGAGACTACATTCCCCATGCTCTGTGCTTCAGCCACTGGGAGCCAAGTTCTGGTGTGATGAGGCTGGGAGAGTTGCACAGGGCCCCTCAAATGCTGAAGTAGATCTCTGCCCTGTCCTCATTCTTTCTATCTTCTCTATGCAATGAGGCTCCTGATTCTGTGTTTTTATCTCCATCAGATGCAACAGTCATGTCTGCATCTCTAAACTAATGTTAATATATGCAGTTAAAAAAAAACCCTCCTCCAGTAGGTTTGGGAGACTTTGCCTTTCTAGTTCTCCAACTTGCTAGAATAGAATTTGGAAAGGTTGAGTACTATTTATAACTTTGAAAATAATCTATAAATTTGGGGAACTCATATCTGGGCCTTAGTAGTTTTGTTTATTATAACTGAAGTAGTTGATTTTAAGAACTCTCAGGGGTTGCAACTACTAGTGCTAGAATAAAGCATGTACTGCATTTACTACGGTTTCTTGCTTCTTCTTACACACCTAAATCATCTTGTCTCAGTGGGTTTGCTTCACTATGCAAAAAGTATTTGCTCAGTTTAGTTGATCTTGCTCTTCTTTTTAGTGTCTGTATTCATAGATGAAAATGTTTTGATCTTGATTGTCTCTTATAGAATCTAGACTTAATTCTAATTATCTGGATAATATTTATTTTTTAATATTCTGTTTGCTTTGAAGTTTTCCACTAATACAGTAAACCATTTCTTGGCATGAGCTGCTTCTTTACACAGTCATTTTTCTCAGTCATTCCATTTTTACTTTTTCCCTTGCTTTTACTCATTGGCTTCTTAGCATGGAGTGGTAGATACTGAAACATGAGACATGTGACTTTATCCCAAATTACTGAATAACCTGATGTCATTAATCATCTTTTGAAAACACATATTTTCCAAAGTGGTTTTTGTTGCACAATCTCTTCTTCAGCATTCTAGTAACCTTTAGTGTAAGAGTACTGATTTAAATAATTTCAAGGTTAGGCTGGAGAAACCCATTAAACAGCTGACCTGAACAAGGGAGAGCTCATGGACTCCAGATTGGTAGCTGGGAAACCAGCATAAGACAGTTACAGACCCCCTGAATGAGGATGTCAGTTTGGAGGTCTGGGCAATCAATCTATGGGGCCTCTGGTAGTGGATTAGTATTTATCCCTAGTATATGAATTGACTTTGGGAGCTCACTCCACATAGAGGGATACTCTCTCAGTCTAGACACACAGGGGAGGGCCTAGGACCTGCTCCAAATGATATGACAGATTTTGAAGATTCCCCCATGGAAGGCCTCACCATCACTGGGGATCAGAAAGGGCATGCGATAGGGGGTCAGTGGGGGGCAGGAGAGGGGGTGAAGGAGAGGGAACTGGGATTGACATGTAAAATAAGATTCCTTCCAATTTAAATTTAAAAAAGAGACTGCTCCATTTCCAAAGATGAGTTGACTCCCATTTTTTTCTTTCACAAATGTGGCACTTTCAGTCTCCCTTTGCTGTACCACTTTTGCTAGAAACACTGGTTTTACTTTTTTTAAAAAGTGTTAATAGAATAAAATTCAGATAATTTAAAAATTATACCCATGTAAGTATATAAAAGAAGGTGAAACATTCCTTTATACAGCAAGTATTTTCACCTGTTTAGCCATTGAGTGGGTATGAACTTGTCCAATTTTACTGGTAGGTGTTGTAAACAACCAAATGAGAATGGACAATTCATGTCATCATATCTTATGTAACACTCTAGATACAAGAAACTCAACACCACCATGACCAGCGGCAAGAAAAAATGTTTGCTGTTGAAATATGATCTTTACCTTAGATAACTTGAATGTTCAAAGCACAAGAAATTGATATAAAATTGGGGTTTCTTTTTGCCAAATATTGGTATCAAAATGTGTGAGGTTAGCAGAAAGTCAATTTTTAAAGGGCTAAGGGGCAACAATTGTTCTGAAACCACAGTCTGTTAAATCAGCATGAACTAAACAATGTGTCCTGCTAAATTGGACTGTTGAATGGTTTGTAAGTTGTGTAGCTAGAAAGGACAGATTTCAACCGGGATGACTTTGCTGACCACCTTGTCTAATGTGGTCAAAAGAATACTTAGTTAAGACATATACGATCTCTGGTACCCAAAGCATCATATTAGCTGTTGATTCTCCTTTTCATTAGTGGATGTCACCAAGGTAAACATCTTCTGCTTGGCTTCATTTAAGACGTGTTTTTGACTTTTGGCCCAAGTGGTTTTAGCACTTAGTTGTGATATCCTGGCACTGTTTCCACAGCCCTGGAAGCATTTTTGTGGCCAAGCTGATGCAGAGATTTTGGTAGTATTTATAGCTGTAGCAGGTTCTAAATTAACAAGAAATGTAGCATTGTCCATTAAAAATGTTAGGACTTAAAAATTGATTCATAATTCAAATTGAATCAATGGAGAGTATTGAATGGATACAGTGATACTGGACAAGATAGATGTCAAGTGAAAATAGTAATAAAAACAAATGGAGATGTTAAATATAAAGAACATTTTATGCAACAACAGAACATTCATTTTCTGTGGAGTACACTTAGACTATTTCCTGAGATGCATTCATATCTTAGTATAAAATAACAAGTAAGCTCTAAGTTAAGTCTCAGTGAACTACAAAAGATTCAAATCACTCATACATACTATCTGTTTTTATGATTTCATGAATGAAAATGTAGTTAATGATTAATAGCCTGATGGTAACTGGAATATAGAAATTAGACAAAATAATCAGCTTCCGAGTCATTTTATTTGAAAGCAGGAAGTAGTTAGAAACAAAAAAAATTAAAATGGAAGTAAAACACATTAACTTTTACAGGACAGAGTAACTGCAGTGCCAAGAGGGACTTTTACAGTATAAACATACACATCAAATCAGAGGTATCCCAGGGCAGCAAGCTGAGTCTGATGAGAAAGTGGGGGAAGAGTCAACTGACTCTAAGGCTAGCAGTAGTGAGGAAATAGGAAATAACATGACTGTAAAGGGAGCAGGGGCTTTTTGGGGACAGGTAGAAACCTGATAAAAGGGAAATTCCCACAAGTCTACAAGAATGACCCCAGTTAACACTCCATAGCAATAGTGGACAGGTAGCCTGAACTTGCCATCTCCTGTGATCAGGTTGGTTACTACCCCAATTGTCATCAGACAACTTTCAGTAACTGATGGAAACAGATTCAAAGACTGGTGTCCAAACGTTAGGTGTAGCATAGGGAATCCTGCTGAAGAGAAGAAGGAAGGATAGAAGCAGCCAGAGGGGTCAAGGTCATCACAGGAAAATCGACAGAAACAACTATCCTGTCTCATAGGACTCTCACAGTCTGAACCAATAACTAAGGAGCCTGAATGGGACTGACTTAAGCCCTCCACACACATATGACAAATGTATAGCTCAGTCTATTTGTGGGACTCTTAACAATGGGAGCAGAGGCTGTCCCTAACACTTTGGCTGGATCTTGGGAATCTATTCTTCATGCTTGATTGACTTGCTCTTCCTTAATACTAGGGGAGGTACTTAGACTTCCTGCAACTTGATATGCCATGCTTTGTTGATACCCATGGAGAGTCTGCTCCTTTCTGCACAGAAATGGAGGACTAGTGGACTGGGAAGCCAGAGGGTAGGGGAGAAGGAATGGGAGGAGAGGAGGGAGGAGAAACTGTGGTTGGGTAATAAAATAGATAAATAGATAAATTTTTAATAATAATATTATTATAAAGAACATCACGGTGGCTAGATACAACATATAGAAGCAGTAGAAGTATCCCAGCATTCAGTGGGGGGGGTTCTGTAAACAACACAAAACTAAGAAACTCTTAGCTAAATTACAATGAAGACTGGATTCAAATACCTCTAGTGAGAAGTAAGAGAGAGAAAAAATATTATAACTCATGCTGAAATATTCAAGAAGTATGAGATAAAAAAATTAATAGTTGTATGCTAACAAATGAGGCAATGCAGAAGAAATGGATAAAGCTCTAAAAATATACAAGATACCAAAGCCGACTCAGGAAGAAATAGGAAACCTGGCAACAGTGTCCTTTCCCTTATTTGCCTCTTCATTTTTGTTATGAGACATATTTGAGGACTCACCGTTTGTAGCAGGCAAGTGCCTTTTGAATGAAAATCTATTTCCATGAAATTATTATTTATATTATAGCTCTTATTGCACTCTATTTCTACAAGAAAACAATACCATAAAGTTAAACATTTGAAGTCTACCACAGCACAGCAGACAATATTTTCTGCCATATTGCTTAAAAATTAGTTTTACATTATTACTCCAGCTTACTAATGTCTCATTTGTAGGAGGTAAACAACATATAGCATAAGGTAAAAAGAAAAAGCTTATTAAATGCTACTGATGAGAGCATTCATATGGAAATGGGAAAATTAATTGAATCTTGCTTGCCAGTTGCAGAATTAAAGTGAGCAAAGGCATCATGACCCATTTGTCACCATCCATAATGACTAATACCATGCTTCAGGTATTGTATATATAGCAATTACCATGCAATTAGCTGAGTTCTCTTTCATTCAGCTGGTACCCTCCTGTGTTAAAGGAACTTTGTTCCTCACATTATTGTCAAAGACCCATTAGAGTTTCTGATTAAAAAGAACCTCCTCGTTGAAACATGGTAGTTAAGCTTTCAGATTGAGATAATTTTCTTTCTTTGATTCTTTGAAACCTCAGCAATACAAATTATGTAGCTTTAAAATTATGTATATTAGTTCAAACACATTTCAGAATTCATTAATAAGCTCCAAAATGAAAATAGCCTGTTTCTCAGTACAACATCGGCAAAAATATTGGATGATTCTGTACAGGGCAGCAAGAACAGATTTTGTCCAAACACAAGGGCACTGATCTTTAAAATTCCGAGTTCAAAGATACTGAAAAGTGATAATTTCCCTCTTTTCTGTGGAAACAGCTTTTACTTTTCTAACTAACACTGGCTTATCTGTGGCCTTGGATCAGAGCCCTTGACATCAGATGGGTCTGGATGAACCCCCCCAGTGAGTGCTGGCAGGAAGGCCCAAAGGCAGGAAGTCACCTACCTCTCAGGGAAAATGACACCTCTTCCGCCTTTCTGCTTAGAGGCACGGCAGTTTCTCTGATACAGTGCTTTTTTATTCCTTCCCCCAAAAAATGGGAAATAGCTCAAAAGTCCAGTCTAGAATACAGTAGACGTAAAAGCACAGCCTCTCCCAACTGCTAGTGACACGTCGAAGGAAACTGCTTTTAAATTTTACTCATTAGAATCATGAAATTGAAAAAGGACTGGAGAACATGGCTTCCTCTTTTAAGTGAAAAGGTTCTTAACTCTGTTGTGCTTCCCCAAGAATTAACTATTTGTTGCCTTAGAGGTAACACTGTGCTTAGGGAGCTCATGTCTTCCCCACCCCCAGTTTTCAAATCATGTATGAGAAAACACGTTTATCAATCCACAAGTTTAAACATGGCAGACTTTATATTTAGGCTTACTAGAAAAGGTGGAAAGAACTTAGAATGACTCGCTGGGCACTGCACACAGAGGAGATAAATGTATTTTGAGCAGGATGAGGAGTTAACAATTTTCTTTATAGGAAATCTGCACATTTAGGCCCGGGAAGGTGGCATGGCACAAAAGTTTGAGGGCCTGAGCTTAAATCCCCTGGAAGAGTACCAAGGATATATAATATTAGCACTCCTATGACATACCGTCATGCAACAAATACAGAGACCCCGTTTCAAACAATGTGACAGTTAAGGCCAAACATTTGAGGCTTTCCTCTGACCTCCACAGTGTACCATGGCATGTGTGCATATTCCACACAGATATATGCTTGCATATCATACTCACAAACATACACACGATAATATTTTTAAATAAATACACACATTCAATATTAAACATTTAATTTTCTTTCAACTATATGGAATATAAATTTATTTTGTTCTTTCAATATTTCCAGGAGAAATTAAATTTGTAACTATGCCCCCAGATAGCCTTAAAGGGAACAAGGTGCTAAATACAATAATCAATGAACAAATAAAAGTTGACTAATTACATATACCTACTATGCACTAGGTTTATTAGTCTATGCCAACAGACAGTAACAGGTGTGTAAAACAATTATCAGTCATTAACACATTGAGACATCTGGTGAAAGGGTAGGGAAAGTCAAAAGACAGGATTGGACTTTAATAAAAAGACTTAGAAGGGCTCAAATTTATACTTAATATTTCCTTGAGGAAAGCTAGAAAATATGATGTTGGGCACAAGCATGCCATACATAATAGAACAGAATTCTAGTAAAAAACAATGTATTTGGAAAATACTCAGGACAACATTATGATTTTATTTTTCTTCACCTTTCTAGTGTCAAATATGATGTTTCTATGTTCTTCATATAGGTTCTATATAATTTTTTAAAAATACGTGCTTAACTCATCATCTTTGAAATCTTTATCACACGGTTTTCTGAAAAGTAATGGTTAGTGCAAAGGTAGTTAATGATTCTCATATATAAAAATAAGTATAGGGATGGAGGGATAGCTCAGCAATTAAAGGCTAGGCTTACAACAAAAAATATAAAAATAAGTATAATTGAGTATCATATACTTGGACATTGCAATGTTTATTCTTGAAATTTGTCAGCTAATTTAGGTTTTTTCAGATAATTTAACTTTCTCAGCATAAATTCATAACTCTGTAAGCAACATTATAATATAATCATCAATATCTAATTCACCAAGAGCTCTTTAAAAATTAACAAAGGCATTTGAATTTTATTATATGCAGCACTAGAATATTTAAAGATTATCATAAATATTCTTTCTTCATTAAATTATTAATGTCACAAAAAGCATTAATGGCTTTTATAACATTGAACTGGCCTCAGATTTCTGGGATAAACTTTGCTTATCATGATGTACAGCTTTAATATTCAGATTAACTTGCTCATCATTTATAAGAAAATCCACATTCGTGCATGAATATAGAGTATAGACTATTCTTTTGTAAGCTACCTCAATTACATTTTAGTGTTCTTAGGAGCACAAATTGTGAACACTGTTGACGAGACAAAACAATAGCTCCTCATGTCAGGGAGACAGGGAAGCAAGAGTTGCTGAACTGAGGTGTCTGCATCCCCAAGAGATGAAACACCAAGGGAAGGTCTATATGTCCAGTGATAATCACAGAGATCACCTCTTCTTTGGCTGTCTCTGGTAAATGCCAGTCTTTCTAAATCAGCATTTCTTCTTATATATTATCTCCATATTATTTCCATATTATGTTTCCATATTATGACAACATTGAGGAATACAAATGTATTTTTTCCTTTTTCCATAGGGGCTTTATTTATTTTTATAGTTTTATTGGTTTTTCATACTGTGGTTTACTGAGCACTGTTATTTTGTAAGTCTGCTCATCTGTATACTCCCTAAATTGTGTCCTTATCATATCATCATGAAACATGAATTAGAACACCTCATTTTCACTGTTGTGAACTATGACCTTGGTTTAACTACTCCAACAATGTTCTAGATTCCAAGCCCTTCAGAGACCTATGATCAGGAGACCACCGTGTTCTGTGCATCTTTATGTCTTATATTCTCTGATGGGACTCAGGATGATCACAGCACCTGAAAATTGCTTGTAGAATTGGACACTCTATTCATACCTCACTTTCCTTTTCATGATCCCCTGGAGAAGGAAGTGTTGCTGCTTTTCCATGATAATAATTTATAAAGATTAAAAGAAGCCTAATCTTTATACTCATGTTCAGAAAATTGCAAGGTGTACAGGTTGTCTATTTCACTTTGTTAATTAGTTTTACAGAGGCGCAATCTGAAATACTGTTAATACAAGGTGTACATTTTTAGTGTGAGATTATTTTTGACAAATGTATAATGCACTGTAATCATGACTGAAATCAAGGTACACAACATTTCCACCACACAAGAAATTTCCCAGTGGCCACTTGGCAATCAGTCTCCCCTTCATCCTCTTCATGAAACAACCACTGAAATGCATCCTATTACAGTGAGTTAGCTTCAGACTGTCATCTGAAGGAAGACATAAAAAAGTTCACATTTTAAATGTGGCCATTTCCCATGACTATTTAAACTTATGCATCCTGGTTGTTCTCTGTGTCAAATTAATGCTAAGTGATAGACCACAACTATTTTTTAAAATCACGCTATCCATTGACATACCTTTGTGTTTCTTCCACCTCTTGACTATGGTAAATAAATTCACGTGAACATCAATTTAAAGTGTTGTGGGTGTGTTTTATTTTGATTGAGTAAAGTGAATAGAATTGTCTTAGTCCTTTCCCTGCAAAGAAAATACGCAGTATGTCTGTAGTGAGCTTGCTTGATGGTGGCTTTCTTTTCCATGGTATGTTTTTCAAAAGCTTCATTTTGTTTTTGTTTTTTCATTTTTAAATTTTGGCTGATTCATATTTAAATCCCAGCCCCCTCTCCTTTGCCTTCTCCCCTGACCATCACCAATCCCCCAACTCCCAACCCAATCACAACTCTACTCCCCAGGGAGGGTGAGGCCCTCCATGGGGTATCTCCAGATTCTGTCATTTCATCCAGGGTAGGGTTTAGTCTCTCCCCCATGTGTCCAGGCTGAGAGAGCATCCCTTATCATGGGATGGGCTCCCAAAGTCCATTTGGATGCCAGGGATAAATACTGATCTACTATTCAAGGCCCCATAGATTGCCTAGGCCTCCTTACTGACACCCACAGTCAGTCTGGATGAGTCTCATGCTGGCCTCTCAGCCATCAGCCTGAGGTCTATGAGCTCCCCCTTGTTCAGGTCAGCTGTCTCTGTGGGTTTCACCAGCCTGGTCTTGACCCCTTCACTCCTCTCTCTATGAAACTGGGTTCCAGGAGTTTAGTTCAGTGTTTAGCTGTGAGTGTCTACCTCTGCAGAAGCTTCATTTTGTTTCTATTTTTTCCTAAGAGCTTTCCTCATATAGAGATGTAATGCAAGGAACCGAAACCCTTTGCACACGCTAGGCAAACACTTTACCACACAGCCTGCATCAGCTGTTTTTTGGTTTACTTTTATTTTGAAGTAGGTTTTCCCAAAGTTGCCTTTGAACTCATGTTCCTCCTGTTTTTGCTTCTTGAATAGCTGGGATTCCAATGTGGCTCATAACTCCTGGTTAGATGATGATTTTTGAAACTAATTAGCTTTACTTATGTATGAGGTAATCAAATGATTTTAACTATTTTAAAACTAACATGTGTTGTATATATTTCCTATGTGTGTGTTTGGGTGTACACGCAAGTGCATAGAGGCAAGAAGAGGGCAGACATCAGATCCCCTGGAGTTGGAATTACAGGCTCTGTGGGATGCCCCAGCTTGTTACAGGAGTACTGAGACCAGAACTATTGATTTTCTTCATGGTACATCAACACTCTTAATCACTGCGCTTTTCCCTAGCCATCTTAGGTTCTTAATATAATAATTTATGTTGATACTACTTTGTTTTCATAAACTCCACTTTACCTTAATATCTTTCTTCCCATCTATTTCAACTGCTTCCATGGCAACAACATCCATACTTACCTCCTGACCCATTCACCTTGTCCCTTGCTTGGCTTCCTTTGTTGTCATCACCATATCATCTATGTGTTAAGGTTCAGGCTGTTGACATTGATTTTCACTAATATACTTATGAGAGTCATTCAAGCCACCGTATGCATTTATTTATTTTATATTGTATCTAATTAATTGATTTTTCTGCATGGATCTCTATTGTATAAAGGTACTGCTGTTTGATTACACATTCTCATACTGATAGGTACATAAATACTGTTTGATGCTGAAGAGAGACTTCAGCAGTGTGAATTATAGATGCTGCTTACCAATCATTGATGTTTTTGGCTACCTCAGTAGGTAAGTAGGTACTTGGCCATGTAAGATCAATGCCTTAAATCATATTACCCTTATAAATAATGTCATTGAGCATATTTCATGATTATATGCTACCCAATAACATTTTTTGTGAGAAATATTTGTCCAGTTTTATTATTTTTCATGTTGACTTATTGTGTATTAAGTATATGCATCTTTTACGTTATTTCTAATTATTTTGCTATCCTTTTCAAAGAACAACTTTTATGATTTTATAGAATCTAATTTATCAAGTTATTGTTTTTTTTTTCTTTCAAGGGTCATACTTACTGTATTTGTTAATGTCATTGTTGCTGTGGCAAATTCATGAATAGGGGCATGTTAAAGGTTGATGCATCTTTTCAGCATTAAGCCCCAAGGGATAAAAGTTCATCACCACTAGGAAGTAATGGCTATAAAGCTCAAGACAGCTGGGAATATTGTGCCCATAGTCAGGAAACAGCAAGTGATCAATGTTCTTTCTCAGATTCCTTTTTTTTTTCTTATTTGATCCAGGACCCAAGCCTACGAAGTAGTGCCATCTCAATTAACCTAATCTGAAGTTCCCCACAGATCTTCCCAGAAGCCCAGTGTCATGGTGATTCTGAGTTCCATCAAGTTGGCAATCGAAATTAATAACTACACTTACAGTTTCATGCCCATTATTCTCTTCACAACTAGCCTTTAGGTATGCATTTAGATCATTATCTATTGTCATTTTAGCTTAATTTTTACATAGCATATACAGTAAGAATTATTTCACTTCCCTTTTATTTTTTATTTTAATTTTAAATAATTTGCTTCACATGTCAATCCCAGTTCCCTCTCCCTCCCCTCCTCCTGCACGCCCCCACCATCCCCCCCCAGCCTCCCACCCTATTGCCAAGTCCTTCCACATAGGGGATATCTAGAGTCTGTCATTTTTTAAAAACAATCTGGTATTGGTGTGCTTGAGCATGAGTGAAAAGGCAACAGTTTCCTGATAAATGGATTTCATGGTTTTTCCTAAAGTAAGTCTATGAACATATTCCTCAGCTCTATTCTGTCAAGGGATATCGTATAACTAAGGCACTGCCCTGCTCCATCTTTTCTGTAGAACTCCATGGATTTTAGAATTAGCTTTCCAATTTTTCTAAAAAAATACCACCAGAAATCTTTCCTTAAGTTTATCTTGAAAGTTCATTGAATCTACAGGTCATTTCCAATTCAGGTACCTAATATATTTTTCCATGCTTTCATGGCATCTCTACTCTTTCAGCAATATATTAAAACATTTGATGTCTATAAATCTTTACTTATTTTTCTGAATTGGTTTATACAGCCTGAATGTAATTTATATGTCCCATAATTCACTAACTTGGATGTATTTAGTCTTGTGGGTTTTTTTGACATTCTTGCTAATATTGATTGACATATGAAAGTCCTTAGTTTTAATGAAATTTTGTTTTGAAGAATCCATCGCCATGACTTGATATTAAACAGGTGCATAGCCACAGCTCCTCCAAGGTCATACTTTGAAAGGTTCAGTAATTTTAAGTTAATTTTTGCTTTTGGCAGGAATAAGGCTTCAACTTCATCCTTTTATATGTGGATGTTAAAAATTATGATATATTTTAGAAATGATAACCCATATCATTCATGACAGAGAGTAAGGCAATGAGTTACCAGAAGGGTAGAAGTGCTGAACTAATACCTCAGGTAGATTCATGAGCAAACAGATAGGTCAGTGTCTTCATTGAGTTTATAGCTCTGTTCTAAGAAAAGGGTATTTTTGCATTTTGTATCTTTTTTTAAATAATGTATTTTGGGTTTTTTGCCTGTTTGTTTTCTTTTTTAATTTTTAATTTTAATTTTAAATAGCTTGTTTTACATGTCAATCCCAGTTCCCTCTCCCTCCCCTCGTCCGGCACCCTCCAACCCCCCACAGCCTCCCACCCTATTGCCAATTCCTTCCACATAGGGGATATCTAGAGTCTGTCATTTCACTCAGGGTAGGGGCCAGGCACTCCCCTAAGAGTCCAGGCTGAGAGAGCACTCCTCTTTGTGCTATGGGCACACGATATCTGTTTGTATTCCAGGGATAAACACGGATCCACTGCTCAGGGCCCCATAGGTTGCCCAGGCCTCCTCACTGACACTCACATTCGGGGGGTCCGGATCAGTCCCATGCTGGCCTCCCCGATGTCGGTCTGGGACCCCAGAGCTCTCCCCTGTTCAGATCAGCTGTCTCTGCTGGTTTTGCCAACCCATTCTTTGCCAATTTGCTCACTGCTCCTCTTTGTCTGTCACTGGGTTCCTTGGGTTCAGTTCAGTGTTTAACTGTGGGTGTTTGCCTCTGCTTCCATCGGTCACTGGATGAAGGCTCCAAGATGGTGATAGACATCAAATTCATTATCAGGAATGGTCATTCGAGGTGGTCTCTCCACTATTGCTTAGCTTGCCAATTGGTGTCATCCCTTTAGATCACTAGAGGTCACACAGTGCCTGATCTGTCTTCTAACCTATGATTCCCTCTTCCCCCTATTCTACCCCCCACTTTTTTAAAGATATTTTTGTAATACATATGGGAAAAAGGAAATTTAAAGTGCTATAGATATAGAGTATTTCATATAATAATCATTTCAGGATCCCACCCATTTTGGGGAGAGTGTAAATTTGCAATCCTTTTATAAAATTCATATTTTGCATGTACAATTCAACAACTTTATCTGTAATTATGACTCTTCAACTCATAAACATGTTTTGTTTTCATTTAGTAAAAACATAAAGCTCCCCAAATGCTTCTGAGATTGTGCTAGGACTGTGGTAAGCTTGTTTTATCCATTGAGAAAGTGGGAAGTCATGAATGGGAAAAGTAAAAAAAAAATCCAAATTTAGCTTGATTCAGTTTCAAACTAAGAATCCACAAGACTGGTTTTATTTAACATGGGAAATCATTCTTTCTTCCTTACTCCGTATTACCCCAAGAAAATCCCCATTCTTCTTGATTACCCACCACAATCAAATGCTTTGTTCAATGTAATTTTAAATTAAGAAAGATTATCTAAAAGATAGTTATTTATCAAAAAAGAAGAAATTACATTATTTCTTAATAGCATCAACCAAATTATACAAACACAATCACATTCTCTTCATAAGAATTAGATAACAAATAGAAGGGAAAGGATGCTTAAATTTTTTATGGAACTACAAATCAAGAAAAATGATGTATCTTACCTGGCTGAATAGCAATAGAACACTGTGTGGAACACAGAGAACTTGGGAAAGACTCAAGGTCCGGCCACTAGGCAAGCATCTGCCCAGAATGGTTTAACTATCTGCAAGCAGACACAGTGGATCTGGGCCAGAGTGTTTCATGAATTCTCATGCAGTTCAGATGAGCAATGAATCTCTAAATCTTGTTGGAACATGAGACTGAATGAAACAGCAATAACTAGAGTCCCATTATATTTTGGTTTGAAATTGGCACCTGTTTCCACAGAAGGCACACAATGGTCATGTCTTTAACCTTGCAATAACACAGCTCCACATTTTATGCCTTTGGTCTTTTGTACTCCAGTAAAAATGATGGATGGAGTTTTATTATTTGGTAATATAAATACATGTGGAAACTAAGACTTGTGGGCAAACTATGCAGAAAATGAAAATGACACATAGCTCATTGTAATGTGCAAAAAAGTAACTTTCCTTGTAAGTACTGGATTCCTCGGCTCATAACAGATATCCCTTAAAACAAACAAAAACAGGAAACAAAAAAAGAAGAAAATGAAATTTTAAAATGTATGTTTGCAAATGAATACTCAGAAATGAAGGCTCAGAATACACTACAATAAAACAAGCAACCACACACACACCAGCACACATAACAAAAGAAACAACCAAACAAACAATGGAATGCATTAAGCTCCTTAGACTGATGGAATATGGACAGTCCAGATAAGAACAGCCAAAGGGAGTATGATCTCTTAATAATATAGAGCCAAGGGTTGTCTATCAAAGTCTGTTTGTTAGGATTCTTTTTGGCATCATTGTATTTCTGGCTCTTCTTCTGTGTGCAGAGGGCACCTCTTAAATGATGAAACTATAACTTGCTTAAGCAAAAGGAAGGAAATTCTTTCCTTTTATTGTCCTGTTCAAGGATTAAGGAAGGTTTATACCTACCCTCGTTCCCACGCACACATACCAAGAGGCCACATCTTACAATAGCAAACATGGAACCTGCATCTATCCTAACTGCCAGCAGACTTGTGTGTACACAGTTGGACTACCTGAACCTCTTTGCCAGGGTTTGTTTTTGTTGATTAGAGAAACTATTAACTTAAGATCTTGAGCCAGAAATTGCTTTGCTTCATAAATTCATGACTATGGTTAGTGATTTAGGCACAACATAACTTCCCACAGGCTCCATGTACACTGTAGGTTAGGTCCGTACAGGTATCTCACCTGTGATATTCAGCTATCACAGGCATATGTGTGCTATAACTTATGATAGCCATATTTAAGGGGGATTCTCTGAGTTTGGAATGCTGTATTAGTTAGACTTTCTGTAAGTATGATGAATTGCCTGAAATAAATATTTAAGTGGGAAATAGTTTAGTTTATTATGGTGAGTAGAATGCATTATGCATTATGGAAGCTTGGGGGGAGAGAGGGAGAGAGAGAGAGAGAGAGAGAGAGAGAGAGAGAGAGAGAGAGAGAGAGAGAGAGAGAGAGAGAGAGAGAGAGAGAGAGAGAGAGAGAAAGGGAGGGAGGGAGGGAGAGAGGGACGGAGGGAGGGAGAGATTAAGTTCACCCTCACTCCACCCCCATGAACAATAAATTTGGAGGGTAGAACTTCTAAAATTTGTTGAATCTTAAAAGGATGTGACATGAGAATTCATTCCTATTCTGAAGGATTGATCGATCTCTCTCTCTTTCTCTCTCTCTCCTTGATATTATACCACAGTTGATTTATCTAGTCTTTTCTTGACTGATAATTAATTTGTGTCTCATTTTCTTAGCCCCATTAAGGATGTTATGAACATTCTTGAAGCTGGCCCACTAAAAAGCACAGAAGATGACTTGTGAATAAAATCATGTATCTTTACAGATACTGACATATTATTTTGTGGGTTGAGTAGAATATGTGAATGTGTGTATACTTGTTTTATTTTCCCTGAAATTATGCTATTGGTATCTTCTGGCTTTTGAAAATACTTTATTGATGTCTGATGGTTTTTAAATATATTTTCTCAAATTTCTTGCAATGTTTTCTCTTTGGTGGTAGCGGAATTTTCTTGATAGAAAGAAATATTTTATGTTAATGTAGTTGCATGAAAATTTTTCTATATGACTTGTATCAATGTCTAAAATAGTTTTGCTATAACTAGAGAAAATCATTTTATTCAACATTTAAGAACATTAATTTTTATAAATGTTACACAATTTGGTGGTTGTTTTTCTTTACACTTTTTAATTATATATTTAAATTAGAAACAAGCTTGCTTCCCATGTCAGTCCCAGTTCTCTCTCCTTCCACTCCACACCCACTCACTCCCCCCAGCCCCCTAACCCCCCACCCAATTCCCACTCCATTCCTCAGGGAGGGTAAAGCCCTCCATGGGGGGATCTCTAGAGTCTGTCATTTCATTCCGGTGAGGGCCCAGGCTCTCCCCAAAGTGTCCCAATTGAGAAAGCATGCCTCATTTTGGGATGGGTCCCCAAAGTCCATTTGTGTGCCAGGGATAAATACTGATCTACTACCCAAGAACCCTATCTATTGCCTGAGACTCCTTACTGACACCCAACCACATTCGGGGGGTCTGGATTAGTCCCATGCTGGTTTCTTAGCCATCAGTCTGTGGTCGAAGATCTACCCCTCGTTCAGGTCAGCTGTTTCTCTGGAATTCACCAGCCCAATCTTGACCCCTTTGCTCATCACTCTTCCCTCTCTGTCACTGGGTTGCAGGATTTCAGTTCAAAAGTGTTTAGCTGTGGGTGTCTGCCTTTGCTTTCGTCTGTCACTGGATGGAGGTTCCAGGATGGTATGTAAGATAGTTGTCGAAATCATTATTAGGGAGGGGCATTTAAAGTAGTCTCTCCATTACTGCTTAGTTTGGCAGTTGGTGTCATCCTTGTTCATCTCTGGAGTTCTCACTAGTGCCATATCTCCCCTCAAACCTAGAATGGCTCCCTCTATTATTGTATTTCTCATCCTTCTCTCCTCTATTCTTCCCCCAACTCAACTTTCCTGCACCCCCATGTCCTCCTCTCTCTTTATCTTGTCTACCTCTCTTTTTCCTGGCTCTCCTTCCCCTCACCCAGCCTGTTTTCCCAATCTGCTCAGGAGATCTTGCCTCATTCCACCTTCTCTGGGGTGCCATGTATGTCTCTCTTAGGGTCTTTTCTGTTTCCCTGCCTCTCTGGCAGTGGGATTGTAGACCAGCACTCCCCTGATTCATGGCTAAAGTCCATATATGAGTGAGTACAAACCACTTTTTTGTGACTGGGTTACCTCTCTCAGGATGGTTTCTTCTAGTGCCATCCATCTGCATGCAAATTTCAGATTCCATTGTTTTTTTTGCTGCTGAATAGTATTCCATTGTGTAAATGTACCACATTTTCTCTAACCACTCTTCAGTTGTGGGGCATCTAGGTTGCTTCCAGATTCTGGCTATTACAAATAGTGCTGCTATAAACATAGTGGAACAGATGTCCTTGTTGTATGAATGTGCATCCTTTGGATATATGCCTAAGAGTGGAATTGCTGGGTCTTGTGGTAGATTGATTCACATTTTCCTGAGGAATCTCCATACTGATTTCCATAGTGGCTGAATGAGTTGGCACTCCCACCAGCAGTGGAGGAGTGTTCCCCTTTCTCCACATCCTCTCCAGCATAAACTGTCATTGCTGTTTTTGATTTTAGCCATTCTGACAGGAGTAAGATGGTATCTCAGAGTTGTTTTGATTTGCATTTCCCTGATTGCTAGGGATGTTGAGCACCTTATTAAGTGTCTCTCAGCCATTTAAGTCACCTCAATTGAGAATTTTCTATTTAGTTCTTTAGCTCACTTTTTAATTGGGTCCTTTGGAAACTTGCTTCTTGAGCTCTTTGTAGATTTTGGAAACAGTCCTCTGTCAGATGTGGGATTAGTGAATATCTTTTCCCAATTTGTGGGCTGCCTTTTTGTCTTGTTGACTGTATCCTTTGACTTGCAGAAGCTTCTCAGCTTCAGCAGTTCCCATTTATTAATTGTCGATCTCAGTTTCTGTGATACTGGTGTTATGCTCAGGAAGTGGTCTCCTGTACCAATTCATTCAAGGGTACCTCCCACTTTCTCTTCTAACAGGTTCCGTGTGACTGGATTTATGTTGAGGTCTTTAATCCATTTGAACTTAAGTTTTGTGCATGGCAATAGGCATGGATCTATCTGTAGTCTTCTACATGCCAGCATCCAGTTATGCCAGCACCATTTGTTGAAGATGCCTTCTTTGTTCCATTGTATAATTTTAGCTTCTTTGTGAAAAACCAAGTGTTCATATGTGTGTGGGTTAATATCAGGCTTTTCTATTCGATTCCATAGATCTGCCTGTCAATTTTTGTGCTAATATTAAGCTGTTTTCAGGACTATAACTCTATAATAGAGCTTGAAGTCAGGGATGGTGATGCCTCCAGACGTTGCCTTGTTGAACAGGGTGGTTTTGACTATCCTGGGTCTTTTGTTTGTCCATATAAAGTTGAAAATTATTCTTTCAAGGTCTGGGAAGAATTGTACTGGGATTTCAATGTGGATAGCAATGAATCTGTAGATTGCTTTTGGCAAGATTGCCATTTTTACTATGTTGATCCTACCTATCCAAGAGCATGGAAGATCTCTCTATTTTCTGGTGTCTTCTTTAATTTCTTTGTTTAAAGACTCAAAGTTCTTGCAATATAGGTCTTTCACTTGTTTTGTAAGGGTTACCCCAGGGTATTTTATGTTGTTTGTGGCAATTGTAAAGGGTGACGTTTCTCTGATTTCTTGCTCAGCCCTTTTATCGTATGTATATAGTAGGGCTACTGATTTTCTTGAGTTGATCTTTTATCCTGCCACTTTGCTGAAGGTATTTATCAGCTGTAGGAGTTCCCTGGTAGAGTTTTTCGAGTCACTTCTGTAAACTATCATATTATCTGCAAATAGTGAAAGTTTTACCTCTTCCTTTCCAATTTGTATTCCCTTGATCTCCTTTTGTTGTCTTATTGCTCTGGCTAAAACTTCAAGTCAATAAAGATATGGAGAGAGTAGGCAGCCTTGTCTTTTTCCTGATTTTAGAGGAATTGCCTTGAGTTTCACTCCATCTAGTTTGACGTTGGCTGTTGGTTAGCTGTATATAGCTTTTATTATGTTTAGGTATATTCTTGTTATCCCTGATCTCTCCAAGACCTTTATCATGAAGGGGTGTTGGATTTTGTCAAAGGCTTTTTCAGTGAGATAATCACACGATTTTTGTTTCTCATCTTGTTTGTATGGTGGATTACATTGATGGATATTCGTATGTTGAACCATCCCTGCATCCCTACTTGATCATGGTGGATGCGCTTTCTGGTGTGTTCTTGGTTCCGATTTGCCAGTATTTTATTGAGTATTTTTGCATCAATGTTCATGAGGGATATTAGTCTGAAGATCCCTTTCTTAGTTGTGTTGTTGTTGGGTAGGTTGGGTATCAAGGTTTTTGAAGTCTCGTAAAAAGAGTTTGGCAAAGACCCTTCTGCCTCTATTGCATAGAATACTTACTTTGAGGAGAATTGGTATATGCTGATCTTTGAATTTCTGCTAGAATTTTGCACTGAGGCCATCTGGCCCAGGGCTTTTTTTGGTTGGGAGACTTTTTTATTACTGCTTCTATTACCTTAGGTGTTATAGGTATTTTTAAATTGCTTATCCGTTCTTGATTTAATTTTGGAAGGTGATATCTATTCAGAAAGTTGTTCATTTCTTTTAAATTTTTGAATTTTTGGAGTGCAGGTTTTCAAAGTATGACCTGATGATTCTCTGGATTTCCTCAGTGTCTATTGTTATTTCCCCCTTTTCATTTTTAATTTTATAAATTTGTATGTTCACATTCTATCATTTGGTGAGTTTGGATAAAGGTTTGTATAAGTTGTTGATTTTTCTCAAAGAACCAATTCTTTGTTGCATTGATTCTTTGTATCATTCTCCTAGTTTCTACTTTATTGAGTTCAGCACTACTGATTATTTCCTAGCAACTACTCCTCCTGGGTCAGTTTGCTTCTTTTTGTTCTAGAACTTCCAATTGTGCTGTTAATTCTCTAGTGTGACTATTCTCTAGTTTCTTCATGTGGGATCTTAGTGCTATGAACTTTCCTCTTAATACTGCTTTCAAAGTGTGTTATGAATTTGGGTATGTTGTGTCTTCATTCTCATTGAATTCTGGGAAGTCTTTAATTTCTTTTTTATTTTTTCTGTGACCCAGGAGTGGTGCAATTGTACATTATTCAATTTCGGGTTTTCTGCAACTTGTGTTGTTGTTGAATTCTAAATTTAAAGCATGGTGGTCTGATAAGATACATGGACTTATTCTAGCTTTTTGTACCTGTTGAGGTTTGATATGTTGCCAAGTATGTGGTTGATTTTTGAGAGGGTTCCATGTGGAGCTGAGAAGAAGGTATATTCTTTTGTGTTTGAATGGAATGTTCTATAGATGTCTGTCAAACCCAATCGGGTCATAACTTCTATTAATGCCTTTGTCTGTTTTTTAAGTTTCTGTCTTGTATTCCTGTCTAGTGATGAGAGTGGGGTGTTGAAGTCTCCCACTTTAAGTGTGTGAGGTTTTATGTGTGGTTTGAGTTTTTTAGTAATATCTCTTTTATGAATGTGGATGCCTTTGTATTTGGGGCATAGATGTTCAAGATAGACACTTCATCTTGGTGGATTTCTCCTGTGATGAATATGAAATGACATCCTTCATCTCTTTTGATTGATTTCAGTTTAAAGTCTAGTTGGTTAGATATTAGGATTGCTATCCCTGCTTCTTTCTTGGGTCCATTTGATTGGAAAATCTTTTCACCACCCTTAACTCTGAGGTAATGTTTGTCTTTGAGGCTGAGGGATTATCTATTAGCTTTTTTGTCTGGTTGTAGTTAGCGTCCTTGGATTGGAGTTTTCTGTCTAGAACTTTCTGTAAGGTTGGGTTAGTAGATATGTATTGTTTAAATCTGGTTTTGTCATGGAATATCTTGTTTTCTCCATCTATATTGATTGAAAGCTTTGCTGGGTATAGTAGGCTGGGCTGGCATCTGTGGTCTCTTAGTGGTGATAAAATATACATCCAGGACCTTCTGGCTTTCAGAGTTTCCATGGAGAAGTCAGGTGTAATTCTGATAGGTTTGCCTATATATGTTATTTTACCTTTTTCCTTAGCTACTCTAAGTATTCTTTCTTTATTCTGTATGCTTTGGGTCTTGATTAGTATGTGGTAAGGGGACTGTTTTTTTGTGGTCCACTCTATTTGATGTTCTGTAAGCTTCTTGTACCTTCATTGGCATGTCTTTCTTTAGGTTGGAAAAGTTTTTTCTATGATTTTGTTGAATTTGTTTTCTGCTCCTTTGAGTTGGGTTTCTTCACCTTCTTCTATACCTATTATTCTTAGGTTTGGCCTTTTCACAGTGTCCCATAATTCCTGGATATTTTGTGTTAGGGTGTCGTACCTGCTGAGCAGCCTGCATCCGAGAATGTAGCGAGGTGGTCGGGATAGATGACACAGAGACTGGTCGGTTGCGTTAAGAAAACTTTATGCTCCCCAAGTTGGCTTAGGAGAACTCCCCAAGAAAAAACGCTTCCCTTTTTAAAGACTTCTGCCATCCATACACACACAATTCTCCAACCGAGCTCTCACACACCTCTCACAGCTCTCACAGACTTCTTACCCTCCTGGCTGGTGGTTAAATCTCCAGCACCAGAATCCAGGAGAAACAGCAGGGAGCAGGAAGAAACAGCTAGCCGTAGGGGGGATCAAAGTCATGGTGTTTCAGTGAGCAAGCCCTTATCAGAGCCCTATCAAGAGCTTTATGGCACTGAATTGTTTTCAGTAAACATGTTTTCAGTAAACATTATCTTGCAGCTGCCTGCTCCCAGGCTGATGGAAGGGTGGGTTTCCAGCCAGGGTCTGTGATCCCCACATTAGGGATTTGTTGGACTTAAGATTTTCTTTGGTCGATGAATCTATTTCTCCTAGTGTGTCTTCAACACCTGAGATTCTCTCTTCCATCTCTTGTATTCTGTTGGTTATGCTTGCATCTGTAGTACCTGACCATTTCTCCAGTGGTTCTATTTCCAGCATTCCTTCAGACTGTTCTTTTTTTAATTGTCTCCATGTCAGCTCTCAACCCTACCACTGTTTGAATTGTTTCTTGTGATTTTTGCTTCATGTTTTCCACCCTTTCTTGTATTTGCTAGATTTTTTAGTTTGTTTTTTCTGCCATTTCCTTAAGGGATTTTCTCATATCCTCTTTGAGGGCCTCTATCATTTTCATGAAGGTGTTTTAAGGTCATTCCCTTCTGCTTCATTTGCACTGGGATGTTCAGGTCTTGCTAGTGTAGAATCTCTAGACTCTGGCAGTTTTGTATTTTTTTGTTTGTTTGTTTGTTTGCCATGTGTGTTCTTATATTGCCTCTTTCCCACCACTTCTTCCATTGGGTGTAGAAAGAGCCTCTTCCTCTCCTGGTGGGTAGTCAACCAGGGTTCCCTTTCAGTGGGTGCAAGCAAATCCAATACTCACTGGCCTCTGCTCTCTGCTCTCTGTCCTCTGTTCTCTGCCCTGAGTGCAGGCAGGAGGGGACCATCTCTCTCTGCAGGCGCCTGGTAGCTTGGTCATCAGTCCAGGCGTGAGTCTACCTGGATGCAGTCGCCAGGTCAGGGGATCTGAGAGAGAGAGAGAGAGAGGGTGGGCAGGGGGAATTCGGGTCTTGCTGGTTGTTTTTTACTATGCAATTAAATAGAAAACATGTGTATTATTTTCTTTTGTTGTGATACTTTTATTTGTTTGAAGAAAGTCCTATAGAATGTTTTTACAGAGTAACCAGGTACTTTGTAATTTTATTGAAAATATTCTCTATGTCTTTGGTATGGTATCATTTTCTATGTCCATATTTGAAATGTTTGTTGTTTTCATGGTATTACAAAGATTTCTCATGTTCCATTCATATTTTAAAGTTTATCATATATATAGACACACATATATATATATATATATGATAGTTGTACATAGATATAGGTGAACAGACATAGATAGGGAATAGATAGATGATACATGGCTGATATAGAAAATGTTTGCTTTTTAAATTTAAATAACAATACTTCTGTGAAATGAGAGATCATTATCCTAGAAGAATGAGAATTCATGGCATGTTTTTTCTATGTCTAATCTTCTCCCTTATTGTCTTTCAGCTTTGGCAGGTATCTCTACAAATCCTGAGGACTAATTATATTGACCTTTCCAAATAGCATTGTCTTGATACTACTGCCCATGTTCCATGAAATAGCCTTTCCTGGTCGTCTTATTTTTCCTGACTTTCCACATTTGAAAGCAGACCCACCCACACTCCATCTCACAAATTACAACAAACAGCACAGCTCATCCCAAATCACCTTACTATGAAGATAATATAAGACGTTGACTTGGACTTGCCCATGTTTATTACCAGTATATCATGTGCTGTATATTTCTCAAGTATAAATAATGCAAGGAATGAGAATATTACATTATACAAGATTATTCTTTTTACTGCCCTAAGTAATAGGCATGATATGTATCTCTGTACAAAGCCTCAAAATTATACATTTTGCCACTAGATAATGTGATATATGTAAATGAGGAAACCAGGTAAGGTAAAATTGAGCTCAAAAATCATGTTTTCAGTATCCATCTGTGTAATTGTCAGGAAGCCTTCCATAACACTGAGCTTTCAATTGTCAAAATAATGTCTATAGAATCATGTTTGATACTTAAGTGTTTCAAATTGTACTATCATGATTTTCACTATAATGTGTTTGATTTCCTAGGCTACAAATAATAGTAATCATGGTTCTATTTCCTGAAGAAGGACAAAGTTGATTGTGTTTTGTAATTATGGAAAAATAACATTTTGAATCATTATGTAGGGAAGGAGCAAATTAACTGTTTTTTATTGCCTGTATATGTGCTTTTTAAAGGAAATTCTAAGAGTAGTTTATATTTTCTACTGTTTTCACTGTGACAATTCAAATGGATAGGGAGTATACATTAGTTTTTGAATATGAAAATTTAAATTAATTGCTATAGAAAATTTAAAAAGCATTAAAAATGTTAAAGAAAACAATAAGTTGCATATGGTTCTTTGTCTAGTGGTGGGACCCAGTGAGGTTTCTACCTTCTACTTTAACACGTCTATTGATAATGTCATTGTTCTGGTCTTGCTTATGCAGTCATTTCTAGAAGAGTGTATTTCCATGTAAACTTCCTGGTGTTATGACTCTTATGATCTATCAGCCCATTCTTTTATGTTGTTTTGTGACCCATGGTTTCATGAGATGTGATGTAGATGTGTCCATTGGTATTGAACTCCCCATAATCCATTCAGCTCTGTATTCTACCAAGCTATGTTTTTTTTTTGTGACAGCCTCCATTTTCCATAAAGAGAAGCTTCTTTGATGGGGGTTCGTATGTACACTTATCTGTGTGTATAAAGATAACCTTTATTCAAATCATGATCCTTTCAATCAGAGCCCATACTGACATAAGAAATGGCATGATTAAATGCTATTTTGAGAATCTTATTTAGAGAGACCCTGTTTCAAAATTAAAATAAAATGGAAGAAAAACAAAGAAATGACAGGAAAGGAAAAGAAAATAGAATAGAAGGTAATCTTACTGTTTCAAAGCTTCCCCATAACTTGAATTAGGAAGACAGTTGATAAGTAATGGGACTCTACTTTGTTTGATTGTCAAAAGTCCCTATTGCTACAGACACCATGCACCTCAGACCTAGGACCCAGAAGTTCTTGAACTTGACCTGACCCAAATGCCTCTTCTTGAGGACTAGCCTCAATGGTACCATCAAGTTAATGCAAACTCCCAAAGGAGAGAAGCAACCAACAGTTCTACCCATCAATGACAATCATGAACCACAGAATTAATCAGAATAACCCTAAAGATGTAATAGTGGCATGCATACTTGGTAGTAACCAACAGCTTTCTAACTGGAATTAAGTCCTGCTTAACAAGAGGGAATCAAGCCTGGTACTAGAAAGCTACCTAACAACTCAAGACTAGTGAAGCCGTGGATCTTGGAGGAGAAACTACAACTGGCACTTTACTAAAATAGAGTATCCCCAACTTCACTATAAATATGTATTCTTATATCCACAGATAAGTGTGGTACTTGCCCTTCATCAAGAAAACTCCTCTTTGTAGCATATGGAGATCATTACTGAAAAATCATAAGGAATCAAAGTGTATAGTTGTGGAGCCCAGTACCAGCTGAAACATATATAACATAATTTAAGTACCTAAGACCCAGGGATCTTTGAGAAAGAGGAGGTGGGAATACTGTAAGAACCAGAGGAACAGGGTGCTTTCTGTGAGATTGTATCTCCTAGGAATGTCAGAAGTTACACCCATAAATCTCACCAAAATGAATGCCTAGTCATGAGCTGATCAAAGGCCATAGACATGTTAATGTGGATGGGGTGAAGGGAGTCAGGAGGCCTCAACTCCAGATGAAGGACTATAGAGGACCAAGGAATGATGAGAGCAGGAGAAATAGCCTGCCCAGGCAAGAGAACACAAACTGGTTATCCAATACCAAACGGTTAGTCCCAAAACATAGGCATGAGTAACATACAGACTGAATAGCTTGTGTTTATGTGTTTAGGAGTGTGTGTGTGTGTGTGTGTGTGATAATAAGTAATGAAATAAAATGGTATATGGGAACATTTAGAGGGAAGAGAGGTAAGGGGTGTGATGTAATTGTATTCTAATTTCAAAAACTAAATAATAATAATAATAAAAAGTTAGGAACATGTGTGCTTAATACACATGTTCTTGATATTTTTCCACCACTCTGCAGGATTACTGATTTCACCTCTCAAATTGGTTTTCTATACAATAAACAGATCAATAGTCCTGAGAGGGGTTGAAAGTGTCATAGAGGGATCCTAATGCTTCTGTCTTTCATTACTGTGATTACAGAGCCCATAACCAGAGTGTGCATTTATGTAGGGTTGAGAGATCAAACTCAGGTCCTCATGTTTCCAATGCAATCACTTTATTAATTGAACTATCACCTCAGCTCCCACAGTAAAGTTTAAATGGCATTTTATTACCTTATTTCCTCATGTTATAACTACTAATAACATTTTAGTGTTTTCAAATCTTATTTTGCTGTTAGTGCCCAGTTTAACATTTTCTTTGTGCAGCATTCTAATTGAGCCAGATGTTCACCTCTGGATATACTATTTAGGTTAGGATGTTTAAGGGCTATTGTCAACAAGCCTCTGTGCCCATTGAGATATATTACTGGCTCTCTAATGTTTAAAAATTCTTGAAACCACTACAATATTATTTGACATTTCAGAATTAACATTTTGTTCTAATAGTGTTCTAGACAAACATTTTTAATGTGTGTGCATATGTTTTTATGTAAGTGTGTGTGTACAATTGCTCCCTGGAATATATCACACATTTCTTTCTCAGAGATACGATATAAAGTCAACTTTAGTTCAACAAGCTGAGATCACTGGGATAAGTTTGTAGTTTCTAGGCATCAGTAGTCATTGTTGAACTGCTGTGTTACAAAAAAAACATAGAAGTCACATAAATGTTGTCTTCCTCCTGTTATAAGGAGAGTGAATCATGTGAACAAATTTGAAGAATAACACAGAGTGGTAGAAATGACAGAGATTCTTATTTAAGCAAAAACAGGTGGAAGATTAGTCTGGAATCCATGTGAGTTAACAGAGAGCTGTTCTTCCAATTGATTAACTACCAGCTGGAGCAGGAGTAAGCAACTTCTGTCACTTTCCTGTATTTTAAGTGTCTATTACATTTATTTTCTGATATTGGTAAGGCTAACTTTCTCAGGCTATAGCACTGTAAGACAGGACAGGCAACAGATGTGTGAATTCCAGGAATATTATAGATTTTATATTAAACTTTGATTTTGGCACAATTGGACATTCACACAGGGTGGCAAGCAATAATGCAGAAATATATTATAATCCCTTTACACAGTTACCATGAGGCTGACATATTACAAAATGCAAGTCCAATATCACAGTGAGTATAGTGACAAGGACACCGAAGAGATACAGAACATTTCACTAGCACAAAACTTTTTCTTCAAGTTGACTTTTCATAGGAGATCCCTCTTATGGCTCATCTCAGATTACCTGAACCCTGGAAACCAGTAATCTGTTCTCCTCCTTTTAATTTTGTCATTTAAATAATTTAGAGATGTGGGAGCATACACTATGTAGCCTTTTAGGATGATAGTTTTTCATGCAGCACCATTCTCTGAAGATTAGTCAGTTGTTAGATCAATCAACAAATCATTCCTTTTATTGGTCAAGAGTAGTTCACAGTAGTCACACTTTTTTTATTTATTTGTTTGTTTATTGCCTTATTGGATTCCCTGGGTTTCAGCTTTGGCTGTTACAAATCAAACTGCTATAAACACCCATGTGTAGATTTTATGTAAATGTAAGCTTTTATGTCTCTAGAAGTATCTTGGAATACAATCACAAGGCCATATGGGAGTCACACGTTTTATTCTTAAGGAACAGAGAAGCTGCTCACAGAGTGTTTGTTATTTCACACTCCTACTAGCACTGTATAGGAGATCCAGTTTCTTTCCTTTCTGATAAACAGGTGGCATTTCTCCTCATTTTCATTTTAGGGATGTGTAAGTATTGGTCATGCACTGCAGATTTGATTTCTCCATAATGATGCTAAATATTTTGTAAGTGGCCTTACCATATGTACAACCCCATTGGCACTATCTTCCAGTCTTTTGTATCTTTTTCCAGTGAGATTGTTTGGATTATTTTTGTTCAGATTTTGGAGTTTTCAAATATTATATGCATATGATTATGTAATCTGTCTTTTAATTTCCAGGACATGATCTTCTATACATCAAAAGTATTGAGTTTTAAAATTAAAAGGCTATAAATTATGGTTTAATATCTAGTTTAAGTTTAAATATTGGTTCAAACATTTTCTTTCATACTTTTTGTGTCTCATATTTTCACAATGTCCATTTACATATTCCAACCACTTTGGGGTAATTCATTCATAGCTCTCCATCTCTCTCTATATATATCTATATCTATATCTATTTCTGTATCTATCTATATCTCTTTATATATATTTGCCCCAGCAGGATTGGTGACAAGTATGGGATGTAAATTCTCCATTCAACAACAATAACAACTACTACTACTGCTGCTGCTGCTGCTGCTGCTGGTGCTGCTATTACTACTACTACTATTACCAACTTTTCTTCTTTTCCCCTTCCTCCTGTATTTACTGTGAAATGGTAAGGTGACTATATTTTGTTCTATTGATCTACTCAGCTACTAGATATCTGTATTCAGTTTTCAAATCAGATAGACATGTTTCTAACTATTCTTTTTTATTTTATTTTTATATTTAATTTTTTTGGCTTTTGAGGTATGGCCCACTGTAGCATAGGTTGATATTGAACTCTTTCTATATCTAAAGATGGTCATGAACTACTTCTGATTCTGCTGTCTCCACCTCCCAAATAGTTTTGGAACTCATTCCATTGGGTCACAGATAACTTTGTACTACAGACAGACTTCAAGAATTGCATATAAATCTACCAGAAGTAGCAAGTCAAAGTATGGTTCCCTTCTTGGGTCATTCTTGGTAAACATGTTTTATCATTTGTCTTTAATTGGTATGATGCTTTGGTTTTAAGGATAGTAAAAACATTATTCTTTGGCTATGGATCATTTAACTAATCATTGAAAAAGTAGCCTGTAAGACCAGTTTTCCTTAGGGACCTCTCCCTCTCTCTCTCCCTTTCCCTCTTCCACCTCTCCATCTAGTCCCTCTCTATGCTTATATTTAGGGTATCTGTCCACAAAGGAGTGATACAAATATTGTAATACAACTCATTTATGACAGCTCACATATGGAATTGATAGAACTTCTGTACCTAGTCTTGAAAATATGGTTGATAGAAGTTTTACCTAAATAAACTCTTAAGAATTACTCATTTTTCTATAGCCAATTAAATTTTGAGATATTAAAAGCCAGTTCAATAGACACTGAGTGCTATTCTCTGCAGATTTTAGGGAAACTTTTCTTTATTCTCTTCCCTGACATAGTATTCAGTTATAGATGTAACAGGTAAATATCTTTAATGGAACACATTTGAAGTGCAAAATACAAAGTTAAATTATTTAAATCCTGACACTAATGGTAGAAGAAACAAAAAGAGTGTATTTTAATTTTTAAATGCGTTTGATTTTCAGTGAAAGAATAAGATCATAAAATAATTTTTAAAAATTATTTAAAAATTAATGGAAAAATAAGAAATAGAAATGACTAAGTATTCAATAGTAAGCTATATTTTCATCAAGAGCTATTTTTTACATTGGATACTTTATATAATGTTGGATCAACATAGGAGTCCAGATATCTTTTTGAGACCATGATTTCAAATATTTAAGTGTGTAACCAAAGTGGGATTGCTACTCCATAGAGTGGTTTAATTTCATGTGGAACTTGACCCCCTTTCCCATAGTAGCTGCATTGCTTTTATATCCTCTCTATTGATGTGTAAGTTCTGGCTTATCCATACCCCTACCAAGATGTCTTTATAATAATGTTCAAATAAGGTGTGAGGTATTACCTCATTGTATTCTGACTTGAATTTTCCTAATAAATATTATGAGCATCTTTTCATGTCTTGTTCTATCTATCATCTGTCATATCATATCTATCTATTTATAATGTATCATCTAACTACCTATCTATCTATCATCTATTTATATGCCATCCATCTACATATTCATTCACAACTTGGGTAAATGCATACTTGAATACTTTTATATATAATTAGCAGGTCTTACTTTTGTAATATTTTCCACTTTTTGAGAGAGAAGAGAATAAAATATTTACACTATAGTTTTTGGTGGTCCTCTTTGTCATGTTTGTAATCCATGTTTCTATTCTGTTTTTAAATGCTAGTGACATCTGCAAGCCATCTTATGCTCCTTTTCATTATTATAAATAATATTAAACTATAAATCTTGCTGAATGAAATGAGAGCTACTTAGAGGAATCGAAGACACATGGAGTTGATATTTACTGCCGATTTTCAAGATGTGTCTGGGGATCTCTAAAACTCAGGGAACTCTTAACTTAAGGAAGAAGACAAATTACTCACAACAGAGCAGAATTGAGTATTGTTTTCTCCAAAAGAATTGTGGAGAAGCGATAGAATTAAATAAGTTTCGCGGTCCTCAAAGGCAACCTGATTTGACTGCTTAACTTCATTGGCAAATTACACAGCACAATGATTCATTTTCATAAATAATAGTGCTTTCTACTCAATGTAGTTGATAGATGCTTTTAATTTTCAATTAGTATACTGCCTTGTAAAATTTTGCTTATATTGCACCAGGCTTCTCTAATCTAGGTTTGTAGAAATTTAATAATCTATTTAATTGTTTATGTGCATTGGTGTGAGGGTGTTGGATACCCTGGACCTGGAGTTACAGACAGTTATGATCTGCCCTGTGGGTTCTGGGAATTGAACCCGAGTCCTCTGGAGGAGCAGCCAGTGCTCTTAACCACTGAACCATCTCTCCAGTCCCGCTTTTTTATTTTCTATATGCCAT
The DNA here is from genome assembly GCF_017639785.1 of Mesocricetus auratus. Classification (NCBI taxonomy): domain Eukaryota; kingdom Metazoa; phylum Chordata; class Mammalia; order Rodentia; family Cricetidae; genus Mesocricetus; species Mesocricetus auratus. The sequence continues at coordinate 69,954,217 of NW_024429195.1, forward strand.
CTCACCATTGTTCATTTGTGACTTTGCATGACTGTAGAACCCGCAAGACTTCTGTTAAAAGACCTGTGCCTGTGTTTTCATTGGCTGTTTTGAGATGCTGCCAGCTCTTTCTCTGCATCCTCCTTCTCTTGATGACAGTAACATGTTTATATGTTAAATTCCAAGATAGCCCAAACAAGAGCTGAAGATAGATCTCAGTGAATCAAGTGCTTCCTTAGCATGCCCGGGATGTGATAATATGCCAGGGTCCCTGCAAGTCTCGTGACAGGCAGGGAAACCATCAGCATGAGGTGAAGAATGAAACTCAGGTTAGCACCACTTTAGCAGATGCTGGGTCAGAAACTTCTAGAGTTTGACCTTATGGATTATTGTTACACATTTAAGCTCCATAAAACTTAGCAAAGTGGCATTTACATGACAGTTATCACAACAAATCTTTGGGGATAGCTTCATCAAAATTCCCTTGCAAGGTGGCAAAACACCTGTGACCCGTGAAACTAAGCCTGAACTCTAGTGACTGATAAACAGTACTTAGGGGAACTCTCTAGGAATGAACATGAGGACAGACTATTGATGGAGGACACAAGTATGCGGGACCTCCTGCATAAGGATGGGTTCTAGTTACTGAGTGATTAAGCTCAGGGTAGAGGCCTAAGCAATGCTCTGGATATTGGGGGTTCAGGAAGGCTGGCCCTGTAGAATAGCAAAAAGATCACTAGCTTGCTAGACAACATCCACTTCTGCCTTCCAGGTGACCATATGTCAGTCATTTTCTTCTCTTAACAAAAAGACCTGCAAGATTAAAACTTCTGGTTTCTTTAATGCTTTCTCTTAGCTGTGCTTCCTACAGTGGTATGTGTCTGTAATCTCAGGACTTGAGAACTAGAGTCAGAAGAACTAGAAATTCAAGGACATCTTTGGATAGAGAGGTATTTAGAGGCCAACCATACTACATGAAACCTGGTATGAAAAACAGTGAACAAAAATAACCACATACAATAAAGCCTGATTCAAAGTTTTTATTTTAAAACAAACCTGTTCTTGGTACTCAGTTTAGTTGCTGCCCAACTCAGCATCTTTGAAATGTCATGCTTCTTTTATTTTCTGCACAGTAGTATTTACCTCCAATGTGTCATTCCCTCTCACTGAATGAAGAAGTAGATGTTCACATGTCTGGTTAGGTTATGCCTTTTTCAATTTGGACCTTATTTCTTTTCCTTTTCCCATGGAGCCAAGCTTTCAATAGCAAAGTCATCATGGTTTCAAAAAGTTTTTTTTTTAATTCTTCAGAACCAACAATTTGAAAAGAATGAAGTAAAAACACGTTCTTTTTTAAATTATTTTTTATTTAGGTTAGAAACAATCTTGTTTCACATATCAATCCCAGCTCCCTCTCCCTGCCCTCCTCCCTTGCCCTCCCCACCAGGTCCCCAGGTCCCCAACCCAATCTCCACTCCAGGGCAGGGCCTAGGCCCTCCCCAATAGTCTAGGCTGAGAGAGCATCCCATATGTGGCATGGGCACTCAAAGTCTATTTGTATGCTAGGAATAAACACTACCCAAGGCCCCATAGATTACCTAGGCCTTCTCACTGACACCCACATTCAGGGGGTCTGAGTCAGTCCCATGCTTTGCACACAGCCATCACTCTGGAGTCCAAGAGCTCCCCCTTGTTCAGGTCAACTGTTTCTATGGGTTTGATTAGTTTTCTTTTTGGACCACCCAACCATTTTGTGATGAGGAGTGGTAAGAATTATCTTTACAGTAGCCAGAGAGACATAGTCCTTATCAATCATTCTCGGTTTACTTTCATTAACATTGTTCATTTATGTACCAATTTGATTCCTTGAAACATGCTATATTAAAACACTCTGCTATATAGCAGCAGTATCACTTTTCATAGTATTCTTGTGGAGGTATAAGACGCAAGCAAAGATACCTTCATTCTGCTGTTTGTGTTCTCTGAGATCACAGAAATAAGATAAAGAAGGAGGCACCCCGATATGGTTTTTCTGATTTAGGGAAGGTTACTATATTATGAACTGCTATGATGAATACTAAGTTCCTGAAACCTATCCAAAAAAATTCTGTTCTTCATATAAAGCACTCAGAAATCAAGTTTTCATGGAATCTTTCTTCTTAAAGCCTAATTATCTCACAGGGAATCAGAGACAAAGCTTTGGAGGTCACTAATGATGCATTTTGAAAAGAATTTCTTGGCTTTCATGGTCTGTGTTTACCTATTCTGTCTGTTCAGTTTTCCATACAGAAAGTCTTGGGATATATATTTGACATCTTAATTATATGCTTATGTCCTTCTCTGTCAACCTCATGGGAATAGATATTTAAGTTGTGTTAAAGACAGCCTATGATTCATCTCTTTGTCTTACTCTGTAAATTCACATTTTTATTTTCCTTAATTGGATTAGGCACCCTGGGAGGCAATCATTTCCCTTTGAAGTTAGCTTTTGGCAGATAGATATTCAATGCATACGGAATAGCTTTTCATGATGTGTGAGTCAGCCACTTCTTAGATGTGAACTTCTATACTCTGTTCAGACTTCTGGAGGCTCCTATTGCATCTAATTGCTTTGCATATAGTGTGGCAGGCATCTCAGTGAACCCGGTAACTCCATATCTCAGAGCCCCATCTTAATCTAATCCTTCAGAAGACATTTTAATTGGTAATTAAATTGCCATTTTACATTAAATTACAATGTTATGTGATTCCACAGTGCAAATAATTTTACTAAATTGCTAGACAGGTGACAGCGAAGTTCGTGCACAAGCAATGACCTTAAAGTCATGATACCCCAAGCTTGAGGACTGTTAAATTCATTTTGAAATCAATTATAAAATATGTCTCACTTTTAAAACTATCCAGGTACAAACTATTATCCAATGCATAACTGAGTAGATATAGACATATTTTAGCTTTCATTTTATACTTTATTTATTGCAGACAGCATATTTGAGACAGCTGGGGGAGGTCTTTAAAATTATTTCTAGTTCCTTTTCGCTCCACCTGAGCACTAGGTGTTTAGCTTGACTCAAAATTTAATCCTTTCATTTTGTTTTTAAAGACGGAGAATAACAATGTTACCCAAATTAACTGAAACAATGTGTTTAAATTTCTTTTGTATTTAAAAGCATCTACCCGCCTAGTGATTTATTAACTAAAATAAAAGCCTTTACATTTTTAAAGGGATGATTAATAATTTGTAAGAATGTCCTACTGAAAATGTAGTATTTGCATTGGAAAATTTCAAACAAGAGGCCCCTTTCTATGATCAGTGTTCCCAAAAGTAATAGTGTGGTTCTCTGTAGTCAGTATTTATAGTCCCATATTGTTTCCTCACCTCAAACAGCTTCTCCTGTACAAACATTTATTTTTGGCACTAATGAAAGTGGTCATTGCTACTCTCAGGAGGATAAATGTGTGTTTATGTCAAAAGTTTCAAACCTAAAAGATATGCATATATGCATAGTACCCAAGAGAAGAGGATGGAGACATGATCCTCTGAATGGATGGGGAACACGGCGAGGGTTGGGGGGGAGTGGGACCTGGGAAGAAGAGAGGGGGTGAAGAGGAAGGGAGTTGGTCATGGGGGAACAGGAAATTGAGGGGGTGGGGGTAGAATAGGGGGAAGAGGGAATCATAAGTTGGAAGACAGATCAGGCACCAGAGTTACCTCGAGTGATCTAAAGGGATAACACCAATTGGCAAGCTAAGCAATAGTGGAGGGACCACCTCGAATGCCCATCCCTGATAATGAACTTGATGTCTATAACCATCCGGGAGCCTTCATCCTGTGACTGATGGAAGCGGAGGCAAACACACAATTAATCACTGAACTGAACCCAAGCAACCCAGTGACAGAGAGAGAGGAGTGATGAGCAAATTGGCAAAGAATGGGCTGGCAAAACCAGCAGAGACAGCTGATCTGAACAGGGGAGAGCTCTTGGACCCCAGACCGACAGTGGGGAGGCCAGCATGGGACTGATCTGGACCCCCCCAAATGTGAGTGTCAGTGAGAAGGCCTGGGCAACCTATGGGGCCCTGAGCTGTGGATCAGTGTCTATCCCTGGTATACAAACTGTCTTCGTGTGCCTATAGCAAAAAGAGAGATGCTCTCTCAGCCTGGACTCTTAGGGGAGTGCCTGGACCCTACCAAGAGTAAAATGACAGACTCTAGATATCCCCTATGGGGAAGGATTTGGCAATAGGGTGGGAGGGAGGGGGGGAAGGGGAGTGCGGGAGGAGGGGAGGGAGAGGGAACTGGGATTGACATGTAAAACAAGCTATTTAAAATTAAAATAAAAAATGATAAAAAAATTACAAAGTTTAGGAATATTGAAGAAGTGAGTAAAAGGTGTTGGAGGAGGCAAAGTGAACATTTAAAATGCTTTATATTTTGGATCCTAGTTAAAGTGCCTTGCAGTTTTATCCTAGACACTCTGGTCTTAATTTTACGTCTATCAAATAATAAAGAAGAGCTTTGTCTTTTGATGGCAGGTATGGTACCACTCACTAAATATGGAGACATCACTGAGTGAGTTGAGATTTGAACAATACATCAGGCCATAGGGTATTATCTGGTGTTCCTCAAGTAGAACTTAAAGCTGGAGCTGTAATGTGAGGCTTTAATTGAAGATCTGAGCTTAGAATTCTTTTGTTGTTTGCTTGTTTGTTTGTTTGTGTTTTGAGACAGTGTTTCTCTGTGTAGACCAGGATGGCCTCAAACTTGTAGGGATCTGCAAACTCTTCCTCTGTAGTTCTGGAATTAGATTCCTCATGGATCATGGCTTTGTTTGCCAGATGGCAGCAGTGTCTATCTTCTTTAGAGAAGGTCTCTGGGAACCACAGTGGTTCCTGGGTTGTATTAGACACCAAAAGCCTCTTTCCTCCCTGCTGCCCTCTCCTGCCATCTAGTTTACGTTGACTTCCCAATTATCATTTCTATGTGGCTGTTACTGCTTACGTTTTCTTTTTGCTTTATTATTAATGTGATAATAATACAATAATTTAAAACCCTGGAGAATCTTTAGTTAATTCTTGGACCTCAGTGGTCTAGGCTATTTTAGACATTTGGTATCTGCTATGCTATACACATGGACTATAGAGTTGATCACTCCAGGAGATCTGAATCTTTGATCCCACTTGAGAAGCCTGTGTAAATAGCCCCTACTACCTCAGCTTCATCTCCATAGTGCTGTCTTCCATGGGCTTCGGTCTTTAGCTATGCTGGTCTCCCAGTATTTCAGGCAAGCTATGTTGTTGCCTTTTCCATGTCCTTTGTATATGCTGCGTATTTGCCTGACACAAGTATCTTCTGACCGTTGTCCATCCCATGTTTATTTCGATGGTTTACTCTTCAAGTCTCAAGACAGATTTCCTTCACAACTTCTTGGTTTCAAGCCAGGAGACACTTTTAGGTTTTCTTAAGGAATGCAACTTTTTTTGTCCTTAGTTCTGGGATTAGGCAGAGAGGCATTTGTTCCTGAAATTATTTTCATAGATACTGTGAAAATAAATATCTTACCTGTCTTTCTTGTTATTTCATTCCTACAGTTCAGGTTGCATTGGGAATCGCAATACCAGGTTATGCATACTAATCAGATTTGCAGTGCCATAAGGACAACCTAGTAAGCTAGTATGTAGAGATAAAAGGTTTATTAAACTCATAGTATTAAATATTCCAATGTAGGACACCTGATAGGGACATATCACAATACCCATGGTAGCTCATTGGCCACATCTTGAACAACAAAGCAGTGGGAAAAGATGTAAGGTGTTGCTGTAAGCCATCCACTCAGAAAGCATGTTCCCAATGAGCTAAGTGCTTCCTTCTAGGCCACACCTCGTTAAGGTTCACTGTATCTCCCCATCCTGGGACCAAGAATTCATACATGGACCGTGAAAAAGACTTTCCACACTCAAACTTTAGCATTCCGGAAATGTTGAATTAAAAACTATCTTGATTATTTATCAAAATGAAGCCTACGTCTTCATTTGATAACCCCTTTATTATTCAATGTCTAACTTTCTTAGAAGACTTGGATTCCAGGTAATCATTTATTTTGTCACCATGGACCTACTTACTTGAGTTTTTGAGGCCATTTATTTTTTCATGTGTAGAAAAAGAATTAAGTGCCAGCCTATTTTGCAGTTGTCATGGATATAAAATGAAACGATGCTATGAAAGTGCTATATAAAAACTCTGTGGTTTTATAGAGTATAAGTTATTAACATAATTAAGGCCTGGCAATGCCCTAGATTCTTCCAACTAGAGATAGCTCAATATTCATTAAAACTTTATGATATTATTTTCCCTAAGAGTTTTTAGGAATCTTTGTAATATTTTCTAAAATAGATTTTTGAAAATAGGCCTAGACCTCTGGTAGCTGAAATTTAGAGTAATAGCACTATTGCAGAGCTAAATTGGCAATTTCAGAAGTTCTTATTGACAGAAAATGGTCAGATATATTTAATAATACATGCCAACTAGACAAGTGCTAGAATTAGCCATTCAGTCAATAGTAAACTGAATCATCAAGTGATAAGTAGATAACTAATCATGTCTTTATACATCTGTTGATTTGAAATTTATTTTAGTCTTACCATTAACACATTTGGAAATTGCAAGGTAAGTTTATTGCTTTGCTATCCTATTTTTGTTTTGAACCCAATGCTCTGATTATTTAACTGATGTGTATGTTTTTGATTGTTTGAAATTATGTTCTAATTATGTTTATTAACATGTTGAGACTACAGAGACATCCAAAGATAATAGTTATGCATAATAAAATACCTTTTAGATGATGGGAAAGTGTCAGTGTGAGTATGATATGTAATTTCACTAATCACTGAAGATATTTAAGTTGGGGCAGGACGTACAATTCATATATTGAAATTTGTGAAAATGATATTGATCTAAATAGATGATTTTACTGGCATATTATTAGTTAGTGGTTGCCAAATTCTGAATAATGCAGACTGAAAGTCAGGACAGAAATTGGAAACATAAAGGGAAAAACTGAGGAGTATTTATCAGGCATTTTTTAAGATGTGTTTGTGTGTGTGTGTGTGTGTGTGTGTGTGTGTGTGTGTGTGTCTGTGTCTTATCAGGGAAGATGTCAATGTAACTAAGAAGGTCTCCTAGAGCTGGAGTTATAAGTAGTTATGAGCCACACAACATGGCTGCAAGGAACTGAACTGGAATCTTCTGGAGCTACTAGAAGACATCAGTCACCAAGATGTCTCTCCAGCCTCAATTTACAGTATTTGCTATTTGAAGAAGAGCTAATTTTCTTTCTTTTGTCATGCTAAAACACCCAGGACTCATAGCATCTTAAGGAAGGAAAATTATTATTTCATTTAATGCTTCTAGAACACAGTCCAAACTGGGGTAAGTCAAGGCAGGAACTAGGTATAAAAGCTTGAAACAGAAATGATGGAGGACACTGCTTGTTGTCCTTTTCTTTCTGGCTCATTCTCTGGCTTCCTTACATAGCCCAGGTCCACCTACCTAGATGTGGTGCTACAAATAGTGGGCTGGGACCTCTACCTTAATTAACAATTAAGATAATGACCCACAAGCAAGATCGTCAGCCAATATGATCTAGACAATTCTTCAATGAAGGTTTTCTCTTCTCAGGTGACTCTAGACTGGGTCAAGCTGACAATAAAAATGAACTAGGACACATGGCATTTCTGCATTTTTTCACGTGCACAGCATGGGATGAGGATAATGAAGCTCAACTCTGGCTCATGAGCCTATGTCTCCCATCTCCCATCACCGGCTTTGCTGCCTTTTATAAGCTCAATGCACAACATGCTTGTTATAGGTGGTTTGCCTCTGATTCATCTGGAAATCTGTGACCCCTTTAAATTTTTTATCTTCCTTCACATAAAATAACTTTCCATCATACTAATGGGTACATTTTTTTGGTCCAACCTCATACAATAATGTGGTCTTTTCTAGGCTAATCTCATATTGTATTGTGATAACATTCCCTTGAACAAATTCCAAAATCTTACTTCATAGTTTCTATTGTTTATCCTGAGTCTCCAATCTCTTCTACTTTATTCTTCCCCTGTAACAATGTTTAGATCTTAACGCAAACAAATAAATCTTTTTAAAAATTCTGTGGGTCTGAATCATCATATACGTATCTTAAATTTCCCTTCCTCCTTTCTCATCAAGTTTTTTCAGTGTAGTGTGTAAGATCTATCAGTTCTCACTTGCTTACTTTACATTTCTGATCTCTCTTCTTTTGGTGCATTACAAAATCTATTCTTCTAACAGCCTCTTAATTACTAGATGGTGTAGGTATCAACTGTGCTGACATTTCCTCTCTTCTAGCACCTGAGATCTTATACTTTTTTCTTCCTTTTTTTCTATTTAATTTAGAAACAAGCTTGCTTTACATGTAAATCCCAGATTTATTTCCCTTCCCTCCTCCCTTAACCAACCACTACCCCCCTATCCCATCCAATTTATGCTCCCCAGGGAAGGTGAGGCCCTCCATGAGGGATCTTCAAAGTCTGTCATATCATTTGGAGCAGAGCCTAGACCCTCACCCATGTGTCAAGCCTGAGAAAGTATCCTTCAATGTGGAATGGGTTCCCAAATCCATTCCTATGCTAGTTATAAATACTGACCTACTACCAGAGGCCCCAATGATTGCCAAGGTCTCCTCACTGATACCCACTTTCAGGGGGTCTGGATAAGACCTATGCTGGTTTCTCAGCTATCAGTCTGGGATCCATGAGCAGCCCCTTGTTCAGGTCAGCTGTTTTTGTGGGTTTCTCTAGCCTGGTCGTGGCCCCTTCGCTCATCACTTATCCCTCTCTGCAACTGGATTCCAGAGTATATCTCAGTGTTTAGCTGTGGATGTCTGCTTCTGCTTCCTTCCATCAGCTACTGGATGAAGGTTCTAGGATGGCATATAAGGTTGTCATTAATCTCATTACTGGTCATTTAAGGTAGCCTCTTGACTATTGCTTAGATTGTTAGTTGGGGTGAACCTAGTAGATCTCTTGATATTTCCCTCCTGCGAGATTTCTCTTTAAACCTATAATGGCTTCCTCTATTATGGTATCTCTTTTCTTGCTCTCTTCTAGTCTTCCCCTGATTTGATCTTGCTGCTCTCTCATGTCCTCCTCTTCTCATCTCCTCCCCTTCTTTTTATCCTAACTCCCTATCCCCTCCCCCATGATCCCAATTAGCTCAGGAGATCTTATGACTTTCCTCTTCTCTGGGGAACCATGTATGTGTCCCTTAGTGTCCTCCTTGGTTTTCTAACTTCTCTGGCAGTATGGATTGTAGGCTGGTACTCCTTTGTTCTATTTCTAATATCCATATATAAGTGAGTACATACCATGTATGTCTTTTCCTGACTGGGTTATCTCACACAGGATGGTTACTTCCAGTTCCATCTATTTGCCTGTGAATTTCAAGATTCCATTGGTTTTTTTCCACTGAGGAGTACTCCATTGTATAAACATACCACATTTTCTCCATCAATTCTTCAGTTGAGGGGCATCCAGGTTGCTTCCAAGTTCTGGCTATTACAAATATTGCTGCTATAAACATGGTTGAACAAATTTCCTTGTTGTATGAATGTGCAGCTTTTGGGTATATGCCTAAGAATGGAATTGCAGTAGACTGATTCCCATTTTCCTGAGGAACCACCATACTGATTTCTAAAGTGACTGTACAAATTTTCACTCCCGCTAGCAGTGGAGGGGTGTTCCCCTTTCTCCACAATCTCTCCAACATAAATTGCCATTGATGTTTTTCATTTTAGCCATTCTGACAGGAGTAATATGGTATCTCAGAGTTGTTTTGATTTGCATTTCTCTGATGGCATAGGATGTTGAACACTTTCTTATGTGTCTTTCAGCCATTTTAGACTCCTCTATTAAGAATTTTCTATTTAGTTCTGTAGCCCACTTTTTAATTGAATCTTTTGTTGTTTTGGAGACTTGCTTCTCCAGTTCTTTGCAAATTTTGGAGACCAGCCCTCTGTCAGATGTGGGGTTAATGAATGTCTTTACCCATTCTGTAGATTACCTTTGTTTCTTGTTGACTTTGTTCTTTGCCTTACAGAAGCTTCTCAGTTTCAGGAGGTCCCATTTATTAAATGTTGATCTCAGTGTCTGTGCTGCTGGTGTTATGCTCAGGAAGCAGTCTCCTGTACCAATTCATTCGAGGGTACTACCTACATTCTCTTCTAAAAGGTTCAGTGTGGCTGGATTTATGTTGAGGTCTTTGATCCAAATGAACTTGAGTTTTGTGCATGGGGATTGATCTGGATCTATCTGCAGTTTTCTACATGTCAGCATCCAGTTATGCCAGCACCATTTGTTGAAGATGCTTTCTTTTTTTCCATTGTAAAATTTTAGCTTCATTTTCAAACATCAGGTATTCATAGGTATAATGAAATTCTTCCTGCCAGCCTGGTTCCTGAGTTGTATCAGTCCCAAATGAACATACAGGATGCTGTATTAATTATAAAGCTGTTGGCTGTTTGTTATGGTTTCTTAATGGATAGCTCTAATTTAATTATTAACCCATAATTACTATTATACATTTTTGAAAGGTCTTATGTTACAGAGAACACATCCTGGGATCACATGGTGACTCCCCACTTCTGATTACATTTCTCAGAATCCTCCGTGACTCCTAGTACTGCATATCTTGATTCCCTATTGGCCAACAGTGTTTTATTTATCAACCAATCAGACAAACATATACACAGAAGGAATTCCCCCATCATGTAGGTGTGTGAAGTAATATTAGGGTTTTCAATTCGATTCCATTGGTCTACCTATCTATTTTTTGTCATTACCAAACTGTTTTCATGACTCTAGCTCTATAATAGAGCTTGAAGTCAGGGATGGCAATGCCTCTAGAAATTCCATTATTGTACAGGATTGTTTTGGCTATCCTGTCATTTGATTTTCCATATGAAGTTGAGTATTGTTCTTTCGAGGTCTGTGAAGAATTGTGCCAGCATTTTAATTGGGATTTCATTGCATATGTAGATTGATTTTGGCAATATTGTCATTTTTGCTATGTTGATCATACCTATCCAAGAGCATGGGAGATCTTTCCATTTTCTGGTATCGTCTTGAATTTCTTTCTTTAAAGAGTCAAAGTTCTTGTTATACAGGTCTTTCACTTGTTTGGTTACCATTACCCCAAGATATTTTATGTTGTTTGTGGCTATTGTAAATGGTGATGTTTCTCTGATTTCTTTATCAGCCCATTTATTGTCTGTATATAGTAAGGCTACTGATATTTTGAGTTAATATCGTGTCCTACCACTTTGTTGTAGGAGTTCCCTGGTAGAATTTTTTGGGTCACTTATGTAGACTATCATATCATTTGCAAATAGTGTAAGTTTGGCCTCTTCTTTTCCAATTTGTATCCCCTTGATCTCCTTTTGTTGTTTTATTGTGCTAGATAGAACTTCAAGTACAGTATTGAAGAGATATGGAGAGAGTGGGCAGCCTTGTCTTCTTCCTGGTTTTAGAGGAATCACGTTGACTTTCTCTCCATTTAGTTTCATGTTGACTGTTGGTTTACTGTATATTGCTGTTACTATGTTCAGTTATGTTCCTGTTATCCCTGATCTCTCCAGGACCTTTATCATGAAGGGGTGTTGGATTTTGTCAAAGGCTTTTTCAGCATCTAGTGAAATGATCATGTGTTTTTTTCTTTCTCAGTTTGTTATATGTTGGATTACATTGATAGATTTACCTATGTTGAACCATGGGATGAAGCCTACTTGATAATGGTGGATAATTTCTCTGATATGTTCTTGGATTTGACTTGCCAGTATTTTATTGAGTATTTTTGCATCAATGTTCATGAGGGATATTGCTCTGTACTTCTCTTTCTTAGTTGTGTCTTTTGTGTGGCTTGGGTATTAGGATAACTGTAGCCTTGTAAAACAAGTTTGGTAATGAACCTTTTGTTTCTGTTGTGTGGAACAATTTGAGGAGTATTGGAATTAGCTCTTCTTTGAATTTCTGGGTAGAATTCTTCACTGAAGTCATCTGGCCCTGGGATTTTTTTGATTGGGAAACTTTTTATGAGTGCTTCTATTTCATTAGAAGTTACATGTGTGTTTAAATTGCTTATCTCTTCTTGATTTTATTTTGGTAAGAGATATCCATCCAGAAAATTGTCCATTTCCTTTAAATTTTCAGATTTTGTGGCATACAGGTTTTCAAATAATGACCCAATCTTCTCTGGATTTCCTCAATGTCTGTTGTTTTGTCTCCCTTTTCATTTCTGATTTTGTTAATTTGCATGCTCTCTCTCTGCCTTTTGGTTAGTTTGGATAAAGGTTTGTCTATCTTGTTGATTTTCTCAAAGGACCAACTTTTTGTTATACTGGTTCTTTGTGTTGTTTTCTTTGTTTTGACTTTATTGTTTTCAGACCTCATTTTGATTATTTCCTGACATCTACAACTCTGGGGTGAGTTTGCTTCTTTTTGTTCTAGAGTTTTCAGTTGTGCTGCTAATTCTCTAGTGTGAATATTCTCCAGTTTCTTCATGTGGGCACCTAGTGCTATAAATTTTCCTCTTAGCACTGCTTTCAAAGTGTCCCATAACTTTGGGTATGCTGTGTGTTCATTTTCATTGAATTCTAGGAAGTCTTTAATTTCTTTCTTTATTTCTTCCTTGACCCAGGAATGGTGCAATTGTGTTCAATTTCTATGAGTTTGTAGGTTTTCTGTATTGTTGTTGAATTCTAACTTTAAAGCATTGTGGTCTGATAAGGTACAGGGTGTTATTCCAATTTCTTTGTACCTGTTGTTGTTTGCTGTGCTGCCAAGTATGTGGTCGATTTTAGAGGAGGACCCATGTGATGCTGAGAAGAAGGTATATTCTTTTGTGTTGTGATGGAATGTTCTGTAGCTGTCTGTTAAACCCAGTTGGGTCATAACTTCTATTAGTTCTTTTGTTTCTCTGTTGAGTTTCTGTCTAGTGGTCCTGTCTAGTGGTGAGAGTGGGGTGTTGAATTCTCCCACTCTAACTGTGTGAGGTGTTATGTGTGACTTGAGTTTTAATAATGTTTGCTGTTTTATTTTTTAGTGTCTCTTGTTCATTGCTATGTCTTTTCTCATAGTGACCCTTTTCCATCAATGCTTTTAAAAATCAATTTTGTGGGTGATTCCTACTTCCTGTTGATGCTTTTTTTCAGTGGATGTCTCTTACAGAAAGTCTTCCATGATTTTATTTTTCTTGAAATTCTAAGTTCTATCCTTTGACGTCTTGAATTACCTAGTGTGTATTCACCTTGATTAACTAAAGTTACTTTTCATCTAAGATAACAAGAATTAGACTTCAAGAGTTTCCACATATCTATTCCTCCCAATGGTTTATTTTTAATAAATGACACCTCTATTCTTTCAGGTCAAATACAAAAGCCATCTTTGCATTTACACTTTCTATTATATCCATATGTATGTATATGCATCCAACAAATTCTACCCTCCATTTCTTTAACAAATATCAAGAACAGGATCTGATTATTTTTGTAGCCTGGATCTTTGTTCACATTACCATCATAGTCTGCTATCAATGATTAATTTCCACATAACCAATGCCCATGGTGCTGTCTTTAGCCTTAGGATATTCTAATAATCCACAGAGTGAAGCTTCTAAAAGTCAGTTCAGAAAATGTTATCATTTTTCTCATTTTCCCACATTTCACAGTTTAATTGAAGGAAAACTTAAATAACTGGCAGGGGATGTACCTTAGTTGGTAGTGTGTTTGCCTAGAAAATGTAAAGTGCTGTAATACTTGAAATGGTGAGGTAGAGGCAGAAGCCTCACAATTTCTAGCACATTATCCTCAGCTACACAGTGAGTCTTTGATAGAAAATAAGCAAAGAAACAAACAAATTTTTAAAAAATTAAACAAAAACTTTAAAAATCCTTCCATAGCCTCCAAGGCATTGCATATTGTAATTTTATTGTTCTAACTACACTTCTATACTTTGCCTTTAAATGTTTTCATAAGCACCTAAGGTAATTAGCTCACAGAAATGAAGCATTTCTCTTGAATTACAGTTTTGGAGATTCTAGTCTATGACTTACAGACCTCATGGTTTGAGGTTTGTGGCATGGCAATATATTATGAAATGAATATGTGTCTAAGCAGGACTAATCACTTCATCCAGGAAGCCATTAGAGAAGAAATAGCCATATCTGAAAATCCCCATCAACTTCATTTGGCCCAAAGATTCCACCAGGTTCACTCCTAAGCACTCTACCATCTCCAAAGAACACCAGCCTGGAGATATAACATTTAGATGGGTTTCTGAGAGGATTTCAAGATCCAAACTGTTGCACTCCCAAGCTGATCTACCCTTCCCTCCACTCTCCTTGTTCCAGCTATAAGGATTCTTTGCCGTTTCTTCAAAATGTATCATCTCTTCCTTCCTCTGGAGCTTGTAACTGGCTCTTCTAGTTCCTTGAGTTTACTGATTCACAATTTGTGGATCTTGACCTTTTTGGCAGTCAAAAGTCCTTTCCACGAGGGTGGCAGATCAGATATCCTACATATTATATACTTGCATTAGTAACCATATATGAGCAATGAAATAATTGGGGGGTCACCATAACATAATGAACAGTAATAATAGGTCACAGCATTGGGACTGTTGAGAATCAGTGCTTTAGAGCCTTCCTCTAGACAGTTGTCTGATGTACCCCAAGAATCCATGTCACCTTATCAATGAAATCCCCCAGCTCGACTCTTTCCAAAAGCTGCCTTGTCCAAACTCTTGCAGTTCCTGCTTCTCTTAAGTGGGTTTATTGTTTTCTCAGCAGCACTTTTCACTACTTCACACAATTTGTGTTTGTGTACACACTTGAAGTATGACTGCCCTCCCAGTTAGGAAACTTCCAATAGAGAAGAAATGCAAGCACTGCTGTAGTTCTGACAACTGGAACAGAACCTGAAAAACAGCAGAATCTAAAAGTTAAGTGTTGACTAACTGGTAAAAAGATTACTCTACATGTGTGTTTATATATTAATTTTTCCTACCCTACTGTGAGCTCCCTGAAGATAGTAATTAGTGATCATAATTTACTTCTGATATCTAGCATGAATGAAACCTTATAAAATGCATTAAACATATTAGTTAGGAAGCATTTTTCAGTCATATGTGCTCATGTACCTCCCATTCAAAGAGAAATTTTTTTCTGCATGGTTAATGCTGGCTGCCCCTTATTATACATTCCAATAGTAGTCATAATAGATATATGGAATGGAATCTTCCAATAGCAATCAGACCTTCCAGCACACAATATATGTGTTTATTTAAAATATTTATTGAGCATCTCAATATCCTGGTATTTTGTGGCTCAAGAAGCAAAACTTTAAAAACATCCTGCATCATAGATGTGTATTTTGTTGGTTAATGAAAAATCAGTGTGATAAATAATTTAACATTCTGTTAAGAGTGATGAATATCATTGAAAATTAAGTAAATCCAGACATATGGGAATTATAATGCTACCACTACTCTCTTTAAAGTTATTAATAGTGACATCATAACAGCCACCCTCTGCTGTTATTACTGATGCAATTGCTGAGACAGCAACCTCTGTTGTTTTTGCTGATGTCTTTGTTACCATAATGCCTACTTTTGCTGTTTGATATTTGTTTGATAATGATAAACTTAAGAAATGTAAAATAATACTTTAATGTGATTTTGATTTGACTTCCTTGATCATTAGCAGTATTGTGTAATTTTTCCTGGGTGTTTATGTCTCCTTCTGTTAGATATGTAATAAATTGTGAACAATAATAAAGGAAATATGTTTTAAATACTTTTTATTTAAATTAGAAATAATCTTATTATATATATATATATATATATATATATATATCAATGGCCATTCCCTTTCCCTCCCATTCTTCCATGTCCCCCACCAGCCCCCACCCATCCCTCTTCCGGTCCATAGAAAGGATGGAAATATCTTAATGTGTGAATATTAATGCACATACAGATATGTGCCTGCTTCATGGTCATCATATAGATGGTACTTCTTTGTGAAGTCAGTGTCATTTTATCTCCATTTGAATGATCATTGCCCTTTTGAAGTTTTGTCAGTTCTTGAAAATGCTAGCTAATGGTAGCATTAAATATAAATTTAAAAGACATTATTTGTAATTTTATTCCATTTAAAAATGTATATATGGGGGCTTATATGTCTCAATGCTCACATGCTGGTGTCAGAAGACAGCTAGCAGGGTTTGGGTCTTTCCTTCACCATGTGGGACCAAGGGCACCAAATAAAAGTTTTCAGGCTTGGTGAGGAGCTCTTTTATCTGCTAAGCCATCTTGCTGACTGCGAGTTCAACTTGGATTCAACTTCTGTACACTACTTAAACGATGTGACGAATTACTTGGAGTTTATTACGCAATCAAAAGTCTTAGATTTTTACGGAATCAAGGGAGAATACAATTACTTTGTTGAAATGTCAAGGTCTATGCTTTCAAGCTGTAAAGGTGACCAATTAAATGTCATTTCCATGATAACAAACAATATTTGTTAAAAATACCTTTTAAATTCAGAAATTGGTCTTTGTCTTAGCTTCTAACCAAGCAGACAATTGATATGCCAACAAAATGAATGTTTATAAAGAGGAATCCAAATGGGAGAAGAACCAAACAAGTAGTTAAAACAAAAGAAACTTTTGACACAAACAACATTTCTGTGGGGAATTGAAAAGTAATAAAATATAATTAAATGAAAAATGCTAGACATGGGAGCTTAAGTTCCCTAGCAATATAGAAAGTCAAGGGGAAAGCAGAATCAAGAATGGTATGAAATTCCCAGGGGTCAAAGTCCACAGAATGTCAATTCATAACCCTCAAATTCAGGCAGATGCAATCCAGCATACTTCTAAGGTGTTTTTTTTTTAAATGTACGATTCTGTGAGGTATTAATATAAGATTATAACACACTAATTTGCACCTTTGGTAGACACCACTGACAATTTTATATTCCTTCTCATTTGCTGTAGCATGTTGTATTCACCAAGGCCTTTGTTGGTTAGGGACATAACCACCAACAAATAATTCATTAAACATCATATGATTTTTTTAGATGTAAATCTCTATATTTTACATTTGAGTGTGTGGACACATGCAGACATGGGGTATGCACACTTATACATGAAAAATAGATAATTGAGGAAATGAAGTTAATTGAACAATAGACCTCAAGTTTAATATTAACAAGCTTTGAAGAGTTCATATGTAAATATGAGTCTTCCTTTCTTCTGTGCTTTGATATCAGTAATAGCTAAGAAAACTATGAGCTAGGCCCAGTGAATAAAGCAATGTCCATATAAACATGGAGATGAGAGACTGGAATTATAGAAGACAACAGGAGGACCTGATCATAAAAAGATAGAAAGAGAAGTTGTAAACCTGCAGTTACCTTTTGACTTCCACATGAGCGCAGTGGCATGAACTTGTGCCACTTAAACACATTCATATACATACAAATGTTGCAGGATACCCATCTGGGTCCCATTGACACTTTAGAGCTCCCAAATAACACACAGAGACTCTATTAGTTACAATGCTATCATCCAATATGTAGGACTTCTTATTGACTAGTTCTGTCTTAAGTATTAACCCATAACTACTATATATATATATATATATACATATATATATATATTTCTATAAGGTCTTATCTTACCAAGAATGCCAGATTCATGCATCGTCACCTGGGATCTCCTGGGATCACATGGTGACTCTCTTTACTACATTTCCCAGAATCCTTCTTATCTCCTAGTCCCACCTATCTTGCTTTCCTATTGGCCAACAGTGTTTTATTCATCAACCAGTAAGAGAGACATATTTACAAATGACATCTCCCATCACACAAACACATGCACATATAACAACTACACATGCATATATATATAGGTACACAAAAAATAATAGCAACTACACAGATGGAAGATTTTCATTTCATTGGCACATTGTAGTTCATGGTTGTCATGATTATAAATATAAAACTATAAAACTGCTATTAACTAAATTAGCCTTATTTATTATGTTAGGCAATTTATAGATTATTTTGTTTTAAAAATATCACAAAAGCAGAACCATGATTCATAAGAAAAATAGCTCTTTTTAAATATTTGTTTGTTATGTATAGTGTTCTGCCTGCATGTATGCATACACACCAGAAGAGGGCACCAGATCCCATTATAGATGGTTGTGAGCCACCATATGGTTGCTGGGAATTGAACTCAGGACCTCTGGTGGAGCAGCCAGTGCTCTTAACCTCTGAGCCATCTCTTCTACAGAGTGAGTTCCAGGATAGCCTCCAAAACAATACAGAGAAACCCTATCTCGAAAAACAAAAAGAAAATATAGTTCTTAAATATTATGATTGGTTAATCATAATTGCATATGCTTGTGAGATAAGTTACACTATTTCAATGTAAGTTAAAATGCTTCTAATTACACTTATCAAAGAAACATACCCTTTTTATTTTCTATTAATCACACAATTTAATTTATTCATTTATTGATTGATTGATTTGATTTAGCAATGTCTTCCATGATCCCTTCATGTTGTAAGTGACAGGATGTTTTCTTTCTAGTACTTAACAGTGTTCTATTGTGTGCACTCATGTATGTGTGCATCTGTGTGTGTGTGTGTGTGTGTGTGCTTATTCATGCATGTGTGTTCTATTTTTCTCTTTCTTGAGGGAGGTGTCAGAATATATCTGTGGCTGGCCTCCAACTCATAATCCAATCCTCTTGCCTCAGCCTCCTGAATGCTGGCTGCGAATGTTTCCACCATGCCTGGTTTAGATTTTGTGTATTCATTCCTCGAGTGTTAGACACAGACAGTGTTTCTGTGTATTGGCTATTGTGAAACACCATGCAACAACCTGTAAAGCATAGGCATCACTATTACAAATAATGTCAGTTATATTGTTTATGTAACCTGAAGTGTGGTTATTGAATATTAGTATAGGGTTGCACTGAAACTGCAGAGGATTTAATGGGGAGGAATATAAAAGGGCACGATAAGGAAGGGAATTTGGGGTGGCATACCTGATTTTTACAAAGAAGCCAAAAATATACACTGAAGAAAAGATAGCATCTTCAACAAATGATACCGTTCAGATTGTATCACTGCATGTAGAAGAATGAAAATAGATTGGTAACTATCACTCTGTCCTTATTCCAGGTGGATAAAGAACATCAACGTAAGACCAGATATCCATAGAAGAGAAAGTAGGGGAAAGGCTTAAACTCATCGACACAAGAAAAGACTCTCTGAACAGGAAATTAATAGCACAGGTATTAAGACTAACAATTAAGAAATGTACTTCATGAAGCTAAAAACTTCTGCACTGCAAAATACAACAGTATTCAAGCAAAATGGCAGACTATGGATTGGAAAATTTCTTTAGTAGGTATATATCGGATAGAAGGTAAGTATCTAGGATGTATATAAAGAACTGAAAAAAATCAAGAAAACAAAAGACCCAATCAAAATAGAGTATAAAACTAAACAGCGAGTTCTCTAAAGATGAAACACAAATGTCTGAGAAATACATATAGAAATGTCTAATATTCTGAGCTATGTAGGAAATGAAAATTAAAACTACTCTGAGATGTGAAGAAATGGCTAATTCTTGACATGCTTAGTAGTTGGTTTCTTTCTTTTTTTAATTTAAATCAGAAACAATCGTATTTTATATATCAATTACAGTTCCCTCTCCCTCCCATCCTTGTTTCTTGTCAATGAGTTGTTAGGGTTCCTTGTATTCATTCCTGTTAGAAAATATGCGCAACAACATATACTAGTTTTACTTTTTGTTTTAGATATTATGAACAAATTACTCTTTAATTTCTTTTTATGAGTAAGTATAGTATTCTCACTCATTTTAAAAAATGTTACATAATGCTCCCACATGGATATTTCATACTTCAGTTAATATTACTCTATTCATAAGCTTTCCAACTTATTAGTTAATTCAAAGAAAATTAGATTACCAACCCATATATTCTATGTACTATGTCTCTCAGGACAAAACACTTCTTGAAAATTTGAAGAGATAGCTGGGCGTGGTTGTTCATGGGCTTAATCTCAGCATTTGAAGGGATAGTCAGGTAGATCTTTGATTTTGAGGCCAGCCTGAATATGTACTGAACACAGCCAGATGCAAATTGGAGACCCTTCTCAAAAAAGTTTGAAGACATAAATTATTGACCAGAAATTATTTACATGTTAAAAGCTGTAATTTCCCAAATGGTATCAATAATGAATTTAAAACAAGTTGATCGAAAGATAATATTGATTTTAACTCCAGACCAAAAGTTCTGTGCATCACTAACTACATAATGAGTTTGAGTTGGTGAATCAATAAATGAACAGTGATCTAATTAGAGACTGACTGATCCTGGGTGTACGTCACAAATGGCAAGAACTCATTGCAGGCTGTAGCTCTGATCCAATTCTAATGAAGCTATGCTTCCCTTGTGTACCTTTCTTTGAGAAAAACAAGAAAGAATTGCCAGGTCTGTTAAAGTCAGAATAGGATAGGGATTCTTACACAATCCAATTAATCAGTAAGGTTTAACAGTAACAACAAGATTGTCCTGGAATGTGGCTGAGAGACAGAACACAGACAGGAAGCAATGATCCCAGCCTCCTCACCAAGCAAAACAAAGCTTTGACTGCAGGTTTATGGCAATCCAAGGAACATCCTCTATGTGTGTGGCTTGTGTACATCTTCTATTCTTTTCTTTACACCCTCAATCAGAAAGCATGTCAGTTCGACCTAGTGTTTCATTTGTAAAAGAAAATATTGTGGATGGCCTATCTCAGCATGCAGGAGGAGATAATGGAGGGTTTCTGGGGGTTTGAAGCTATCTTGGGTTACAGAGTGACAGAGTCTCAAAAAATTAAAAAGCCTCAAAACAGAAAGCAAGCATTATCATTCTTGACACTCATCTACTGCTTAAAGTTATTTTCCTTTTGCAGTGCACAAAAGTCCTGAAACTATTTTGTCATTGGTCTGTCGTTACTGTTAAGATGCTGTTGCTCATAGTAGAGGAAATCATTTCAAATCAAATCATGGAATGGCTTACATAAAACAGCAGCTGTTTTCAAGTCGCTTCACAATGCTGTGTAAATAAAACCGTTCTAGCAGCTGGAGGAACAAAATGGTCTTTGATAACACTCTAATTATTTATTATGACTGCTTCGGAGCAGCGTTTATATGAACATGTTATATTTTTGAAAGTCAGAAAGATATCAGTAAACAAAAGACTTGCACTCCTGACCAGTTTTTTTTTTGCCTTGGGGTTATTGTGATTGGGCAGCTGTTAGCTACTTTTCATAGTTTTGCAATTCTTCAGTCATGGTTCCTCTATTGGTTGTGCACAGAGTTACAGATATGATTAAAATAATAAGACATAAAGAAAATGTCATTGTTTATCTTGGTAGAAATAAAATCAAACAGGCAAAACAAACTAAATGTTAAAGATGTGAATTATGAAATTACCCTCCAAACTTCATTAAGTTTTATGCATTCATGAAAGATTTTTTTCTTCTAAGCATTGTTGAGAGTATGTAAGGTAAGCTTTCTTGAAGATAGGGACATCGAAAAGTATAAATAAATTTCTTCCAAGAAAAACAAGAAAAAAACATGGTCAACCAGTTAGTTACATAACACACACACACATGTGTTATACATAATGTGTGTATGTATATGTCTTCTTTAAAAAAAGAAACAACAAATACAACAGGCATTTACAGGATATTTTCCATGCACCCCTGTTGGTTGTATATGTGTATGTACATGTATGTGCTTTCTGTAAAAGAAGAGAGAAAAGTTTATTTTCCTCTTTTACAGAAATAGTAGCATTTCCTACTGTTCTTACAAAAGCATAAGGAGCTAGTTGTTTGTGATTTTAAGTCTCTGAAAAGAAAGGCATTTAGCAAGAATACCCCATGCTTCAGCTTTTGTCCAAATTGAGAAAGTTTTTTATTAGCAATGAAAAAGTTCCTGCAAACTTAAGTAGTTATAATATCTTCTCTAATGGCTTTCATCTGTCACATCAAATCAGATTTACTACTTCTAAATTATTTTTATTTTCTGAAGCAGGCATCTCATACCTTCAAATTGAAGAATATGACACACTTACAGATATGCAGAGAGTGTAGCTGGGACGTGAGAAATCAAAGAGCTACCAAGATGCAGGCAGATATAGGAGCAAGATGTAAGGAACTGCCAACTCCAACTGCCTGTCTGCAAAGGTGGCATAGCCCTATACCTCTTTTGCCCTGCGGCCCTCCTTCATCTGCAGCCTGGATGGACACTGCACAGAGGTGACAACACTGCGCAATGCTGAGAGTCAAGGACAGTTCTTTGATTGTCACTTTATCTGTGCTTGGAATCAGGCCAGTAGGCTGTGTAGTGCTTAGACAGGCTCTGGCTGCAATTGCTCTGACATTTGCTCAGAGGAGACCTCTGTAGGATATGGGAGGGTAGTTCCTCTTGGAGAAAGCCCTACCAGAATGATCTTCTCAAAATACATGTGTCATTGGGCTTATCCTACCAGATGTTTGAATCAGACTTCAGGTGAGCAGGAGCAGATATTCTAGATGATTATTTTCAAAATGGGGAGCTTATAACCTAAGGAAGGCTAGGGAGATTGTGGTAGAATGAAGACACATTTTGAATCCCAGGACTGTAAAAGCAAACAAATATTCCGTTGTGTCCATAAAAAAAATCACATATATTTGCATATCCGGGTCCAACTGAGATACACATGATTGGGCTCGAAAAGAAGTCTAGCATAATTACAAGCAAATAAACAATATTTATTTAGAAAATATCACATGTAATCACCATAACATTTATAAATATGTTAAAGTGGAGGGGCTATGGCTTCATCAGTGAGTACTTGATCTGTAAGCATGAAGACCTGAGTTCAAATCCCTCATGACCGTGTAAAATATCAAGGAATATTGAGTGTGCCTGTAACTCCAATATTGTGGAGAAGCTAGGCATTTCATAAGAGTTCAATGACCAGCCAACCTAGCCTAATCAGTGAGTTCCTGGTTCAGTGAGATACCCTGTCTTAATGCAATAAATTAAAAGAGCAACAGAGGAAGACACTGAAAATACTCCCTTTGGCTCCAGTGCCTGGGGACTGTCATGGAGCTTCCCTTCCCAGCAGGAGCCTAAGAACCCCAGATTCCTGGTCTTCTTTTCCACCAATGGGACCAGGTAAACTGGGCCCTGTATCTGGGCCTGCTTTCCAGTGTTTGGGAACTGCCTGGGGACTGCCACAAAGCCCCCACTCCCGGCAGGACCCTATGTACCCCTAGGCACCACATGCAACCTTTTCAAAAATCGACCAAATAATTGGCTACATATCAAATTTCAACAGGTACAAAAAATTGGAATAACTCCATGCATCTTATCAGACCACCATGAATTAAAATTAAAATTCAACAACAACACAAATTGCAGAATCCCTACAAACTCATGGAAATTGAATAATGCACAATTACACCATTCTTGGGTCAAAGAAGAAATAAAAAAAGAAATTAAAGACTTCCCAGAATTCAATAAGAATGAAGAAACAACATACTCAGACCTATGGGACACTCTGAAATCAGTGCTGCAAGGGAAATTCATAGCAATAAGTGCCCACATGAAGAAGCTGGAGAATAGTTACACTAGAGATTTGACAGCACAGCTGAAAGCTCTACAACAGAAGCAAACTCCCCCAGGAGGAGTAGATGCCAGGAAATAATCAAATTGAGGGATGAAATCAATAAAGTAGAAACTAGGAAAACAATACAAAGAATCAAAGCAACAAAGACTTGGTTCTTTGAGAAAATCAACAAGATAGACAAACCTTTATCCAAATTTACTAAACTGCAGTGTGTGAGCATGCAAATTAACAATATCAGGAATGAAAAGGGGGACATAACAACGGACACTGAGGAAATCCAGAGAATTAGGTCATACTTTGAAAACCTGTACTCCACAAAACTTGAAAATTTAAAGGAAATGGACAATTTTCTGGATACCTATCACTTGCCAAAATTAAATCAAGAACAGATAAGCAATATAAATAGACCTATAACCCCTATGGAAATAGAAGCAGTCATCAAAATCTCCCAACCAAAAAAAAAAAGCCCAGCTCAGACGGCCTCAGTGCAGAATTCTACCAGAAATTCAAAGAACAGCTTATACCAATTCTTCTAAAAGTATTATATGCAATAGAAGCAGAAGGGTCCTGCCAAATTCTTTCTATGAGGCTTCAATAACCTTGATACCTAAGCCACACAAAGACACAACTAAGAAAGAGAACCTCAGACCAATATCCCTCATTAACATTGATGCAAAAATACTCAATAAAATACTGGCAAATTGGATCCAAGAACACATCAAAACAATCATTCACCACAATCAAGTAGGTTTCATCACAGGGATGCAGGGATGGTTCAACATATGAAAATCCATCAATGTAATCCACCATATAAACAAGCTGAAAAACAAAAATCACATTATTATCTCACTAGATGGTGAAAAAGCCTTTGACAAAATCCAACACTCTTCATTATAAACATATTGGAGAGATCCTAGATAACAGGAACATAATGAAAGCTAAATACAGCAAACCAACAGCCAACATCAAACTAAATGGACAGAAAATCAATGTGATTCTGCTAAAATCAGGAACAAGACAAGGCTGTTCACTCTTTCCATACCTTTTCAATATTGTACTTGAATTTCTAGCTAGAGCAATATGGCAATAAAAGGAGATCAAGAGGATAAGAATTGGAAAGGAAGAGGTAAAACTTTCACTATTTGCAGATGATAGGATAGTTTACATAAGTGACCCAAAAATCTCTACCAGAGAACTCTTGCAGCTGATAAACACCTTAAGCAACGTGGCAGGATACAAGATCAATTTAAAAAAATCAGTAGCTCTACTATATACAAAAGATAAAATGGCTAAGAAAGAAATCAGAGAAACATCACCCTTTACAATTGCCACAAACAACATAAAATACCTTGGGGTAACCTTATCAAATAAGTGAAAGAACTATATCGCAAGAACTTTGAGTCTTTAGAGAAATAAATTAAAGAAGACATCAGAAAATGGAAAGATCTCTCATGCTCGTGGATAGGGAGGATCAATGTAGTAAAAATGGCAATCCTGCCAAAAGCAATCTACAGATTCAATGCAATCCCATTAAAATCCCAGCACAGACCTTGAAGGAATAATAATCAATTTTGTATGGAAAAACAAAGAGACCAGGATAGCCAAAACCACCTTATTCAACAAAGAAACATCTGGAGGCATCACCATCCCTGACTTCAAGCTCTATTATAGAGCTATAGTCCTGAAAACAGCTTGGTATTGGCACAAAAATAGACAGGTAGACCAATGGAATTGAATTGAACACCCTGATATTAACCCATACATGTATGAACATCTGATATTTGACAAAGAAGCTAAAACTATACAATGGAAAAAAGAAAGCATCTTCAACAAATGGTGCTGGCATAACTAGATGCTGACATGTAGAAGAATGCAGATAGATCCATGTCTATCGCCATGCACAAAACTCAAGTCCAAATGGATCAAAGATCTCAACATAAATTCAGCCACACTGAACCTCTTGGAAGAGAAAGTAGGTCGTACACTTGAACTAATGATACAGGAAACTGCTTCCTGAATATACCACCAGCAGCATAGAAACTGAGATCAACAATTAATAAATGGGACCTCCTGAAGCTGAGAAGCTTCTGTAAAGCAAAGAACACAGTCAACAACACAAAAAGACAGAGAGCCAATCTCCAAAACATACAAAGAACTCAAGAAGCAAGTATCCAAAACACCATAGGATCCAATTAAAAAGTAGGCTACATAAGTAAATAGAGAATTCTCAATAGAGGTGTCTAAAATGGCTGATGCTCAACATCCCTATCCATCAGGGAAATGCGAATCAAAATAACTCATAGATACCATCTTACTCCTGTCAGAATGGCTAAAATCAAAAACACCAAAGATAGTTTATGTTGGAGAGGATGCGGAGAAGGGGAACATTCCTCCATTGCTGGTGGGAGTGCCAACTCGTACAGGCACTTTGGAAAGCAGTATGGAGATTCCTCAGGAAAATTGGAATCAATCTATCACAAGACCCAGCAATTCCACTCTTAGGCATATATCCAAAGGAGGCAAATTCATACAACAAGGGCATCTGCTCCACTATGTTCATAGCAGCATTATTTGTAATAGCCAGATTTTGGAAGCAACCTAAATGCTCATCAACTGAAGAGTGGATAGAGAAAATGTGGTACATTTACACAATGGAGTACTATTCAGCAGAAAAAAATGGAATCCTGAAATTTGCAAGCAAATGGATGGCACTAGAAGAAACCATCTTGAGTGAAGTAACCCAGTCACAAAAAGAGAAACATGGTATGTACTCACTCATATATGGATTTTAGACATGAATCTGGTGAGTGCCAGCCTACAACCCCACAGCCAGAGAGTCTGGGAAACAGAACCTACACCCTATGTCTAATGGAAGCAGAGGTAGACTCCCACAGCTAAACAGTGAGCTGAACTCAAGTAACCCAGTGACAGAGAGGGAGGACTGGTGAGCAAAGAGTTTAACACTTGGCTGGTTTAACCCCCAGAAGCAGCTGACCTGACAAGGGTTAGCTCTTGAATCCCAGACTAATGGTTGGGAATTCAGCATGGGACTGATTAAGACACCCTAAATGTGGGTGTCAGTGAGGAGGCCTAGACAATCTATGGAGCCTTGGGTAGTAGATCAGTATTTATCCCTGGCATACAAATGGACTTTGGGTGTCCATCCCACAATAAGTGATGCACTCTCACCCTGGACTCTGGGGGGAGTGTCTAGGTCCTGCCCTGGATGAAATGACCAACTCTGGACACCCCAATGGAGGGCCTCACCCTCCCTGGGGAAACAAGGGTGTGTGTGGGGGGGGGCTATAGGCAGGGTGTGGGAGGAGGGGAGGGAAATGGAGAGGGACCTGTGATTGACATGTGAAGCAATCTTGTTTCTAATTTAAATTTAAAAACAACAAAAAAGAGAAAATCCTCCCTTTCAACTCCATATGTATTTGCATGGGTTTGAACACCTGTACAATCGTGCACATACCATATACACACCAAACACAACAGGTATACACAAGTATACATACTCTATATATTATCTATATATATATATACATATATATCCACTCATATACATGTATAAATAAAATTTTATAGCAAAATCTATGAGAATAACTTTAGAAATATTCAGTGTCTTCCCTAACCTTTTCACAACTGAGCATTAACTCAGACATAAGCCTGGAATCTGTATATGCTGGGGCTCTCTGAAGACTGTAAAGATGCAATTTACATCTTATCTATTATATATATGTGTATATATATGTGTGTGTATGCATGTTTATGTGTGTTTGTGTGTGTGTCCAATATGCACATTAAATATTATATAGCATTAAAATAATATTTTGTGCATAGGAGGAAAAATCAATGAGAGAGCAATTAATTTTATTGTCTAATTACTTTAATGATGAGCAGAGGGGCCAGAGAGATGGCTCCTCCATTCAGAGTACTTGCTACTCTCTCAAGGACTGGAGTTTGGATCCCAGAACACATATTAGGTTTAGCTGAGTGATAAGTGAATAGATTCTGATATTTTTTTTTCACCATTTTGTCTAACTTTATATACTATGTAAATCTCTTTATAAACAATGAGCTCAAGACAGACAAATTCTGAGCCGAGGTGTATAAAGGGCATGGGGAAGACATCGACATGAAAGTCCTGCTCAAGATAAGATAATATTGGCAATTGATACCTGTTTGGGGAAGAGGAAGTCAGTCTTAATTAAGGATGCAGCCTCTGGCAGGTTATCCATGCTAGTGTGCGTTTTTTAAAAGGATACCTATTTGTGTGGGGAATGAAGTGTATCTGGATCTCGAAGGAATTGGGGGACTGAATGAATATGATTAAATCACATTGTACAAAATTTTCATAGAACCAACAAAATGATAAAAATTATAACCATGAAACAATGTGTTGTGGTATTACATTTAATAGTATCGACTCCTTAAATTTATAGTTTGTTCTCAAACATCCCCAAATTATTCAGTACTATATTGTACAACCTACATTTCAATCATGCCATGTAAGCAGGCAAGAATAACTCTTATTAGATTTGAAGACTTTGTCCAAATGTACAGTTCGGCCAGGATTTTAATCTACATCTGTGTACCTGCAGTATACAAATAATAGCTAGGATATCCAAAACAATATAAAGGATTGGATCTCTTGCCTTTTCTTCCCTACCATCAACTGTCATCAGCTGGTCATAAGCATTTCTGATTCAATGTACTCTTAGATGAATCCAATAGACAAGCATAATTCTAGAGGATTGGTGTTAAAAACGAGAAATATGTAGTTTGCCTCAACAATACAGAGACCCATACTCAATAATCTTGGTCCTTGAGTACTGAAGATGTTGGTAGAAGAAGCATTTCTATAACAGCATTAGGCTCTTCTAGGAAGCAGAACAACATTGTGAAGGAGGCTGTGGGAAGGATTTTTCTGATTGTAGCTCACTCCAAATTCTCTGTGGTCCCCACTCAGCTTCATATTCTTTACAAGTCATCCTGATTTGTCAATGCTCCTGTTCTTTTATCTTGACAGTCATAATATCTGATACCTGGAGAAGAATGCAAAGGTAAACTTCATAAAATCTAAAATGTATTTCAGAGAAAACGGCTACATTAAAAATAGTAAACAGATCACAATGCAAAACTTCTCTCTGTCTTAGCCTACCTTCTTATAGTTTGGCTGTGAAAGAAAAATTTCTCAAGTGTTGTTTCCAAACCAACTCTAATCTAAAACTGTTGTGAAAATTATGAATCAAACCATGGCATTTTAAGGAATTCACAGTGACTTCCACTCAACAGTTAAATAATGGCAAACCTGGAACCTCTGCTAGACAAAGGCTTGCAGGGAACAAACAGCAGAAATACGGATTTTTTTAAGGAACTGTGGGATTAGGTTCTAGAAGTAAGACCATTTGTGTTGAACCAGATACTCAATGGTTTGTGAAGATTGGGAGGAGGGCAAATGCTTACAACGAAGGAAAAAGATCTGTTGACACTTTCTGGTATAAGTCTATTTATGATGTAGTTGTCTAAGTGGGTGAGAAGTGGGATCATGAGAGATGGAAAGTTGGCTCAAAGCACTAGCTGTTCTTCCATAGGACTTGGGTTTGATTTCCAGCACCCATGTGAGAGGTCACAAACATCAGTAATTTCAGTCCTAGTCCGTCCAGGAGCAGCAGACACATACATGGTATACAAACATGCATGCAGACAAAGCACCCATACATACAAACAATAAATAAATAAAATTAAAAGGAAAATATAAAAACTATTAAAACAAAACAGCAATAAAACTACAAGTAAATGAGCTGGACTCACAGGGATGATGTAAGCTCTGAGGTCCCCCAAAATATGTGTGTAAATCCCCCTTGCTCATGTCAGCTGTTTCTGTGGGTTTCACCAGCCCGGTCTTGACCCCTTTGCTCATCACTCTTCCCTCTCTGCAACTGGGTTCCAGGAGTTCAGTTCAGTGTTTAGCTGTGGGTGTCTGCATCTGCTTGCATCAGCCACTGGATGAAGGCTCTAGGATGGCATATAAGGTAGTTGTCAATCTCATTATTGGGGAAGGGCATGTAAGGTAGCCTCTCCACCACTGCTTAGATTGTCAGTTGGTGTCATCCTTGTAGATCTCTGGAAATCTCACTGGTGCCAGATCTCTCCTCAAACCTATAATGACTCCCTGTATTATTGTATCTCCCATCCTGCTCTCCTCTATTCTTCTCCAGACTCAATGTTCCTGATCCCCATGTCCTCCTTTCCCCTCCTCTTCTCCCCCTTTCTTTCTTCCACCTCACTCTGTTCTCCCCCCATGCTCCCAATTTGCTCAGGAGATCCTGTTCCATTCCCTTCTCTGGGGTACCATGCATATCTCTCATAGGGTCCTCCCTGTTTCCCAGAGTTTGTGGTGGTGGGATTGTAGGCTGGCACTCCTCTTCTCCATGTCTAGAATCCATATATGAGTGAGTACATACCATATTTTTCTTTTTGTGACTGGACCCCAGACTGATGACTAAGAGGACAGTACGGGACTGATCCAGATCCCCTAAATTTCGGTGTCAGTGAGGAGGCCTCAGTAATCTATGGGGCCTCAGGTAGTAAATCAGTATTTATCCCTGGTATATGAATGGACTTTGTGACCCCATTCCAAATTGAGGGATGTGCTCTTAGCCTGGAGACAAGGGGGAGGGCCAGGGCCCTACCCTGGATGATATATATATATATATATATATATATATATATATATATATATATACACACAGACTTTGGATATTCCTCATGGAGGGCCTCACCCCTCACCCTCCCTGAGGAGCAGAGTAGGGATTGGGTGGGGGATTAAGGGGGTTGGTGGGGAGTGGGAGAGGAGGGGAGGGAGGGGAAGCTTGGATTGACTTGTGAAACAAAATTGTTTCAATTTAAATTTAAAGAAAGGAAAAAAAAATGATGTCCCAAGAAGAAAAATCTACTTTGCATTCACATTCCTTCCCATAGCACACGTGTATGATAAGGTCAAAGAGCATCAGAAAGTAAAGGGCAGGCATACAGACAAGATGCGGTAGCTTTTCATTTTGTTAGTAAAAAACGAGAAAACAAAAATTACAATAAGATAAATACAATGGTATGCACCTAGATTCATGAGCATAAACTGAGTGTTAGTAAAAGGTGCTCCTGCATTAAGAACCATTGTGTGAATGTGTAAAGAGCTTTGGATCCCTGGAGAACATTATCTTCTCAGTAAATGTCAGGAGTGATGGCACTCTCTGTAATGACAACCACATGAAAACTGGGGCAAATAAATGGACTCTAGAGAATACCCAATTAAGTAAATACTAGGGAAATATAGCAGTCTTAGAGAAAGAATATCTTCTAGTTTATTCCAGTGTATCTCTAGGCAGTACAACTCAAGAAGACATGAATTGGTTGGTATTTTTCTCTTTGCTGCTTCATAGGGAAAAATGGAATTCTCCCATTATATAGTTGTAAATGGTGCTAATTTGCTTTAAAGATAATTAAATGTAACATTATAATCTTCAGTTTCTTTTTCCTTAGAATTCTTAGGAAACCTTAGGTCCCATCTGCTATCCCCAGATTCATTGTCATTCTTGAGTTGATTTCCACCTACAAAGAAAAAAATAGCTGATTAAAAGTTGCTGTTCCCCTTCATTTCCTTTTCAGCAATTTGCCAATTAACCAAATGGCCGATCTTCTTTTTTCTGCTGAACCAGCATCCATGATATTCTGCAGGTGCCTTTCCATCAATTTAATGTACTTGGGTTTCCAGCTGGGTAACGATAAGCCCCCATTACTACCACTGTGGATTTCTTTATTTATGTACTGCTGAAACACCTCTTTCTTAATTTCACAGTCCACTGTCACTCTCTGGATTTAATACTTTGAAATTTTCTCTTCAGTTAATTTTCTAAAATATTGCTTTTTTCTTTCCACACAGCAACTTCATAAAATTCCCGACACTGGTATAATCTTAACTTTTTAAGTGCATCTCTTCCTTCAATGTCTCATGAATCTACTGTCTCTTAAAATGCTTTTTAAATGCTTAGTAGTTTCTTATACAGGGTTATACAGGGTTCAGAAAATATGTGTCCTTAGACAACGTGTTATGTATTGGATTGACATTCAATTTTCCATCTGTACATAGCAATTTTGGTAAACAAAGTGACAAATGACCCCCAAATTTAAGAGAAATTCTATTATAAAATATGAGATAATACATACTTTAAAATTATTTTTTAAAATCTTGCCCAGTACAATAACACTGAGTTAGCCAGAGGCCAGGATTTCAGGTTCTTGTTTTGACTCCAGACTCCTCCAGATTGCTCTGTTATTCAGTTTGAAGAACAAGTCAGTTAACATGTGTGAGCGTCATCTGCCAAGGAAGGAGATATGTTCAAATTTCTTTTTGAAGACTCTGTGAGGTGTCAGATAAATATGCTATGTTTTAAACATTCATTATTAAAGGTCATTACTATAATCAGAAATGTGGCATATTCAAAGATTTCACTCACACATTCTTCAGATGTGCAAAGAGAAGAAAACCCCTGTTTGTTAGCAACTGATATCTACTTATCCCAGAGTCTCCATTCTACTGAGAAATGGAGGCAGCTGCAGAGGGAATACAGACAATTTGGACACTAAATAAATCCCCCAAAGCTTTTCTCTCCACTAAAAATTAAGTGGTCTCTTTGGCATGACGTTCTTTTTCTAAGAATTCTGCCTTTTGCATTATTTCTTCTTTTCCTCATAATGTTACAAGATACATAGCTTGATATAGATAGAAGAGGGGAGAAAAGTACTTTGTTAGGCAAAAAGTAATAGGCTTTCAGAGATAGCTAGATAATCTTCATAGCCTTTAAGTTTGCAAAGGATATATAGAATTCAAGTATATTCAAGTTTGCTAATGTACTGATCTTGAAACGGACTGGTTGTCAAGGATTACTGGAGATGGTTCATGTACTCACCCTATGAATTAAGAGCAAACCAGGAAAGTAAATGATATGTACAAGGGAGGAAGTTTATGTGTAGTATGTCTACTTTTAAGTTTTTATTTATTTATTATTATTGTTTGTTTGCTTGAGCACGGATGTGTATTCATGTGCATTGTATGTGGGGGGTGTCTAGGTTAAAGGGAAACTTGGAAAATTCAGTTCTTCATATGATGTGAATTCCTGGATTGCACTCAGCTTTTCAGTCTTGGTGACAAGCACCTTTAACCAGTGAACGAACTTGCCTACCTTATCTATGGTATGAAGATGGAAGAAAACCATGAGGCACAGCATGGTTATGGTCTCTCAACAGTCTAACATGCCAGAGCATGGGTTCTCATGTAGCACCTCCAGAAGAGGATAGCTGTGTTGATAAATTAATCAGGCTTGGCCCTGACTTGGTGAAAACCTCTTAAGACATCTAAACCCAAGAATTAGAAGATAATAAATGTGCCCTGTTTTAAACCTTTGTTTCAAGATCCAGGGAGACCAGGAGACCAGTTGTTCTGTCAGGACCAGGTACAACAGGCCCTGCATCCAGGCCTGTGTTCCAGTGCCTGGGGATTGCCTGGGAACTGCACAGAGCTTTCAAGTCTGGCAAAAGCCAGGCGCCCCAGATTCCAGGCCTTGTCTTCCACCAGCAAAACCAGGAAACCAGCAGATCCAACAAAGGGACCAGGGGACCAGGTGGGAAGCTAAGCACCCCTGGTCTCCTTCTCCAAACACAGGACCAGAGCAAGGATGAGGAATAAAAGAACTACCAAATTATTGGACTCGGTAGCAACCACCAAAAGGGAACTCTGGTCCCCTAACAACCATACCAGTAAGGGGCTCTTTCTGCACACACTAGAAGAAGAGATGGGAAAGAGACAATACAAAAACACACTCAGCAACAGAAAAACAAATATGACACTGCCAGATTCTAGAGACTCCACACCAACAAGAATCCAACATTCCTATGCAAATGAAGCATAAGAGAATGACCTTAAAACCACCTTCATGAAAATGATAGAGGCCCTAAAAGAGGGTATAGGGAATCCCTCAAAGAAATGGATGAAAAAACAAACCAAAAAATGCAAGAAATGGAAGAAAAAACTAACCAAAACAGGCAGGAAATGGAAGAAGAAACAAGGTAAAAAATGCAAGAAATGGAAGAAAGGACAAACCAAAAATGCAGGAAATGGAAGAAAAAGTAAACCAAAAAATGCAAGAAATAGGAGAAAGGACAAACCAAAAAATGCAAGAAATGGAAGACAGTACAAACCAAAAAATTCATAAAATGCTACAAATGGACGAAAAGGTAAACCAAAAATTGCAAGAAACAATGCAAACAGTGCAAGGGTTGAAAACTGAAATAGAGACAATAAAGAAAAACACAATCTGAAGAAAGGCTGGAAATAGAAAAGCTGGGCAAATGGTCAGGTACTACTGATACAAACCTTACCAAAAGAATATAAGAGATGGAAGAAAGAATCTCAGGTGTTGAGATATACTAGGAGAAATGGATTCATCAACCAAAGAAGATCTTAAGTCCAACAAATCCTTAACACAAAACATCCAGGAAATATGGGACACCATGAAAAGACCAAGCCTAAGAATAATAGGTATAGAAGAAGGTGAAGAAGACCACCTCAAGAAGCAGAAAACATATTCAACAAAATCATAGAAGAAAACTTTCTCAACCTTAAGAAAGACATGCCAATGAAGGTACAAGAAGCTTACAGAACACCAAATAGAGTAGATCACAAAAAAGTCCCCTTGCCACATAATAATCAAGACCCCAAATATACAGAATAAAGAAAGAATATTAAGAGCAGCTAAGTAAAAAGGCAAAGTAACATATAAAGGCAAACCTATCAGAATTATACCTGACGTCTCCATGGAAACTCTGAAAACCAGAAGGTCCTGGATAGATATTCTACCAACACTAAGAGACCATGGATGCCAGCCCAGACTACTATACCTGGCAAAGTTCTCAATCACTATAGATGGAGAAAAGAAGATATTCCATGTCAAAACTAGATTCAAGCAATACGTATCCACTAACCCAGCCCTACAGAAAGTTTTGGAAGGAAAACTCCAACCTAAGGAAGTTAACTACAACCAGAAAAACATAGGCATTAGATAATCTCTCTCTACCAACAGCCAAAAGAACAAAGGGGTGAAATTCCACACATAATTCCACCACCACCAACTATTCCAAATCAAAGAAGAATGAGCAATCAATGGTCATTAATGGTCAACGTTAATGGCCTTAACTCAACATAAAAAGACACAGGCTAGCAGAATGGATTCGAAGACAGAACCCATCCATCTGCTGCATACAAGAAACACACCGCCTAAGAGTTAAAGGTTGGGAAAAGATTTTCCAATCAAATGGACCCAAAAAGCATGCAGGGGTAGCAATCTAATATCTAACAAATTAGACTTTAAAATAAAATCAATCAAAAGAGATGAAGGTAGTCATTACATACTCATCACAGGCGAAATCCACCAAGATGAAGTGTCTATCCTGAACATCTATGCCCTAAATATAAAGGCATCCACATTCTTAAAAGAAACATTAATAAAACTTAAATCACATATAAAGCCCCACACACTTATAGTGGGAGATTTCAACACACCACTCTCACCACTAGACAGGAATACCAGACAGAAACTCAACAAAGAAGCAAAGGGTCTAATAGAAGTAATGAACCAACTGGGATTAACAGACATCAATAGAACATTTCATCCACATAAAAAAGAATATACCTTCTTCTCACCACCACATGGAACCTTCTCAAAAATCAACCATATTCTTGGCAACACATCAAACCTCAGCAGCTTATCAGACCACCATTCTTTAAAATTAGAATTCAACAATACAAATTGCAGAAAACCTACAAACTCATAGAAATTGAATAATGCACAACTGCACGATTCCTGGGTCAATGAAGAAATAACAAAAGAAATTACAGACTTCCTAGAATTCAATGAGAATGAAGACATAACATACCCAAACCTATGGGACACTTTGAAAGCAGTGCTACGGGGGAAGTTCATAGCACTAAGTGCCCACATAAAGAAACTGGAGAATAGTTATACTAAAGAATTAACAGCATGGCTGAAAGCTCTAGAACACAAAGAAGCAAACTCCCCCAGGAGAAGTAGATGCCAGGAATTAATCAAATTGAGGGCTGAAATCAATAAAGTAGAAACTAGGAAAACAATACAAAGAATCAATGCAATGAAGTGTCGGTTCCTTGAGAAAATCAACAAGATAGACAAACCTTTGTCCAAACTTACCAAACAGAAGAGTGTGAACATGCAAATTAACTAAATCAGAAATGAAAAGGGGGACATAACAACGGACTCTGAGGAAATTCAGAGAATCATCAGGTCATACTTTGAAAACCTGTACTCCACAAAATTCAAAAATTTAAAGGCAATGGACAACTTCCTGGATAGCTATCACTTGCCAAAATTAAATCAAGAACAGATAAGCAACATAAATAGACCTATAACCCCTATGGAAATAGAAGCAGTTATCAAAAGTCTCCCAACCAAACAAAGCCCAGGTCCAGATGGCCTCAGTGCAAAATTCTACCAGAAATTCAAAGAACAGATAATACCAATTCTTCTCAAAGTATTCCACACAATAGAAACAGAAGGGTCTTTGCCAAACTCTTTCTATGAGGCTTAAATAACCTTGATCCCCAAGCCACACAAAGACACAACTAAGAAAGAGAACTTCAGACCAATATCCCTCATTAACATTGATGCAAAAATACTCAATAAAATACTGGCAAATCGGATCCAAGAACACATCAAAACAATCATTCACCACGATCAAGTAGGTTTCATCCCAGGGACGCAGGGATGGTTCAACAGAGGGAAATCCATCAATGTAATCCACCATATAAACAAGCTGAAAAACAAAAATAACATGATCATCTCACTAGATGCTGAAAAGGCCTTTGACAAAATCCAACACCCCTTCATGATAAAGGTATTGGAGAGATCTGGGATAACAGGAACATACCTAAACATAATAAAAGCTAAATACAGCAAACCAACAGCCAACATCAAACTAAATGGACAGAAACTCAATGTAATTCCTCTTAAATAAGGAACAAGAAAAGGCTGTCTACTCTCTCCATACGACAACAAAAGGGGATCAAGGGAATACAGATTGGGAAGTAAGAGGTCACACTGTAACTATTTGCAGATGATATGATAGTTCACATAAATGACCCAAAGAACTCTACCAGGGAACTCTTACAGCTGATTAACACCTTCAACAAACTGGCAGGCTATAAGATCAACTCAAGAAAATCAGTAGCTCTAATATATACAGAAGATAAAATGGCTAAGAAAGAAATCAGAGAAACATCACCCTTTACAATTGCCACAAACAACATAAAATACCTTGGGGTAATGCTAATCAAACAAGTGAAATACCTGTATCACAAGAACTTTGAATCTTTAAAGAAAGAAATTAAAGGAGCCCTCATAAAATGGAAAGATCTCCCATTCTTTTGGATAGGTGGGATCAATGTAATAAAAATGGCAATCCTGCCAAAAGCAATCTACAGATTCAATGCAATCTCCATTAAAATCCCAGCACAATTCTTCACAGACCTTGAAAAAACAATAATCAATTTTGTATGGAAAAACAAAAGACCCAGGATAGCCAAAACAACCCTGTTCAACAAGGCAACGTCCAGAGGCATCACCATCCCTGACTTTAAGCTCTATTATAGAGCTATAATCCTGAAAACAGCTTGGTATTGGCACAAAAATAGACAGGTAGACCAATGGAATTGAATTGAAAACCCTGATATTAACCCACACACATATGAACATCTGATCTTTGACAAAGAAACTAAAACTATACAATGGAAAAAAGAAAGCATCTTCAACAAATGGTGCTGGAATAACTGGAGACTGGCATGTAGAAGAACGCGGATCGATCCATGTTTATCACCATTCACAAAACTTAAGTCCAAATGGATCAAAGATCTCAACATACGTCAAGCCACACTGAACCTCTTAGAAGAGAAAGTGGGTGGTACCCTTGAACGAATTGGTACAGGAGACAGCTTCCTGAACATAATGCCAGTAGCACAGACAGTGAGATCAACAATTAATAAACAGGACCTCCTGAAACTAAGAAGCTTCTGTAAGGCAAAGGACACAGTCATCAAGACAAAAAGGCAGCCCACAGAATGAGAAAAAATAGTCACTAACCCACATCTGACAGAGGGTTGATCTCCAAAATTTACGAAGAAGTCAAGAAGCAAATCTCTAAAACACCAAAGATCCAATTAAAAAAATGGGCTGCAGAACCAAATAGAGAATTTTCAATAGAGGTGTCTAAAATGGCTGAGAAGCACTTGAGAAAGTGCTCAACATCCTTAGCTATCTGGGAAATGCAAATGAAAACAACTCACTCCTGTCAGAATGGCTAAAATCAAAAACACCAACGACAATTTATGCTGGAGAAGATGTAGTAAAAGGGGAACACTCCTCCATTGCTGGTGGGAGTGCCAACTTGTTCAGCTACTTTGGAAATCAGTATGGAGATTCCTCAGAAAAATGGGAATAAACTTACCACAAGACACAGCAACTCCACTCTGAGGCATATATCCAAAAGATGCCCATTCATACAATTAGGATGTCTGCTCCACTATGTTCATAGCAGCATTATTTGTAATAGCCAGATTTTGGAAGCAACCTAAATGCTCATCAACTGAAGAGTGGATAGAGAAAATGTGGTACATTTACACAATGGAGTATTACTCAGCAGAAAAAAACAATGGAATCCTGAAATTTGTAGGCAAATGGATGACACTAGAAGAAATCATCCTGAGTGAGGTAACCCAGTCACAAAAAGAGAAACATGGTATATACTCTCTCATGTATGGATTTTAGACATAGATCTGGGGAGTGCCAGCCCACAATCCCATGGCCAGAGAGTCTGGGAAACAGAACCTTCATTCAGTGGCTGATGGAATAAGAGGCAGGCTCCCACGGCTAAGCACTGAGATGAACCCAAGAAAGACAGTAACAGAGAGGGAGGACTGATGACCAAAGGGATTAAGACTGGGCTGGTTTAACCCCCAGAAACAGCTGACCTGACAAGGGTTAGCTCTTGAATCCCAGGCTGATGCCTGGGAATCCAGCATGGTATTGATCAAGACCCCCTGTATATGGGTGTCAGTGAGGAGGCCTAGGTAATCTAATGAGCCTTGGGCAGTAGATCAGTTTTTATCCCAAGTATTCAAATGGACTTTGGACTCCCATCCAACAATGTGAGGTGCTCTCTCACCCTGAACTCTTGGGGGAGGGTCTAGGCCCTGCCCTGGATGAAATGACACCCTCAAGGAGGGCCTCACCCTCCTTGGGTATATGAGGGGATACTGGGGGTGTTTGGAGGGAGGGTAGGGGAGGAGGGGAGGGAAATAGAAAGGGACCTGGAACTGACTTGTGAAGCAACCTTTTTTTTAATTTAAATTTAAAACTAAATAAAAAATAAAACCATTGTTTCATTGTTTTTGTTTGTTTATTTTTGCAACTTGTTACTTCATGGCAGAAAGACTACACTGATATCAGGCTATTCCTTGTTCTACTGAATAGTCTGTACCTTGTCCTATATTCCATTTTACAAGTAGCTCTTGACCCCATTTTGTGTGAGAAGAATGACTGCAGCCCATTGGTGGACTGGTAACTGTACCAGACATCCAGTAAAGACTGATAAATGGCTTATTCTTGGGGGTAGAAAGGAAGCTACCCTATAAGTTATTGGGTTAAAATGACACACCAATGCCACATAGATATTTTAAAATTCATATCATAAAGATAATGCCCATGAAATTATTAGACATATCAGACAAAGGAAATGTTACAGAACTTAGAAATGCAGAAGGTAGGTTTGATTTTTCACTTTTCCGTATCCCAAATGAGCATATCCTTCTTGAAAATGAGTCCTGAGAATGTCCCTGTAACTGAGAGACTCCTGGAAACCTAGTGAATTGGTCAGTGGATTACCAGTTCCTCCTGTGCCATGTGTCCATCGAATTAAGCCATATCTACACTTAGGTGGTTACCTTCAGTAATATCTCACTCCTGGGGCCCTCCCTATTCCTGCTCTGCAGAAACTGCCTTCTCTATTTAAGTCCCTCCTATATGTACCTATAAAATACTTCTTCCTAAAACTTATACTCTGTGGTCTTTAAATTCAAGGTACAGTAACATGCAAGGCACTGATTCATGTTGGATTTGGTGACTGTTGGATATTATGGGACACTAGTTATGATGTGGTACATTTACACAATGGAGTACTACTCAGTGCAAAAATGCAATGGAATCTTGAAATTCCAAGGCAAATGGAAGACACTAGAGGAAACCATCCTGAGTGAGGTAACCCAGACACAAAAAGACAAACATGGTATGTACTCACTCATATATGGATTTTAGATATGGATCAAGGGAGTCTCAGCCTACAATCCCAGGGCCAATGAGTCTGGGAAACAGGGAGGTTACCAAGAGAGATGCCTGATACCCTGGAGAAGCAGAATGAGGTAAGATATCCTGAGCAGATTGGGAACATCAGGGGAGGGGAGAAGGAGCCAGGAAATAGAGAGGGGTATAAAAGGAGGGAAGAAGAAGGTATGGGGGAGCAGGAAGGTTGCGTCAGGGTAAGAATA
The DNA here is from genome assembly GCF_017639785.1 of Mesocricetus auratus. NCBI lineage: Eukaryota > Metazoa > Chordata > Mammalia > Rodentia > Cricetidae > Mesocricetus > Mesocricetus auratus. The sequence continues at coordinate 69,994,676 of NW_024429195.1, forward strand.
GAGGAGAGCAGGATGAGAGATACCACAATAGATTGAGTCATTATAGGCTTGAAGAGAGAGCTGACACTAGTGAGATCTTCAGAGATCTACAAGGATAATACCAACTGTCAAACTAAGCAATAGTGGAGAGACTACGTTAAATGCCCCTCCTTGATGACTACCTTATATGCCATCCTAGAACCTTCATCCAGTAACTGATGGAAGCAGAGACAGATACCCACAGCTAAACACTGAGCTGAACTCCTGGAACCTAGTGACAGAGATGGAGGAGTCATGAACAAAGGGGTCAAGACCATGATGGTGAAACCCACAAAGACAGCTGACCGGATAAGGGGGGAGCTCTTGAATCCCAGATTGATGGCTGAGAGGCCAACAGGGGACTGAGCCAGACTCCATGAAAGTAGTGTCAGTGAGGAGGCCACAGAGATCAGTGTTTACCATGGTGTATGAATGATCTTTGGGAGCCCATTCCAAATAGAGGGATGCTGTCTCAGCCTGGAGACATGGGGAAGGGCCTAGGTGCTGCCCTAGATGAAATGACAGACTTTGGAGCTCCCCCCCAAGGAGGTCCTCACCCTCCCTGGAGAATGATGTGGGGATTGGGTGGGGGGCTGGGAGGGCTGGTGGAGGGAAAAGTGAGGATGGGTGGGAGAGGGAGCTGGGATTGACATGTGAAGTATTCATGTTTCTAATTTAAATAAAAACATTACAAAAAAAGAGCCAAGAAGCCCTCCCTGTAATTCTCAGAGACATCCTACTTTCCCCATACAAGTTCCATTTAAAAGTTAAGCAGATTCTATTTGATCTATGTTTCTTAACCAAGGAAGGCAGGGCACAGAGTTCTGTCCACTTCCTGAGTCACTGTTTGATTTTTTTTTATTTATGTGATGTTCTAAACTTGGATAAATGTGCTTGCAATATGAACTTTGTTTCCATTATATCTGATTCTTTACTTTCTGATTACAGATAGTGAAATCTGTGTTTTCATAGACAAACTTGAATGCTGATATGTTAAAGGCAGTTAACGTACCTTATAATATTCTTTTAACTAGAGTCTGACTTTAAAAACCATTGCTTTAATGTTGGTTTTATTGTGTTGAATGATTCTGACCCTTAAGAAACAGATGCTTCCATTCATGGAGATGATCAAATCAACAAAACAGAGAAAGGTTCTGGAATATATATCAGATACCAATTAATTAGTGGAGACACTAGTGGATGCTATTATTTAAATGAACATATATCATTAAAATATGTGTTTGTGATATATGTATATATATGACAAATATAAGACACACACACAATATATACATATATATACACACATTGTGTGTGTATATATATATATATTGTGTGTGTGTGTGTGTGTGTGTATAAATTTAGACAGGGTCATGTTATTTTACCAAGGGTAAACCTGAAATAGATTTAATCTATACTCGTGCATCATCCCCCTGATTTTAGAAATAACTGGGGCAACAGGCACATAACACCATGACAGACTTATTGCAACTTAAAATGTCTTAGGGTTTTGATTTTTAAATTGAGTGTATGTATAATGAGTGTTTTGAGTGTGTATGTCTTTGTGTTGGTATGTACATGTGAGTGGAGTTACCAATAGTGGCCAGATTCCCCTGGAATTAGAGTAACAAGAAGCTGTTAGCTGACCAATATGAGATAGGGAGCAGAATCACATCCTCTTCAAAAGCAGTGTGCATTCTTAACCACTGAGTTATTGCCACAGTCCAGATGCTCCAGCTTTAAATTGGGAAACGCAGGCACCTTTATTAAAATTGGGTTATACATAATATCCACTGCAGCTTTGTTGTGCCCATTTCTTAAGATCATGGGTTAAAGCCTTTAATCCCAGTACTTGGGAGGCAGAGGCAGGCAGATTTCTGTGAGTTCGAGGCCAACCTGGTCTAGAAGTTCCAGGACAGTCTCCAAAACAATACAGAGAAATCCTGTCTCAACAAACAAACAAAAAACAAACCATGGGTTAAACTGATTGTAGGCAATTCATTCAGATCAGGATGGGACAGTTATTCTGGCACTCGGGAGTCACAGAATACTGAGTGTTACACAGTTCAGATGGAATGGAATCCTGGAGCTCCGGAGCAGGAAGCTTAGCTGCTTACAGCCTTGCCTCAGGGAAAGGCTTCTCGGGTGTATCAGCTCCGCTCCGGGGAGGGTTTTCCAGCTGTGGATGTTGGCCCAGTATAGCAGTTTTGCTCTGGCAGGAGGTTACCTGGGCGAAATTGCTACAGTTCAGCTCTGCTCCTGGGAGTATAACAACTCTGCTCTGCCAAAGGAAGTTTCCCCAGCAGAAGTGTTACAGCCCTGCTTGCTCTGCTCTGCCCAGGGTTGCCTCTGCCACAAAAGAAGATCTTCACCCAAAGCTCTGGCAGAGGGCAGGCACTCTCCTGCATTCTTCCCTCCCAACAAACCCCTTCGATGAGCTGTGTGTGTGTGTGTGTGTGTGTGTGTGTGTGTGTGTGTGAATTTCCTGCTAAGCCATGTTATATAATAATTAGTGGTTCAATTGCTCATATATGTTCCACTAGACTGAACCATCACTATTAGTTAAAGGGACATTACAATTCAGGGATTAAGTATTTTAGTTCTGGCTTTAAATCCCAGCTCCACAACTTAGTAGTTTTATGATTTGGAACAGGTCATATAACCTGTCTTGCCTCAGGATTTTATCTGGCATATAAAATGGATAGCGCTGCCTCATAGGGTATTCAGGACATTATTTTTTTTAATTACAACAACTTGCACATGATAAGCCTTCAGTATGTGAGAGTGTATTATTAAACCAACGTTATTAATATTGCCAAGAGTAAAGACACTTCATGGAATATCTTTTGGGAAAAAATGATTTCACAATGAAATCTATAACCAAATAAATAAACTTCTCCTAAAATGGGCATTTTTTGCAATAAATATGGCTATAATGGTGCAATATTACTTCTTGTTTTTCTTCAGAATCCCAAAGCCACTTGGGATTCGAACGTAACTACATAAAAATTGGTGTAGAAGAACAGGTCATTTGCCTCCAATAATACTATAAATATACAAACAAGTAACATTAAACAGACTGGACAGATTATCTTTTGGGATATATATGTACACACATATACACATAAGCATGTAACAACAATAAAGGAAAAAAGAGGCATGAATTTCAAAGATAGTAAGAGATCCATACTGAGAGGTGTGAAAGGAGGAAAGTGAAGGGAGAATTGGTGTTAATTACACTATAATCTCAAAATTAAAAAAAGTTAAAAAATACAAATTGTCCCATTTTATAGTATCTGAAAGGCCTTATATCAGTTTTTTTCTTTTTTAAAACCTCAACATTTTTTTATTACTTTAATTTTAAATAGCTTGCTTCACATGTCAATCCCAGTTCCCTCTCCCTCTCTTCCTTCCCGCAACATTACTTCTGATCTGTTGAGAAGTCAACCCACTGGATTCAACTGCTGCTGCTATGAAACGTTAATTCTATTGAAATGAAGAAGTGGGCATGACAGGGAAACAGTAAAAACCCATGGTGCACCTGTCCCAGTCTTCCACGCCAGTCTTGTTCTCTCTAACGCTCCTTAGCAGGAGGAGGGATGCACTTTATAGAGGAAAATCCAGAGAATACTGAGTGAATGAATGGTTGGCTCAGCATTGAAATACAATGGTTAGTACCTCAGCTTAGACATGATTTTAGCTATAATTATAAAATTAACAGTAAAAGGTATAAAATAATCATTAAAATTATAAAAATACCAAAATATAAACATTAGGATCTTTTTAAATTGAAGATAGATTTCTCTTTCATAAAATACATACAACCACAGTTTCCTCTCAATGGACTCCTGAGAGTTTCCTCCTGTCTTTTCTCTTCCCCGGATCTTCTTCCCCTTATATTTCCTTTCCAGAAAAGAGCAGACCTCCAAGAGTGAATAATAAAACACGACAAAACAAGGTACGATAAGACAAGGCAAAAGTCATCATATTGAGGCTGGAAAGGCAACCCAATAGGAGGAAAGAAGTCCCAAGAGCAGACAAAAGAGTCAGAGTTACACCAGTTCTACTATTAGGAGATCATAGAAACAACAAGCTAAATATTAAGATCCTGATGAAGAAGTCACAGAAAGATTCTTAGTATACCTCACATTATTTTCTGTGTATTGATGAACATTGGATATATTTAAGTTTAGCTCCTGGGACAATGTATTCCTGGTAAAGCATTTATACCCATTTTCTATAACTAGCAATCAGAATGACTAAGAAAATGATTATATAAAGATGGTTTTCAGGAAATTGAGCTTTGTAAATTCACCTATTGTCTGTTAGCTACAACCATAATTTTGATCATTGTCATTGTTACCATTAAGAAGACAGAGTGTGTGGACTGACAAAACATTCCTACAATCAATGTGAATTTCTCCTATATCCAGTAACTACCCTCTATCATAAACTTCATCTGTGATTTTTGCTCCATACAAGTAACTATCTTTGTGAATGCTAACTCTTCCCCACCTTGTTCTCTGAAGATTTCCCAGAATCCCTTTGACAGAGTGAATCATTTCTCCCTTTATATTCCCCACTGTACACTGTACATCTTTTATGTTTCTATTTATAAGATGCTACTAAAACATGTGATTTCATTTTTTTCTTTCAAGGTTGCTAGATGTTGTTGTCAGTAGTGTTTTTGTTTTAATTTCTAATCAAAAGCATGAGAATTCTAATGTAACAGAATCTCAACAAACATTTATTGAGAAGATATTTTTTAACTGCAAGTACTTCTTGAAATTTATACAAGTAGCTGTCATATAAAATACTCTGTTAGCCCACTACATGGGTAAACAAATTGGCAGCTGTGTAAGCCCAATCCAGCTGCTTCTTGGTTTCATCAATAATCATTCCTTGAAATACAGTCACACTTCATTCTTTGTGCATTTGAAGAAAATTAGATTTGACTTTTTTAGCATTATCATTAGAAGAAAAGAGTCAGATCATCATAGGCATTCTGCTAAATTAACTTAAAACACCTCCATGTGAGATTCCACATCTCTTTCCTTCCATAAAGAAGTGCTTGCATCTTTATTTTATATGCTGTTTTATGACATAATTCCCCATCTGAAAAAAAGGAAGTCCATTTCTTCCACTATGCAAATCAGAACTAACTTAACATTTCTTCACCATTCTTCTTTCTGGTAGGCCGGCTCTCATGTAGTAATTTCACTTCTCCAGAATAGTCACTCAAATCATTACACTCTCATGACCCATCCTCAAATATGCTACAGTAAATTACTTGAAAGCTGGAAACTGCCATAAACACTGCAGGATATTAGTTGCTTCAGGAGAAGCCACAGCTTTGGGATGCTCTTTTGTGATAAAAGAAGTAGTAGCCTTCCCAATGCAAAGTGATCTGTGCTTGCTACTCTCATTTTAATTGCCATTGACCCTGGGCTACAAATCCAAAGAAATAGCCTAAAGATTAACTGTAGCTCTGTCACATTTTTCTCTTCATCTTACTATCAAAACTTTTTACCATGAGGCCTTCTCATTTGAGCTCTAATATATATAAATAAACTGTTACTGTTCGGATCCACAGTATCTGCTTTGGTCAAGATTTTCCTCTGAAGCAGAACAAATGTATGTAAGTATACATGTGGATAGATGTTTAGGAGGTTTGTTATAGAAAATGGCTTACTTATTCATGGAGGGCAAGACATCCTGTTGCATGTTGTTTGAAAGGTGAAGAACTGGGAAATTGGATAATATAATATGTTGTAAATCTGATGACCTAAAACCCAGGAGATCCAGTGACTTCAGTTATGTGGTTCAAAGTCCCTGGAGCTTCCTGCTGTCCAATGGCAGAAGATGAATGCACCAGTTCAGGAAGAGGATTGCTCTTTTCTCTTGCATTTCCTCCCCATAGGAGCTCTTTTCAAGCAATGTATTTTTTGTCATCAAAAGGAATTAAATTTTAATGTCTAGAAAACATTATGTAGGGTCTAGGAGAATGTGTCAACTCCTCTGCACCCAAGAACCAGAGCATTCTGTAGAGTTTAAAGTCATGTGTATTAGGAATGAGTTGTTTTTGTCTTTACAGTATTTCAGTTCTTATGAATTCTGAAATGCATGGGGCATAGAATACCTAGGATGCTGGACAATTCACAGGAACTTTCTGGATTTCAGTTTCCTTGTACATGGAATGAAAGGGATTTAGTTGCAAGTGATTATCAACAGCCTTAGCTGTCCAGTATAATCCAAACCGGCCAAAACATCTCTAAATTAACACAATCCCACATGATTCAAAGATGCTGGCACTCCCTCCTACTCACTATGTGGTATCACTGGGGTGGTAAACTACAAAAAACTCATGTGTCAGGAAGAAAAATCCTAGTGAATTTGGTTCCATCACCACTTTGAAGAAAATCCACAATGGCACAGGTAAAAATGCAGATTGTACTGGGCAAGAGAGCAAACTTGAACAGATGCTGCATAAATATCAAACTCTGAGGGGAGAAAACAGAGGGAACCTGTGAAATAAACAAAGATGTGTAGTCCAAAGCTAAAAACGCAGATAGGAAGGAAAATACTTTAAGAAAAATAAGTGAACAGATAATATATTTCAGGCACAAGAAGCAGCACAAAGTTTGGGTAAGAGATATTGACAAATATGTTGGTAGTACATTAATTCAAGATTCAGTGTCATCCAATTTGACTGGGGTTATATTACAACTTTGTCAACAAGTATGTTTGTCTCCCTGCTGTCTGCTGTGCATCTCACTTTGGCTTTTACATGTTAGGAAGGTATGAAATATTTCTGGAGGTTTTTTTATGTGCTATGAATTGTGTCTTATGCTAGACAGCTAGATAGTAGATAGATGGATAGATATATGGATAGATAGATGATTGATGGATAAGCAGATAGATGATAGATAGATAGATAGATAGAGATAGATGATAGATAGAGTTGAAATTTCACTGCAGTTTCAGAAGTATCAAAAGATGTAGGTTGAAATGCTTAACATTTTCCATGAAAAGAACTCTGAAGTTTTCTAAAATTTTGGCAGTATGAAATGCTATACTAATAATAAGAAACCAGGTTAAGAAGTTAAATTTGACTTTGTCTGACTTCTTTCTCTACACTCAATAACTTTCACTAAAATGGAGATATTGTCACTGCTTCTTGGTTAATTTCCATTTTCTGAATTAGTGAAACAAATTTATCTTAGATCTTTCTCCTAGCAATTTAATATAAATCATAATCTTGCACAGTTGGCAGCAGTGGTATTTTAATTAGAAATATTTTTAACTTCTTAGTGAAATATAAAACTAGTATTAAAGTAATGGTGCATTTGAACATTTAAGTCTGGTGACTTTTACCTCCATAGGATTGGATGCAAATGGAGAAAAATGTAACATTGGTTTCTTGAACCTGTCTGGACATGAAAACTTAAGACACTTGCTTACAAATATATAGAAAGATAAAGAGTACAGAATATGTGTTCCCTATTCTCCATTGCTTGGTGTTTATTACCAAAGGTATAACAAACTTAATAAAATGTCTTTTTAATCAAAGAAAAAGATGAGAATTTTGGGTAAAATATTCAAACTTAAAGTCTACACTAAATCACTGCTCCTAATAAAACTAATTGATTTCAGATAATTCTGTAACATTAAAGAACTTTTCAGAGCCTTGTCAGTGGCTTCAGCTTTGTTGTATTTAATTCTGCTTTCAATGAACAATTGACAAAATCATGCATATTAAGGTACAATATACCTTTTCTACAGCACCAGCATGTGAGTTTAGTACACTATTGGTTTGTGGTTAATCTCACATCTTCTGTACCTTGTTTGGACTAATGCCTGCTGCATATTAACACCCATGAAATGCATTGAATGAAAGAAGTTTCAAACTCATTTTTTCCTCTGAATTACTAGATGAATATAAGATTGCTGCAGACTTGGCTTAATCCCCATTAATTGCGTATTAGTTAAAAAAAAGAAAAGGTAAAAAGCAGTGTTATGTGCACTGGGAGCTTTCTGTGCACATAACATTGCTTTAGGGTGTGATACCTCATCACATCCTCTCCACAATCTTCAGTATTCATTAAGTTCTCCATTTCACAAAGGAGAAAATGAAACTAAGGGGCTGCACAACTTTAAAAAGCTTCCTTAGCATTCAACCACTCTGCAGTGATTGATTAAGACCTCCAAGTAGCCAGCACTACTGTGATGAGCCCTTTAGAGCCAGTGACAAAACAACGGAACATAATTGTCCCTTGAAACACACATTATCTGCATCTTAAAGGTGGGATTCTGGCATAGATTGTCTCTCTCAGCATACTGTGGCTAAGTGTTTTAACCTTGTCATGATTCTCATAGTCATTTGGTAGGTATGACTACATTACCACCACCCTAAAAAGTTTGGGTCTAGATATACCTGTATTGATTTTCTGGTGTGCAACAGATCCTTTGAAAGGAGGAATATCAACGCTGAAAAAGCATATTTGACCTGCAGAACAGAAGCAGCATGCTTAAACACTGACTGCTCCATTTTCCTGGTTCTTGATATAAGAAATGGAACATCATCAAATGTGACTAAGAAGAATGTTGCTGGACATGCTATGCTTTATTTAATCCAGAAACAAACATGTTATAGTCACAGAACCAAGAAAATGGAGTAGCCAGTGTTTAAACATGCTGCTTTTGTTCTGCAGGTATAAGCACAGAGACAAGAACATCCAAGATCTATTACTGGCTCTGAGTATATTTGAGGTATCATCACTTCTCATAGGACCAAGCAATTAGATAACAGGACAGCATGGTTACGTCACCCTCAACTGGAGAGTAGGGTATAAAAGAAGAGAGCCAAGAAGAAATGCTAAACTCTACACCTAGTAATTTATCCACCAAGGACCCTTATTGATAACTTCTTGATATTTTATACAGCCAATAAATTGTATCAATTTAATTTCCTCCAAAATCATACAATGTACTACACCAGGAATTCAGCATTTACATTTAATTTTCCATCATATATTTTGCTTGTGTCTTTATTGTGCATTGTATTGTAATAATGGAATCAATTTAGAAAAAGCCATAAATTACTAGATTCAAAAATAAGTTCCATGGGGCACATTAAAGGTCAGCTCCACTAATCTATTTTCCTGAAGAATAGGTACTCTTTGTGTCCCCACAGGTAAATTATGCTATTGAATACAATTTCTTTTCTTCTCATAGTTCTCAAGGAGAATGTAAATTTCCAACAGTTATACATGCAAGTATGTGGAAAGGGAAGATGGTTTGGATTTTTATAGAGGCAAGAAAGCTAAAATACTTTGTTTCCCATGTTCTCTTGTGGCAAATGAAATGTGACAGCTGATGAAAAAGATGGTAATAAAACACTTTTTTTGAATAATTTTTTTCTTACAAACTTCATCTCCCCTGGCAGTGTGGATTGTATGCTAGTAATCCTTTGCTTTATGTCTAATATCCATATATGACTGAGTACACACCATGTTTGTCTTTTTGTGACTGGGTTACCTCACTCAGCATGGTTTCTTCTAGTTCCATCTATTTGTCTGCAGAAAAACAAACAAACAAAAAAATGACAACACCTTAAAAAACCATCTCACACAGTCTACTTGTCATATGCTCTTGTTCTAAGAATGTTAATGAGTAATGATAACCACATGTTAGAAAATGATCAGGACTTCTTCATGGTTTTGGTATAATTTGAAGGTCATCTGATACTACTGAAGCATGAATTCTAATTGGTTTTAATAATGAAAACCTGGATTCAGATATAGGGGTTAATGCTGAAATATCAGAGAAGGATAGCAGAGAATCACTAATTTTTACCTCTACTGAATCCTCAGACCAAAGGGGTGATCCTGCCCCTATGAATCCTCAGACTGAATTGTCTGAGTTTCTTTCTTTTCCCACCTTATATTCTTCCATCCACCCAGGCATATCACTCCTGTCTCCACCTCCCTAGTGCTGAGATTAAAGGTGTGTGACTCCCAAGTACTGAGATCACCTTTGTGTTAACTCTGTTTCTCTTTTAGACTGATTCAAGGGTGGCCTTGAACTCACAGAGACCCATCTTCCTTTGTCTTCTCTGATCTGAGGAATTTCTTATAGCATCTTATGCTTCTGCATCAGCACCACGAAGAACATGCACATCCAACCCTTCTTACACTTCTTCATGAGGCCCAGTGACTTATGTGATCTGTCAAAATGATTAAGAAATTTGGAATAATAACTAAATCACAATCATACATGAACACTACAACACCTCCAGTTTTAAATACCTTTGCCCTTTATGGGTTGGTGTTGGCAAATATAAACGCTGATTTCTATATTAATTTTGACATTATGATGATATATCTCCCCTTACTCTCCTGTTCCTAGTCTCCTGTTTGGCCTTGAGTGTAAAGCATTTAGTTGCTACTCTAAGATTTTATGAAACTCACTCTCTAGTCTCTGGCAGAAAGTCCAGCTGTAATATTGGCTTGGACTGCCAAATAGCTGTAATGGACAATCACTAGCTGTCATATGAAAAGGAAAAAAACCTTTCTTGTTCATTTTAAAACCATTGCAATTTTGACCCTTTTGTTAATGGTATATGATACAATTTAAATGATCATTCAAATCCAAATTTAGGGAATGTGTGCACAAGAACTTTCTATTGCTCAGAACATTAATTCTAGAGAAGATGTAAATTATCACAGGCAGTGATGTACCTAGATCCTCAGGAAGGTGTGGAACCAGGAGCTATTGCCGCACCATAGTCACTCTATGTCTACCCATTATCACCTCCTTTCATAGATTGCTCCCTCTATATGTGGAAAGAAACATGGTATTAGCAATGTTGCAGCTCCCAGCTCCAGGAAACATGGCTTCTACTGTTTAAGATCCAAGTTCAAAAGTCCAAGCAAGTATATATAATTGTCCTATACTGTGCTATTGGGATTCTTTATCAAAAGTTTTTGCCTATGCCCATATCTTGAGGATTTTTTTCTCTTGCAGTTTCAAAGACTGGTATCTTGTAAAGATTTGGATCTATTTTTCGATTGATTTTTGTTTTGAGTGGAAGTCTAATTTCATTCCCATGTAGTTAATTTGTATAGAGTTCATCTCCTCTTAGGGAGGTCAAGACAACCTGAATCTTTAACTAGTATTCCTGCCCCAGCTCATGATCAAATGAACTTTGGGAACTTCCATTTATATAGGAATTAGGAAAAGGGAAGCTACTGGGGAGCTTAAACATCACATATATAGAGATGTTCCCCCAACCAAAATCACAGAGAGAGAGAGAGAGAGAGAGAGAGAGAGAGAGAGAGAGAGAGAGAGAGAGAGAGAGAGAGAGAGAGAGAGAGGAGACCACTGTTTGGGTATTTCCTACAATGACTTTCAACTAATAACAATTATTTTAGGCTTAACTCTGCTATTTTTCACATGGTATGTATGGATACACTAAGATGCTTCCACATAAGGCTTCTTTCTTAAACCCAGACTTTAGTTTGTATCAGGTTCTCAGTGCCATTACCTTTCTCCTTCAGGACAAATGGGAAGAGTATTCCTATCCATGACGTCTTTCAGGGAAGATCTGAAAGGCATCAGTTGTGAAGTGTAATCCAGCTAGCAGATAAAGTATATGAAAATGATGGAAAACTGATTGCTCAAGCATCATGTGCTTTTAAATGCATACAGTTGGCATGATCAGGATGGCCAATTTTTAAAAAGAACAGCTGAATTAAGTCAATTCCCCTGTGTAAAACCCTTCCTGCTTGATCTGTCTTCCAGATGTTTCCATGGCAAATGTTTTTTTAATGTGAAGCCCAGTCATAGAAAACACCTGGGTAGCATACTGTGATTCCAGACACAAATCATCATTTTCTTCTTAAAACAGATGCTGATTGATTTTAAATATGAGAAGAAATGATCCTACCTCCCATGGAAATGCAAACTGACAAAGACGTTTATTTAAACATCAGTCTTTATTATCACAAAGAACTTTGCCTCTCTGAACAACAAAACAGCGGATGTTTTCTATAAGGTTGGTGGAATTGTTAGGCAGCTATAGCTGAAGGCTTTGTTATTGACATCAACTTTTCTGCATGGTCTCTGATTAGAATATGAAAGTAAGAGATAATACATTGGGACATCTTTAGCTGAGACTTAGACATCAGGTGTCCTTCACCATTTAAAAGCTATGTAAATCTTGTTACTTTAATTGATTCTCTGATATTTGTTAGCCTTATCTATAATATATGGGTGATAAAATTTTTTGTGAAGATTGTGCTTATCCACACATACTTTCTGGACTCATAGCAAATGCCCAGGGAATATTAAGGTCAATAACATAGATGACCCAGTTGACTCTCTTCTTCAAGATAAAATGTTGCAAATCATTTTGAAACTGAAAATTCATTAGAGAATTTAAAAGTCACTCACAATGGCTTCTTTAGACAAAACCACATGCTAAGAAATGGTGTGATGAGATATAAGTTCCCATCCTCCTTGGTACTAGTTGCTTATTTATAGAGCCAACTCACTTTGTTAATATTTATTAACTTATTTTGATAGATTACAGAATAAATAGTTTAAAATTGTCATATCCTTTAGTTATGAAAGTCACTAGTAAGATTGAAGTTTATCCGTATTGACCCATGAAAGAATCAAAATGCTAGTAATACACACTTAGGCGAAGGCAGAGGGTAGAACAATATAAATAAATAAGGAAGATGAGAAAAAGAAGCATGAGAAAATCTGCATAAATATTGGTAGAGAAATTATGCCGTACTGTTATACTTTTTGTTCACTGTAAAAAGTGGCATAAGCATTTTATTAAAATGTAAGTAGGATGACGGTCAATTGCTTAACAGAATATTTTAAAAGCTTGTAATTTCGAATGCTTTCCTAATTTTTAACCCCCGAGGGCAACACATTGTAAAAGTATTTATATAAACATGAAAAATTGTAAGAGTTAGGTAGGCCTCTCACAACATTGGGTTAAAAGTTACCTGCTTTAAACGTGGAGATTTTTTTTGCTAGTCGTTATTCTATCACATTGAAAGACTGTGGTTAGAGGAACTGGTGATACGACTCCAGTACAGCCACTGGCCACAAGTTTACGAACCTGAGGTTGATCTTTGGAACCTGTATTATAGAAGGAAATCACCAACTCCCACACGATGTCTCTGAGCTCTACAGCAGTGCAGTGTCACGTATAACCATGTCCTAACAAGATAAATAAGTAGTAAATGTATTTTAAAATACTGTGGACAGAAACCCAGATATGGCTACACATTGAATTTCTACCACACACCTCTTTTTTCTTCACATTTAGATCACGGTAGCTGCAGAATCTCTGTCAGTTTTATTTTTAACACGAAATAGGCATTCATACTTTTGCTCTAAGCATCTTATTCAAAAGAAAAAATCCTTCTGTTCAAAGCATGAAAGGAAAAGTGTCACAGAAAGATTTTTGCTTTTAACTTAAAATAGTCACATCAAGTCTTGATGAAGTTTAAAATGCATGCAGCTTCCCAGTAATACTGTGAAAGTGAGAAAGCTAATTTATATTTAATTACTATCAAAATCAATGTCCTTATAAAGTAGCATCCAAACTTATTGTAAATTTATTAAAGAAATATTGAAACTAGCAGATCTCAGGATATTATTTTGAAGATATCAGGATCCTAACTACAACAGTGATGCATTTACTTTTTTTTATCATTTTTTATTTTAATTTTAAATAGCTTGTTTTACATGTCAATCCCAGTTCCCTCTCCCTCCCCTCCTCCCGCACTCGCCTTCCACCCTCCCTCCCACCCTATTGCCAAATCCTTCCACATAGGGGATATCTAGAGTCTATCATTTTACACTTGGTAGGGTCCAGACACTCCTCTAAGAGTCCAGGCTGAGAGAGCATCTCTCTTTGTGCTATAGGCACATGAAGACAGATTGTATACCAGGGATAGACACTGATCCACAGCTCAGGGCCCCATAGGTTGTCCAGGCCTTCTCACTGACACTCACATTTGGGGGGTCCAGATCAGTCCCATTCTGGCCTCCCCACTGTCGGTCTGGGGTCCAAGAGCACTCCCCTGTTCAGATCAGCTGTCTCTGCTGGTTTTGCCAGCCCATTCTTTGCCAATTTGCTCCTCACTCCTCTCTCTCTGTCACTGGGTTCCTTGGGTTCAGTTCAGTGCTTAGTTGTGTGTTTGCCTCTGCTTCCATCAGTCACAGGATGAAGGCTCCCGGATGGTTATAGACATCAAGTTCATTATCAGGAACGGGCATTCGAGGTGGTCCTTCCACTATTGCTTAGCTTGCCAATTGATGTTATACCTTTAGATCACTCGAGGTCACTCTGGTGCCTGATCTGTCTTCGATCCTATGATTCCCTCTTCCCCCTATTTTACCCCCACCCCCTCAACTTCCTGTTCCCCCATGACCAACTCCCTTCCTCTTTACCCCTCTATTCTTCCCAGGTCCCACTACCCCCCTCGCCGTGTTCCCCATCCATTCAGAGGATCTTGTCTCCATCCTCTTCTCTTGGGTACTATGCATATATGCATATCTTTTAGGTTCTTTCCTGTTTCCCAGACTCTCTATCTGTGGAAGTGCAGACTGGCACTATCCTGATCCATATTTAAAATCCATATATGAGTGAGTACATACCATGTTTGTCTTTTTGCGACTGGGTTACCTCACTCAGGATGGTTTCTTCCAGTGCTATCCATTTCCCTGCGAATTTCAAGATTCCATTGTTTTTTTCTGCTGAGTAATACTCCATTGTGTAAATGTACCACATTTTCTCTATCCACTCTTCAGTTGAGGGGCATCTAGGTTGCTTCCAGGTTCTGGCTATTACAAACAATGCTGCTATGAACATAGTGGAGCAGATGCCCTTGTTGTATGAACCTGCCTCATTTGGATAAATGCCTAAGAGTGGAATTGCTGGGTCTAGTGGTAGATTAATTCCCATTTTCCTGAGGAATCTCCATACTGATTTCCAAAGAGGCTGTATGAGTCGGCATTCCCACCAGCAGTGGAGGAGTGTTCCTCTCTCTCCACATCCTCTCCAGCATAAATTGTCTTCGGTGTTTTTGATTCTAGCCATTCTGACAGGAGTAAGATGGTATCTCAGAGTTGTTTTGATTTGCATTTCCCTGATGGCTAAGGATGTTGAGCACTTTCTTAAGTGTCTCTTGGCCATTTTAGCCTCCTCTACTGAGAATTCTCTATTTAGCTCTGTACCCCACCTTTCAAGTGGATCCTTTGGTGTTTTGGAGACTTGTTTCTTGAGTTCTTTGTAAATTTTGGAGATTAGCCCTCTGTCAGATGTAGGGTTAGTGAATATATTTTCCCATTCTGTGGCCTGCCTTTTTGTCTTTTTGATTGTGTCCTTTGCCTTACAGAAGCTTTTTAGTTTCAGAAGGTCCCATTTGTTAATTGTTGATCTCAGTGCCTGTGCCACTGGTGTTATGTTTGGGAAGTGGTCTCCTGTACCAACTCGTTGAAGAGTATCTCCCACTTTCTCTTCTAAAATTTTCAGTGTGGCTGGATGTATGTTGAGATCTTTGATCCATTTGGACTTAAGTTTTGTACAAGGCGATAAACATGGATCTATCTGCAGTCTTCTGCATACCACTACCCAGTTATGCCAGCACCATTTGTTGAAGATGCTTTCTTTTTTCCACTGTACAGTTTTAGCTTCTTTGTCAAAAATCAGGTGTTCATAGGTGTGTGGGTTAAAATTAGGGCTTTCGATTCGGTTCCATTGGTCTACCTGCCTATTTTTGTGCCAATACCAAGCTGTTTTCAGGACTATAGCTCTATAATAGAGCTTGAAGTCAGGTATGGTGATGCCTCCTGAAGTTCCTTTATTGTATAGGGATGTTTTGGCTATCCTGGGCCTTTTGTTTTTCCATATAAAGTTGATTAATGTTCTTTCCAGGTCCTTGAAGAATTGTGATGGAATTTTGATAGGGATTGCATTGAATCTATAGACTGCTTTTGGCAAGATCACCATTTTTATTATGTTGATCCTACCAATCCAAGAGCATGGGAGATCTTTCCATTTTCTGGTATCTCCTTTGATTTCTTTCTTCAAAGACACAAAGTTCTTGATATACAGGTCTTTCACTTCCTTGGTTAACATTATCCCCAGATATTTGATGCTGTTTTTGGCTATTGTAAAAGGTGATGTTTCTCTGATTTCTTTCTCAGTCACTTCATCATCTGTATATAATAGGGCCACTGATTTTTTTGAGTTTACCTTGTATCCTGCCACATTGCTGAAGGTGTTTATCAGCTCTAGGAGTAACCTTGCGGAGTTTTTTGGGTCACTTATGTAAACTATCATATCATCTGCAAATTGTGAAAGTTTGACTTCTTCTTTTCCTATTTGTATCCCCTTTATCTCCTTTTGTTGTCTTATTGCTGTAGCTAGAACTTCAAGTACAATATTGAAGAGATATGGAGAGAGTGGACAGCCTTGTCTTGTTCCTGATTTTAGAGGAATTGCTTTGAGTTTCTCTCCATTTAGTTTGATGTTAGCTGTTGGTTTACTGTATATTGCTTTTATTATATTCAGGTACGTTCCTGTTATCCCTGATCTCTCTAGGACCTTTATCATGAAGGGGTGCTGGATTTTGTCAAAGGCTTTTTCAGCATCTAGTGAGATGATCATGTGGTTTTTCTTTCGCAGATTGTTAATATGGTGGATTACATTGATAGATTTTCTAATGTTGAACCATCCCTGCATTCCTGGAATGAAGCCTACTTGATCATGGTGGATGATTTTTCTGATGTGTTCTTGAATCCGGTTTGCAAGTATTTTATTGAGTATTTTTGCATCAATGTTCATGAGGGAAATTGGTCTATAGTTCTCTTTCTTAGTTGTGTCTTTGTGTGGCTTGGGTATCAAGGTAATTGTAGCCTCGTAGAAAGAGTTTGGCAGTGAGCCTCCTGCTTCTATAGTGTGGAATACTTTGACAAGTATTGGAATGAGCTCTTCTTTGAATTTCTGGTAGAATTCTGCACTGAAGCCATCTGGGCCTGGGCTTTTTTTGTTTGGGAGACTTTTGATGACTTCTTCTATTTCATTAGGGGTTATAGGTCTGTTTAGATTATTTATCTGTTCTTGCAAGTGATATCTATCCAGGAAATTGTCCATTTCTTTTAAATTTTCAAATTTTGTGGATACAGATTTTCAAAGTATGCCCTGATGATTCTCTTGATTTCCTCAGAGTCCATTGTTATGTCCCCTTTCTTATCCCTGATTTTGTTAATTAGCATGTTCTCTCTCTGTCTTTTGGTTAGTTTGGACAGAGGTTTGTCTATTTTGTTGATTTTCTCAAAGAACCAACTCTTTGTTTCATTGATTCTTCTCAATGTTTTCCTGGTTTCTACTTGATTGATTTCAGCCCTCAATTTGATTATTTCCTGGCGTCTGCTCCTCCTGGGGGAGTTTGCTTCTTTTTGTTCTAGAACATTCAGCTGTGCTATTAATTCTCTAGTATGACTGTTCTCCAGTTTTTTCATGTGGGCACTTAGTGCTATAAACTTTCCTCTCAGCACTGCTTTCAAAGTGTCCCATAAGTTTGTGTATGTTGTGTCTTCATTCTCATTGAAATCGAGGAAGTCTTTAATTTCTTTTTTTATTTGTTCCTTTACCCAGGGATGGTGCAATTGTGCATTGTTCAATCTCCATGAGTTTGTAGGGTTTCTGCGATTTGTGTTATTGTTGAATTCTAATGTTAATGCATGGTGGTCTGATAAGATGCAGGGGGTTATTCCAATTTTTTTGTATCTGTGGAGATTTGCTATGTTTCCTATTATGTGGTCAATTTTAGAGAAGGTTCCATGTGGTGCCGAGAAGAAGGTATATCCCTTTGTATTTGGGTGGAATGTTCTATAGATGTCTGTTAAACCCAGTTGGGTCATAACTTCTATTAATTCTTTTGTTTCTTTGTTAAGTTTCTGTCTGGAGGTCCTATCTAGTGGTGAGAGCGGAGTGTTGAAGTCTCCTACTATTAGTGTGTGAGATTTTATGTGCATTTTGAGCTTTAGTAATGTTTCTTTCACGAATGTAGGTGCCTTTGTATTTGGGGCGTAGATATTTAAAATCGAGACTTCGTCTTGATGTATTTTTCCTTTGATGAATATGAAGTGCCCTTCTTCATCTCTTTTGATTGATTTTAATTTGAAGTCTAATTTGTTAGATATTAGGATTGCTACGCCCGCTTGTTTCTTGGGGCCATTTGATTGGAATATCTTTTCCCAGCCCTTTACTCTGAGATAACGTCTGTCTTTGGTGTTGAGATGTGTTTCTTGTATGCAGCAGAAGGAAGGGTTCTGTCTTCATATCCATTCTGCTAGTCTGTGTCTTTTTATAGGTAAGTTGAGGCCATTGACATTGAGGGATATTAATGACCATTGATTGGTGATCCTTGTTTGCGCTTGATTTATTGTTAGTGAAGTTATTTTGTGTAGTTTCTCCTCCCTTTTTCTTTTAGTGTTTTGAAAAGTATGATTATATATTGCCTGTGTCTTTGTGAATGTGGTTATCTTCCTTGGCTCTAGGTTTTCCTTCTAGCATTTTCTGTAGAGCTGGATTCATGGATACGTATTGTTTAAATCTGGCTTTGTCATGGAATATTTTGTTTTCTCCATCTATGGTAATTGAGAGCTTTGCTGGATATAGTAGTCTGGGCTGGCATCCTTGTTCCCTTAGCGTTTGTAGGACATCTGACCAGGATCTTCTGGCTTTCATCGTTTCCATTGAGAAGTCAGGTGTAATTCGGATAGGTCTGCCTTTATATGTTACTTGGCCTTTTTCTTTAGCTGCTCTTAATATTTTCTCTTTGCTCTGTAGGTTTGATGTTTTGATTATTATATGGCGAGGTGACTTCTTTTTCTGGTCAAGCCTATTTGGTGTTCTGTAAGATTCTTGTACTTTCATAGGCATATCTTTCTTTAGGTTAGGGAAGTTTTCTTCTATGATTTTGTTGAATATGTTTTCTGTACCTTTAATTGAAGTTCTTCACCTTCTTCTATACCTATTATTCTCAGGTTTGGCTTCTTCATGGTGTCCCATATTTCCTGGATATTTTGTGTTAAGGATTTGTTGGTTTTGAGATTTTCTTTGGTTGACGATGCTACGTCCTCTAATGAGTCTTCAACACCTGAGATTCTCTCTTCTATCTCTTGTATTCTATTGGTGATACTTGCATCTGTAATTCCAGACCGTTTACCAAGCTTTTCTATTTCCAGCATCCCTTCATTCTGTGTTTTCTTTATCGTTTCTATTTCAGCTTTCAATCCTTCAACTGTTTGAGCTGTTTCCTTAATTTTCTTGGTTGTTTTTTCTTGGTGCTCTTTAGATTCTTTGAGAGATTTGTTTATTTCTTGAAATTTTCCCCCATTTCATGGATTTTTTTGTTTGCTTTTTCTTCTATTTCTTTAAGGGATTTCCTCGTTTCTTCTTTGAGGCTCTCCATCATCTTCATGAAATAATTTTTAAGGTCTGTCTCCTCTTCTTCATCTATGTAGTGCTTTTCAAGTCTTGCTGGTGTTGGATCCCTGGATTGTGGTGGGGTCGTGTTGGTGTTTCTATTGCTGAGTGATCTCTTATTCTGTCTTCTTCCCATCTCTTCTTCCAGTGGGTGCTGGTGGGGGCTTTCTGTCTCCACTGGTCTCCTTCCTTACTGCAGCTGAAGCTGAAGCTGGGCTCGCTGGGTTGGGGTCTTGGAGGGGCTGATCTCTTTCCTGTGTGGGCGGCTCTTCTGGAAGCCGGGAGCGGCCCCGAAGATGGAGGGGGATGGGTGATGGGCGGGTGGTCCCAGCCGGAGACCCCAACCCAGCGATGCATTTACTTTTATGCCTCAGGTTTTCTAAAAGATCGTAGCGCCTGGACCTTTCAAATAGACCTGCCAAGGTGCCAATACTCACAGTCCAAAATGTAGGTCTGGGGCTGGAGAGATTTCTCAGTGTTTAAGAGCACTGACTGCTCTTCCAGAGGACCTGGGTCATTTACATAAACTAGTTTCTCATATCATTTAGGTTGTCAGATTAGATTGTGTGTTAACCTGATGAGTTGGACATATCCAAATCCTTTATCACCTGAAACTTACTTTGAGCTCTGTTCTTGAGTGTTCTAGGCTTCTTGGAGAACATAAGTGTCTGCTTCGGAAACTGGAAACCACTCTTATGTGATCCAGTCCTCTCAATGGACATCAGTCCTGGATTTTTTAAGCTGCCCCCTCTGTGGGCACAATGAAATTGCAAATGACAGTTACTATTATAGTTACTATTAAATATTTCATTGAGAAACTTTACCATGTACTTGGCTGACTTTAGCTTATTTCCATGGATTCTCCAACAATTTACCCTTTCCCCCTTTCTTGGGTAAGTGATGTTTTAACCACACCTATATTTTATGTTGTTTCCTGAGACAACCCATCTGTATATGTCACGGGTCCTTTTGAGCTTCTGAAGTTGTACACCAACATCTCCTTGGTTCCAACATTTAGAATGCATTTGCCACTTAATTTGGATTTACTGGGCCTTTACTGGGATTGGTAGTAAATTTTGTTGTTTGTTTCTATTTTAGCACTTAAGTCTTATTTTAAAGTAACTCTAGCGGAAGCTCTTTTCTTAAATCTCTTGGCTTTAGTCTTAACACTATAGCAAGTGAGAAGACAGAAGCATTGGGAAGCAGTGTATCCCTTTGTCTTGTCATCTTCTGTACTCTGGCGTAGTGTTTACCTGCTACCCTGCATTTGCTCTGGATTTTAGCTTATCTCTTTTTCATACACACTGCTCTCGTTGCTTTGTTTTTATCTTCCTTCAGTCTTGTGGAAAAGGCAGCGTGATTTCGGACTTCATTCATAGCCCCAAATGGGCTGTGCAATGTAACACAGATGTGTAGAGGAGACATAAATGGCAAGAAGGAGTTGTGTGGATGCAGTTTCTTCTTAATATGTTTGGTGGAATAGTCTGAATTGAACATATCTTCTTTGTAAGTCTTTTGAGAAAATCTAGATGCTGACAATGAACCTGCTGAGAGATCTTTCCTGTGTTTCCCTGGGTTTCCTTGAAGCTCGGTGGACACAGAGATATCATATGGTATTGCAATACAAAGATCTTCACAGACATAGAAAGATAAAACTAACTTTCACAGAGAAGCTAAAGAGCTTGAACAGCTGAAGTAATTCTTAGCAGAGAGAAGCAATGTTGCAGATGTTAAATACCGAATCTAAACCAATATTATATAATAAAAGAAATATAATAAAAACAGCACAGTATTGGCAAAAAGAACAACAGAAAAACAAACAACAGCAAAAAGACATGATTACTGATGTAATAGACAGTGTAGAAATAAAGCTATATACTGTTGTCTACGTGTGACAAAACACTTACCATGTACACTGGGAAAAAAGGTGATTGAATAATAGATGCTGGAGAAAAATAGTTTCCATATAAGAATAATTAATTCATATCCTTCAAAATATTATAATCAAATGGATCAGAGAACTTAATGTAATTTTAAAATGCTAGCTGAAAAAATAGGAAAAATACTTCAAGATATATGCATAAGCAAAGACTCCGAATGAGTCCTGAAAGCACAGGAAGAAATCCCACGAGTTGACAAATGAGATTACTTGAAATTAAAAAGGCTTCTACACAGGACAGAAAATGATCACCAGAATGGAGAGATAGCATAAAGTGTAAGGAAAAGACATCACCAGCTGTACATTCATGTTTGGGTTTATATCCAAGGATTCGTAAGGAACTGCAAGAATGAAACAGCCAAATACCAAATCAAACTATCAACTAGTAAGAAGAAGTGCAGCCAGGCAGTGCTGGCGAACACCTTTAATCCCAGCATTCGGGAGGCAGAGGCTGGTGGATCTCTGTGAGTTCGAGGCTGGGCTGGACTGACAGCCTCCAAAACAATACAGAGAAACCCTGTCTTGTAAAACCAAAAAAAAAAAAAAAAAAAAAAAAAGAAGAAGTGCAATTATCCAACACTAAACTGTATTCAACATCTGAAGATATGAGGGTAATTAAAATTGAACTTGCTTTGAAATTCCATCTCAACCCAGTCATAATGACTATCAAGAAAATAAATGATAATCATGGATGGCGATTATAGAGGGAATGAGGTTCCTTTACTCACTGGTGGTGGGAATGTAGACATGGACAACCATTGTAGAAATCAGGTTAGATAATGATAACAGAAATATCATATGGCACAGCTTTACGTCTGTAAAGAATATACTTGAAAGACTGCACGTCAACTGGAGGAAGAAAAGATTCACCAGCCCCATGTGGCAGAGGACAATCAAAAAAGATTGTAAAGAAATCAGAGACAGTATGCTAAGAGTCATGTATTGTTTGACAAACTTCCTGTGATGATGTTACTCACACATCTACACACCCCAGATAAAGGGCTCATGACCAACCAAATTACAGATACCACCCAAGCCCAGCTTGGTAAACCATTGAATTTTACTGGGTTACTTCCAGGAATATGGGTAAAGGTTTACTTACAGGAGTGAAACGTTTCAGATGGCTGGCTGAATCTTCAAAGTCACTGTGGCATATGTAACAGCTCTTAAAAGCTGGGTAAGTGGACAACACTGCACAGCCTTCAGGCAGCTCAACTGGCTAGAGAGTCCTTTCTTAACTGGTATAAGCCTCTTCCAGGCAGCTCTACTGGTTTCTGCTTCTTCCAGACAACTGGTCTGACCTCAGTCTTCATTGTAGTTGGTTTCTCTGGGAGTGACTCTGAGAAGCCTTTCTTATTTACTCTTGAGAGGGAGGGGTTTAGTGAATCTGATCAGCATTAGGAACTTCCTGAAGCTATTTTAATTTTATATCTTCTAGCGTAAGAAGCTTTCCTGTAGGATGGTGTCTCGATCTTAGAGGAAAGTGCTACACAACATCGGATAAAAGTGCTGCTTTTTTTAAAGATTGTATAACACAACTTTATTATACAAAAATCAATTATCTATTTGTCTTAACAGTTGAAAATTAAAACGAAAAATTATGTCATTTACAGTAACATTGATAATAAAATACTTAATAATATACCTGACATAACATATATAAACCTGTATCTTGAAAACCACAAAATTGTTGAGACAGTTTTAGACCGATAAAAGTGCTGCTTTTTAATCCCAACTCTATTTTGGGAAGTAGGAATATCCAGGAAAGCAGTCTATATATTTTCCTCTTTTACTCCCCCACCCTAACCCACCCCAAAATGTATAAAGAACTCTGGAGAGAAAAAGAGGCACTTTCTTGACAACATGATACCTGGCAACAGGAACTTTAGCGCTTGGAAAAGACAGGAAACAAAGCCAGTAACTGACCAAAGTGCAGGCTGCTGACAACAGAGTGATACAATTGGTGGAGAGTAAATGAATGCAAGGTTCGTAGTCAACTAGGCATCCTTTGAGGAAAACCCTGATGTCTTATAGATGGGATAGTTATATAAAGATTTTTATGTAGTGGAGAGGAATTTGGTAAAAAGTAAGTTATCCCTGAATCCTCAGTTGGAGGGATACGAAACAGTTCATAGAACTTGGACATGGAAGGTTAGAGCCACTGAAAGCACAAAAGGATTGTGGACTCTAACTGATATAGCTAAATTTCCCAGAAGCAAAGAAGAACAAAGTTAGGAGTAGCAATTCTGATTTAGGCAAGAGAAACATAATTCTGAGTCAAGTGCTTTCCATTTTCCCTGAAATGTGGGAGGTGATGTAATTTACCAACAGCAAAGTGGTTAGAATTGGATTTTATGGTGTAGGAGGTTTTTAAAGGATAAATTGGAGAAGGAGATGCTCAATGCTTCTTCACTGGAGAAAGGAATGGGTTCAACATTGTGATTAGAATGCTTTTATGTGAGGTTGGATACTCACTGATCTGGAAGAGTATGTTCTAGTTATAGATGTCTTTCTACCTTTCAGTTACAACTAATGGATCTAAACCAAGCTAGGAAGTAGTCACATAAGCACATGGGCAGTAGAGAATTAAGTGATACACAAGAGTTGGTTCTGGTAACTGCTTATGGGTAGTATTTGAATGGGACATGTAGAAATCACAGTTAACATACTACAGCAGAGTAAGAAGATGACGAACCAAAAATGAAGAGAAGGCATGGCAGAACCTACCTTTTTGCTAGAGAGGGTAAATGGTAGCTTTTAGTAAAGCTTAATACCAGTTGGCAAATGGCAAAATATTTCAATTCTGTGTGTGTCACCAACAAAAGAATTCTGCGCACAATACAAAATGCAGCTCTGTATCATTTTTAACACTGAGAAGAAACTAAGATTCACTGTATTCAAGAAAAACAGAAGAGTTATACAAAACTAACAAAAGATGAGTTAAGTATTAAAGCATATTGGAACACATAGATTATAATATTTTAGCATATATTAGAATTCTGCCTCCTTGGGAAATCAGAACACCCTTATTTAAGACACAAGTCTATTTCTAGACAATGAAACAATGTTCTAACATGTAAGATAATTCTACTTTTTACCCCTAGGGATGACAGGGTAAGATGGCAGAGCTGGTCCACCAAATATCAGGGTAGAGAATGAGACTTTCTGGCTATCTCTGAAGGGCGTGTGCAGTTCATCCCTCATTTGTTTGGATGACAATGGCTCCAACATTACAATATATATCACAGATGCTTAACAGAGGACAAAAGATTGACCATTCTTGACAACAGTTGTTCTTTGATGAGGCCCTGAAGAAATATCCTGAGATGAAATTGTATTTAAAGTACAAATACTATGCTAACAGTCTTGTCAACTCAAGAAGCAAGTCTCCAAAATACCATAGGATCCAATTAAAATGTGGGCTACAGAACTAAATATAGATTCCCAATAGAGGAGTCTAAAATGGCTGAGAGGCACTTGAGAAAGTGCTCAACATCCTTAGTCATCTGGGAAATGCAAATCAAAACAACTCTGAGATACCATCTCACTCCTGACAGAATGGCTAAAATCAAAAACACCAACAACAATTTAAGCAGGAGAGGATATGGAGAAAGGGGAACACTCCTCCACTGCTGGTGGGAGTGCCAACTCATACAGCCACTTTGGAAATCACTATGGAGATTCCTCAGAAAAATGGGAATAAACCTACCACAAGACCCAGCAACTCCACTCTTAGGCATATATCCAAAAGATTCACATTCATACAACAAGGATGTCTGTTCCACTAGGTTCATAGCAGCATTATTTGTAATAGCCAGAAGTTGGAAACAACCTAGATGCCCCTCAACCAAAGAGTGGATAGAGAAAATGTGGTACATTTACACAATGGAGTACTATTCAGCAGAAAAAAACAATGGAATCCTGAAATTTGCAGGCAAATGGAGGACACTAGAAGAAACCATCCTGAGTGAGGTAACCCAGTCACAAAAAGAGAAACATGGCATATACTCTCTCATGTATGGATTTTAGACATGGATCTGGGGAGTGGCAGCCTACAATCCAATGGCCAGAGAGTCTGAGAAACAGAAACTTCATTCAGTGGCTGATGGAAGCAGAGGCAGGCTCCCATAGCTAAGCACTGAGCTGAACTCAAGGAATCCAAGTGACAGAGAGGGAGGACTGATAAACAAAGGGGTTAAGACTGGGCTGGTTTAACCCCCAGAAACAGCTGACCTGAAAAGGGTTAGCTCTTGAATACCAGACTGATGGCTTGGATTCCAGCATGGGACTGATCAAGACCCCCTGAATGTGAGTGTCAGTGAGGAGGCCTAGGTAATCTATTGGCCCTTGGGTAGTAGATCAGTATTTATCCCGGGTATACAAATGGACTTTGTGTCCCCATCCCACAATGAGAGATGCATTCTCACCCTGGACTCCTAGAGGAAGGTCTAGGCCCTGCCCTGGATGAAATGAAAGACTATGGAATCCCCAGGGTGGGTGAGGCCCTCCCTGGGGAAATGAGGGGATACTGGAGGGGTTGTTGGGAGGGCACGGGAGGAGGGCAGGGAAAGAGAGACCTGGAGTTGATATGTGAAGCAACCTTGTCTCTAATTTAAATTTAAAAATTAAAATTAAAATAAAGGAATGTTGCATACAATATTCATATTTCTCATGATGGTTAATTAGTATGTAACTAAGTTCATTTGCTGATTATAATCCTTGGTGGTCTCTTTTATCATTATACTATCAAATTTAAGAGTGTTTTCTTATCCATACAATGATTCTATGTGAAAGTTGGCGTGAGCATCCCAGATACCAAGTCTTCTCTTCCACCAAAGGGACCAGAGGACCAGGTGGGAGGCTAAGCACCCCAGATTCCTGGTCTTCTTCTCCACCCATGGGACCAGAACTAGGATGAAGAATAGAAGAACTACCAGAATATTGGACTTGCTAGCACCCACCGAGAGGGAACTCTGGTCCCCTAACCACCAGACAAGTAAGGGGCTCTTTCTGCACCCACTAGAAGAAGAGATGGGAAAGAGACAATACAAACACACAGTCAGCAACAGAAAAACAAATATAACACTGCCAGATTCTAGAGACTCCACACCAGCAAGACTCCAACATTCCAATGCAAATGAAGCAGAAGAGAATGACCTTAAAAACAACTTCATGAAAAAGATTTTATGCTTTTAACTTCCATGTTCTGTATTCAAGTGGATCTCGGGTATCATGTGGACTACAGAATCTCAAGATAGCATGCTTTCATATTTGCCCCACTCAGAAGTTTGATATATATATATTGATATATATATGTGTGTGTATACATGTGTGTATATATATATATTATATGTATGCAAGCTCCACCCAACTTTATTATTAATTTTGACTAAAGTAAGCCATAAATCTTATAAAGAAAGATTTATGGATATAAAATACCAATAAATATTTTTGGGAAGAAGCAATAAAATAATAAGCAAACATACAATATTGTGTTTTAATTAGTTTGATATTCTCCCTTAATGCTTTTTGCGGTGGAATCTAGTCAGTGGCACCAAATTCTTAATTTAGTTTACTTGTCACTGAGGTTCACATTGATCTCTATTTTGCTAAGCAGTTGAAAATATCCTCTTTAGACCTTTGGAATTCTTTGTTAACATGGAAAGTCTGCTTTGTGGATTCTGGGTTCTGGAACACCTAATGCAACTGTGTGGCTCACTTCAATTTTGGGAGAGTCTTGTGATGTTCAAATAGAAGTGTCTCATGGAACATAAATCATTCTGTAATTTGTTTTTGTGACTCAATAATAAAACACCTCATCTGTCTAGGTTGGCAATGTAAGATGAATGAGTTTTTAAGTCATTGCATAATCTATACTTTGAATATACATATGTTAAATATATATTTTACATATTTATATTTATATGTGTATGAATATACATTCATGAATATATGCATATATAAAATATATACATATTATATAAATATTTATTAAAACATATAAAATATGATATAGTAAAATTTTTGTCTATTTACTGATGAACATCTTGATTTGTCTCAATATTATTACTATTATTAACTACATGTGGTCAACATCCACAGTCTAAAACCTTCCTTATGCAATGATGTATTTTTAAGTGGGGTTGATAAATTGAGTAGCATTCACATTTTATAGTCAAATTACTCTTTATGGTAGCTGTGTTAATTGTACAATACAAGAAAAATACAGACATATAATGACTCATAGATTCAGTTGAAATAATATAATAAAAGAGTGGTCCTTAGGTAAACTTATGTATCGAATAGCACTTGTATTTGTTTTCCACTAAACTGGGTTCATCTATTTGTCTACTTTATTTTAAATATTTGTTCATATTAAATTTTGGTGTATTTCTATATGCACTCAAATATATTGTGAACGTTTTGTCAACAGGCAGTTTTGATGATGTGGGAAAATCATTGAGCATCTTTATATTAAACTAAATGATAGAAGTCTATCACTTAATATTTGACATGGCCTTGTAATGCAACCAGAAAATACAGTAAATGAAAGCATGACATGGTTGTGAGATAACACAGGCAGCTGTTTTACATTAAGCACTCTCTTCTAAGTAGAAGGAACACGTACTTTATGATAAGCAAATAGACTCATAGATTCAAAACCAGTATCACAGTTATTTATTTACGTTACCTAGTAATCTGGTGTTCTGTGCTATACCTAACTGTATGTGGCTACACTGTTTGTGACTGCCAGGGCAGTAGGTTTATTTACAATAGCAAGACCGCTAACATATGAGTAATGCATTGTTCTATGACAATACAACGCCACTAGTTGATGGGGAATTCCAGCTCCGTGATCTCATAGGAAGAGTTTCATATATGGTGGATAGCTGACAAAAACACATTATTATATGGTACATGACTGTATGTTTATTGAGAAAGCTATGGACTGAGATTCCAAACTTTTAGTCTTTAAATATATAGAAATTTAATTTGCCTTGATGAAATGATCCATCCTTTGCCAATAGAAAATGTACTTTGTGCATACAACATTCTCACAGACAGCTGTAGCTTCTGGAAGTTTTATTTTCCTCCCTCAGTTACCTTAGCTGTGATGCTGAGATATTCTCAGCAGATCATATTAATTCTCCCAACTCAATGTGAAGAAACAGAGGCTAGGGTGTTTTACATAAGATTTAGATGTTCTCAGCAATACATGTGGCATTCAAAACTCAATATTTGACCTTCAAATCCTGTTCTCCTCTTTTCATCTCAGTTACACTCATTTTCCAAATAACTTCAAGATGTGAACATAGCACATCTACTTCCCCAGCATCTCACTAATCTCAGATACCATTTGATCTCAGATAGTTTCATCAGCTGACAATGTTCCAAAAACTTGATGTTTATCTCCATATTCTGCTTTGCAGTTTTTGAAGACAGAGTCATAATTCAGTCTGCTTATGCTTAGGTGGCACATGCCAAGTAAGTATTTATCCTTTATACTATACAGAAGTGGACTCTTTTTTCTTTTTTGTAAATTTGATAGAGGACAAGACAGAGCTGAACAAAGAGAAAGAAGAATGAAACACTTTAACTGACCCTGAAGAGCTCAGCAACAGAAGCAGTTTATCTTTGGTGAATGTATGCCTG
The DNA here is from genome assembly GCF_017639785.1 of Mesocricetus auratus. Taxonomy (NCBI): domain Eukaryota; kingdom Metazoa; phylum Chordata; class Mammalia; order Rodentia; family Cricetidae; genus Mesocricetus; species Mesocricetus auratus. The sequence continues at coordinate 70,023,811 of NW_024429195.1, forward strand.
TAATTGATAAACCTGCAGCTTCCATTTTTACCTACTTTAACTGATGGGGTTGTGAAGATCCAAATATTAACAGCTACTGTCAGTCAAAGCAAAGGGTGTGCCAAATGATGCACTGGCATCTCAGCTAGTTTCAATCTACTGCAGGCTATGAAATCATAATCCCTGCTTATTTTTTCTCAGTAAATGTCAGTTATGCTATTTCTGTTTACAGATGAGTGGGTTTCAATATTGAACGTTTATTCTCTGCCTCTATTACAGAAATTTAAAAAAAAGGTTTTCTTAGCTTGCCTCTAGGAAAGCAACATTCATTGTCTGCATTTGTATTCTGAACTAGACTAAGGGAAGACATTGAAACAGGGAATTACTCTATGTGTTTGATCAGATAAGCAGAAAAGTTTACTGCTTATAAAAACACAGAGTGAGAAAGTGGGAGATTATGTACTTCCAAATTTTGGGAGAAAGGTAATAGTCATGATGGGGTATTTGAAGTATCACTCTGAGTATCCTAAACTCTCAACTGCAGTTCTAACACATTAAATCAAATAGCATTTTTGACTTCATAAACAAAAAAAATTACTGTGTACTTTAGACGCCACAGTTTAAGTGTCTCTATTAAATATCCAACAGTACATAGCTGAATTTATAGAGAAAGAAAGTACTGCAATGTATTTTATTGTGACGAAAACTTCATGAACAAATTTTGAGGTACAAAATTACAGAAGAGGTTGTGGCATTGTTAGGGTTAGTGATGAATGTTGACTTTTATTTGTGTAAGCAATAGTTGCATCCCAAGGTTCATGCGACAGGGTGATGTGAATGGCCATTCCCCAGGAGGCACAAACTCTCTTACCATACATCCCCAGAAGGCTCTACAATGGAAGAATAGGAGTTCAGGAACAGGAAGTGTTCAGGCTTTGACAACTAAAATCACTGGGGAAAAAGGCAGCCAAAGATGTAGTGTTGAAATGTGACTCAATTTGCAATAGTTGCATTGGTCTCAGAGAAAAATCATAATCCAAAACAGAGTGATAGCTTAAAGGCAGGAACAGTGATGCATCCTTTTCACAGATTTATCCAGTCTTCATAGGCATGTAACCATGTGTATGTCTCTCTCTTCCATTTCTAATGATTTCCCTTGCATTACACAGATTTTCTTTCTATTCAAATTACAGATTTTGTACAAAAACTGGAGCTTCACATGGACGTGTTCTGAAAAGCCATCTGCCACCTTCTTGTAGAGCAGTCTGTCTCTACAACATTAATACAGACACTTCCAGAGTAGGAAACATGTGGCATTGTGACATATGTAACATTCTTTCTCGTGGAATCTAAGTAGGTGTTAATCAATACACATTATTGATAATGTTATTTGATATGCATGGTCAGGATTAAGAGAGTGTACCCCCTAAAACTACAAGATTAATAATCCATTTTGAAAATGAACAAAATGTACAACACTGTTCCACTCACATTCTGCCCTGATTGTTGCGTTTGTAGTCTGTAATTCTGTAACATCGTGAATGCCCAACTGGCTAAAATTGTAATTATCAGGTAGAAATCCTCTATATTAAAATGCTGAGGTGAAATTAGAAATGTTCTTGCAATAAAATTTTCTTGTGAGTCTAAGTACATCTAAATTTTCCTTATTTTTCAAAGTATACATTTTCTATTTCTACACAATTATTTTTAAAGACATATAAATAAGCCCCAACAATAAATTGTCCTGACTTTATGCAAATAGACATAATAGAAAAGAAGATTCAATACTAATGTGGACTGAACAACTGCATGTTTGTCAAACTAAAGATTCTTTCTCATAAATTGATTTTACCATAGTAATTTCTAAGTTTAAAATTTTTCTATGGCAGAGTGTTCATTTAAAAAAACTTAAAATTAAAACTTTAAGAGATTACCATATCAAAAAATGACTTATTCATCAAAGTTATCTAACTATGAAAAGAAAATAAGGGTGACAGGAGTTATTTGGCAATGTGTAGAAGCAGGAAAAATACTTAAAAATCACTTAGAAAAGGTCCAGATTGTGGAATATGTCTTTATTACAAACTAACTCTATGGAAACCTTCTGGATTTCTTTTCTGTTGTCTTATTCCTAGGGAAAATAGAAATATGTCTATTAACCACAGATAAGGCATGGACAGTCAACCAAAGAAACAGTTGCACTCGAGTCTAATAAATGTATTGGTGTCGCTTTTAAGAGCGTGAGTGAGAGGTTCCTAAGATGAGCAAACACGACTTTCCAGGCAGCTGCACCAATGAAAACCAAAGGACACAGTAAGATGAGTCCTTTGGTCTAATTTGCCAACTTGCAGGGAGCTCTGCTGAGGAGTCTCCGCACTGCAGCAGTCCTTTCTTGCTCATATCCCCTCAGAGGGAGCCTTGTCAGTCTTGTTTTACGAGCTTCCTGAGTCTTGAGAAACTCCCTCATTCCTCCAAGAGGCAGTGTTTCCATTCACAGTCACTGCAAGCAGTCAGAAGACGAGCAGTTTCCATGATTAATCGTTTCCCCAAAGGAAAACATTAGTCTTCTTTACTCCAAGTCTGCTTCTTCTCCATTTCTCCTCATTCCAGTTAAGAGTCTGCACTGCACACTGTTCCTACAGGGTTAGTTTGGCAAGCGTTACTCACACCTCCATTTCTCCTCCTCCCCATAGCCAGACCACAAACACAGCTCTCTTCATCTCCATGCAGTGACTTCACTTATCTGTACTCTCTTGTTTTTTTCAGCTTGACTCTGCCTTCTAATCCTTATGAATCTCCTGTAATCACTACTGCTGTTTCTTTCTCCATCCTAAAATATAATAAGAACTGTTCCTCTAACGGGAAAGTATGATCATGTCTTCTTGTGCACACCATTTATTACTAAATTGTTTCTTTTAAAATGAGGTTCAAATTTCTTGACACGGCTCAAAATACTTTGTATTCATTCTTTTTACCCCACCAAGGTTTTAAATAACAACCAGCTATATCTCATTCTGTTTCCCAAGTGAATTTCACATAACTTTTCCAAGTATTCTATATCCCTTTAAATTTTGATAGCTATACAAACATTCATATCTGTGAGTATTTATACATGATTTTCTTTCCTCGCAAAGTTCCTTCTTAGTCATCCTAGGAAAATTCCCATTCTTCAACTAGGAATATCTATTCAGGATAGTGGATTTCAAGTGCTTTTGGTCTTGACATATCTTTTTGAAAATCCATTTTATATCAATATCCAGATCTCCCTCACCCAAAAACAACTAGAAAAAATCATGAAAAAGTATTCATGTACTTTCTATGTAATTCAGTCCTATACGTTCTATTATTTTCTACTGTAATTAAATCAGTACATCAGATTTATAATCTACCCTTTGGAAAATATGGCTCGAATGTGATTTCTGCTGGGAAGTGCTTGATCCCCTGTGTAGGTCACTGGGTGTGCTCTTCTTTCCTGTCTAGGTCTCTGGTGCTCTTCTGTGATGCAGAAAGAAATCAATATCCGTGCGCTCATAGTGGTTTATTTGTTTGTCTGTCTGCATTCTTCAAGAGAGTGAAAGTGCACTGATGTAGACATAGCGTCTAACGCTTCTTGCACTGAAGCAGTGCTGTCTTAATAAAAGTTGAAACATATTGAATGCTAAATAAGTTAATGAATTAAACTCTGGACTACTTTAATTAAAACACAAAAAGTCAAGTTGATGGGTTGGGTCCTTTGAATAATAAGTATGAAACATGGAGGTGAGTGACTTATTGTGTCTTCAAGAAAAAAAATAAGCTCAAGAAAGATTTATTGAAATAAGTTTTAAAAAGAACTATCATGAAATAAGGAAAAAATGGTCAACTCTCTAAGTAAAATGACAGTGTTTAATCTTGTTATCCCACAGTTTACAGGATATGAACCCACTATAGGAGGATATCCGGAGAGTTGTAGATTATCCACAGCTATTCTTCTTATAAATGTGTCCCAAGAGAAGTACTGCAGTGGCTTCTATATTCAAATGGTGTGACAATTATTCTTTCACTTTTGTACAAACAGTTTTTAAGTGGTGCATTCTGAGAAGATGAGTCAGAAGGAATTCCATAATCCACTTCAGTTTAATGCAAAACTTGAGAAGTATGGCTTGCCACCTAAGCTTTGGTTGCTTACTTTCGATTTTGATGCTATTTGCTATGCTTTTTTCAGACTAACTTGTGACCTTAATTTTTAATTATTTATATTTCTTTCATTGACTTTAACAAAGAATGGTGAAGATGAGAAAAAAAGTTGAATATGTCTTTGGCTATTGCTTGATATATTCCTTTTAGTAAAAATATTCTCTGGATACTACTCTGAACACTAATTTATGAGAAATTCCATCCATATGTTTCTGTTTCTCATATCCCCAAAATATTCTTGTAAAAAAGTAACTTCATAAACATCCATTTTCTCTCTCATTAACACAATGTGTGTTGAATGGTATAATTTTTGTGTTAAGATTTTTACCAAGCAATAAATGCATGAGTGGATGAATCAATGCATTGAAATGGGTGCAGTCACAAGTTATTATATCTTGATAACACAACATAATACACTAGAACAGTAATACAAATATGTCTTTATACAAAGGAGCAATTTTTTGAGAAGGCCTAATGTATATGCAAAAATTTATGCTAAGCTGGTTATATTTCTTACTTTTAATATTTTTTAAATTGTGTCAGGATAATCTTGGTTTCTAGAAATTCTAACTTATTGAAATGTGTTTAGATATCAAAGGAATATATTATCTGTGGGTAATCTAGAGATGAGGTGGGCTGTAAGTTGTTTGGTTAAGTGGTAGGGAAATTCAATGCTGATACAAAAGATATGAATATTTTTCAGCTCACAGAAAATAATTTTTCCAGTGTTCTTCCCATCTTAAATTATTTTCTATCATACTTTGGCAGAATGAATAATTGCACGCATTTTGGTGATGTCTAGCTGATGAGGGGAGAGGATTCCCTCTTAGTCTTAAAGACTTCCATTTGAGGAGACATAAAATAGGCTTTTTCTGTGTTCATGGATTCTTTATGAGATGGCCAAAGGTCATTAAGCCTTCTAGGAAATAATATTAATTGCACCAGCTTTTCAAAAGCCCGCTGTGTTTCATAATTTAAAGAAACTAGTATCTCATGTATATTCTTCTTGTTGGGCATGCTACATTTTCTGATCATTTAGAACAGTGATTCTCAACCTTCCTAAGGCTGTGACCCTTTAATATAGTTCCTCATGTTGTGGTGACCCCAATCATGAAATTATTTCATTGCTACTTCATATCTGTAATTTTGCTACTATTAGGAATTTTAATGTAAATATATGGCATGCAGGATATCCGATAGGCACTCGCCTCCCTCGCCACACACAAAGAAATGGCGTTAGACATCCAAAAAGGTCATGACCCACATTTGAGAACCATTGATTTAGAAAGAAGAAATACAATTTAAGGTAAACTGACAGGGAAACTGGTGTCGACGCTGACATTCCTGAGTCAGAAGGTTGGAATTTACAGAAGAAAACCACTCTTCAATCTGAAGTAGTCACAGGGAACTCATGCTTGAGGCAGTGTGAGTCAGGGGACCTTGCTCTTATTAACCAGAGCTGCCTGAGTGCTGTTTGCTCAGTCAGGCATGAACCTATGTGTTTGCAGTGTTGGTTTTCACTTCCTGATAAGAAAAACATGGTGCTGGCCTGTCCACTCCTTTTCCCCCAGACTTCTATGTGCTTGGTTGGGAGAAAGAATGAAAATTAAAAATTACAAAATGAAGAAAATGAAGTTGTACAGAGCTTGGGTTCTGCCTGTTGTCTCAGAGATCTTAGAAAATCTAGGATATTATACAGCAACAGTGTGCTTTCTTAATGGAAAACCATCTGGATGTGCTTCACAGCACTCAATAGTTGTGTGTGACTGTGCATGTGTGTGCACGTGTGCCCACAATGGCGAAATAACACACAGAGACTTTGAAAGACAGTGACTTTTCACTTGTAAAATGTAAAAATTTCTACTTTCTTTGAAGTGTAAAAATGGATAATTCCATGCAAGTAGACATGCCTAATGCAGAAATGGATATTATGTGCTTTTGCTTCTATCACGATTATTCTATTGTTTAGAAACACTTTTAAACCAATTTTGGAATGTCTTATATTAGATGATTTATGGTTTACATTCAAAAGGAGTGGGGTTTAGCTTAGCTGATTTTATGGCTCTAAAATTTTACCATAAGAGATGAGAAAAATAACTTCAAAATATTTCCTAAATTCCCAAAAGAACCATTAAAATAATATTTTATGTGATAATAATACAATAGCATAGAGATAATTATGTTTCACACATAATTAACCTCTTTTGCAATTTGAAGTAAAAATCTCAGGGTGTTTTAAGTGAAAATTACTATCTATCTCGGTCATCTTCTCTCTCTCTCTCTCTACCTTTTTGGGTGTGTGTGTGTGAGTGTGCCTGTGTGTGTGTAAATGGGTTATGTGTGTCTTTTAATTGGGTATTTGAAATGTAACAATACATGCTTTTCTTTTTCTCTTTCTCTCTCTCTCTCTCTCTCTCTCTCTCTCTCTCTTTCTTTCTTTCTTTCTTTTTGAGAGAAAGTCCTGCTATGTTACCCTGGCTGGCATGAGACTCCTTATGCAACTGAAACTCACCTCAAATTCATGGCACCCTCCTACTTGAATCATCCTTGCGCTTATAGGCAGAACCACCCCATTAGGTTTTAAAAAGTAATAATAAAATTCTATTGCTTTGCATTTTTCTTTGATTCTTCACTGTTTACTCTAGAGAAGTCTGGAATTGAATGACTGAAGTACTCTAGGGACAAGACAAAGCTCTGTGAGCATCAGGGATTCTAGTTGCAGTAGAACAGTGAGAGAGGACCCCTGCAATTGTACTGTGGAAACAGAGAGCAAAAGGAGCAAACACAATTTCCTCTTATTCTGCCCAAGCTAATTCCTGAACATTTTCAGTTACAGAAGACATCTAACCCATATTTTTAAAATTGGCTGTTTTGCTCATTTAGTCATTTGATTATAAAGTTTCACTCAGAAAATGAAAGGTATTCTGTAGAGAGCTGCCTCATTCATGGAACATCACTCATGACTCATTGCCGTATCTGCAGATAACTGTGGATAAGCACACCCTTCCTAAAGGAGGAAATGAAAGAGTGGATGAACAGAGAATATTGTATTGTTTCAATAGTGTCTTTGTGGTTTTCTTAGTAGTGAGTGTCTAAAAGCCTTGTGAATGTAGAATTTTCTAAGGCTGGGAATTTTAATATTCCCAGGGTTTCGCACTGAGGCACATAAATGTTATATAGGTGTGGGGCAAAATGCATCAACTAGTTTAACATTTCATAAGTACTCAAGACAACTGATTGCCATTGCCTTGTCCTTTACACACACTTCTCTGTTGGCACCCTGTGCTTGACTGTCTTCACAGTTTAATCTCCATCCCCTAATAACATCTGTCTGATGTTTCTTTTCCACTATATGGTTCTTTAGAACAACAAATGGTGGTGGTGATGGTGGGGAACAAAAGTAAAACAGAGCAACACACAAAACTGAAAAAAATTCAGAAGATACAGGCTTTGACATAAATCTCTACCTATAGGACACAAGTGGAAAGGTTCTGTTTACGCTTTGAAAAATTTGTAAATTGGTTCCTCACATGTAAAAACAAACATTAAACACAAGAACACTGTAACATTAAATATATTACTGACAATTTCATTATCTGGTATGCTTTACTCAGAACAAATTATCTTTTGTTTCTCAAAAGGTTTTATCATTATCTTTCAAATTTGTTGTTATATGTGTATTTTATGACCAGTCTTTGCACTCAGAATTCATTGAACAGATTGTGAGAAAATTTACATACATGCCATATCATAAAACTGTTCAAGAGTGAGGGGATTCTCAACGCTTATCAGAAAACTCCAAGAAACCAAGATGAGAGTCTTGTGAACTCAGTTTCTTCAAAAACTCAGAATTGTTCTTGGGTTATGCTTTTGTGTCCCTCTCAGGTGTAGCTTATAGGAGTACATTTACTTCATATTATTCATTACAAGTGGCTATTGTTATTTGTTTGCATGCCTCAGTGGAGAGACATGTTTTTGCCACGTGCATCTTTTCTGACACGTGCAGCTTGCCCTTATTATTGTATACTTTACTCACATGACTCCTCTTAGATGATGGTGCAGAGTGTAAGTTGTCTGATGCTTTGAATAAATTGGCTACTACATGGCTTTAGTCTGCCTTGCTTATCAGCTCCATTCTCCCAGGTCCTGTAGTTCTTTGGCAAGGGGTGGGACATCGTGAAAATTTCACCCTCTAATGTTAACATGTCCAAATATCATTTCTATTTTTCTGGTCTTGTTTGTGCAGCCATTTCTAGAAGAGATTCTTTCACAGCACACTCCCTGGTCCTCTCACTCTTACCATCTTTCTGCCTCCTCTTTCCTGATGCTCCCTAAATCATAAAGACAGGAGTTGTGATATGGATGTTTACATCAGGGTTGAACTCCTCATGGCCTGTCGGTCTCTGCATTTCGCCCAGTTTTGGTTTCCTGTGATGATCTCCATTTGCTGTAAAGAGAAGTTTCTTTGATGAGGAGTAGTAGCTATACTTCACTGTTATAGTAAAGGTAAGTTTTAGAATGTAGTAACAACTATTTCTACTGTAGCAAAGTAGAAGATTCTTTTCTATGGTCTATGATTTCACTAATCCCAGAAGTTGGCTAAGTTTCTGGTACCAGGCATGCTTTCTCTCTTACTGAGTATAACAGGATTTGAGATTCTGTTGGTTGCCACTGATGTGTGAGTGCTCCTTCTTGTATCTTTATATATATATATATCATGACATTGTGGCAATTACTGTAGTTCTAGGTGTTGCAACTGGGGAGGACACTTGTTCAGCAATGTTGATAGCTGATGGATTCATGTCAGTCAGGAAATGGAAACAAACTAAATGATCTTCAACAGACAAAATGATAATTAAAATGTGGTACATATGTACAACATAATCTTATTTATCTGAAAATTTAAAATCATGAGCTTTTCAGGCAACTGAACAGACCTAGAAAGGATCAGTTTAAGTGACATAGTCCAGACCCAGAAAGACAAGCATCAATATTCTTTCTCATCTGTGGTTCCTAGCTCCAAATCCTCAACTGTTAGTAAACAGCATGTAGTGACCACTGACACCAGGAAAGGATAAAGGGGCATAGGGGGTAATAGTAAGGGGAACAGCAGGATATGGGTGATATGAATGGGAAATGGAATAACAGGGCAGAGATTCCATTAGGGGGTGAGAGAAGGAGATGAATACAGAAGAAGGTTGAAAAAATAGCATGCAGTGTGTTTGATAAATACTTGGAGAATCATACTGTCTTATATTTACCTAAAGGTGTGCACAATACATATAGGTATATCTTAAAGAAAGTGAAGGCAACTTGGGGGGACATTGCTCCCCACAGGAACCTTAGATTCACAAAAACCCTAGGACCAAACGTGAAACACATCCTTATAAAGGGTTGGCCAGGGTAGTCCTAGTGCCTCTCAAAATAGCATGTATTATTGATGTAGTTTTTTGTTGCCTCTCAGGGATTGAGAGTGGATCCCTATTGCTGAAGATACCACACACTTATGTCACACAACTCATGCCTTGAGATGGATCTGGCCTGAGAGCCACTTTCCTGAGGTCTAGCTTTAATGGTTCCAGAAAATGCTATGCAAGCTGCCAAGAAAAGGAAGCAATTAGTTCAAGTTTTTAATACAGGACACATAGAAGATACTTAAATTCTTATGCAATTAAACATTAATCTTTCTAAATAGTTTGCCTAATCAGGGTGTTACTGCATTTGGATAGCTGCCATGATCAAAGTAGTTAAATGCTTTTATGGTAACTCCTAAATTTCTTTACAGCTGGATTATTTTAGAATATCACTTTCATGCATTACAATTTTTCAAAGACTTAGAGAAGTAAATACTAACTTTTATATTAGTAAAATGCCAACTTTAGAATCATCTGAACTATTGAAGACTTTTTTCTTAAATGAATATATGTATTATTTGGAGGGAGAATTTCTGGATGACATTCTACAGTATTTTATTTGATTCTATAAAATTGTAAACTGCTTGCTTTTATCATTGGGCTAGTCTAGTATCATCTTTAAAATAGTGCAGCATCCATTTCAAATATAAACTCTAGTGCCCCAAGGATCCTCTAGTATTGGGGAAATTAGAGAGTGATAATAGCTTGTTTATCCAATTAGAAAGAATGAAACTATCAGACACCTCAAGAAATGCTACTGAAAATGACTGTTTATGTTGTTTTTCATTAGGCCTTTGGGGAAAAATCAAATTCACGAAGCACATCAATTTTGCAAAAACCATAATCTGTTATTTTAACTTTTGAGGGGACCCGAATGTGTTTGTCGCATACCTATGGCCATATTGGCTCTGGTAATAACAATGAATGTTGTCTGAGCAGAGTTCATAATTTTATCTGATGTCATTCTTCTACTAAATAAACTATTTTTGTCTGATTTTTATATCAAAAGCAGTTTTATGTTCAGTTGTAATTTATCTTATTTTAACATATGCATTACAAACTCACACTAGAGAATTCATAAAATGACCTGAACTTGCATCCGTAGTTCTCTAAAGCAGAGATTTTGAGCACTGGATTCAGGGACAAAGCAAAATTAACCACCTGGCTGACAACAAGATTCTTTATGGTTTTCCAAGTTCTTATTACTTGTTTGCCTTTGGGCACTGTTAGCCTCTACATTCTCCTAAAACTTCTCAGTTTACTAGAACTACAGTCAGATGACTTCAGCTACTTGAAACAAATCTTAATTGCTGCATTCACTGTGTCCATTTGTAACAGATTAGGCATAGCCTAATTCAGCAACACTTATGTGTAGATGTTCCTATAGTTATAGTCGGCATCTTTTAGAAATGCCCTTCAGATTACTGTGAAATGATTTCGTGAAAGCAATAAACCAGCTAGCACTTTCTGGATGTCTACTCTAAAACAGACAAGGTAAACAGACCTGTTCTGTTAAATATTCCATGAAATCTAATGCTGGCATCTCGAGGTTTCTGGTGACATCATCCACTCTTACAGGATTCTTCTTCGTCTCCATTTTAAACTTACATGAAAAGATTTTATGTGGGAAAGATAGATTGACTTTTTAAATGTTTGGTTTGAAGAAACACATTAGAGATAAGAGACAGTGAAGATAACCAGTGTACCAATTTTCACAATGTTGCTTTTTGATGCTGGCACCTAGAGGACTCATAGACCACAAATAATGCAGTACTAGAAGATGAGCACATTACACATGCAGACGACAACCAAAACTTATATCGAAATTTTGTTGCATTTAATCTTTTGTTAAGGAATTTGCAACAGTCAATATTCTCTTTCAACACAGAGGTTCAAATTTAATACTAAGGAGTCCTAGAAGTTGGTATTCCTTATAACAATACCTGATTAAAAAACCAATAACAAAGGGGTCAAGACTGGGCTCATTTAAGCCACAGAAACTGAAAAAGGGGGAGATCTTGAACCCCAGACTGATGGCTGGGAGGTCAGCATGGGATTGATCCAGACCCCCTGAATGTGGTGTCAGTGAGGAAGCCTCTGCAATCTCTGGGGTCTTGGGTAGTAGATCAATATTTACCATGGCTTGCGAATGAATTTTGGGAGCCCATTCCACATGGAGGGTTGATCTTTCAGCCTGGAAATGTGGGGAAGGGCGCACATTTCCAGGCTGAATGCCCTGAATGAAATGACAGACTCTGGAGATCTCCCATGGAGGGCCTCACCCTCCCTAGGGAATGGTGTGGGGATTAGGTGGGGCATTGGGGAGCTGATGGACGGGCAAAGGAGGAGGGGAGGGAGAGGGAGCTGGGATTTATATGTGAAGCAAGCTTGCTTATAATTTGAATAAAAATTATATAAAAATTAAATAAATGTGTTTTTTCCTAGTTAATAAAAGAAACCATTTGTGACAGTCAATAGTAGGTCGAGTTTTTAAATGAAAGGGCTGCACCTGTTTCTATTTCCTACTTCTAAATTATGATTCTCTTCTCCACATTCCAGCCAGTTGCAGTAACAGGAAACTTTATGTATGTGGTTTCTGCCTTCAATGGATAACATACATAAATATGAAAATTATCAGCTAGAAGTCTTGAAAGAAGTTGTCACAAAGAATCATAACTACTAAGGCAGTATATATGGAGAATTCTACTGCTCATATTAATGTCGTACAGAATGCTTATCTCATTGAACTTTGTGTCTAACTAAGTTTGGTAGAAATATAAATAATCTCTTAAAATTGAGAGAGAGGACCTGAGTGAGAATGGGGACTGAGGAGAGATGCAGCATATCAGAAAATACAATCAGACACACTAATGCCACAGGAAGCAAGCACTGTCCTATTATGCTTAGCTCTTTATTATACTTGGTACAAATATGTATTTTAGTGAAGTATTCTATTTCTTTCCATTCCCTGTCAAAACCCCCAAGACATACTATGAATATTCTTATTTTATTTGACCAAATATAGTGGCAAATTAAAGTGAAACAGTCAGAAATTCTCATATTGTCTTCAACACAGTCTTGATATATGATGAAAATTAAGAACCATAAATCCATATTCATCCTAAAATGTTTTGATGTGAGAAAAACTACATGACTAGTACACTAGGGACCTTATTATATTATGTAAGCAGCATTGTGTAAAACCACCACATTAGTCATTCTGGATATCTTTGCTCAACTGGAAAAATATTAAATTGCATACACCAGCAGCCTTTAATTAAGCTATTCTTTCCTTTGTGATAGATAATGCTAAACATACAAGATCACATCTAATAACAAAATGTTAGATGAAGATGGAGGTTTCTGTCCTGCCTGGTCCCACAACTGCTTTGCTCCAAATAAACACGTGGGCACTATTTTAATTATAAAACTTTTGATCTATGGCTAGGGCTTTTTATTGGACTATATCTGTCTTAGTTATTAACTTATATCCACTAATCTATGTATTTTTACATGACCATATCTTACTAGAGAATACCTGGTGCATCCTGTCTTCCCAGTGTCAACATGACATCTCCTTGTGGCATCTCTTTGCCTTCCTTTCCCCAGCCTTCTCCTGGTCTGGTAGCCCTGCCTATTCCTCCTGCCTGGCTACTGGCCAAACAGAATTTTTTAATTCATCAACCAATAAGAGAAACATATATACAGAAGGACATCCTCCATCAGTTAGACACTCTTATTTAAAATATTTCCATAAATGCAAACTTAGTTTGCACTACTACTTTCTGAACTCTCCAATCCTTTGTGCTACAGTTGAGTTATACTCCCATGAATAGCCAATATATATAAGGATGTAGGTTGCATCTCTTTCCATTGCTGAGCACATCTCTATATATCTACATAAGTTTTTGAGAGTTCCTGAGAATGTTATAATGCATATTGTCAGAAACATGACCCAAAATATTATCATGTGAACTCTCATACATGCTTATAAACTCTTCATTCATATGAGATTTCTACCATGTTTGAATCACAGTGGTGTGTGTGTGTGGGGGGGTGTGGATGTGTGTGTTTGATCCTTCTCAGAAAGATATAAGGCACAGATGATATACAAAAGGTAATTCCGCAGATGCCAAGCTTGCCGAACCAATTGGCTTATTATGGCTATTTATAGGATCACAGGTGACTGTCTAAGGGTGACAATTTTAATTGTTTTTTTCATTAAAAGCAATATTTATTATTGTTTTGAAATTAAAATGTAATTATATTACATTCCCTTTCATCCTTCTAAACCCTCCAATATTACCTTTCCTGGGCCAACCCCATCCCGATCTCTCTCTCTCTGTCTCTGTCTCTGTCTCTGTCTCTCTCTCAATTTTATTACTTCTGGTTTCTTTTCCACTGATATATAGGGTTACATATAGGTTTTTTTTAAATTTAGAAACAATTATTTTACATATCAGCCCTCATTCCCTTTACTAACACCCCCAACCCAACCCCAACCCACTCCACAAGGACAGGAAGGCCTTCCATGGGGCATCATCAAAGTCTGTCACATCATTTGGGGGAGGGCCTAGGCCCTCCTCCATGTACCTGGGCTTAAATATTATCCCTCCATAGGAAATGGGCTCCTGAAGTCCATTTGTGCACTAGGGATGAATACTGGTTCCACTGTTAGAGGTCCCATAGACTGCCCAGGCCTCCTAACTCTCACCCACATTTAGAGAGTTTGGTTCTGTCCAGTGCTGGTTCCCCAGCTTTATGACTGGGGTCTGTGTGTTCTCACTAGGTCAGGTCAGCTTGTTCTGTAGGTTTCTCCAGCACAGTCTTGACTCCTTTGCTTATCCCTCTTCCCTCTCTACAACTGGATTCCAGGAGTATGGCTCAGTGCTTAGCTGTGGGTACCTGCGTCTTCTTCCACCAACTACTGGATGAAGGCTCTAGGATGACAAGTAAGGTTGTCATCAATCTCATTATAGGGGAAGGGCATCAAAGGCGGCTTCACCACTACTGTGTAGATTCTTAGTTGGCATCATCTTTGTGGATCTCTGAACATTTCCCTAGTGCCAGAAATTCTCTTTAAACATATGCTGGCTCCCTCTATTAAGGTATCTCTTTTCTTGCTCTCCTCTATTCCTCCCCTATCTCTGTCTTCCTAATAGGCTTTTAAACTATGTTGTTTTCAACATAGCTTATTCAATATGGAAATGATGAATGAATAAGGAGATAAAATGCTAATTGCCTTGATTTTGATCATTAAACAAGATATACATGAATCAAATTATCATGTTATATCCTACAAACATGTACCAATATCAACTAAGAATAAATAAAAGTAGAGGTTTATTATTAAATTATTTATCTTATGGATGACATCAATATTTCAGTAAAGAACCAATAGCTAAATCACATGTTTTGTTGTAACAAATGACTTGGGGAAGCTTCTAAGCAATTGTGATAGAACTTATAAAAAGTAAATTTTGCTAAGAATGTTCAAGTAATTACTACAGAAATTACAAAGAGTAATCTCCAAAGTACTACATGTTAGGTGCTAAAATATATTGCTTTCTTATTTCACAGCATTGTTTTGAAATATTCTTTATTGTGGGTTTTCATTTCATTAAATTTGCTGAAGTCAAAGAATAATTTAAAAAACCCATAGGAGCATCTACATCATACTCTTCAGGTAAACTGTTTGAATTTTAAATGGAGTCTAAGAATAAAATTCAAGGCCAAGTTTTAGATTCCATTTAAATAAGTGAACTGAATTATTAACATGTATGGTCTGATGGTCTATGGCTGAACTAGTGATGCTTAGAGAGTTCGAGATGTAACCGCCATTGGGGTGGGAAGCCTGGAACCTCCCCCGGTAAGAAACATACTTAGATTAACAATTATGGGGTAATTACTTAAGTCAGAGCTAGCCAGTTAGAAACAAGCAAGGCCAACAGCTTCATAATTAATATAGCCTCCTGTGTGTTTATTTGGGACTCATGCGGATCTAGAACCAGGCTGGCGCGGCAGAGCCCAGGCGACTGGCGGGGGATAAACCAAAGCGGCTAGCAAAAGAAAAAGCTTCTCTTAACAAAATGGTGATCAGGAGTGGGATCATGAATTTCCACGCAAAATAACAAAAGATTTAAAAGAATTTTAGAAACAGAAGAACGGAGAGAAGCACAGAATTTTGGTAGCAGCATTTTCTCAGTTGTGCTCTGTTTTGCTATCAACAAGCCGAGATTCACGTGGCTTGCTTACCGGAGTCTTCCTGACTCGGCATAAAAAGAAAAAAAAAACCCAGCAAGGTTGTTTTAAGAGACTCTGCTAACAATTAAAAGGCGTGTACGTACAGCTGGAAGTGGCAGCTTTTGCTGGATGTCAGCATGGACTGAGACGGTAAGCTGGAGTCATGCTTACGCCCGCCATCTTGAAAAAAAAAAAACTGGCAGTTTAAAACAGCCTCGGTTTTACAGATAAGACACGTGGCCAGAAAAACATAAAGATTTACAGTAAAGTCAGACTTGGATGAAGAAAAACCTCTAAAGGTTTACAGTGTGTTTAAAAATATACGTGAGATTAAGAGAGAAAATAAAACAGCAAAGTGGTATATAAATACAAAAGCCGGCATTGTGGTGGCACACGCTGGTAGGATTTACTCCAGAGGCAGAGGCAGGCAGATTTCCAAAGAGAAACCCTGTCTCAGAGAAAAATAAATGAAAGTGAAAGAAATAAAGTAATAATAAATAAATAAATAAGCCACGTAAAGATGGAAAATACACAGAGAGTCTGGATACTGTATGCTATTATTTTTTTCAGTTTTTTGCTTGCTCAGGAAGGAACTGCTACTAAAGTACACTTGCTTATAAATGCTGCTAAATTAATACAACTTATATCTTTTAAAAATGCCTTGACTTCAAAATTTAAGTATAAGGATATGTTACTCGGAAAAAGAGTTTTAATTTATGTTTCCAAAGAACATAAAAAGCTGAGGATTTCTTCCAGACTTCTGTGGTTTGACGAACCAAGACCCCCGGAAGCAGTGGACCAGGTGTTCCAACAATCGAAACAGCGAAGATGATACAGTCTTACAGACCCCGAAAATATGGACTTATACAGGTTTCTGAGTTTTGTCATGATCCCCATGGTATAAACAGCGCCCCCTTCCAGCAGGAAGCAGTTTGGAATGAGCGACGTCCCAATTCCCATCTTGTTTATAAATCTTTGTTTTCATTTAAATGGGATTGTTTATAATTGGCTAGTGATCACAGCCAATCTTTTTTAATGGTAAAAAGGGGAATTATGGTATGGGTATTGTTTTTCATTTATTGAGACAAAATCAAGGTCAATTTTGTGATGCTTATATTTCTCCTCTTGATTAAGTATTGTGCTTATAATGATCTTTTACAACGTAATGCATAATTAAATACAGACTATAGATAGTTACTTATAATAGAATTTCTAGTTACATAAGTTAGGTTTCTAGATATACAGAAATATATTTGAGATGGACAGTCTTCAAACCTCTCAAAGACCTTCAGAACATGGCATTTAAAATGGTTTAGGGTTTGTCTTGACAATGAGAAATGTCTGCTCCTGGCAGCACCAATTACGTCTGAGAGGAAGATGGGCATCGAAGAAACTCGTTATAAAGTTTGCTTTCAACATGGCAAGATTAGCCATTTGGGCAAGAAACTGCTCTTGCCTAGATTGTTTGACTGTTGTTGTATCATCTGGACATGCAGGACCCACAGGAAAGTGACTACTGAACTCAGTCTTACAGGGTTCCTGCTTGATGAAGAGTCTACGAGACTTGCTGCAGGACAAAGGAAAATGACTGACAGACTGCCAACGCAGATGGACAGTTTGAAATTTCCTGCTTTGCTGAGAAGTGTTCCAGACACATTGTGGCCTATGGGCTGAAGATGGATGCCCCAACGTTACAGAGGAACTTTGAGTGACTGTCCAGGTAGCAAGATGTCTCTGTCATTTCTAGTGTTTATATATTATCCTTCTGTGGTCTTTGATGGAGTTGAAGACAGATAGTTATAGTGTTCCTTAGTTATGATAAAAGATAAGCTACATATAGGACTTTGGACTCACAAGAATGAGATAGATGATATTTTCTTTAAATCTTTCTAAAATATTGTAACTATGTTCTTACTTGATAACTGTTCTGTTATATACAATTTGACTGTTAAAGTTAAGACCTTTCTTTTTGTTTAAACAGAAAAGAGGAGATGTTGGGGGAAGTCCTGTGCATTTGTCAATAAAGACTGTCTGGCCAATAGGAATCTAGATAGGTGGGGCTAGGAGTCCAGGAGGATTCTGGGAAGGAGATACACAAGAGAGTTCGAGATGTAACCGCCATTGGGGTAGGAAGCCTGGAACCTCCCCGGTAAGAAACATACTTAGATTAACAATTATGGGGTAATTACTTAAGTCAGAGCTAGCCAGTTAGAAACAAGCAAGGCCAACAGCTTCATAATTAATATAGCCTCCTGTGTGTTTATTTGGGACTCATGCGGATCTAGAACCAGGCTGGCGCGGCAGAGCCCAGGCGACTGGCGGGGGATAAACCAAAGCGGCTAGCAAAAGAAAAAGCTTCTCTTAACAATGCTTGATTTATTGGTCAGTTTTTCATAAATTATTGTGTATTCATCCCTTCTAATACGTGGAATCAATACTAGGGTAGTAACAACATTATTACAGAATCAATGTTTTACTGGTGATAGTCCAAATTTAATGTCTTTAAAAAATATTTGTAGGTCTTTGCTATTTTTACCATTAATTTGTTGTTTCTCTTTCTTGCAGCGTTCCTGGGTTGCCTTTAGTTCTTAGTCTAGGACCGAGTCCATGCAATGTCCCCACTTCCATATCAGCATGTGTAGGGTGTCACCTTTGCTCAAGTCTTGTTTATACGACCATATTATTAAGACTTTATGTGTGTATCTTGCCTTACATTTCTAAGACGTACAACCTCCCAGAAAGCTTCTTGTACCCATGACTCTTATAACTTCATTACCCCCACCTCTTCTGGTGTATTCCCTGAGCTTTAGGTGACGAGTTTGTGTTCTTGATGTATCAGCTGGGCCTGGGCACCACAGGATCACTTGTTCTCTGCATTTTGGTCAGTTGTGGTTTTCAGTAATGGCTCCATCTGTTAAAAACATATATTTAAATATTATTTCATAAACTAGTATACTTCCATAAGACTTTTTCATGTACACTTAGTTTGGGTTAACTCACTCTACCCTCTCCTCCATAATTCCCCTACCCCTAATTAATCCTTTAACCCCAAATGTATATCCCCTCCCTTTCATGTCATCAGGGTTCTACAACTAGTTGATTTTTTTCTTGGATGGGATGATTGTAGGTGTCTATATAATTTTATAACGTGCCCTTCATTTTGGTTAAACCTTTGGTCAACACTATTTTCTATTCTCACTTCACTCTGTGTTTGAAACTTTCTGTTTTGGGGATCTAAGTAAGTCAGATTGGTTATAAAATCACTTTTAATCCCAGGCAAGCCTTGAACACACAATTATTTTTTCTTGAGCTTCCCTTCCTCAGTAGTTGGGATTAGAGTTGTGTATCATGAGCATATAAAATCTATTTCTTTTTTAGTACAGCCTGTGTCACAAATCACTTTTATAAGTATTTCTACTGCATTTTAAAACAACACAGTTATAAGAACTAAATTATATTGTACGTAGAATGTCCTTTGTATATTACATCTGAAACATTATATTCAATTTAAGAGTAATATGAATTATTCGACATTGCAAAATGTTCCTCACACACAACGTGCAGCTATTGAGAGGACTACGTTAATTCTTAAGCATCTCTACAACTGTAAATTAGGAGACATAAAATGAATAGTCAAGACAATTGTAAAATGATACTTTGTTTTAAATAAAAGTGTAATCCATTCATGTTATCTGAAGGGAAGAATTTTATGACTTAATTAATTTGATATTCATTTTCCTGTTGATTTCTGTCACTTAGAATTTCCCTAAATCTCGTCAGCCCTGAGCTACATGAGGACCAGCTCAATCTACACTATGATAACAGTTTAATGGAGTTGTCTTTTTCCTGAGGGAGGGTACAGAATAAATTATATGGAGAAACATTTTTCTGGGTGTTGATTGTACAGTCATTATTGAGGGTTGGGTTCTGTTTGTCAAGATCTCTGAGGGATAGGGGTTTTACCACTCTCAAAATATATAAAATAGCCTATGGGAGTTTGGAAAGGACATGAGAGTCTTTAGGAAGGATGAGTAAGAAAATACTTTCAGAAGACATTGTGTAGTCTATGTCTAAGTGGTACAAGGACAAGATTGGAAAAAAGGTACATCCAGTTTCAGAAGATCACAGCACTTTGAAGTTTATCTAGACTAGACAGTTAAATAAAGAAGGAATGGGGATGTGGATTAGTCAATAAAATTATTTTCACGCAGAAGATCTAATGAACAAGTCTGAAAGGGTCAGAAATAATACTCAAAAGAAAAAATTATATATTCAATTAATTTCATACATATACCCTTATTAAGATGACATGTATCTAACAGCCCATAACTTTGCTTTAAAAGATACTCTGTGATTTCATATGTAAAAACAAGGATGCTGTGAGAAGTAGATGACCATGGCAGTTTTATATAAGAAATGATGGATTCTATTCTGTGTTAAGTATTAATGGCAAGGTAACTTTTTGGCTATCTCTTATGGTTTACCAATAACACATCAGGAAGCACAGCCAACATTTGAACCATGAGTCTGGTTTAAGAGTCAACCCCATTTCATCACTAAAATCTATAGAAAGTTTCTAGAAAGTAGTTAGCTGCTTTGTTTTTTCTGAACTCTTTATGACACAATGTTTTATTTACACTTTGACAAAAATCTGATGGAATACCAAGAGTAACATAATAAAATAATATCACAAGTAAGGTAATAGTTATTATATTACAGAACAATCTTTCCCTAAAATTAAAACTCACAACTCCTCATAAGATTAGAACCCCGAAATCAAAGTAGACTAAAGAAAAACTAAAATCAAAATAATATAAATTGTCTCAAATATTCTTGGCTGATTTTAATTTAAAGGTAATTGCAATTTCTTTGACTCCGACTATCACTTATTTCAGCCCTCCTCCTTCTCTCCTTACCCCTCTCCTCCTATTCTTTCTCCTCTTCTTCCACCTTCTCTTTTCCTCTTCCTCCTTTTTCTGTTTCTCTGCTAACATTTGCTGTCTCAAAACCCTGAGCAGCGTATGAATTTTATTAGTTTTGTGAAAAGGAAAGAAAAATTAAATTTAAACTAAAGAAAACGTTTATCATTAGGATATGTCTTTAAAATTTAGGCTTGACATTGTTGTTTGTTTGCTGGTTGGTTCTCACTACATAACCCAGGATGGCCTGGAACCCACTATGCTTCACAAGTTAGCCTCAAAATCATGGTGATCCTCATATCGCAACCCCTAAGTGCCAGGATTACAAACCTCTGTTAGCACACCTACTCGGAATTGTATTATCATTAAGTTTGCTTTTAGATATTTTGTACAAGTGCGCAGTGAATGCAGATCACTGTCACTCCCACCCCCTTAACCATCCCTGTTTACCTCCCTCCTCATAAATGTCTCCCCATAGTGAGGTCTGTCTTTCACATTCAGGTGTATGCACCAGGAGCCTCTACATCATTACTACTCATTGTAAGGATAGACTTCTTTGATTAAGACTGAGCAGCTTTTGTCAGTGTATCTAACCATAGATATTCAGAATGTAGTTTGCTGCTATGTGAATTTAAATTTAACACTGGTAATAAGTCTGCAGCCTAGTTTTATGTATGACCTACCTAGATCTGGTATGTTAGCTAGGTGTATAATACTAAACATGTGTCACCTTCTAGATGCCCTCAGATCCACTCAGAGGGTAGTTGGTTACCTCCAGCCAAATTACTGTTGCTGGACATTTCTCTCCCATCCACCAGTTCCCATAGCCGCTTATAAAATAATTACTCAAAAGCTTAATATCAATCATAATTACTTGGCTGGTGGCTCAGGCTTGTTACTAGCTGGCTCTTACAACTTAATTAACTCATTTCTATTAATCTAGATTTTTGCCATGTGGCCATGGTGTTACTGGTGGTGCTCTGAAATGTTGCTCCTTGGGCAGCTGCTGTCCCCTCCCTGACTTCTCCTTCTTCCTCTCTGTCTGGATTTCTTGCCTAGCTACATTCTGCTCTGCTACACACCAAAACAATTTATTGATCAACCAATAAATGCAACACATATTCACATCATATAAAAGGACATCCTACATTAAACCACTATTGTAAAGGTGAGCACATCATGTCAGCCAGGTTGCTTAAAGTACAACTTGATGCCCTACATACACTATTTATTTAACAAGAAAACAAGTAAGGAAATAAAGGTGAAAATAGATTATTTCTTTTTGAAAAATGTAAAAGCAGGTTCTCTAGAATAAATACTACAGGAAGAACATGAGCTAAAGCAGAGTCCTTATGTATGTATTTTTTGTATAAATATGACTCTATTAAATAGTCATCCCCTTTTTCTCCACTGGAGGACATGCAAATGGATACCATAGAAACTAAGCAGAATGTGGTGGGATCAGTGGCCATTGTCACTAAGGAAAGGAGAGTATGTTCTACTCAATGTAATACTCTGATGAGGAAAAGGCAAAGTTGGGTATGACATCACCAATATGATTTGTCATTCACTGGAATCGAGCTTCCCTGAAGTTTTACATTTATCTCTAAGTGTGCTGCTACATGAATGAAATTAGAAAACAGAATATACCCCCAGTTATTGATATTTAATGATTTTGATTCTTACTAGTATGTAATAAACTGGTCTGTTATGCAAATTACAAGAAAGTTAGAAAACAAAAGGCACATTACAAAATAGCATTAAAATTTAAAATAACCTACTGCTCATCCTGTTAAAAATACCATGCATTTGTTAGCATCTCATTAGGATCTTATGGTAATAAAAATTGTTTTAAGACAAAAGAGTTTGTAAAAATCACATATATACATTTGGTACCTCGATAGCAGATATTTTCCAATTTAAAATCTTATGAAGACAATCTTTAACTATTAAGTGCTCCTGAGAAGTAATGTCCTTTGAGCCATAAAATCTTATTTCAGAAAAGATTGATTTAGCAATAAGGACTAACATCGAAACACCTCAGAACATGAAGGCTGTTGGATGACTAAGACATATAGTTAATGTGTGCAGTGTCACACACACATTCCTGTTTGCTCCTGGTCAATTTGTAGAATTGCTTGACATGAAATTCAAAGGCAGATTTTACAAAGGTCGAACGTATATGGAGAAAAATTAAATATGCTAAAGACACTTTTCTGTATAGAACCTTCTAGTAAGTAGTAGTGTAATAGGAAGTAAAACAACCACAAGGGAGATGCAGAAGAAAATTATTCTATCTGGGGAACTGTGGCCTAATATGAAAGACACTCAGGTAAGAATCTCACTATTAGAATTTTGTTTCACAAAACAACACAAGCTGATTCATTTCCCCTTTAAAAGAATGCCTTGAGATGGTTACATATTTTTTCATGAACATGTATATTTTTCACTCTGTTAAAATTTAGCCAATAAAATGGAAATTTAGAGAGGAAAAGCTATGTACTTATTGTTGTGCCCAAATTCTGAACCCCAAAATCACCAAGAGGCCCATTTTGATAGAAAAGCAAAGTCTTTTATTGTAGTTGTTTAACGAGCTAACCCCGTTAGCTCAGGCCTTTCATCCATCCACCGAGGATGGCTGGAGAAATCATGAGGCAGGGATCTTATAGAGCAGCATAAGGGGAGTCCGCAACAGTTGCAGGATTGGTATGCTTCCAGGCTTGGACGACCTGCCCTGTTCGGATTGGTCAACTGGTTGTTATGGACCATACGCCCTCCAAGGGCGGTTGCTATGCTCTGCACATTACTGTTGTGCACACCCAGATTAAGTTAGCACAGTCCCACCAGCCAACTTCTGATTGGTTCCTGGCCACAAGGAGGGCATCCGACCTCCTAGTGATCAGGACAGAGTGGCAAGGTCAGAAAAACACATCTTAGCCTGTCATGGATGTTAAAACGGTGGGGAAGGGACTGGTCCTTTCACTTATTATGTATTTTTGTGCATTCTTTCATTTCTTCCTCTACTTATCCTTCTCTAGAAGATTTAAACTGACTGATTTTTCCTCATTGTTATGTTGTCTCTAGTTCCTGTGATAAGATTTATTCAAAACCAAGGAAGATTTCAGGTTAAAAACTGTTTTATTCCTGAATTACTTGACAATCTCTCTTAGTTTATATTCTGCTAGCATACTCGGATGGGTGTTCTTAAAGTAAAAACCAGATTCATTTAACCTATGTTGCATTTATTGATTTATTCAATATTAATATGACAATATTAACCCTTTCATATTTCTGGATTTTCCTCTGAAAATAAGAAACAAACTATGTGTTGTGTTATAAACAAAGTGTATCAGTTGTCATAAAATATAAATACTACTGACAAAACAATTTTGTGCTTAATTTTTGTTTCTTCAAGTCTTTAGCTTCTTTCCTTAGTACTTTTCATCTTCATACTCTGGAAACTTTACTACTTCCTAAGCTTTTGTGGATTCTAAAACACTAAGGATGTACATGTGTGCTTTCATAGATTATCCATTGCTTCTAACTTGCAGACTCTTAGTGTGGGCTAGCTTATGTGGGAATCTGTTTGTTTCTCCAAATACATTGATCCTTACACTATCTATTTTGTTTTGTCATTCTTTAGGAGCTTGATTGTGACATACTATCTACTAAATTGCCTGCCAGTAATTTCCATTTACATTATTTATTTTCATTTCTTAATCCTTGAGTTCAGTTTCCTTCCTTTCCACCAAGGAAGAAATTTTGTGGTCACTAGAGACATATATGCATAAGACAGAACAACTTTAAGCCAAACACAATATGCCAGTTTTATTAAATACCTGAAAATGGTGAAGCTATACACAAACCTAGCATCTGTCTCCTTCTGAGTGTTTCTTGCTTACAACCCTGCTAACACAGCTTCAAAGACTCTTAGATGGGGGAAGAAAGTAGTCAGTGACATTAGTGTTAGAAATAATGGCTTCCTGTTTGCAGATTGAATTCTAATGCATATCTTGAGATCAAAGAAATCAGGGGAGGGGAGAAACTAAATGATTTATTCTTCCCCTTTATGCTGTTGGCTTCATCTTATAGCAATATAAGCCATACTTACCTGTGCTGTGTTGAATGCTAGAGGCAATTCAATACTTAGAAAGCTCTTCTTGCGGTAGGAATTTCCCCTGGCATTTGTTGTGTGTCTGCCTTTTCCCAGTGAGATGTAAAATACATGGCCAGTCACTTCAGATAGGGAGTCTGTGGTAGTTTGGATGATAATGACCCGCTCAGTAACATGCTTGCCTGCTTATTGTCATGTGTGATATCTACCAAGTAAGGCTGCAAATAGGCAATGGAACCAGCCCAAAAGAAAGAAATGTTCCACTCAGCAAAACTAGGAGGGAAGCAACATCTAAGCCCTTCAACATCAGACCATCTAGACTATGGAATTTGGAGCTTGCCCTGCTAGCTTTTTGTCTGCTTCGCTCCAGTATTTCCTTACTATACCGGCTTCCTCCCTCATAAAAGAAGTTAAGATGACTGATCTGGAAACCTCTAATCTAATAGCAACTTTTAATAACTTAGAAAATGTGAGAGAACAATTTGCATAAGCTTATTTTTATGATAGCAAACTTAAACTTTGCCCCTCTGCCATTGTGCCACTTAAACATTTTAAAGAAACAGATCACAGCAATTAGAATATGATGATGATATTCTCTTTTATGAAACATTTTTTATTGCCCTGTCACATTTGTACATAATTCTGAAGTGTAGTGTAATGGTTTGGTATAGACACATACCTATTTGGGAAAGGATCAAAGTAAAGCAACAAGTGTATTTACTAACTTAATCTTTTATTATCGTTTTGTAGAGTACATTCAAATCCTCATAAATATATCCACAAAAGATAGAGCCGTTTCCTTTCATCTGGGTGTCACATTATACATTGTCTCCTAAATTATTCTCTCGGCTCTCACCAATCTTTTACAACTCTATTCTAAAACTATTAGTTGAATTTGTTTCTGTTTTTAAGAAAAAGAAGACAGTTACTTGAGAACATCCATTATGCTGTATCTCATCATGTTGCATGTACATGTAGTTTCAAAACATACATTTGTTTTTAGCCTGTCTTAAAAAAATCATATGTGCTCTTCCACCAACAGGACCAGGTGACCAGGTAAACCAGGTCCTGTATCCGGGCCTGCCTTCCAGTGCCTGCAGAATGCCTGGGGACTGCCAGAGAGCCTCCCCTCCCGGTGGGAGTATATGCAACCCAGTTTCCTGGTCTTCTTCTCCAGTCACTGGACCAGTGCCTGCAGATCGCCAGTGAGCCTTCCCTCCCAGTGCGAGCCTCCCGGCTGGAGCTTATACACCCCAGTTTCCTTCTCTTCTCCAACCACAGGACGAGGCAATTAGGGGTCTGTTTCTAGGCCCTTGCTCCAGTGCCTGGAGACTACCATTGAGTCTCACCTCCAGGTGGGAGCCCAAGCACCCCAGATTCCCAGTCTTCTTCTCCACCCACGGGACCAGGAATAGGACCAGGAAGAGGAGAACCACCAGAGTATTGGAATTGCTTGCACCCACCGAAAGGGAAATCTGGTCCCCTAACCACCAGACCAGTAAGGGGTTCTTTCAGCACCTACTAGAAAAAGAGATGGGAAAGAGACAATACAAAAAAAAAAACACTCAGCAACAGAAAAACAAATACAACACTGCCAGATTCTAGAGACTCAACACTAGCAAAAAAATCCAACATTCCAATGCAAATGAAGCAGAAGAGAATGACCTTAAAACCACCTTCATGAAAATGATAGAGAACCTAAAGGATGATATAGGAAAATGCCTCAAAGAAATGGAAGAAAAAAAAAAAAACAAAAACTGCAAGAAATGGAAGAAAAAGCAAACCAAAAAAATGCAAGAAATGGAAGAAAAAACAAACCAAAAAAATTCAAAAAATGGATAAAAAGAAAAAGAAAAAATTGCAAGAAACAAATCAAACAGTGCAAGGGTTGAAAACTGAAATAGAGACAATAAAAAAAACACAATCTGAAGAAAGGCTGGAAATAGAAAAGCTGGGCAAACAGTCAGATACTACAGATGTAAGCATAACCAACAGGATACAAGAGATGGAAGAGAGAATCTCAGGTGTTAAAGATATACTAGGAGAAATTGATTCATCGACCAAAGAAATTCTGAAGTCCAACAAATCCCTAACACAAAACATCCAGGAAATATGGGACACCATGAAAAAACCAAAACTAAGAATAATAGGTATAGAAGAAGGTGAAGAAAACCACCACAACTGGGTAGAAAATATATTCAACAAAATCACAGATGAAAACTTTCCCAACCTAAAGAAAGACATGCCAATGAAGGTACAATTAGCTTACAGAACACCAGATAGAGTGGACCACAAAAAAAGTCTCCTTGCCACACTATAATCAAGACCCCAAATATACAGAACAAAGAAAGAATATTAAGAGCAGCTAAGGAAAAAGTTCAAGTGATGTATAAAGGCAAACCTATCAGAATTACACCTGACTTCTCCATGGAAACTCTGAAAGCCAGAAGGTCCAGGATAGATATATATTCTACCAAGACTAAGAGACCATGCATGTTAGCCCAGACTACTATACCCAGCAAAGTTTTCAATCACTATAGATGGAAAAAAACAAGATATTCCATGAAAAAACTGGATTCAAACAATACATATTCACTAACCCAGACCTACATAAAGTTCTGGAAAAAGAACTCCAACCCAAGGAAGTTAACTACAACCAGGAAAACATAGGCATTAGATAATCCCACTTTACCAACAGCCAAAAAAAAAGGTGTAGAATTTCACAGATAATTCCAACAGCAACTACCATTCCAAATCAAAGAAGAATGAGCAATAAACGGTCATTAATATCCCTGAATATTAATGGTCTTAACATTCCCATAAAAAGACACAGGCTAAAAGAATGGATTGGAAGACAGAACCCATCATTCTTACACCTCAACTTCAAAGACAGAATGTACCTCAGAGTTATGGGTTGGGAAAAGATTTTCCAATCAAATGGACCCAAGAAACAAGCATGGGTAGCAATCCTAATATCTAACAAATTAGACTTTAAAATAAAATAAAATCAATCAAAAGAGATGAAGGAGGTCATTATATACTCATCAAAGGAGAAATTCACCTAGATGAAGTTTCAATTTTGAACATCTATGCCCCAAATACAAAGACATCCATGTTCATAAAAGAAACATTACTAAAACTCAAATCACATATAAGCCCCACACACTTATAGTGGGAGATTTCAATATCCCACTCTCACCACTAGACAGGAATACCAGACAGAAACTAAACAAAGGAGCAAAGGGGCTAATATAAATTATGACTCAATTGGGATTAACAGACATCTATAGAAGGTTCCATCCAAATAAAAAAAATATATACCTTCTTTTCAGCACCACATGGAACTTTCTCAAAAATCTACCATATACTCAGCAACATATCAAACCTCAACAGGTACAAAAAAAATTGGAATAACTCCATGCATCTTATCAGACCACCATGCATTAAAATTAGAATTTAACAACAACACTAATTTCAGAAACCCAACAACCTCATGGAAATTGAATAATTCACAATTGTACCATTCCTGGCATCAAAGATGAAATAAAAAGAGAAATTAAAGACTTTCAAGAATTCAATGAGAATGAAGAGACAACATAATCAAACCTATGGGACACTTTGAAAGCTGTGCTTCAAGGGAGTTCATAGCACTAAGTGCCCACATGAAGAAACTGGAGAATAGTTATACTAGAGAATTAACAGCACAGCTGAAAGTTCTAGAACACAAAGAAGCAAACTCACCTAGGAAGAGTAGATGCCAGAAATAATCAAATTGAGGGCTGAAATCAATAAAGTAGAAACCAGGAAAACAATACTAAGAATCAATGCAACGAAGAGTTGGTATTTGAGAAAATCAACAAGATAGACAAACCATTGTCCAAACTTACCAAAAGGCAGAGTGTGAACACGCAAATTAACAAAATCAGAAACAAAAAGGGGGACATAACAACGGACTCTGAGGAAATCCAGAGAATCATCAGGTCATACTTTGAAAACCTGTACTCCACAAAATTAAAAAATTTAAAGGAAATGGAATCTCATTGCTTAGCTTGTCAGTTGGTGTCATCCCTTTAGATCACTAGAGGTCTCACTGATGCCAGATCTGTCTTCTAACCTATGAGACCACCTTAAATGCCCATTCCTGATAATGAACTTGATGTCTATAGCCATCCTAGAACCTACATCCAGTGATTGATGAAAGCAGAGGCAAACACCCACAGTTAAACACTGAACTGAACCCATGGAACCCAGTGACTGAGAGAGAAGAGCAATGAGCAAATTGGCAAAGAATGGGCTGGCAAAACCAGTAGAGACAGCTGATCTGAACAAGGGGGAGCTCTTGGACCACAGACTGACAGCTGGGAGGCCAGCATGGGACTGATGCAGAAGCTGAGTGTGAGAGTCAGTGAGGAGGCCTGGGCAACCTATGGGGCCCTGAGGAGTGGATCAGTGTTTATCCCTGACATACAAACAGACATCGTGTGTCCATAACACAAAGAGGAATGCTCTCTCAGCCTGGACTCCTAGGGGAGTGCCTGGACCCTGCCCTGAGTGAAATGACAGACTCTAGATATCCCCTATGTGGAAGGAAATGGTGATAGGGTGGGAGGCTGGGGGGGAAGTGTGGGGGTGCGGGAGGAGGGGAGGGAGAGGGTACTGGGATTGACATGTGAAGCAAGCTATTTAAAATTAAAGTAATAAAAAATAAAGAAATGGACAATTTTCTGGATAGCTGTAACTTGCCAAATTAAATCAAGAACAGATAAACAATTTAAAGAGACCTATAACTCTATGGAAATAGAAGCAGTCATCAAAAGTCTCCCAACCAAAAAAAGCCCAGGTCCAGAAGGATTTTAGACATAGATCTGGGGAGTGCCAGCCTACAATCCCATGGCCATAGAGTCTTGGAAACAGTACCTTCATCCAATGACTGATGGAAGCAGAGGCAGACTCCCACAGCTAAACACTGAGCTGAACTCAAGGAACCCAGTGACAGATAAGGAGGACTGCTTAGCAAAGGGGTTAAGACTGGGCTGGTTTAACCCCCAGAAACAGCTGACCTGACATGGGTTAGCTCTTGAATCTCAGACTGATGGCTGGAAATCCAGCATGGGACTGATCAAGACCCCCTGAATGTGGGCGTCAGTAAGGATGCCTCGGAAATCTATTGGGCCTTGGGTAGTATATCAGTATTTAGCCCAGGTATACAAATGGACTTTGGGGGTCCATCACACAATGAGACATGCACCCTCACCATGGACTCTTGGGGGTCTAGGCCCTGCCCTGGATGAAATGACAGACTATGGACACCCCATGGAGAGCATCACCCTCCCCAGGGAAATGAGGGAGTATTGGGGGATTTGCTGGGAGTGCATGAGAGGAGGGGAGGGAAAGGGAGAAGAACCTGGAATTGACATGTGAAGGAACCTTGTTTCTAATTAAATTAAACCAAACAAACAAACAAAAAAGACTCAAAACCAACCAACCAACCAAATAAACAAACAAACAAAAAAATCATTTGTAAAATAGCAAAAGCAAGGTCATTTTCTTTTTAAAATTACATGAAAACCCTCGTGGTAAGATGTCACTAGATGCTGTGAGGTTTTACAAATAGTAAATAAATCAATTATTGAAATATTGTACTGACTCTTGCAGGCCCCATGCTTGCCAGTTCAATCTTTGTGATTCAGTAGTAGATTCAGTGATCCATGTACTTCTGGTGTCCTCCATCCCCTCTCTTTCCTCTCCCTCTTAGGGAAGGACCTGATGAAGACATCCAGTTTAAAGTCTCCACATAATGATTGTCAGTAGATCTCTCTACCGTGTTCCATCTGCTTCCAGAGGAAGCCTCTCTGATGATGATTGGACAGGGAACTAATCCTAGGTCTCTGGGCCACCCAGTATCTAACTGTTAGCTTGGTGTTTCTGTGAGACTTCTAACAGTAGGTGTCTTTGTGTCTCAGACTCTTGCCTGTCCTTGGAACTCCTTTCTTTCTATTGAGTTGCCTTGTCTAGCCTCAATATGGAGGTTTTTGCCTTGTCTTATTGCATCTTGTTATGCCATGCTTGGTGTTGGTCTCTTGGAAGCCTGTTCTTTCCTGAAGAGAAATAGAAGGGGAGTGGATCTGGAGAAGAGAAGAGGGAGCAGAATTGGGATTAAGTATAGGGAGGTGAAACTGACCAGGATATATTGTTTGAGAGAAAAATATATTTTCAAAAATAAAAAATTGAAGTATGCATATTTTGGTGTTTAGTGATTGTGTCTCAGTAAAAGAATTATTCTTTAATCTATCATGAATAGGAAGCTATACTATTTATTAACCTTTTAAATTTAGAATACAATTATATTATTTCCTTTCTTTTCTTTCTTCCCTCTCAGCCTTCCCATGTATCCCCTTGTTTCCTCTAGAATTGTAGGTTCTTTTTCTTTAGTTTCATTGTTACACACATATCAAATTTACAGATTTTCTAGTATTTTACTTAAATAACTTGGCATATTTTTGTTTCTTTTTTCTGGTTTCTATTAAAAATGCAAATTCATAGTTAATGATTACAATGTAAATATTTAGTTTCAAAGATGTATTTAACACTAGTATATGTTTAATTTTTGGAAAAAATTAGAAAAATATATTTATTCTTAAATATTAATGTCTTAAATTAATTATCCTGATAATAGATGTTCTCTTCCCTTACAAATCTAAACAAAATATTTTAAACCTCTTAAGTTTCTTCTAAAATGTCCTTAGGATTTGTGTGTACTTACCCACTTGCACAACTGGGCAGTTGTAGCTTTGGTTGGGATACATGGTCATTATTTGATAATAATGTAGAGTATTTGAAACAGAAGGCTGGGAATTCAATTATAATTTCGTTATATAATTATAAATATACGATCTTAAGCATTTCATGGAAATTTTTCTGAGACCGAATTTCCTCTACATAAAAAAGCAAGGCTTTACCATAATATATTTTGATAGTGCAATGTGTTAATTGACGTGAAACCATAGTAGCACAATTTAGATGATTAACAAATACACATATTTTTCTTCTCTCAGTTCCATTAGTCAGTTTGAAAATTTACATATGGTTTTATACAAATGGGTAGTAGATCATAAGTCATCAGGAATTAAATTACCTTTCCTATGCACTGAATTGCTGAGAACAGAATTATTCCAAAAGTATCTACACTGTGTAAATCATCTCATGAGACCTCAGAGACAAAAGAAACTAGCAGGCAAACAAACCCTTGTTTCATTATTAGTAACAAAATAAATTATATGATAGTGATGTTTTACACTCAATGCTTGACACAGGCATGATTTGCTCCCTGGAAAGCAATATGAAAAATATGCCACAAAAAGACCATCATCTAGCAGATTGCATTTTTTCCGTATATTCTATCATTTATAACTGGAGGAGTCATAAGTTTTAGATGAATTATGATAACTCTATAAGAAACTCTAAATGAAATATGCATCGTTAGTATTTTTATGGATTTGAACTTGTAGGCTAAAAGATTTTGGATGAAGAATAAGGTTTTTTTCTTAAAGCACATCTTCATTCCACTCAGAAATTTGTCATGTTGTAATGTCCAGGCAAAATATTAGTAGATGTATGAAATATATTCATTCTGTTTATGTGATACAATTTAATATCAATAACATATTTCGTGATTTGAAGGAGAATGGCACCCATAGGCTCATTTGTTTGCATATTTAGTACCCAGTTGATGACTAGAAAGATTAGGAGGTGTGTCCCTGTTAGATTAGGTATTTTCTTGCTGGAGATGTGTTATTAAGGATCAGCTTTGAAATTTCAAAAGATTATGCCGGGCCCAGTTTTGTTCTCTTTCTGTCTGCTGCCCAAGGATAAGGATATAACTCTCAGACACTTCTCCAGCGCCATGCCTGTGTGTGCTGCCATGGCTGTGCTCCCTGCCATGATGTTAATATACTAACCTTCTGGAACCACAAGAAAGAACCCAATTAAATGCTATCTTTTATAAGAGTTGTCTTGGTCATGATGTCTCTTCACAGCAGTATTACAGGGACTAAGACAACATGTACAGCAATAACTTAATATATAGAAAGAATAATGGCTGTATTTGCATGAAAGTGCATAATGTCAGAAGAAATCCTCAACTTTGAGGATGTGCTTTAGAAAAGTACATTAAAAATGGCATTGGAGTGCCTTAATTATTCCTCAGAAATCGATTTGCATGAGATTTTGTATATTAGCAGATTTAAAAATTAATTAGTAAATGTAATTTCAGATATTGAATTTCAGACATTGATCCAACAAGATGCTTTGGATTAAAATAGTTCACAATGAACAATTTTACATTTTATGTGTATAGAATTCCAGAGTGGTTTTTGGGAATAGATTATTATTTAAAATGAACTCTCTTATTTTGGTAGAAATATAATACCTTTCTGGGTAAAATGATTCCATGCTATCATTCTATTTGCTACATTTCATACTCTTTTTTTGCATCTACCATGATACAACATAAAGATATGCATTGGGTTTGGGGATCTTTGATGTTTCTTTTACCTGAATGCAGATGATTTGATGCTGGGCAGCTTCTCAGAGGCTACTATACACTCTGATAGCAGCTATCATTTGCGTGCTATAGAATTTTCACTATAATCCATGACGTATGAGAATTCATTAATACTCTGTCCCTAAGCTTCCTTATTCCCCAGGAGAACTACATACCATAGCCTTATGGAATTAAGCATTAATGCCTCTGCTTTGCTGGTAGCTGTTGGAAGGGGTGTTGACTGTAGTAGTTGTTGGAAAGGGAGTTTTGAGTATTAGCTAAGGGAAGGGGTGTTGTTTGTAGTAGCTGTGGGAAGGGATGGCGTATGTAGTCTGGGATAGTTTTAATCTCAGCCTATGATTTGCTGTTGCCTTTAGTTTTTACATCAGAGAAACCTTCTGTTACTGAGATTGCAAAGGAGAGCTTAGCTTCACGTCAGTTGCAGTTGACATGTTCCATATCAGATACAATTTGGAAGAATAATATTTGCGTGAGAGTAGGATCTTAAGCAATGATGTGTAAGCAGAAGCAATAGAAAACAATACCATGTATTTTCTCCAATCTAAAACAAAAGCCAGAAAACACATTATTAATGGGTAAAGAAAACTCAAATAAGAAAATAATGAATTCTGTCCTTCTGCATAATGCTTTTAAGATTCTTGTGAGTTGTTCAATTATTAATTGACATTAGTTATTTTGTTGTCTTTCATTCTTATGATTATTAAATAATTAAATAATAATGGGTATAATTTTGTCAAAATCAGATATTTTGTGTCATGCAGACTATCAGTATAAATATGGGATACAGAGCATTGATAAGCAGAATATTACAGTGGTTAAAACTTTTAATGATACATAGTGCTTCTAGGACATTTGTAGACACTTTCATATGAACTCTGTTTGTACTTACCTTGATGAACTCTCTCATCTTGTTCTTTGCTCAAATCAACCTATTTTCTTCTAGCTCTTGGTTTCTGCTCAGGATATTCATTTCAGGACTCTCAGACATTATATGTGCCATATGTCCCCATCAATAATCATATTCTGATGCAAGTATTTGTTTTTGTTTCTACTTTTACTGTCAAGCTGCTTTACTGATAATTATACTATGATCCCACTGTGTAATCTGAGCCACTCTTCTTTCAAAGGATTCATTCACCCAAGGGCTAATCTTTGTGAGTGATATACTCAAATAGCATCTTGATGGGCTTTTATAAATGTTGATAATTGAACATTATATATCCAGGTGTTCCTTTGAAATTTTGCTATTTTTAGATGATTTTTCCAATGAGAAATTCAAAACTCTGTGTAGAAGATAAACAATGAACAGTTCCAGATAATCTCCAGTTCAGCTAATTAGTTTGCTATCTAGCAATTTTCTTTTTACACACGCTCATAGACTCATTTTGAAATTGTCCTTTACTGAACTCTTATTATGTTCTAATTTCTTAAATTACTAAAACAATAGCAGTATCACATGTTTGTTGTTCTTAATATTATTATAATAATCATTATATCATGCCTCTAAAATATTAATAATACAGCATCTGCCAGAATCATTCATTCCCACTAAATTCACAGTGTACCATCAATCCTAGACAATGAAAAAACTTCTCTGGATGTCTTTTTTCCCCAGAAAGGTATTTTAATGGTTTAGACAGAAAACATATGTATGCTAAAACACTGACACTGTTGAGGTTCTCCTAGGGGGGTAATTTTTATGCAACAATATGTCTATTATTAGTTCTTATACATTAGTCCTTAGTAAATAGTACTTATTCTGTCTGCATATCTTGACAATGACTTCTCCCCACATTACAGCCACCCACTGAGACAATCATTGCCACCATTCAAATACACAACAAACTGTGGTTTTATTACTTTAATTTTCCACACAAATTATACCATGCTAAATTACAACACATGGAAATAATTCTTAAAAGACAAAGGAAACAGCAGAATTTCGCATTTTTATTAAGTGAGCTATCTGTAATTTCAAATACTGGGTTATATTAAATACTGTCCAAATGAATACACGCGTGTGACTCAGTGTCTTTGCAAGCATCAAAGATTCCTAAACCCTTTTTGAACTAAAATTGAGAAAACCATGCAAATGATCTTGATCCTGGTGTTTTACAGCTCAATAAATTTGTGCTGTAAGAGCTGCTGATCACAGTGTATGTGGTATATGCTAGTATTTGAAAATTTGCTGTGTGTGTGTGCATACATGTATAAGCAAAATTTATACCACTAAGTTATAGGATGTACTTTTTTTTTCTTTAGGTTAGAAACAATCTTGTTTCACATGTCAATCCCTGCTCCCTCTCCCTCCCCTCCTACCCCGCCCTCCCCAGCAGGTCCCCCAGTCCCCCATCCAATCTCCACTCCGATCCCCAAGGAGGGTGAGGTACTCCATGGTGGATCTCCAGTAACTGTCATTTCATCCAGGGCAGGGCCTAGGCCCTCCCCCAAGAGTCCTGGCTGAGAAAGAATCCCATATTGTGGCATGGGCACCCAAAGTCTATTTGTATGCCAGAGATAAACACTACCCAAGGTCCCATAGATTACCTAGGGCTCCTCACTAACACCCGCATTCAGGGGGTCTTGTGTCAGTCCCATGCTTTCCACACTGCCACCAATCTGGAGTCCAAGAGCTCCCCCCTTGTTCAGATCAACTGTTTCTGTGGGTTAAAGCAGCACACTCTTAACTCCTTTGCCCATCAGTTCTCTCTTTCTGACACTGGATTCCAGGAGTTCAGTTCAGTGTTTGTCTGTGGGTATCTGCCTCTGCTTTCATCAGTCTCTGGATGAAGGTTCTTTTTCCTAGACTCTCTGGCAGTACCTTTTGTGTTTATCTCTAGAAAATGGTCTAGATAGCCTTTAGATGAAAAACAGTCTCACAAATACTAGCAGAATCTACCATAAGAAATATGTTGTTCAAACTGCCATCTAGGAAAGTTAGATTAAGACTTTTGGAAAAGCACACACCAATTGATCATCTAAGGCCAAACTGTCAGTCCTGGAAACACATAAAAATAGCTTTATATGTACTTAGTAGGTTTTATTTACTATATGCAGGAAATAATAATGAAAAGTAGTGGCCATGGATTTGAAGGAGAGCAGGAAGGGGTGTGTCGAAGGTTTAGATAGAAAAAGGGAAGACAGGTGTTTTAATTATTATAATCTAAAAAATTAATGAAAGTTTGTTCAAATATACTCTGAAAGGGAGTAGAAGAAGACTGTATTCATATCAAAGAGCTCAAACATGGAAATACCATTTACCAGAATGTCTGCAGTTTTTCTAACATGTTTTAGGAAAATAGCCACAATCTAAAAGAAGATGGCAAAGTACAGTGTCTCCTTTTAGACTGAAGAAATTAGGAAAATTTTGTCTAACTATTATCTTTCCAGTCACATTAATTTTCACAGTGTCTTAAGAAAGACTCAGTTTGGGAAACAAAACAGTGGGAGCCTGTTAGGCCACCAATTCAAATGCCACCCAGCTGCGTAATGATGAGGTTGTTGTTACCACACTTATTATTTCATGGTTGCTCGGTGAATAATGTCACTTGAAATTACTACATCCCTCAGTTTGCACAAATGCCTCCATTCAAGCTCATCACTGCATTACCAGTTTGTCCCAAGAAGCCATTGAACACTGCAGGGCTCTCTTCCTGTTTAATGAGAGGCTGACAGGAAGGGAGGAGATGGTCAAGTGTGGTTGCCACCTATAAATGGGACTGATTACTGTTAATTTCTCATGCCCCAATAGTGTCCATTCAGAGGTTAATTTCTGTAAGACTTGGAGCAGATGGTCTTAATTCAGAGTGTACATAGAACTACCTAGGGAGTTCTTAAAAACATATATTACTGGGGTTTAGCCCAAAGTTACTTAATAGGAACTT
Source organism: Mesocricetus auratus (assembly GCF_017639785.1). NCBI lineage: Eukaryota > Metazoa > Chordata > Mammalia > Rodentia > Cricetidae > Mesocricetus > Mesocricetus auratus. The sequence continues at coordinate 70,061,103 of NW_024429195.1, forward strand.
CCAGGCCTTACTCACATCAAGAATTATTTAAATAGGGCCTCTAAACTATCCTGCTGCAGCTGTTCTTGGACTCCTTTGGGATCTATTAACTTTTAAAGTGGGATTCTTAAATCTTTCTCAAACTCCAGCTCTTACTCTCTATATCTAGACATTCACATATTATGTGAACTTCATCTATAAATTGGAGTATTGTTCCATTTCAGTTGTTTTGAGGACCATGAGAGAAGCATAAGCAGCCTGTCTCCAAGAGCATGCATATACAATGGGTTACCATAAAATATAGAAACCTGGAGAGTTCACCAAATCCATTTCTTCTTGCTTTTAGACGTAGAAATGTGGATTTAGCTGGCTAAACTTAAGTCAATGGGATTGAATAGAAGGAATATAATCACCTCCAGGCTTGGCCTTAGAGACTTCTCCTGCTGAACTGTATAATTACATCCCCATTCTGGCTGGTTGAATGAAATCTCCAGTGGCCTTAGGGCTTATATAGTGTATATGGGGTTCCTAAAAGATAAACCAGACCATAATTCCTAAGCGACTATATCCATCTATCTGTCAACTTCAGTGGAAAAAATTTAGGAGTTGCCAAGAATTTAATTGTTCATAGGGATGCAAAAATTTCACAGCTACCTAAAGATATACTAATAATTCACTGAATCTGGCTATTGTGCTACTCCTTAAAGATTAGCAAAAGAGGCTCACTAGATTTATAAGAACAAGGCAGCTTGTCTGTAATAAAAGCTCTTTTTCAACATCTGCAGCAACCAAGATAACAGTATGCCTGTGATACATATTGGAAGCAACATTGAACACTGTACGTGCATGCCTTTGTAGATGTGCTCCTGACCATGTTTCCATTATCAGTGTTGGAGCAACTCTTGTGAGCAGCAGTTTGGACATTAAAGGAATAACACTTCATTTATTGTTTCTAGTTTGAATGATCTGTCCTCTTGTCCTCTTCTGCCTACAACTTCTATGGAGCCTCCATCTTCATTTGCAAACTAACCATTATAGAGCTGATACAGGAAGATGACATTTTGGGAAGTACATTAATAAATAGAAGGAAGGAAATAAAATAGACATTACAAAATAAAAATTCAAAGCCTCTTCTATCTGTCTCTTCTCTGGTTCCCAGGGTCACTTCTTTTTGTTTTGCTTTGTTTTTTTTTGTTTTTTTGTTTTTGGTTTGTTAAGATAGGGTTTCTCTGTGTAACAGCCCTAGCTGTCCTGGAATTTGCTCTGTAGAACAGGCTGAACTTGAACTCACAGAGATCAGTCTGCCTCTATCTCCAGAGGGCTGGCAGACTTCACCATGCCCAGATCAGTTCCACATTTTAAAGTTCATATGAATACTATTTTTCTGAGTTCACTCATATTGTCTCATTGTTTGCTTCCTTGATTCTTTCATACTTATCTCATTTGCATTAATGACCCAGTTTATTCCCCCATTCCATTCTCAGAGTTCAGGAGACCCCAGTTTATAACTAAGATTTCATTTTTCAGCATTGAAGTTGGGAGCTATGTGCATATTTCAGCTCATTTGCTAGCTGAACAACCATTAGTGATCCTCAGAAACTCAATGCTTAGAAAGTTTGGAATTACTGGAATGAGATAGGTTTGGAATTACTGCAAGAAACGAAGATGCTCTTCAAACAGTGATATCAGTTCTAGTACCAGGAGGAGGACTTATAGTGATCAGGCCAAGAGTTTCCTTTTTACTTTTATCTCAATACAACAAAAAATAAGGAGAATTATTTCTGCAAAAATGACAAGAACCAAGGAGCAATTCATTTTTTCTATCAGAACTATAGTGTGGACATATCTGTCCACAGAGGAAAATGCAAGCAGCCATCAGACACTATTTCCGTATTGAAGCAATTTAGAAAACAATTCATGAAAACAAAGATGACAAGATTATAAATGTGGCAATATATTTTAAATGGCTAAATTGAACAATTATTGGTCAATGCATATCATATTTTATTTCTTCCAATATATCAAGCATGAGACTAAGTACATAAACATGTTTTGTGATTAAAAATAAAAGTCACAAGTTGAGACCCGCCATTTTTGAAGGATGGGTCCTAGTAGCCTCCTGAAACATGTCACTCAATCAGACTGTTTATTTGTTTTGTTTTGTCTTATGGAAGACATAGTGGGAAATATTTTACAATAGGAAGAGTAAAGGAGGGAAATGGAAACATCAGGTCAATATGGAAAGAAAGTTAAATACAAGAAACACGAGAACTGGAAGCTTTTAAAGAAAGGGAATTGTATCAATGGTTTCCAATACAATTATAAACCTGTAAATCCTGAAATAATTAATTCCTACACCACTCATTCTGAAGTCCTATCCTTAGTGTTTATTTAATATTTCTAGATTCTCTCTTTCATTGAGGAGCTGGGCTTCATAAACTAATGTTCAGATTACTTACTGTGTCCTTGATGTGCAAGCATCCTATTCCTGCTGTTTGCCAGACAAAGTTGGAGTCCCTGACTCTGCAGCAGGGTGTAAGTTTATGAGGAGGCTCAGATTGGATATCACAGGGCCTGCTTCCCTATGAGTCCTACTTTGGACACAACTCTGAATCTTGAATTCATAATGATTTAATAAACTTTCCTGCACAGAACTGCTTGTTACACATGCTTATGAAAAGGTATCTGTCAGTTTCTCAATAATTACTTCCTCCAAATTTTTCATCACACAATTTTGTGATTGGCAAGCTAATACCATGCTTTCTTTTTCAGTTGTGCAATTCAATCAAATGAAGCAGGTGTCAGATCTGCATCTGGATGTACTCTCATATGTCCTGTGAGATAATGAAGAAATGAATTTAACTATGCCAAGTCAGTACTGTTGTTTGGTAATGAGGAAACATCATACCAATACTTATTCTTGTATATATGAATTATTTCTCTTTATAATATATCCCTATATCATCTTTACATTACTTAAGAAGAGACAAGGCCATGATGTGAATAATAGTGTACTTGGTTGTGAAAGCTAGGATAAGTCTGCTCCCAATAAATACAATAGAAGGTGTTTATATCAAGAATTTTTGAGGAAACACTGGTAGTAAAGAGCTACTTTTAAACTCTATTTTATGCTAATTTTAAGGCCACACATGATATTTGGTATATATATATATATATATATATATATATTGTCTCACTTAGAAAATGAAGTGCTATGTAAAATATCTATTACATGTAAAATTAAAAGCACAGAGAATAATGACTGTCAGTGATGCTCTCATATGTGGTAAGAGTAAAAATATGTTACAGAGGGATGCACGCATCATTCTCTGCTTACTTCTGGAGGGAAAAATATGAAATGATTGAGGCTTTCACATTAGCTGTATTGATGTCTTCTACATTATGTGGAAACATGGTAAAGGACTTGTATACGTTAAATTTGTTACATTTTTTGCTCTTTGATAATGAAATATTTTAATTACTTTCTTAAAATATATTTCAGGAGAAAGTGACATATAAAATTGCAAAGCAAGAGAGCAACTTTTTCTAGATTTCTAGGCAACAACTATGATATATAAACTGACCCACTGAGTTCTTTAATTTATTTTTTAAAAACTCCTACTTACATTTGAGAACTAATTTTTACTTGAGTGATCCAACTTTAATAATGTCTTCACATTCTCACTTTATCTGCTTTATTAGGGTTCCCTTGACTACCTAATATGAAATACATTCAAAATGCAAATGTTACTATTAATTCTCTTTACATTTTTAAATTTGAAAAGTAATTATTTCCCCATAAAACATACATTGTAGAGTCCTTTCTTTATATGAACATGTATTAATAAGTGATTGCAAAGCATAATTGAAGTAGATTATCACAATTCATTATATCATTTGAAGACTGGTTCGTGTTTAAATTCTGTGAAGAAGTTGTGACTGTTTCAGGACAAAGTGGTTGAACCAAAGGAATGGCTGAATGGGAGTTTATTTACTGCTTTTGAAAATGGAATATAAGTAGCTTAGAAAAATTCTTACAAATGAAAACATACAAAATAGATTAAAAGCTAATATTTTAGCTTCTGATAAGGATTAAAGTTGATAATAAAAATAAAATCAATTTCAGATTTTTCATATGTATAAATATGATTCTTCACTGAGGATGTCTAGTCTCCTCAGAAGCCAAAGCAAAGTTTAAAGAGCCTGAATATTCAGAATTAAAATAAGAATCATACTTTACCTTCAAGTCTAATTAAATATTTTCCTTTTATGCTTCTTATAATAAAACACATGCTGATGTAGAGGTTACTAAAGAACACAGAACTTAAATAAAGGTTATTATCAGAATCTTCTAATTTACTACATAGCCATAAGTAACGATTCAGCGTCAGAACTGATCTGCTAAGAATTTAGATTGTACATAAGCCTGTGTAAGATGAAGCAGATGGAAAACCAATTAGGGCATTATCATCACACCAAACACTATTATCATTATCATAACAATGGTTGGAATATTTTTAATATTCACAGATTGTCAGTGCTTTCAATTCCAGAAGCTTTCTGTGATTCATATCACCCTGGGAATAGGTAGGATGTGCACTATATAGTCATGCTGATGATAGAAAAGTTGACAAATACATAAACCTGGAAACAAATGACATAAGTAAGGAGGAATCCATATTTTCTTTTCTTTTTTTTTTTTTTTTTTTTTTTTTTTTTTTTTTTGGTTTTTGGACACAGGGATTCTCTTTGGCTTTAGAGGCTGTCCTGGAACTAGCTCTTGTAGAACAGGCTATATATCCTCCTGCCTCTGCCTCCCGAGTGCTGGGATTAAAGGCGTGCACCACCACCGCCTGGCGAATCCATATTTTCTTTATATCAGATAATGAATTACTTTTCTATTGTTATGTTGAAACACATTGATCAAAGCAACTTACACAAGGAAGAGTTTATTTGGGAATTGCAGATTCAGTGGGTAAGTCCGTGACCTTCATGGCAGGCACCATGGCAGGAGAAAGTGAGGCAGGTATTCATGATACTGGAAATAGCTGAGAGCTGGTAGCTTATCCAGAAGTAGGAGACAGGTGGAGACTATCCACAAGTAGGGAAGAGAAGAGAGAGAGAGAGAGAGAGAGAGAGAGAGAGAGAGAGAGAGAGAGAGAGAGAGGAGAGAAAGGAGGATAGATGGAAAGAGGATGGAAAGACAGAAGGGAGGAACAGAGGGAGGGGAGGGGGAAGGCTCTAACTAGGAATGGAATGGAATGGCATGGAGCTTTGAAATCCTAAAGTTGACCACCAGTAATACATCTTCTCCAAATCTCTGAACTCCTCCAAAACAGTTTAACTCACTGGAGCCAATGGACTCCATTCTCATTCAAACCACCACAGCTTGTATTTTAAGAATATCTAGGCAGTAGTGGAGAGAGGATGCCTTTGATGCCCTTCTCCTATAATAAGATTGATGGCTACCTTAGTTACCATCCTAGAGTCTTCATCCAGTAGCTGATGGAAGCAGAAGCAGGCACCCACAGCTAAGCACTGAGCCATACTCCGGGAATCTAGTTATAGAGGGTGAGGAAGGATGAACAAAGGAGCTAAGACCATGCTGGAGAAACCCACAGAAACAGTTGACTTGACCTAGTGAGAGCACAGGGTCCCCAGTTGTAACGCTGGGGAACTAGTTTTGGACCAAATGAAGCCCTCTGAATGTGGGTCCCAGCTAGGAGGTCTGGGCAGTCTATGGGACCTCTAACAGTGGAACCAGTGTTTATCCCTACTTCTCAAATGGACTTTGGGAGCCCATTCCTTATGGAGGGATGCTATTGTGGCCCAGATACATGAAAGAGGCCTAGGCCCTCCCCCAAATGATGTGACAGACTTTGATGATCCCCTGTGGAATGTCTCACTACCCTTGGGGAGTGGGTGGGGGTGGGTTGGGGGGTTGAGGAGGGGCATGGGAGGGTGATGGAATGAGGTAATTGATATGTAAAATAAGATTGTTTCTAAAAAAGATACATAAGACACACACACACACACACACACACACACACACACACACACAGTCCTTAATATGTTTTAGGGTGTTCATTACAGAAATACATAAAAATAAAACATTTCAAGAAAAAAAGAGAGGAATTTAGAATGTCTGGTGTGGTTGGAAGAAAGTTAAGATTTCTTTCAAAAGTTACTTACTTTCAAATTCCTGGTTGAATTTAGCTCCATGCTGAATAATGCATTTCAGTTAAAGTTACAATTACATGGTCATACTTTGAAGTTAATCACACACACACACACACACACACACACACACACACGCACACGCACACACATCATCCTGAACAGAGAATTCATGGCAGACCAAAGTAATGATTGTACCAAAGCCCAACTTGATGAACCATGAGTTCTTTGTTAAGATTACAAACGATAGTATGAGTGAGAGGTTATCTATAGAAGCAGGTATTGCTCAAAAATAGCTGCATCACTGAAAAGACTGCTCTTTGCATAATTCACAACACAACTATGAAAACTGAATCCGTGGAGTTCTCTGCATGAATCACAGGCAGCTTCTCAAGCCCCAGAATCTTCTCTCAATAGCTAGACTCATCAGAGTATCATTTCTCAGCAGTTTTCTTTTTATGAAGCTGTGAGAAGGAGCAAGGTTGGTTTCAGCTTTCCTACACCCCCTAGTTTTCCATTTCCCCTCCCTTCTAAAGAGAATGTTTCCATTCTAAGGAAACTGCTGTCCAACACAATATTTATTTATTTTCTGTGTAGGGCCAGTTTGCCAAAATTGGAAAGAAAGCCATGATGAATTAAATACTGTCAGTATGTAGAAGAGTTAACCAATCTTTATCATGGGTCTTGAACAATGAGAGGAAAAACTTTCTGGAACCGGAGTTGTCTTTAAACATTCAGCACAAAATACCCTAATAATTTTTTTCATGAATGTTAAAATATAAATATCCTCACATCAAGTTCTACATTGTAGGTTAAATTATCTGTTCCTTTTTAGTAGATGTTTCCTAATTATTTCTCAACATTACTCAAAGAGATATACTGGCTATCAGGCTACTTAAAATTTCAAAGATGATGAATCAATTATTAAAAGCTGTTTTTATAATTAATATTCTAAGTAAAAATTATCTCACTGCAGAAGTTCTATGAGAAGTAGAAATGTTAATAGGGAGAGATTTTCTTCTACAATTAGTTTTCTAGGTTGATTATGGAAGTACTTTGTATCTGCTTGTGTATACATGTGTGTATATTTTGTATTTGTCTGGGTATATATGTGCAAGTGGTCTCTAGAATTAGTACAGCAGTGAAATGCAAACTTCAGGATACCCAACTATTGCCTGGAAACTAGTTTTAGAAAAGGGGGCTCACTGAAACTTAATCACACAGTTCCCTTGAAAGTCACATTATTACCCTGCCACTGAAGACTTTGAGTATCAATGAGTAAATACAAAAACCTGAAAGTCCTTTTACTGATCTGGAGGCCATCAGTTTTCATTCAGATGAATTTTATCAGATCTAGTAACTTAGTTATTATGAAAATCTTGCTTGTCTTTCTTGTCTTTTCCTAAAGAAATATGCATTTCTTTTCCTGAGTTTAGGCTAAAGTATTGAAAAATTAACAGCATCAATTTTTAACGTATTTGGTGCAACTGCAACCAAAAATCCCAGAGATACAAAATTTCTTCTCATGTCTGTAAAACACAGATGGTCTCTTTTCTCTTCCTCCCATTCCCTCCCTCTCTCTCCCATTTTCTTACTGCTATTCAAATTATAGTTGAACCATGTCCTCCCCATACCCAGTGGAGAGAGAACAAAATTATACTTTGAAGAAACAGGTATCTCTGACATCAGCTAATTTTTACCTTCCCGACATAGCACACTACACTAAAATGAATGATGAGGTCACTTTAGAGACGAGACTATATTGGAATAGTTATTACATGTAAATATAGTGTTCCAAGCTCCTCTAATGTTTCTTTAAATTACAGAGCTGGTGCATGCCCTGAGTTTGACATTTCAGCAATCCAGGTGGGTCTCTTGAGATTTCATACTATGAACATTAAATCTCTCTTTTAAAGGTAAAGACTTACAAGGACTCTTGCTTCAGATAATTTTCATCTACATGCTCTCTGGGATTTATATTTGAGCAATTTCCTGATATTTTAACCATATGTGTTTGAAACTATACACTGGAACTTAGAGGTCTCATCAATACTACACAACTGAGTATTTCAGTAACCAATAGAATGACAGGGGAGAGTACACCAAGAAGAGCACCTTCCATCAATGATTAGTCAAAGGTCCAGTCTTGGCTTTTGTAAGTGCAGCTGCTATGAATCAAGATTGCAATGGTTATATCATTCTCAGAAGATGGCATCTAGCAGTCAGTCATTGGTTTCAACTGCTGTGATAAAGACCATGTCCAACAGTGACATGAGAAGGACGTAGCTTGTTTCATCTTACACATCCAGGTAACAGTCTTCCACTAAGGAAAGTCAGGACAGGAACTCAAGCAGACAGGAAGTTTAGCAGAAGACATCAGAAGCACTGTTTCCTGACTTGTTTCTCATGGCTTCCTCAGCCTGCTTTCTTATATAGCATCCGGGACTTCCTGCCTATGAGTGACACTGACACCAGTGAGCTGAACCTCCACATCAATCATGAATCAAGAAAAAGTACTACAGACAGATCTTATGAGGGATGTTTCCTCAGTTGAGTATTCCTCTTCCTGAATGACTAGCTTGTGTAAAGTTGATACAACCCAATCTTGTGACTCTTACATTCTTTCAACAGCCAATTCTGCTTTTTCCCATGACTTAGAAGGTATGATACAGATGTCTTCCTTAGGGCTAAGCACTCATCAATCACTATTCTCAGACTCTTGAGGAGCCATTACCACCATTTATTGAAAAGATGGGCTTGTCTCACTAAGTATGAGAGTACCATCTGTCTATATGCACAACAAATATATTAAGAAGACATTCATATGAGTTATTTAAAATTATATTTGTTTAAAGTGTATGTGTGCATGCCTGAGTGTAGTATGTGCACCAGGTATATGCTGTGCCTGGATAGGCGGCCAGGTCTCCCAAAGTTGAAGTTACAGGCAGTTTTGAGCCACCATAGGGATGATGGAATACAAACCAAGGACATTTGCAAGATCATTAAGTATTCTTAACCACAAAGCCATCTCTCTATACTCATGACACAGCATTTAACTATCATTCTGTTCTGTGCATGGATATGCTTTAAAATGAGATAGGATAGAGTCTCTACACCCAAACAGCAGCCTGCTCTTATCAGTTCTTCACCATAAAGTTCTTTTCTTACAAGAGGGAGAATTAGAGACCAGATCATGAAAGTACGATGGACAACGTAACATGTTCTGTCAAGTTCCTGTTTGTAAAAATAGCATGAATGTCCTCACTGAGACATGAAATTAGTTGAGATGGAACAAAAGACAAGTATTAAATAAATAGAGTGGAAAAATAATAATTCACAATAAAGAATATTAAAGCTTGTAGTTTCTATTTTGTTGACTTTATAAGTAGTCCTTGTTTGATTTTTTTCATTTTGTTTTACCATATTTGGTATGTGTAATTCCCTTTTACTTTTTGCTTATTGTAATTTAAAATAATAAGGCATCTCACCTCCTAATCCTCAATTGGCAATCACCTTCCATTAGATTTCATTTGTTTCTTTGTAATAATAACACTATTTTAAAATATTATTATTAATTTACTTATGATGATGATGATGGTGGTGGTGATGGCATATATGTAGTGGGTATCATATGTGTGAGAGTTTGAGTGTAGACATGCCAAATTGCTCATGGACTTCCTTTCAGAGGACTTCCTTTCAGAGTCAGTTCTCTTCCTCTTCATCAATGGCAGGGTCTCCCTTGTATCTGAATCTTTGCAAATTTCAGGTTAGCTGGCCTCCCAACATCCAGGAAGCTTTCTCTCTGCTCTTTATCTTGCCCTGAGGGTGCTGAGTTCACAGATGCCAGCCACTGCATCCACCCTTTTGTGGGTTTAAGAACTCAGGTTCTTGGGTTTCAAGTGCAGGTGCTAGATGATGAAACCTTTTGCTGGCCCTGTTTGCGGTTGAGAGATAGTCTTTTCTGTGCATTCCAAACTTGGCTCTAACTTGTAATTTCATCTCTGCCTACAGCATATTAGATTTATAGGAATGTTCCATCAAATTAGAATTTAATGAATTTTAATATATTTTGTTATCATATATTTAAAATAAATGAACACTGTGGGAGTAAGGTATTAACTGTATTGTCCTTTCCAAAATGCTGAATTTTGAGATTATTCTTAGTACCTTGACTACCAGATTTACTTGTAAAAATTCATTAAGGAAAGTTAAGAATGGAAAATTTCTTAACCAATAATAGTTACTTCATAGCTTGAAATCCTATATTACATTATTTGTAAGACTACGAAGTAAGCTTTTCAAAGAATGGTCAGGTTAAGATGGCTAAGATTTGTATCTTTAATAACACAGGTTCTCAACTTCTATGTATCAAGTAATAATTACTTGGAAGCAATCATTCACATGTTTTTTGCATCTTTTTAAAGGACCCCTATTCTGCCATCTAATTAAAGCCTGCAGAGGCATAACCAACAATATGTGGACTGGTGGTAAATAATTCATTTACTTATTAAGTTGTTTAAAAATACATTAGTTACCTTTTCCTGAACTCAACTCTTCTACAAGGATCTGTCTTATAAATAAAGACACAACATAAGTAAGATAGGTGATCTACAAGATACAAATTTAATAAATCTATGTTTAAGTTCTGTGTCTCAAGGAGATTGATGAAAAGAAACTAAGTGTTTATGAAATGTTACCTTTTTTTTTTGGTTTTTACGAGATAGGGTTTCTCTGTATTGTTTTGGAGGCTGTCGGTCTAGCCCAGCCTCGAACTCACAGAAATCTGTCTGCCTCTGCCTCCCGAGTGCTGGGATTAAAGGCATGCGCCACCACCGCCCGGCTAAATGTTATCTTTGAAGGATTATATATTCTCAAAGACTACTGGTCTCTGTTGTTCTCAATTAATTTATCAGATATCTAGTTTTTATCACTGTATATATATGTATATATATATGACACTATATATATGTATGTATATATAGCATACCTATATATAGTATAGATATATGTAAAAAATGACATAACTTTCCTGAGGAAATGCAATACACACACAGAGAGACAGAGACAGAGAGAGACACACAAAAAGAGAACACACTCCTGTTCACCAAGAGAGGAAACCTAAAGTAGAGCAAAGTAAAAGTAAAGAGCATGAATCTGTCACCTCAATGGAGAGGAGTACAAAGAACAAACGGCATGTGTAAAGGCATGGTATCCTCAGACATAAAATCTCATATGCAACAGTGTGTTGTAAAACTCTTTGACAGTAAGGGAACAAAAGATGTGGGAAAGTTCCAGGGAGGAACTCTTAAGCCTATTAAGAAAGGTCTTTTATTCTATGAGTTTAGGGATTTTCCTAAAAATAGAGGGTGTCTACATCATATTAATTTATGGCCACATAATCTCAGCAACGGCTAGGTGAATGTCATGAGGGTGTTGGGAATGACAATACCTACTGCTCTGAGTCCTTTTCAGCATGGTTGACAGGACACTCACTTATCTGTGAGTCTTGAATTAATTTCCCATTCCCTGTGGGCATCTGCTTTCTTGGGTCCCCCTCCTTACATATCTCCAGAATGATTCAGTCAAGGAAAGATAGTCACTTCTCATGTCTACTCAGCCCCTTTGGTCCTTACCTGTCTCCTCACTTGGGACTGTGAAGACAGATAAAACATAGGTTGAGACTGGGTGGTGGTGGTACATGCCTTTAATTCCAGCTCTCACCTCTACTGAAAAATGATCCTGGCTCCTCAGACTGCAATTCTCAATGGCTATTCTCTCCTCAACATGACTGGAGAATTCTGAGCCTTCGATGCCCATCTACTTTTAGTGTGGCTGGAGAAAGAATGCCAGCTCTGAGACCTTGCTCTTGTCTTTTATACCTCCCTAATGCTGGGATTAAAGTGTGCGATCCCAGGCACTGGGATCAAAGGCATGAGCTCTGCTACTCTTCACTCTTGTGTAGTCCATGGTGGCCTTGAACTAACAGAGGTCTTTCTACCTCTTAATCCCAAATCCTGGGATTTTATATAAGGATAAACAAAGAGATTTGCCATAGCTGTGGCAGAAATACTTCCAGAAATATTGGCTACAGGCAACCAAAGGGCTTTTTGACTAAGCTATCTTGATTTAGAATCTATTCATCCACTCATCCGTCATCTGTTACTCTGGATCTGGTACTGGGCCTCAGCTCAGTGATCTGGTATCTGGCCTCTGTGGTTTCCACTGTCCATGCCTCTGCAGCCTGGGGCTTGGCTGGACCTGCTAGCCTGCAGCAGCTCTGCATGCCTCCAATAGCTCTCCAACTGAGTGTGTTAATATCTTCTCCAGCCACATGCTGGGACTCTCACTGTATCTGCATCAATTCTCAGGTGAGTTCTTTGGAATCTGCAGGCATTTTAATGCCTTTGCAGCCATTGAATAGCCCAGGTGTGTGTGTGTGTGTGTTTGCATGCATATATATTATTAGGTATACATGTAATAAAATTATTGTTCATTGTGTAGTGTATAACCTAAGAAATAGTATTAATAATTAAGTATAGAATAAAATGACCCATTTTTCCAATGGTCAGCTGTCAAGGAAAGTCGGAACATTTTGGTAAGTTACAGTCAATAAAAATGATACAGTTGGTGAACTTACTGTGAGTCCATAAATTTAACATCACAGAAAGGCATAAATGTGTCCATCTATATTTCTGTCATAGCATGCTCATGTTCTCTGCCCTGAGATTTATGACATTCCAGATACCAGTCATGTTGTATGAACAGGGTTAAGATCTGAGAAGTGTATCCTTCAGTAGCTTTGCCACCATATTAATATCAGGGTTCTTAACGGAAGCTAAATCGGCTCCAATCCCGCTATGCAATATGAATTTATGGATCTGCCGTGGTGTATACATTCTGCTGTTGATGGAAACAACTTTCTTCAGTGTATGACTGTACAGAATTTTATCTTGTATGTAGAACAAACAGCAATTTCTGTGCACACTGAAGTTTGATAAACATTAATCTGAGAAAAGAACAAACTAAGGATTTCTTTGCAGATGTTCAAGTCATCAACCATTCTGCACTTAGAATAGCCCTTGAATCACTGAAGATTACATGGATGGGTGGAGAATTTCAACATGTTACTGCCTGCCTGCACAGTTAATTCTATGCTGTCTCAATGTTAATCTGATAAAAGTCTTGAAATGTCAACAGTTTTTATAATAAAATACTGGGATGCCTTGCTTGTAGAGTCCTCTCCTGAGTGAAATAATTTTGGGGGATCACTCCTCTGAATTGAGACTTTTTCTGTGTGATATTTTTTACTTTGTAAGAGAACCTCATTGACTTACTCAAATAGCATATAGTTAATATGTAAAATCTGACATTTTAAAATGTTTGCACACTTTTAAAGACACAATCAATATAGAAACATTTCAATAACTCTTCAAAGTTTCTTAGTAACTCTGCTCTTCCCTCCGTCTTCCATTGCAGCAGGTTTTTCTTGACAACTGAAGCCTTGCGTCATTCTTCTTAGTGTGCGTGCGTGCATGCGTGTGTGCGTGTATGTGTAATCACCCAGATATAGCAAAGCACAGCAAGGTTTTCATAGAGTTTGGTAGCATGAACTTGTGCTAGGATCCACTAATTATCAATTATCAGCTGATTCAAGTATTATGTATGGTAATTCCCTTAGAGTTTAATATGTTCCATAGTTTGATCCATTTAGATTGGGGGGGGGTCCCTTTGTATATGGACTTTCTAAAAATAATCTTTGAGGTTAGTGCTTTTTTTTTTTTTTTGGTTTTTCAAGACAGGGTTTCTCTATGTAGCTTTGGAGCCTGTCTTGGAACTAGCTCTTGTAGACCAGACTGGTCTCTAACTCACAGAGATCCACCTGTCTCTGCCTCCCAAGTGCTGGAAATAAAGACATGCGCCACCACCACTCAGTTTGAGGTTAGTGCTTTTATGAGGCCTCTCTGTTTCTCTTTAATGCTGCCCTTTGACTCTTAATTACTCAGTCCTAATCTCCGTCCTCCACATTCTCATTGTCTTAAAGTGACCCTCTTCCAGATCATTCCCACCCTCTGTTTTCTGTGATGGTAATTCAGCTGTGTTGAGGTTTAAAGCTTGCTTCTTAATGCCTTGCTTCTCTCTTCTGATAAAATCCTTGGCACAGTGCATCAGCAGGCTGAGAATGAAAGTGGACCACACCCCTTGGAGTAATTCCCCAGCTTTATGAGTATGATGCTAGATGGCACAACCACATTTGGATTTCGTATAACATTATGGAATTTCTAAGCTGAGACAAAGACTCTTTTATTTTAAAATGCGTGAAGCGTCATCCTCAATATTCCTTCATTCCTTTGAAAAGAATTTTGTGTGTGTGTGTGTGTGTGTGTGTACATATGTTTGTTGGGGTGTATGCGTCTATATGTGGAGCCCAGAGAACATCCTTCTCTGTCACTTTCCACCTTACCACCTGGAGCCAGTGTCTCTTACTGCCTCTGAACTCACCAGATTATTAGGTAAGCTGGTGGCCAACAAACCCACAGCTCTTCCTATCTCCTGTCTCTTCCATCCCCCACGTTTTGGGTGGCAGACATAACTGTGTGTCCAGGGTTCTTGAGATTTAAAACCAACTCTTCATGGTTACTCAGTAAACACTGTTACCCTGGGAACACCTCTGCAGGTCCTTGTTCTTCCTTCCTTTCTTTGAGTCTCCATCTAAGATCAATGAAGACTGATGGAAGAGAGTTCAACCTCGTGCTCTTCAAGACATAACAGTGTGAGTAATAGATGCTGTAGTTTTATCTATTTGAGTTGCTTCTGCAGCCCTTTGTGAAGATTTGGGGGATGGAAGATCTTGCCATATGGCCATGTCTTCCCCAGAGAAACTTCTGTCCCATGAAGCCAGAGATGAGATAAGACATGAGACATAGGTCTTCAGATGCTCATTTTCCTCATCAACATTGAAGAGATGTTCTTGAATAACCATTTCTTCATTTCCTGTATGCCTCCAGGACAATTCCCATTGACCTTAAATCATTATTTACCCTTTGTTTTATTTTAACAAGTTTTACTACAATGAGTCAGTCTCTGAAAAGTAAAGTTGTTCATGGTAGAGCTCACATATTCAATTCAGAAGCCTATTACTTATTACAGTTTCTATTACTTATAAAGCTACTAAAAATATTATTGTCTAAGGTTTACTAAGAGCAGGTGGTTTTGTCCTTCATGAAGAAAGCATGACAAAGCTGAAGAGTGGTGTAGTTATGAAATTTGTATCTTTAACTTCTTAAGTATTAAACTGTTTTATAAGATGTTTGAGGCTCTGATTTTGTCTTAGGAATGTGTACAATATTCAGTTGCTCTTCAATATATGTAGTATTTGGCATGGTATCATTTTGTCTGTTTTATGCTTAGGCCTTATGGCAGGCATTAAAGTATTTCGACTTTAATTCGACTTTTCCTGATTGACTCATTTTATGCATTTAATTGTCTTCTATACTTTTGGGAAAGAATCACTTCAAATCTTTTGTCCATTTTTAAAATTTGTTTTCTTACTAATGACTTTAGAGTTCAGGGTGTCTTTTAAATTACTTTTGTGTGCTTTCCTTTTTCTTTTTCAAGTGTCTATACTAATTAAATTGTGATGTGAATTTTAGCATATTACCTCACATTCAATTTTTAAATTTACTTTGAATACTTTTCTTTGACAAGTGGGGTTTAGCAGAATTGCTTGTAAGATTTAAAAATAATATAAAATGTAAATAGGAGGATCTAGGATAAAGTATTTTGTACTGAATGATTTGTGAGCTAAAGTAACTTTCCCCCTCCTTCCTAAGCCTCTACTCTTGTAGGGGTTCTTTATTATTAAAGTTATTTTTGTTAAACTCTTAGACATATAAAGGAAATACTGTCCACTCTCATGGTCTTTTCTTATTGCCTTCCCGACGCCACAGCAAACACTTTAACTACTTAGGATTTCCTCTCTGAGAGGCAGTTACTAGCTTCAAAGGGCTGGGTTAAAAATAGCAAGATCTTGTTGACCCTTAGTTCATTCTGTTTAACCAACTCACTTTCTACAGTGATAGATAAGTATAGGTGAATTACAAATGTCTTGACAAATAATGGCAATTTATCTGGTCTCGATTGACAGTCTTATAATTAGTTACAAAGAGTAAGACTTAAATATGTGCATCCTTATTATGCATGTGCATTCTGAAGTATGTCAACTCCTTATTTTCTCTAAGTTTGTATATCCTTGCTTGTTAACTCCTTGTTTTTCTAAATGAAGTTTCTTTCTCTAGATTTTTATGCATTATCTTTAAATTGTTTTAATCTAAGTTAAACATTCTGCCTTTAGTAAAATAGACAAATGTCTCTTCCTGGAATCTACCAACTTCTAAATTAGTGTCTTTTTCAGTTTGAATCGGTAAATGATGATTTTCTTATAGATAAAGGCATTTCATACTTTCTTTACCATTTTGAGAAGATAAAAAAATAAAATATGCAGTGTTTGCTTAATTATTATCATCCAGCTTTTAATAATTCCTTTGATTATTTTTGGCATGCTTCTTGAAAACTCTTTTGGAGTTCTCATAAGGACTTTTATTCACCCTGCATGATCAATCACTTCACAAAGTACACAGCTGTCCCTTTGAACTTCAGTGTTTTATTGAGTTTTATGATTATTCTTGGATTCAAGTTCTTCCTCGTTTTTTACTCACTGATTTTCATCAGTTAATAACAGAGGAGGGGAAGCTACCATCACACACACCAATATGGTTATGAATAAAAAACATTCGACCTCACAGCAGAAAAACATAAAAGATTTGTTTGTCACAAAATTCCAAAAATACATAGTTGTATTTAAGATTTTAATAGCTTGATCACAGCCAAGTCTCTCAATGTCTCAGCTTTAACTGCATATTTGTTCCCTTAAAAACATCTCTCTTAGCTTGATGGGTGCTAAAAGATCTGGATTTACAGCTGTCAGGGATTAAAACAAGATTTTCTACATATTAGTAGCTTCCACATAACAAAAAAATGAACTGAAAGTATCTTCCGTGAAAGAAAGGGGTCATTTGCAAATTTCTGATCCAATCAACATGGTCAAATGAGGGGGACACATTGATAAGTCTCATGAGAGTGCATTCACCCATGAAATCAAGAATTGAATGTAACATTATCTAACTATTTTAATGGATTTTGGAGACTGAAAACTTCCTATCTGATCCTTAGTCCTAGGCCTTCTCACCCTCTTCTTTGATGGTCAAGTACAAATACAGGCAGGAACTGAGTTCTGCTTGGATCCCATCATACATCTGGTGATTACACATATCACCTTCTGAGGTCCCTTCCCCAGGTTTGCTAATATCCAAATGCACTGTTACCATGGTAAGTGCTGCCCATGGTACAGGTAAATTGAATTTGAGCTTGTCTCAAGGAAGCAGAAGCAGATGATGCTTACTCACATCAGGCATCTAAATGTCAAGTAAAAAAATATAAATCTAAATAATAATAAGATAATGAAATATAATTTAATATGACAAATATAATAAATATTTGTGCTACATGTATATAAATAATATATAAATATGAAAAATGATAGTTGAATAAAATAATTATTTTACTTTGAAACAAGTTTCCTTATTTCAGTTGTTTGTCTTGTTCTTAATTTTCTTTTCTTTTCCTTTTTTTTCTTTTTTTGCTTTATGAAAGGTTTATTCCTAGTGCTTGAACCCAGTCTTCCTGGGTGTGTGGATGAGGGGAGGGCCCATTCAGATACAGGGCCATAAATGGGGCTCCCCATTTTCCTCACCCCTTTGGTTCCAGTCCCCTTCTCTGCAAAGGACACACACCGAGGAGGGGCAAAGGGTTTTGGAGGCAACACTATTGGCCCAGGGGAGCCCAAGAGGAGCTGCCATTGGCTGACAGAGCCTTTGGAGGTCCTGTATTTGGTCGGGGGGCACATCCCAAGAGCTGGGATAGGCCTGAGGAGTGATGCCATTGGCCGCGGAGTGTTTTGTCATAGCCTTTGGCTGTGGAGTGAAAGAAAAACGATCTGGGAATGAATCCCAGAGGCCAGGAAGATAAAGGACAGGGCAGCAACTTCTGGGCCCACAGGTCCTTTTCAGACCACAACAGTATGGGCAAAACTGATATCAGACCCCAGTCAGGAAAGGGGAGCCCAAGCCCGAAAGTAAGTGGCAAAGGACATCATGTGTCCAATCTCCTCCACCCTGGGGCTGCCCGGCCCAGCCCAGTGTCCTTCTCCTTAGACAAGTTGGGCTGGGAGCCGCTCACTGCTCCTCTAACCAGGAAGGCTTCTCTGCTTCTAGAGGCGGCAGCTTGATGTTGAACTGCTGCAGGGTCTGCTCCAGCTGTTTCTGGTTCCCAGCAAAGTAGGCAGACACCGCATTGTGGAAGAGCAGCAGCCGTTTGTGCATCACCTTGACCTTGTTTTCTTCCAGGAACTTGAGCTTGATGGCCACATCTCCCTGCAGCTTCTCATATTTGTCCCGATGGGTCTGGAAGGTGGCCTAGGCACTCTCAAGTCGACCACGTGTCCCTGCATCCCGGGGGTCTAGGCTCAGCTCCTCTAAGCCTGCCCGGTAAGCATCATACTCCAGCCTGGCAGTCTCATACTGTTTGACAGTCATGAGTGTGTTTTCCATGGTCTTGGTAACCAGTGTGTTGATGCTAGAGATAAAGAAGTTCACAGCCCCTAGTAGCGTCTCCCCATTCTTGCACAGCAGCTTCTGCGTCTCTGCATTATAGCCAAATTCCTCCTGAAGCTCTGGGGACTTCTGGTTGAGGTCAGCAAAGGCATCCCCTAGTGCATGCTGGGTCTGCAACAGGCTGTAGAGGTGGGCTGTCAGTGCTCGGCCCAGCTGCAGGACACTTTCATACGTGCGCTTCATCTCACGCAGCAATTCGATCTGCAGCTCTAGCTCCAGATCCACAGTCCGGGAGCCTCAGCCAAATCTCTCTGATAACAGCTGCTTTGTGCACTTATATGTGTTGATGCCCCATTTCTTGCCGATGTCAAACTTCTCTCCGGCAATGCCCCGCGCCACCTCATCACCAGGGCCAGAAGGTGAGGTGCTGTGAAATGGATGGCAGCCAGACCCCGTGGGGATGAGTCCATCACCAGAGCCCCCATGCTAGCTTCTTTGAGGTTGGGTCCTGACACCATCACCTGCTGGAGGTCATGCTCCAGCCCATCGTCTTCAGGAAGCTGCCCAGCTTCACCATTTCCATGGATTGGGATCTCCATTGTGGCTGCCTTCCCTAGGATCCCGTCCATCATGGCTAGGGAAGGGACTGGAGTCAAGGTCTCCACCCCAGCACACTGGGCCGGGCCACTCTTCCCCTCAGGGCTCAGGGCGGGACCACTCGGGGACCTCGGGTTCCAGTTTCCATAGCGCTTAGCAGCAGGTCAGGGATTTGCTGTTCTTAATTTTCTATGTCCACTAGGACACAGAATATAATATAATGCCAGGAATACAATCTACTGACAGTTTCTTCTAAGAACACTCCACACCTCTAGAACATACTGCTTAAAATTTGATTTCTTGTTTTCCATACAGACATGAAGCAATATCTTGCAATTCCTTGAGGAGAAAAAAAACAATATTAACTAATTCTCTGTCTTCACAACCTGTCCAATTGTTGACTTATTGGGACATTTGTGAGTGTTTATTGTTGTTCGATGAGTTTTTGTTTTGCTGAAGGTCAGAAAAACAGCAAGGCCCTTAAAATCAACATGATCAAAGCTCATATGAACTCACAGAGACTAAAGCAGCATGTATAGAGTCTGCATGGGTCTTCACCCTTGGAGGTCCTAGAGCAGAAAGAAGTAGACACATTCCTCCAACTCTAACCCAGATGCAAATGAAAATGTACTTTATTCAAAGGCTGTCTCACTGGGAAACAAACTGCTGTTAATGGTAGGCTGCATGCTCAGAAGTAGATGGCATCAGAAAACGAACTCGGTGAGATCTTTGGAGGAGATTCCTTATCTCATAATGTTATGTCAGAGCTATTATCCCTTTTCCTCCCTCCCTCCCTCCCTCTCTCCCTCCCGCCCTCCTTCCTTCCTTCCCTCCCTCCCTTCTTCCCTCTTTCCTCTTTCCTACTTCCTTTCTTCCTCTTTTCTTTCTTCCTTTTTTTCCCTCCCTCCCTCCCTTTCTTTCTTTCTTTCTTTCTTTCAAATTTTTATTTTTTATTTCATTCTACCCTAAAGGTCATTTGCATATACACACATACATATATATGCACATATGCATATATATATATGTGTATATATATATATATATATATATATAATGACTTCCAATTTAATGTTTCTGTTGGATTCCTGAGTGTGAAAATCAGTGAGTCTCTGCCTCTATATCTATTTCTTGTGCCTTTTCTTGGGACTTTTCCTTCTGTTTGTGTTGTCACACTCTAATTTGTTTTATTATGTTTTATTATTATCCCTTGGAAGTCTTTTTGTTTTATAATGAGAGAAAGAAAGGGGGCTAATTTGGATGGCAAAGGATGTGGGGAAAAACTTGAAAAAGTCGAGGTAGGAGCAACCATATTCAGAATATACTGCATAGAAAATACCTATTTTCAATAAAGGAAACCTTGTTATATAGAATTATATTTTTATTCCCTCTTTTCTTATTTGGTAAACTCTAGGAATCCTTAAAAGATCAAATTATTGTAAATGAAGTTTATGTTGTACAAAACAATATGAGCAAATATTAATGGTCACTACAAAGATACATGTGTTTTAAACTGAGTTTAGAAGTAAGTAATGAAATTTCTTTTTTACTCCTACACTTTATACACACAAAAACAAAGAATTGGTCTAGACTTTTGGCTTACTGTCAATTATGACATTTAGAAAAATGATCTGTAGTCCTCTTCTATTTCTTTGACAGAGACAATATGGAGAAAATGATCAGATCTTTAGTGTAAAATAAATTTGAATTATGTGTGGAGTTATTTTTGACTATATCAGAAATGTTTTCACATCATTTTAAGCTTCTTGCTTAAATAGTTATGGTGATTTATAGGATAAACATTCAGGCAGATAACTTTCGAGAATGTTATTTATCCATTCTCCCAAATGCTGTATGTCAAAATTGCCTGTGTACTCATGCATTTCCTGCAGTCTTGATGATCAACTTTTTCATAACTAAACACTGCTGTTACCAAGATTTTGGATTAATGACTATGTTTATCTTCATAGCAATGGAAAATATTAAACAATACAGAATTCTAAGCTCAGAGAGCTGACTAATGTTGCAGAACTAGTCGAAATGTGCTTAACTCAAGCAATGTGTCTTGAAAAACTGTGTAATTATGTTGACTCTTTCTTGTTGCCAGTCAATATCAGAAAACACATTCCATGCTAGCAAAATTACTTTTGTTTGTCTTTGTGTACATTGAATCCACATTCATTTGGAGTGTACAATGCAAAATTAAGTGTGGTTTTAGCTACTATTGTAATTTGAACATGTTTCGACATGCTGAGTTCTTAACATTGTGAATAACATGGACAGGGAGAATGTTGTGATTGGCTTTAAAAAATCTTTTTATAGCTGTTTCTTTTTAAATTTTATTTTATTAACAGTTTTTATTCATTTTACATACTGACCACAGCTTCCTCCCCACTCCCATATCCCCCTTCCTCATCCACTCCTTCTCCATGTTCATTCAGAAAGGTATAGGCCTACCTTGAACAAAGTTGAGGTAGGACTGAGCTCCTCCCCCTGAATAAAGGGTGGTCTAGGTAATCCAGCATGGAGACCAGGTTCTCAAACACTAGCTAATCTCCAGGGACAGGTTCTTATCTCACTGCTAGGAACCTGACGAACAGACCAAGACATACAACTGCCACAATCAGGCAAAGGGCCTATGTCGGTCCCATGCAGGTTCCCTAACTCTTACTTCATTGAAGAAAGATAAAGTCTAGACTGCATCCTGAGGTTGATCAGAGACCACAAATCTCCTTTTGACTGATTAGAATTGACTCAACACCTAAGAAAGAAAAATTAGTTAAAGGTTGATTGAGCACTTCCAACTATGATGAATTCAGAGAGAAACAATAAAGCTATTGTGTCTTCTTTTGTATTATCTCATTACAGTCAGGGCATGATGATTTATGACAGAAACTGTCTGCAATAGACAATGTGTGTGTTAGCTTGGTGGGATTTAATGAATTGTAAGGTGATTAATCTTCCCAAGTTTACATTTAAATCAAACTGCAACAAAATTCAGGTTCATCAGAGAAGAAAGTTTTGCTCTAAATAAGAAGTTCTTGATCTTTTCTTACCCTCAAGCCTTAGTGAATTTCTGTTTGTATGCATGCTCACTGCCATCACTAAATGCAGCCTTTGTGGAAAGTCTGAGGTTTTTCAGAGCCTACTCTATTCACCACCAAGAACTCATTCATATGAAGCCTAGTCGTGATGTGTTTAATCAGTAGTATGCCATTATGCATTTGGAATATCTCATAATAATGAAAAATGTTGCTGGTGGTCACCTACAAGCATCTGTAACATACATTACTGTAGTATTCTCTTGTGTGTGTGTGTGTGTATGTGTGTGTGTGTGTGTGTGTGTGTGTGTGTGTGTGTGTATGGACATCTGTCAATGATGGCCTACATGCTTACAGCATCAAATTTAAACTTCTTTATAAAGAGTTTGTCAAGAACGTAGAAATCCATAAATTTCCTCAAACTTCTCTTACACAATATCTAAATAACATCATCTTAGAGCATATTTGCAAATGATTATTTCATCCACCTGTATTTGTCATTCTTCTCTAAAGAGAAGTAAATTGGTAAATATACACACACAAAATTTGTAACTTTGCATGTGGGGTATATATAACTTTATTTAAAATGGAAGGTTATTACCATGTATTCAATAATAAGCTATGTTTTTCTGCAAGAGGAAGAGGTTCTAGGAAAACCTTGAGTTATTGGGATACCATTCCTTCATTCAAGGTGCTCATAATCCTGTAGTTTAATTACATGAGAGGAAGACCAGTCAATCATCAGATTCCCAGAAATGACTGATAATTGCTAATAGCTACTTCTACTACCTTTTCCACAAATTGCCATTTTACTTGATAATTTGTGATGGACATTCACAGCCATCTGTAACTACAGTCTTTGGGGATTCCATACCCTCTTCTGGCCTCTGATTCACTGGATTACAGGAGGTGTGCACACACAGACATACAAGCAAATAATCACTACCCTTATTCATAAAAAACATGCAGACAATACCCATAAACATGAAAAAAAGTTTAAAACAGTCTCCTGGAAGTCCAGTTATTAGCCATTTCTAGGGTTTCAGTGAAGATCTTTTGTCATAAAAGCCCTAGTTTCACTGGCATTAGGGTGTGACTTATGTCCTCACAAGCTAAAATCAACACACATTTAAAGAGGCAGTCTGAAGAGAAGAGGCAAGACAGATACATACTTTCAATGTTTAAAATCACCTAGGTAATATTACTCATAAAACTTCCACATCAAGATCAGCTTACAGTCATTAAAATGACACCCAGCTTCTGAGTGGACAGCAATCAATTCCAAGTTAATTATTAACAGTTGTTTAAGATAACCACTATAGATTGCAGCAGGCAAGTGGGAATCTTTGTTATAATTTGTATTCTTTGTTATTAGATATTGTAACTGTATTCTCAAGTTCTTTAAGTATTAACCTTGGACAACAATCATTTTTCCCTATTCACATTACAGATGTGGAGTACAGTGCATTAGTCTTTGCGCATTCTATTTTATCAATCATAATGTTTTTTATACATAAAATGCTATTGGTGTTGGAGATAATAAATAACAGTTTAGCTCCCAAATTCAGAGTTAGCCCTGAAACAGGTGGGAGTGGTTCAGGGGAAGGTGAGATATCTAGATTGCAGTGTGCAATCTGGACAAATTAAGCATTCTGTAATTTTACCCATGGAATTCAGCAAAACATTTTACTAATTTACAACTTTACAAATGTTATTGATGACAAGAGAAGAAAGGCCCTGTTCTCTTTAAGGGAATACCATCCAAGAGAGATTTGGAGAGAGACAAGAGAAGTTAGGAGTGATAGATATGAGGTAGGCACTCTTTCAGCCGCTCTTTTCCTAACTCTGCCATTTGGAGCTCTTAGTACTTATTGTATAGTCTTGGTAATTAAGTGTGAAGGATCCAGGAGAGTGAGATTTCAATATTTCACTTTATTTAAGTGCTGCTGCCCCAAGAGCAGTAGAACAATATGTGTTTCTTCTCACAAACTGCTGACATGAGAATGTCTATGTATAATCATAGGCTATATGACAATTAAAAGAGAAGTGTAGAATCCTAATAATTTATTAACTAACTTAACTCATGTATGTTCACTATTTTTAGTGATTTCTTCAATGTATTCAGAATTTCATTTAAAGGCATATAGTACACAGAACCTTCCATGGAAAAATTAAAAATCATTGTTTATATAGCAAACATTTTCATCTTTCTTTCATAATTATTTGATAGAAAGAATTTTTCAATCACAAAGAACTGAGTGCTTGGAATTGAACTTAGGTCCTCTGAAGAGCAACCAGTGCTCTTGACTACTAAACTGTCTCTGTAGCCCCTAAAGTATTTTTAAAGCACCGCTTTTATGATCTCTATTGTATACCACTGACCTTTAAACTACCAGCTGAGAACAGAAGGAAGCCTTTTGGAAGCTGATGACATGTGGGAAGACTTTGCAAGGGCACACTCAGAATTAGTTATATTACTAGATTTGTGATATTCCAGGCAAGGTGTAAAGTGTGAGCAAATGAAGCAGCTGCTCAGAAATTCTAGGAATTGCACATCTTTGTGGAAGCCGGGAATGTAAGGAATGAGCTAAAGACTGGAAGACCTTAAAACCAGGCTACAGAACAATAGGCAATCAAGTAAATAAAAACCATTCTACTAGGCTTTTGAACCAGAAAGGTGTAATTTCTTGGCATTTTGAGAAGATAAACATGGAGACAATGAGTAGGGAGTGAAAGTGATACTCAGAAGCAGTGTGATAAACTGTGTCTGGCAAATATTTACTGGCCATGAGGAGGAAAGACCACAATACATACAATACCTGTCCTGATTAAATACCCTAAGGATTGTTCATGCCAATGCTTACAGTTATTCTGTCCCATACTCATAAAAAATCACAAAAATTCATTCAGTAATGATGTTAGAATTCCTCTTTTAAGTTGCCATTGGTGAAAGATTATATTCATTACTATCTTCTCTTTTTCAATGCTATTGCTGAACACAGCAGTGCTTGGCACTCCATTAGTGGCCTATAAGATTACCTTACCTCTCCTAGGAATTTTAGCTGTTTCATGTCAGAATAAGTATTTGTTTACAAAACAAGGTGGTGTGTACATATGTGTGTGTGTGTGTGTGTGAGAGAGAGAGAGAGAGAGAGAGAGAGAGAGACAGAGCCAGAAATCGAGTGAGAGAGAGAGACAGACAGACAGACAGAGACAGAGAGACAGAAAGAGAATTGGAGAATTTAGGGTTTGGTATGACTGGGCTCTGCAGGGCAACTCTGCAGATGGAGACACCTCTGGAAGCATCGAATTTTGGGACTTGAGGAGTCCAAGTATAGTGTAGAATTTACATTCCTTCTTTCTCAGGGAACCACCCCAATTTTTTTCATGATACTCTCAACTGATTGGATGAGGTCCACCCAAATTAAGAGGCATAATTTATTTTACTTAAATTCTACAGCTTTAAATTCTACTCTCAATTATAAATACCTTTATAGCGACTAGGTTTTCTAAATCTGGGTTCCTAGATCCTAGGCAAGTTAACATCCAAAACTGACCAACAGAGACTCTTTCAATAAATACCCTTTAGAGTTTTCAGAGTTAAGCCTTTTGCAGTGTTTACTTAATGTACCGTTATATTTGATACCCAGATAGCAGTTACCTTTTATTTGGTAACCTCAAACTTATTGATGACTCATAAATATGCTATTTTAAAATTTTTTTCATTAAAGGGAAAGATGAAGATGTCAAATGACATGATTGTAGAGGTGAATATCAAGAATAGAAGTAGAGGGAGAAATCATAGATGGAGGATGAGGAGTAAAACAGAAGCAGGATCAAGGCCATGTTGGCTTCTGAGATCCATGAAAGCAGCCAACTGTCACAATACTGGGGATGGTCTCAGTACTAACAAGCAGAACAGAATTTTCTGGAATCTGGACAGTGACATAATGGTGGTTGGCTTTGGCAATATTGATTGAAAAGATTCATATCTCACTCATTAAAATACACATATATTACTTGGTGTTTCATGGGACTCCTAATAGTGAGAGTGGGTGTGTCCCTGATACCTTTGCCTGCTCTTGGAACTCTTTGCCTCCTTTTGTTTTCCTGGTCCAGCCTTGATATGAGGGTTTTCTGCCTTGTCATATTGTATCTTACTATTCCATGTTTGATTGGTTTCACTGGGAGGCCTGCTTTGTTCTTGAAAGTGGGTCTGGAGTAGAGGAGAGGTTGGGGAAGACTGCACACTGTAGTTAGGATGTATTGTATGAAAGAAAACTCTATTTTCATTAAAAATAAAACTACACATACATAAGGAAAACTGTTTAAAACAATAAGCAGAGCACCGCCTCAACTATCTCAAGAGGGAAAACCATCAGAGTCATGATGCCCTGGAGACATAGAATTCTGCTCTGAGGATGTACATGCCCGAAACCATCTGCCCTCAAGCACTGTGACTTATAGAGGGTTGATCTCCCAAGTCCAAAACTTTTGTTGATTAACTTTGTTATTTGACAATTTATACACATGAAATTATGTATACTGATTTATTCATCCTCTCGGACTCTTTTATTTTTCTCCCACCCCGTCAACACCCCTACTCCGTTCCCAGATTCATTACTTAAAGTTGTGTTTTGTGACCCATTTTGTTTAACCAAGGCTACCTGTGTGAACACTGAATTTGAACTATCTGTTAGAGCCTGAGGGGGTTACCACTAGGTAGGAACTGAAGGCAATACCTCTCTCTTTCCCAAAATCTATCAGAAGGAGGTAATTAAGCAGGGCAATGGGAGGGAATAGCCCTTTGAGCCCCTATTCTTTCCATGACTGTTAACTGGCCCATTCTGGTGCAAACCCAGTGCAGGTCCCCTCAGATGCACCGAGTTCATGATCGCAATGACTGTGTCTCAATGAACTCTTGTGAAAA
Source organism: Mesocricetus auratus (assembly GCF_017639785.1). Lineage (NCBI taxonomy): Eukaryota > Metazoa > Chordata > Mammalia > Rodentia > Cricetidae > Mesocricetus > Mesocricetus auratus. The sequence continues at coordinate 70,088,492 of NW_024429195.1, forward strand.
CACATTAGCTTTCCTATACTTAGTAACCAGCTATTAGAGAACTTTCATGAAACTATTAAAAATTAGCTAGTAAGAGAAGGTTATCCTGGGCCAGTAAGATGGCTCAGCAGGTAAAAGCATTTGCTGCTTAAGTCTGAAAACCACTTAATCCCCAGAATTTGTGGGGATGGGGGAAAACCAACACTTTGCCCTCTGCATACAATCTGCCATCTCCCTCTACATATTGTACATGTATACACTCAGTGAAAACAAAAAAATATTTTAAAGAAGAATATCAGAATTTCAACTCTTTAAATCTGATGGCTTGATTTAGAAGGCTTGATTCTTACAGGGAGTGGGTACTTATTATTTTTAAAAAGATGTTAAAACTAGCCCAAAACTAGACTGTGTATTTTTAAGAGAATCAACTGACCTTCTTTACAATTCTTTTTTTTTATTTCGTTGCAACTTAACAACTTGTCGAGTGATGAAATGGCAGCAGGATGACATTCTAGTTTTAATGCCATCAACAGCACACTATTATGCAGCTGCAGCTGCCCTGGACTAATTTTTTCTATGGCAGTTCCCTACTGTAAAACACATGCCTCTGTGGGGAGGTAGTTTAGTGTACTCACTTCCTTCTGTCATCACTTACCACATCCACCTGCTCTGTATGATTTCCTCATCCAATCCTGGACGTGAAGATTCAGCTTCACCACAGGCTTTTTCCTGCCTCACTTAATGGGATTAACTATCAAGATACACGACTTAAGTGTGGGTTGCTTTCTTGATTCATTCTGAGTCACATGTTGGATAGGCATGCTTCTACAGCCTGGAAGCCATGACAGATGTCTTACCAGCCTCCTACTTACAGGGAGAACCACTGACCCAACAAACCAGTGGCCGTGATCTGATCTGCATAACTACGCTTGTGCCAAGGTCACAGCTTTTGTAGAATATGTCTCGTTAGTTATTAAGTGTGCTGAGACTAGGACAGACCTTTCCTTGGATGTGTGGGATTGGGAATTCTGACTACTTCCAGTGATTGCTCTGTTTTCCAGGGTCTCTCTTAAGGCACACATGAGGCTAGGACAAGCTAATCCACACTCCATCTTCACTCCATCATCCTAGCATCATAATCTAGCTATTTCTCATCTCTCTACTTACCCTTCATTACATTTTAGATGAATTTCCTCTATGAAAATCTTTGCATATTTAATCCTATTTTAGGACACGGTTAAATCTGCTTCTCAGAATAAAATTCAATTCTGTTTGCACATTGTTAACTAGACCTTCGGTCATTACATGTTGTACTCTCATGTTTTCCGGTTCCTTTCTGCAGCAGAATATGAACTTTTGTTTATGGGCATTGGCAGCTTTTACCTCCACTCTTAGTTCAATATTTTGGAAGCATTCGATACTGTTTGTCAAATTAAAGACTGAATCCCTCACTTCACCAAGCTATGAATTCTACAGACAAATGTGAATAAATTCTATTTAAAAAGTGACTTACTGTAAGGCACTCTGGTTGCTACAGGATACCGAAAGCTACTAAGATAGCTCCCTATTTCTCACATCTTAATTTTAGATCTGAAGAAAAAAAAGTAACTATATTACGTTATTGTGAAGTTCTATGCATGCAAATGTGAGCTGGCATATGTATAAGTATTTGTGTGAAAGTGATGTCACGCGACTTATGGAGAAAATAATAAGAATTTGTCTTGTATTAAGCCTAGCATCTGTTTGGTTGGTGATAGTATTTAATGTGGTGAGGCACAATTGTTAAACCAGATAGTAGAAATGGTGAAGAGTAGTGTAGGAGAGTTGCAGAATGTGGCTGTTTAGGGAGCCAGTGGTAAGAAGTAGACTCTGTTGTCCACCATGAAGTGTTAACTGAGGGTAGGAAGACTACAGGCAACGTTAAATGCCACATTAAGGAATTGTTTTATGGTTAATTTTTGCCTCTTTGAATTTTTACACAAATGTTACTTTCTTACCACTTTATTTAAATAACATTCTTTCAAGTTGTGAAGACATTCTAATACTTTATAGTATGCGATATTAGTATGCTCCTTCATGAGCCTTCTAAGTATTGTATGAAGTTGTTTAATCTTATATCCCATTAAATTGTCAATTCGATAAGATTGTATAATTTGTACTCTTGGTCATTACTATACTTCTACTATTACTACTAGTAGATAGTATGTATTAGGCAATCAAAATGTAATGTCTGCATGAATTCACCTAAACAATCAAATGGAAGTTTCCTTTTTTTTAAATTTTACTTTCCAGTTTAAATTTAGATAAGAAACAAGGTTGCTTCACAAGTCAGTTCCAGGTCCCTCTCCCATTCCCTCCCTTCCTCCCGGGTAGATTATATATGGTATATTAAAAAAATGATGGCAGTTATATTACATATATTTATATAGTTAAATATATTTATTTACACATGGTATACAATACATTGAAGAAATAATAGGTAGATAGGTGGATAGATAGACATACAGACAGACAGATAGACAGACAGAAAGACAGACAGGTTTCATTAGAATAAGTGACCTGGAGCCGAAGTTGCAATGGGAGGCAAAGGAAGCAGGTAATTGATCATAACAAGCTGACTAGGGTCAGAACTGAACATGGTCACAAATAATAATGGAATTCAAAGTGAAATCATCATAAGTGAGTGAGACAATCCTAGAGTAGTCTCCTGTTTCTAGCTCATAGCTACTAAATCTGAATATTAGAAAATAAGTTATAAAAGTTTGTATTGTAATAGGTTCTCCAGGGATTCAAAAGACACTAAAGTATGATGAGAATACGTGTCAATATCTATGTATCCATCTATGTATCTACATATTCATGCCTATCTATCTATCTCTGTCTGTCTGTCTGTCTGCCTGCCTGCCTATCATCTATCTCTATCAATCTATCGTTTATCATTTCTCTCTCCTCCCTCCTTCTCTCCTCTTCCTCTCTCTCTCTCCCTCCCTCCCTCTCTCTCTGTCTCTGTATTTGAGTCAGCTTGATTATTTTATTTGAATTCATATGTACTCTAATGTGAGCAATTTGATATAGAATGTGAAAGAAATGAAGGGTATTACTGAAAATCACTTGAAAATTAGGAATCCTGGCATAGGAAAACTAATAGTGCCACTTAAAAATTGAGAAATGTAAAAAGATAATTTTAGGTGAAAACAATATTTTGTGATTATATTATTACTGTTTATCTATCATCAACTATTTGTATGTATACTGCCATAGAAATAAACTGTGCAGGAAAACTGTAGGGTTATGTAAATTTGACCAGTTTAATTCATTGTACCCAAGGTATTTATTGAAATTCAAATAACACATGACTCAGATCAGACATCAGATATTTAAAATCTTCAAGAACTTTTAAAAGAGTTTGATGATTCTCAAATTTGACAATGCCCCAAAACTTCAGGAGTTCCTTAATTATCTTTATGATATTTCCATGGAATTTTCATAAAAGTTTTGGTATCATGTTTTCCTGGATCAGAGTCTAAAGTTGTAAAGATGAAAAAGAGTCATGCCAAATAGCTAATCTGTACAGTAGGGTATCAATAATGACAATTACTTCTATAAAACTATCTTACCTAGAACTAAAGAACATAATTTAAAAATAGTTTCACATTTTATGAACAAGTTATATTCTTACATTCATTTTTAAATAAAAAGTTTAAATTAACATAGAATTATATTATTTCCACTCTTCCCTTTCTTCCTTCTCACTCCTCTTATGTGTCACACCGCGGTCTCTATCCTCACTCTCAAATTCATAGACTGTGGTGGTGTTTTTATTACACACACACACACACACACACACATACACACACACACTTAATATATATAGTGCTGCTTGTATATATGATTTCATAGGTGTCTCTCTTCTATGGATAACAAATTGAGGGGGAATTTTTTCCCTGGGAAGTTTTATTCTCTTGCTCTCAGTATTCCACGGTGGCTTCTAGTTCTTTCTCCAGGGTTTGTTCATATAGCATTTCCCCCTTCCGTGTTAGCATGTATGTTTTTCTTGTTCTTGTTCAGGTCTTGTTTAGGCCACCTAAACAAATATTTAAAGGAGAAAAAAGATGAGAAGAATCCGTTTCACTTTTCCTTGTGGACTAAAACTAAAGGAAGAAAAGAATTCCCTTGATATTTTCCCACATTTGGTTTTATTGTAAAACTGTCCGCATGAAGGAGCAGAATTCCACAGACTGAAGATTGCTTGTCATTACTTACAGGGAAGTCACAAAAGAAACCAAACCATTTTGTATGGGGGCGTGTTAATCATAATTTCCTTCATGATTCTTCTGAACCTTAATCAATACTTCGAAGCTCAGAAAACCTTGTTCTATCTTGATTCTCCATTTCTATAGATGTGCATAATAACAGTTATTTCACCAAACACTTTTCTAAATGCTCATGCTGCTAAATTACTGTGGGAATAATTTAATTCCAAGAGTAGCTGCACTTAGCCGAGGCAGAGTGCTTGGCTGGCACTTAGTCAAAAGCCTACTGTAGAAGCTGAGGCTGTAGATTCCATTGTAGTCTGCAGCTCCTAGCATATTTTAATGGATACTGTAAGGAAAATAAATATAGGTTTATTTGATGAGTGCCTGCTTGAAATTCTCAAATGGAAGGAACAAAAACATCTGAGGCTTCATTTATTTTCTCATCAACTATTTCTAAAAAAAATTTGCAGGGAATGAGACAGCTGAACATGATGTTTTTATTGCAAAACTGAACTGTTATTGTTTTTCAAATATTAGTTTTACTTTCTCATAATGAGTTTTCACACGGAATTAAAACAAGAGCACTTCCATCCAATCTTATTGATTTATTTACCATGTGATTTTTGTAGTTGTAGAAAATTGCATTCTTGTATTATGATTCTCTGAATCTTTTTTTCTCTCCATAAGATAAGTATTTTGGGGGAAAAGTTTTGTTTTATATTTCTAATAAAGCATTCTCCAAAAAATGACTTAGTCATTTTCTTTTTAAAAAAGTATTTAGCCAAAGGAAGAAGGAAATTTTACAAATTTTCACTCTTCTGTTTACCAGATGTAGAAGTACAATTCAGATCATCATCATACTGACTTAAATTTGTAGTGGAATATGCTAAGAGTGCATTACCCTCTTCAAGAGCAATTTGCATCCATTCTGTGTTCTTACTTCATTTGAATCTCAGGTAAAGGATTTAATTAGGGATATATTGTTTTAGTAATGAGAATGGAGATCCACGGACAGAACAGATAAATGTTACTTCTTGGAAATATCATCAGCACTGGTTGCTAAGAGACACTCAGTTGTGATTGAAAGCACCAGGTGAAATGGAGTCTTGGCCACTGAAATCTACACAACATTTAAAGTAAAAACTATGAATCCTCTGAAACATATGTCTGTATTTCCTAATGGTACTAATGGAAGATGTGATAATGAAATTTCCATTGTTAAATATGACTTATTTCCTTTTTCAGTTTTCTCCCAGATTTTCCTGATTGTACTTCAATTCCTTTATTAGTATGTGTTTGTTTGTTTGCTTGTGAACTAGCTAATATTAGTTTCTATTGCGGAATTTGCAAGCAAGTTTGTTTTGTTTTTATTTTGTTTTCTGTTTGTTTTTCTAACTTATACTGCAACCTTTGCTACTTCTCCTTGTGGTCTCCTTCCCATGTTGGTGTACTTCAAGTCCTACCGAATTCCCTAATTCCTTGGTGTCCCTTTCCCCATCTTTTGAACTGGTTCCTAGTGGAAAAACATACACTCAATGGTTTTCCCCCTTGCATAAATACATATATACCTTATAAACGAGTACTTCCATATGAGACAGAATAGTAAATTTGTTTTCTTTCTTGGTTGGAGCTACCTTGCTTAGTATAATGTTTTACAACTCCCCCCATTCCCCTAAAACTTAATGATTTTACTTTTCTTTATTGAATACAATTCCATTTCACATTTATACCACACTGGTTCTATTCCCTTGCTACTTGGATGTTGTATCAATATCCCTGGATATAGTGGTTTCTCTGCCATAGAACACACAGTCCTTTGGGAATATGTCCTGGAATGGTGTACTAAATTCTTATGGAAATTTTCTTTATAAATTATATATTGATTTCCACATCGATGTACTAGGTTGTACTCTTCTTTTCCCCACCTATTTGTCAGCATATTGTTGCTGTCTCTTTTCTTGACAACAGCTATTCTGCTAATGGTGAGATATACCCTCAAAGTAGTTTTTAAGAATCTCAAGCATTTTTAACTACTTATTACCCACTTGAGTTTCTTCTCTAGAGAAACATCCTGTTCAATTTATTAGATAATTTTTGAGTAGAATGTTTGATTTGGGAAGACTTAAGTTTTTCAGTTCTTTGCAAATTCTAAATATTAACCTCCTATCTCATGTATAGCTTTATTCCCATTCTTTAAACTGTTCTTTTCACTCCATTGCCTTTGCAATGCAGATAATTTTAAATTGTATAAAATTCTAGTTGTCATAGTAGTTATCTCCTGTGCTAATGGAACCCTGTTTGGAAAGTTCATTTCTATATGTGCACCTTAAAGAGTCTTCCTTATTTTTTTTCCTCTGACAGTTTTATTATTTTACATTAAGGTGTTTGGTCCACTTTGAATTATTTTTGTGCAGAGTGAGGTTTGGATCCATTTTCCTTATTATTATTGTGGTTGCTCCAGTACCATTTTTTGAATTGGCTGTCTTTTTTCTAATACAAATTTTCAACATTGCTGTCAAAATGAGATTGCCATCATTGTGTGGGTTTTTGTCTGGTTCTTTGTTAGAGTCCACTGGTCTGGATGTCTGATTTTATATCAGTACTAAGCTGTCTTTGTCACTACAGGTCTGTAGTGTAGTTTGAAGTCAGGTATTGTGCTATCTTCAACAGTGTACTTTTGTGAAAAAATAGCTTTGGCTTTATGATGCCATATCAATTTTGGGATTTTTTGTTTCATAGAGAATGTTACTGTAATTTGATGAGTATTGTATTGAACCAGTCAGTTTGTTTTAGAAATACAACCATTTTCACAATACCAATTTTTCCAATCAAAGAAAACAGTTGTTCTTTACACAATCTAATGTCATTGTTTCCTTGTTTAGTGTCTTAGTGTTTTTTGTAGAGGTCGTTTACTAACTAGGTTTACTTCTAGGTACTTTTTTTCTGCAGAGATATTTTGCATTCACTATCTTTTCTAAGCAAGGTCTTTACTTGTATATATGGAAGCTAACTATTGTATGGTGATCATGTATCTTGCACCCTAACCAAAAGTGTTTATTAACTCTAATCATGTCAACTGCAAATACTGTCATTTCGTGTATCATTTTGCTATTTTATCCCTCTTATATTTTCTCTTAAGTTATTGCTTTCTCTATGGTTTTGAACATTAGATATGAACAGAAAGATTAAGCACTCTTGTCTTATTTCAGATTATAGGTGAAATTGTCTCAGATTTTCCCTTTTTGGCATATTTTTGCCAGAGCTTTATTCCCAAATTTCCTATAATTTTTGTTTTAAAGACATGTTGAATTTGTCTAATGCCTTTTCTACCTCAATTTAATTGCTATTTAATAATTTTCTAGTTGTTGAAAAATATTTGTCACTGAATTGCAATATAAGAAATGTTTGTCAGAAGCCAACACAGTAGAGTCAAGAAATGAATTAGAAATTATCACATTTAAATAATACATATTAAAAATAAAAATGATTGTGAAAGATCTATTTTTTATTGTAAGGGAATGGAAAAATGTAATGAAAGTATAAGGAAGGAGCAACATAGATAGAAAATATAAATCTTCAGTCATAAGTTAGTTCCTAGTTACCAAATAAAGTTGTCTGATCCACTCAAAAGCATATTTCCATGAAAGGGAAAAGTGTAAAATGTATATGAAGATCTCAACCAGAGTGGGAATGACAACAACTACATACAAAGAAAAAAAGAACTACTTGGAAACAAACTGCCCATTTTGAAACCATTTATGGGTCAAAAGGAAGTCTCAGAGGTAATTTAAAAGTGCACAAAACTGAATGAGAAAGCAAAATATCACACTCATATATGTGTGACACATGAAATTGAACTGAGAAGTAAATGCAAAAAAATCTGTATGTGAGAATAAGGGACTCTCTCAAACCATAATCTTAATTACCATTTCAGTTTTCAAGAAGTTAGAAAATGGAATAGCTGAGGATTATAGAAGTCATAAAGATATGAAAATATACCTGTAAAACTACAAAAAGCCAGACAAATAATGTAAAAAAAAAGAAAAGAAAACAAGCAAGTATCTCCTTCATTGAAAAGTTGCACAAATTTGACAAAAACTTTACCCTCTCAATAGTGCAGTAGATGGTGATTAGTGCAGAGGTCCACTACTGGTCAGTGCCAGAGGATAACAGATGGCAGAGTGTTCATCTCTAAATGATGCATCCATATCACACCTCAGGAGCAAAGCTCAGGAGCCATCATGCAAGAGGGAGCAGGAAGATTGCACGACTTAGAGTTAGTGGACAATTGCTGTAAAACAAACTTGCTGGGCATGACAGGGTCTTTGCATGACTGAACTTACACAGAGGCTGTGAGAGCATTAGTAAGACATATTCAAGATCACGACAGCCCAAAGTTTACCATGGGTGGTGGAGGGGCTCATGAAGTTCCATACCTAGCTGAGAAGCTGTTGGCAACTCATGAGGAAGAAGGCAACTGTATTTTCTTCAGGGGTAGGATGTCTGAAAGGCTACACATGCTCCAGTAGTTGGTTCTATATCCATGCACACACAAACATCACTAAGTGGACTCAGTAGGTTAAAGAAAGAGAGAAGGAAACAGAGGTGGAGGGGAGGGGGAGTGAGAAGAAATAGGAGAGGAAGAGGTAGACAGAGACACACAGAGAGACACAGATACAGAGAGATAGAGAGATAGGGAGAGAAGAAGGGCCGGGGGAGAGAGGGAGAAAAGGGGAGGGAGGGAAAGGGAAGAGGAAGAAAGAGAATGAGAGCATGAAGTTGGGAGGGAAAAGCTGCTGAGTTAGAAGAACAGTTGGAGAGGAGAGAATAGAGCTTGGGTTACATCAAAACACATTACACATTATCATGAAATTCTTGATAAACATTTAAAGAAGAATAGACAGATTGCTAATGCTATGGATGGGTTGAGGATTGTTATTATGGAATTGTTAACTAGACATACATCACTAGAATAACAAAGGGTTGTTATGAACAACTGTGGAAGTACAAACTTAACAATGTAGTAGTATGTGTCCATGTAGCATTCACTCATCCAATCTTAAGCAGAATACTTAATAACCATACAACATAGTAAGGACACTGAAGCCCATTAAAGATATGATGCAAATTAACATAAAATGTACTCATGTTTTTGTAGGAAATATAGTAAACCTCTCCCAGTCAATTTTAATTGCCTTTCGTTATTCTGAAACACAACTAGCACTAGACAGAATAAGAAAAGAAAAAATTTAAGACATGCCTATAATGAATATAGGAAACAATTCTTTTTTTGTGTATGAAATACATTTTTAACTTAAATTATAAACAAGCTTGTTTCACATGTCAGTCCCAGCTTCCTCTCCCTCCCCTCCTCCCCCACCACCCTCAATCAACTCCAACCCCCCACCCAATCCCCACTTTGTTCCCCAGGGACAATGAGCCCCTCCATGGGTGATCTCCAGAGTCTGTCATTTCATCTGGGGCAGGGCCTAGTCCCCCAATGTGTCCAGGCTGAGAGAGCATCCCTCCTTGTGGAATGGACTCCCAAAGTCCATTCATATGCCAGGGATAAATACTGATTTACTACCCGAGGCCCCATAGATTGCCAAGGCCTCCTCACTGACACCCAAATTTAGGGGGTCTAGATGAGTCCCATGCTAGCCTCTCAGCCATCAGCCTGGGGTCCATGAGCTCCCCCTTGTTCAGGTCAGCTGTTTCTGTGGGTTTCACCAGCCTGGTCTTGACCCCCTTTGCTCATTACTCAAGGAAACAATTCTTAAAAATCATATTTTATCAGATGGGAATCATATTCTACCCATGAAAGCTTTAAAGTAAATTGTCAGTTTTCTTTCCATTCTATATAATTTTAATACAATGTTTATCAAAATCTCGGGAATTACTGTTTTGGTAGACAGCAGAAAGACATACACTTTATTAGGAAATAGTTTAGGATGGGTTAAAAGACAAATGTCTGTGTTCTTCTTTGCTCTAACGAGATTTCTGAAGCTGGGTCCTTTATAAGTAAAGAGTTTTGAGCTTACAGTTTTTCAGGCAGAAAGTCTATCTTTGGACAACCTCATCAGTTTGGCCTCTGGCTGTCACAACATCTGGAATAGCAACACAGAGTACCTTTGAGAAAGAAATCACACTGTAAGACAGGAAGGTAGAAGTCAGATAGGGGCCAGACTTCCTCTTTTTGTAACAACTTGTTCTCATCAGAATTCCCTCTTTGAGACTGTCACTAGCATTTTGTATGGAGAATATCCTACACTGATATTATTTCACACTGACCACCCACTTCTTAAATGTCCTGGTGCATTGTTCATCTCATATTTAGGCAGTCGTGTTTGCAAGATTTGATGGGTATAGCTGCTGACATTCCTAGGACATATAGTCTCACAGAATATACATATAAGATTACCCACATTGAACAAGCTATATTTAGGAACATATGTGTGTATGCATATATGTATGAAGCAACAATTAATAAAAAAGTGACATTGACTTGAAAGAGAGCAAAGAGGGTAGATGGGTGGGCATTTAGAGAGGAAAGTGGAAAAAAATGACATAATTGTACCATAATCTCAAAAATAAGAACTAGTATTTAAAAGTCCTGACACCTCTGAATGCAAACTTACTAAGGCAAGAGTGTATAGCACATTAGTGCTTGGAAGACAAAATGCACAAAAGTCATAGCAAAAATTAACCTGGTTTTAGGATAGGTATGAATTAGCATAGGGACAGGCATGTAAATCAAGGAAAAAGAGTCAATGGGTCTATGCACAAATGCCCAACTGAATGTCAATAAAATTCATGAGAAAACACAATTAAGAAGAAACACATTCTCTGTAAGTATTCCTGGAACAGTTAGATATTCACAGACTCTGACATACATCTCCCACTATATTGAAAAAAAATCTCAAGATAGACCTTACAATAAAATATAAAATGAAAAATCATGAAATTATCCTAAAAAACCAAAAAGAAATTCTTTGAGATTCATAAGAAAAAATTAATAATTATGTTCAAGCCAAATATTTTTGTATGGTGAAGGACTGGTTTAGGAGAGTGAAAAAATAAGTTATAAAGTGAGGAGGATGATTTTTAAGTCTTACATATACTTTAACACCAAAAATATAGATCCAAATAAATATTAAGTCAAAACATTTTACAAGATGAATCATACAAATTTCATACAAGATTTAAGTACATAAAAATAGGCATTATTCTCAGTCACTAGAATTTTGAGCATTAAGGTACAGGTGAGATTATAGGTGAGATATTCTAACATTTCTGTTACTGTTTTATGACAGAGAGAGAAAGAGAGAGAGAGAGAGAGAGAGAGAGAGAGAGAGAGAGAGAGAGAGAGAGAGAGAGAGAGAGCTTATATACATATAAAATATCCAGTGAGGATGGGATGACCTCATGCGTAGATGGTAACAAACTGGTAGAGCTACACTGGAAAACATTAATCCAAACCTATGTATAGTGAATTATCTAACAATGACACACCTGGGCATTTATCTTGGAGAAATGGAAACTCACGATCATACTAAACTCTGCATCCATATGCACACAGAGGCATTATTCTTAGTGGGCACAGTCAAGACATCCAGATATCCTCACAGACGTGCATAAGCACCCACAACATATGACATCTTGGAGTTCCCTCTTGAGAACTCTGCTTAGTGTAAATGGACATTCTCCAAATGTTGCATAGTGACTGGTTTTATAACTTCCTGGTTTGACTTGCATAGAGGTTGAGAAGTGATTATTGGTTTCTGGGAATGCAATAATAACATGTTTATTGGGTGTATCCAGTGAGGGCAAGGATGAGGGAAATGTGTAATCTACCTCATATTGTGGAGTGTTTTAATAAAGGTCCCACTATTAGCAAGTCCTTTAGCTTGGTTTTGGTGACAGGGATATTCTATATCTCTACTCTGCCGGTGTTCATACTCTGACTGTTATCCTTCCCTACAAATTTTCAACATGGAGGTACTAGAAAAGAACAGTTTCAGAGTGTAGAAAATTTGTCTACATAATTTTCTAAATATCTATAAAAGAACATAATCCTAACATGAGAAATACAGCTAAAAATCAAGGTATATTATTTGTGACTTTACTAGAATTAATACATATTGAAGGGTATTTGTATATACACAGATATTGTAAATGGAAATGAGAAATATGATCCATTAACCGAGAACAGTCACATGAAACAGTTGATAGCATGGTTGTCCTATGAATTTAATTTATTAGCAGAGCGTTGATGTGGGGTCACAGAGTGTTCTGAAAGCATTTAAGAAGACTGATTAGAGAACTTTCTGTCATAATTTTGATGGAAGTTTTCCAAAGATGGGTAATATTAAAAATGTGGTTGAGTCAAAAGTCAAATTGATACATGTTTTAAAATGTGAGATAAAATAAAATCAGTGATACCAAACCACATATGAAATGTAAAAACATCTTCAATACAAATGTTGTGTTAAGTACTACAAAGTCCCAATTTGGTGCTTCTGGGAGTTTATTCTGAACACAGACATCTAGTAATGCCTCAATTACACAGTAAGACTATTGACAAAGACCAAAATATTTTATAGTATTACAATTAAAATGTAAATGTAAAATGACTTTCCAATTAAATTAAATTTCTTGTTAAAAAACAAATCTAAACAAAAGCTTAGTTAGAATGTGTGCATAAATTAGAAATACTAACAATCATCTATTATATAAGTTAAGTGTAAACTTAAGTGACTTCAGTTGGTGATTATAACAGATATATTAGACAAAATGTATTTGAGGCAAATACAAAGATGGTAATTCATATCTTTTAATAAAATTCAAATAAGGAAAAGGTTTACTAGAGACTCAGTATAAAAAGTAAATTACATAAATCATAATTAGTAGAAATGTAAGAATTAAATAGGACACACCAGACAGCCATTCCTCATAAATAATTGAATAGTTCAAATTAAATAATGATATTAGCCAGGCAGTGGTGGCTCACACCTTTAATTCCAGCACTCAGGAGAAAGAGGCAGATAGATCTCTGAGTTTGAGGCCAGCCTGGTCTACAGAACAAGTTCCAGGGCAGCAAGGGCTGCACAGAGAAACACTGTCTCAAAAATTATCATCATAACAATAAAATACTGCACAAAGTTGGAAATACAAACCTTTTAATCACCTGAGATTTCAAGATGATAATGTGAGTTAAGCTTATCTACACATATGGAAATGACGTTCTTTAAAAAATTTCATCTCTACAAGCTACCTGAGACTCTCTTTGCATGCACCAATTTTAGTAACTCTGTAACTCAGACTCCTCATGTCCACTCTAGCATGGAAATGAGCTGAACTGCATTTAGCAACATGCTCAGGTATAAGCAGTAGTTAAGGCAAGAGGCACACCACTGAGCAGCTGTGTGAACAGCCAGTCACTCCTCCTACTCATTTATGACTTCTGTATAATGACCTTAAATCAGTCCTTACTTTGTTGACATTATTTATGTGCCTTTCAGGATAATAATTTCTGTAGAAATAAAAAAAAAACAGGAATTTCAGCTCCACAGTCTTATTCCCAGCTATGGACCATAAACCCAACACAGTTCTTAACAGAACTTAGAAGGACAATATTCAGCTTCATATGGAAACACAAAAACTAGGACAGCAAACAAACAAACAAAAAACAAAAAAAAAAATCGAAAACCCAAACACCAAAAACTAAATAATAAAAGAACTGCTTTATCACCAAGCCCAATCTCAAATTATATTTCAGAGCTATAGCAGGAAAACAGACATGTGGATCAGTGGTATTAAATTGAAGGCTGAGACATAAGTTCACACAACTATGAACACCCAAATTTGATAAGGAAGCTAGGAATTCACTGGAAAAGAGACAGCATCTTCAACAAATGGTGTTTCTGAATCTGGGTGGCTGCATGCAAATAGATCTATAACAATCACGTTGCATAAAACTCAACTCCAAATGGATCAAATACCTCCTTATATGACAAGATGCAATAACTCTGATAGAGATAAAGCAGAAAATAATGTTAAGGTCATTGCCACAGGAAAAGAATTTCTGATCAGAACAGTGATAGCACTGGCACAATCAATTAATTAAAAAAATGGGACCTCATGAAACAGAAAAGCTTCTGTATGCCAGTTGTCACTATAATTTGGACAATGCAGCAGCTGACCAAATGGGAAAGATTTTTTTGCCAGCTACACATCCAGTAGAGGGCTAACAATATAAAGAACTCAGAAAATAAGACATCCAGGAAATAATCCAATCTAAACTGGGCCATAGATCTAAATAGAAAAATCCCAAAGGTGGAAAATCAAATAGATGAAAAATGCTTAAATATTCAACATTCTTAGTTAGCAGGGGACTGCAAATTACAACTAATTTGAGATTTCATTGTCCATCAGTCTGAATCACTAAGATCAATAAAACAGTTGACAGCTCAGGTTTGCAAGTATATGGAGTAGGGTGAACACTTATCCATTGATAATGGGAGAATAAAGAAGCACAGCCACTAAGGAGATCAGTGTGGCAATTCCCCAAGATCCAGCTATACCACTCTTGGCACGTACCCAAAGGATACTTTTTCCTACTTCCGAGATACTTGATCAACCATGTTCACTGCTGCCAGAAACTGGAAACAAATTTGATGTCTGTCAATGGATAATGGATAAGGAAAATATGGTACATTTACACAATGGAATAGTTCTCAGCCATTAGAAAAATGAGATCATGAAATTTTTCAAGTAAATAGGTGGAGCTAGAAAAAAATCATCCTAAGATGCAGAAGATAAATATGGTATATACTTGCTTACATGCGGATGTTAACTGTTAAGTTTTAACAAAGCAATCTACAATTCATATTACCACAGAGGTTAGGCATAAAGTAAGGTAATGGGGAAAGAGGGGTTAATCTCTTTAGGAAGGGGGCATAGAAGAGATACTTACAAATAGATAGGAGAGGAAGGAATAGAAGGGTCAACATGGAAGGGGAAGGAAAAAGGGGCAAGGGAGGGCATACAGGATGAGACAGTCACAACTATCAGACTTTTGAGAGGGTAGTGTGAAAACCTAATACAAAAGAAGCTTCCTGAATATATACATGTATGAAGGCAATCTGTTTGAAATTGACAAATAATACAGAGACAGATCCCCAACTGAACATCTCTGTTCACTAAATGATACTTGTATTGCTGTTAATGAGTTACCTCTATGTGAAGAGTTGTTGGCCACAACTCTTGTTGGATCATCAAACAACCCTAGATAATGCACAGTCTATTTGATGCTCTTCACAAACTGAAAGAAAGGTCCAATGTGCTGAAAACAATGCTGACACAACTCACTAAACATGCAGAAGCAAAGATGAGGCCTAGATATCTACAGCAGCCATCCCTGTTGGCTAGTGCTGCTACTAGGAAGGTGTTCTACACACTATCATTGGAAAAAGGAAAACATTAATCCAGCTACAAAGTCATTAACATACAAGGGTGTCCTACATGCTTGATGATCTAGTGTAATAGTGGCACAAACTTGGAGCAATAACAAACCAATATCTGATTGGATTTAAGGACCACTCCATGAGATGGAACCCATCTCTGATATCACGCAGGTGGCTAAGAAACAGAGACCAGATAGGTGGTCTGCTATACTCATAGCTCTGTTTTTGTTCAGCCACCATTAGACAAGCTTCCTCTTGCAGTAGATGAGAACAGCCAAGCTGAATGATTTGGAGAGAGAGAGAGAGAGAGAGAGAGAGAGACAGAGAGAGAGAGAGAGACAGAGAGACAGAGAGACAGAGAGACAGAGAGACAGAGAGAGACAGAGAGAGAGACAGACAGAGAGAGACAGACAGAGAGAGAGACAGACAGAGAGAGAGAGACAGAGAGACAGAGACAGAGACAGAGACACAGAGACACAGAGACAGAGAGAGACTCTGTAACACTCAGTCCTAAATGGAATGTCCCCATCACCCAGGGAACACTGTGGAAGAGTAGGTAGAAAACTGTAAGAGTCAGAGAGGTTGGAGGACACTAAGAATAAAGGGTCCTCTAAACATCGCAGAAACTAAAGGCATATGAATTCATAGGACTGTGGCAGCATGCTTAGAGTCTGCCTGCATGGGAATGTGCCAGATGGTCCTAACACTGAGAGAAGTGGACACAGGCCCCCATCCCTAATCTTGGGGCTGTTTCCATCTGATAACCACTCACAAGTGAAAACTCAGTTCTCTGGATGTACAAGCCACTTTAAAGATCAGGGCCTATGACCAGAATTAGATAGCCACAAAGCAAACTTAAGGCTTTGATCACATTTTAAAAAGCTTTATAGACCCTTTATGTATATATTATGGATTACAATTTTTTTGAGTTTTTAGTGGGTTCCCGTGGATGTGAACATGCGTGTCTCTGACTCTATATGTATACCTTGTGCTTATTCTTTGTATATTGTTCTTCTATTTGTTTTTTAGTTTTATCCTATTGCAGGTTCTTTTGGTGTTGTTATTTTATTTTATTACTATTCTTTAGATGCCTGATTGTTTTCTAATGAGAGACAGAAAGGATATAGATTCCAATGGGAGGGAAGGTAGGGCAATTTTCTCTGACGAGTTTTGGGGAGGGAGAACCATAATCACAATATATTGTAAGAAAGGGATCCATTTTCAATCAAAAGAAACAACTTGAACGATTCAAACAGCATACGTTAGCTCCTGAATCCGTGTGAACACAAGCAGAGGGCACCACTTTGAATTTCCATTTGGAGAATAGTGGGGAAGGAGCACGTCTTACAAAGTGAGAAACATGTGACACTTTTCTTCAGATCCCACTGATACATACTTTGGATGAGAGCTCAGGTGTGCTATAAAGTCCAGTTTGGTGAAAGGTGAGACCCCTGGAATAAGTATAGTAAGCTTTTCATGAAGTGTGAAATTTTTAAATTTTCCCTCTGTCATTGCTATTTATCTTCTACTTAATTGTCCAATAAAACTCTAGCAATAAATGAATTTTATTTTCATATGAAAGACTTTCATGTCATTGGGTCAAAGAGTTCTGTATAGGACTTATTTTTAATGTATAATTAAGAATTGAATTACACTTTCATCTGATTCAATAATTAGCATCCCTAGAGTCTCTCGGTAGCATATGTTACTCATGATATTCATGGTCATTTCACACAACCTGAAGTATTCAGTCTTATTTTGAGTTATGATGGGCAAATCACCTTTAATCAAAATAACCCATCTTATTATGAACTAAGTATAGCAAAGTACACCACCTTTCACTTGGAAGTAATTACAGTCAGGCTTTTTATTCCAAGCAAAAGGGGAAAGACCACTGCCTCAGAGTTAAACATTTAAAATAGAAATGAACAATTGAACTATATTGAACAAAGTACTGTTGAAAGTTCATTATATGGTGTGTTGTTTGTCTTGGTTGCCAGGACATAATTCTTAAGAAGTAAACAAATTGCAATTAATTTGTTAATCCCTTGGGCTGTAACATGCTCTGCTTTTATTAAGCCACTTTTATGCAGAATTAAATGAACTAAGTATTCAATGTAATTATTTTAAATATCTCTGCAAACATCACCATCATTTAGAACTGAAGAAAATAGTTGAATGGTAGGATATGAAAGGGTGGTGTTTTGATATTCATTGAAGAGAAAGTTAAAACAATAATAGTAAGGGAAGGTAAGCTGAATATCTCCTTTGTAACCAGTGCACCCAGTGTTGATTTAATAAAAGAAATAATTAAAACCTTTGTCTCTCATGTATTTTCATAAGGCTGACTTCAAAAGTAATACATGAACACGAGATTGCAGAAACATTCTGAGCATTGTCCTCAGACATTTGCAGTATCCTTGTACTTCCACTCGTTTGAAGTTCAGTGTATTCTTCACTGCTCTACCCAGGTAAGTTCTCCTACAACGTTTAACTAGGATGGAAACCTGCCCCCTTTCCAAGACATTCACATTTCTGTTCATTTCATTTACTGTATTTTTGTGTCTTCTGCCTATTAGACTATATGACAATATAACTAGATATTTTACAAAAGCCAAAAAAGTTCACTCATTGTTGAACATGTAAGGTACTCTGCTATTTCCTGTCTTAGTATTTGTCTTGCCCTTGGGTATTAGCTTAGTTCTCACGAGTATTAGAATCCTTAGATCATACATAATAATAATAATAAACCCTTCAAATGGTTACAGTGCAAACTTCATCGAAGGAGGCCTTACCCCCTCTGAGGAGTGGATGGGGGTGGGAAAGGTGGGAGGCAGGGATGAGAGAAGGGGAAGGGGATGGAAATGGGGTTGGTATGCATGAAAAGTAAATTTTTTTAAATAAAAAAAACACTGAACTGAATCCATGTAACCCAGTGACAGAGAGAGAGGAGAGATGATCAAATTGGCAAAGAATGGGCTGGCAAAACCAGTAGAGACAGCTGATCTGAACAAGGGAGAGCTCTTGGACCCCAGACCGATAGCTTGAAAGCCAGCATGGGACTGATCCAGATCCCCTGAATGTGAGAGTCAGTGAGGAGGCCTGGGCAACCTATGGGGCCCTGAGCAGTGGATCAGTGTTTATCCCTGGCATACAAATGGACTTCGTGTGTCCATAACACAAAGAGGGATGCTCTCTCAGCCTGGACTCTTAGGGGAGTGCCTGGACCCTGCCCTGAGTGAAATGAAAGACTCTAGATATCCCCTATGTGGAAGGAAATGGTGATAGGGTGGGAGGCTGGGGGGGGTGTGGGGGTGCGGGAGGAGGGGAGGGAGAGGGAACTGGGATTGACATGTGAAGCAAGTTATTTAAAATTAAAATAATAAAATAAAAAATAAATAAAAAACAAAAAGAAGGAAAGAGAATTATTAACCTTTTAAGTTATTGCAGAGTGCTTTATATTTTCTAGAAACACATTAATAAAAATTATTCATTAAGCAAAATTAGACATTCATTTACTTTGAAGGAAAAGCTCACACTCACTGTATGTATTAGGAGGATACAAAACAGACTTGTAGTATACTGAAAAGTTTAAAAATGGTCATTTTGGCTAGAGATGTAGCTCAGTTGTTGATTGTATGCCTAGCAGGTATGATGTGTAAGAAACCCTAGGTTTTATCCCAAGACATAAAACAAAAAGCTGGTAGTTTAAATAAATCAGTTAAATAGTGCAAAAGGAAACTATCAAAATGAAAACTCCTAACTCTGTGTTGAACAAAAGCCTGAGACTGGTTGAAAGATCAGATGTATAGTTCATTGGTAGTTAATCCACTAGACAAATGTGGCCCTTATTATGGAGCAACACAATTTATGAACTAATTTCGCATGTGCATATTTTTGCATGCATGTTTATATATTTAACACTTTCCATTCACTAAAACAACCCCTTATGTTTCTACAGAAATTTGCACCCCATTAAATTGCCTCTAGTTCTTAGCCAGGTATGATGCTGAGAAAATGATTGAGTTTTCATTTGAAATCATTGCTATTAATGCTCTAAATTCACATTTAATTTTATCCTATCTAGTGACTATTTAATCACCCCTGAAACTCGGGGACTCTTGGGATTGGCGATTCCCCTGGCTTCTTGTTCCAACATTCTCTTTCTTATTGGGTATCCTCTTGTGTGCACATAGCTAAGAACAAATGGTTAGGGTACATCAGCTTACTAACTGTTCTGGATTATTAAAGGAACTAAGTTTGACATTTTGCCCCTTTTTGATCTAGTTCATAACCTTACAAATTAAACGTATTGAGATTTTCAATTTTGCTTGTTATTCTGTCACTGGAGATATTTGTTACCACTGATATTTGTTTACTATGAAACATTGTGAATTGAAAACTAGTTTCCCTATATCAGATATTCATTAATTTAACAAAGGGATCCATGACACTGCTTGGGAAGACAGGAGTTAAAACAAAACAAAACTTCTGATCTTGTGAATCTCAGCCCAGTACACACCAACATATATAACAGAAGTTGAAAGGAGTTAGATGACACATTTCCTTTCATCCTATTTGAGAAAATTAACTAAACATTGCTGGTTTAGTGTCATAATTGCAAAAATACTGAGTTTTAATATAAAATGCTTATTTAAGATTTAAAATGAAAATTTTGTAGATCTAGTAACCATCTGCTGAATCCCATGATAGACTCACTTTCAGAAGCATATGATATGTAATGCGTCACACCCCCCATCACTACTTGCTGTAATACTGAACCTGAAACTCTTTATTTGTTCATATTAACTTCCTATTCTTTTCATGCCATTGTAGGTTCTCAAGAAAAGGACACTATTTAGGAAGTCTGATTTTTCCAAATCACCTTTTAAGATATTTGCAAGAATAAACAGAAACATTGGACATTTGATGAACTTTATATAACCAGCATAAGAGCACAGATGTAGGAAAAGTTGTTAGAGCGTGTACGCTGTAGAGTAAGAAAAAGGGGTCAATTCTATGTCTGACTAAGCAATGACATAGAAATTACTATACTAGAAGTTTCTAAAGGAGGATTTTATAGACTGAGTTTAGCAAAAACAAATATGAAAACTTTAAAATGTATAGTTTATAATTGTGTGAAGAATTATTACAATTGTGTGGACGATCTGAGGCTAACCAATCACAAAAATCTTTCTGATACTGCATATAAGCACATTTACAATACCTTGAAAACAATATTTAAAAACAAACATCATAAATCTTTAATTTATTTGCATATCATTTTTATCTTATGGATTTCAACATAATTTTAGAGTAGGAAAGTGGTCCACCCTCATTATAAACGTTTCCCAAAATCCACGGAGAATAACAGCTGCTGAAGAAATTAAACTCTTTAATGGGAGCCAATATTTTGTAAACACCAAAAATGAAAATATAAACTTTGAACACAAAGTGAATACATGACCAAAGGCATCTTTTCTTAAATGATATTAAATAAACCCCTCGTAACTTTTTTATTAATGCAACTATTATCTCTTCATTGATTAGAAAATTAAGAGTAAATAAAATAAATAAATGTAAATGAAAAGGATGTTTGCTTTTAGAAAGCAATATTTAATAAATCACCAACGTATGGTGGTAAGTGGCTAATAGGCGCACAAGACGTCTTCTTAAAGTAATTCCCTGTACTTAGTCTTTCACCACAGGTCTGTGTTTGAGTTTAGTTGTTTCAGTGCTGAACTCTCACTCAGTCTTCAATTCAATTAGGTGATGGTTGAAGAGTATGGAAACATCATAGCAACAACCACTCTATTTTCACTGAAAATTTTGAAATATATTATATTTTTGAGTTTTACAAACTACAGAAACACAGAAGGGTTAATGCTTTTGTGAATTTATTAGCCTCCCTCCATCACAGGCATAGACAGAGAGTCTTAAGAAGCACTGGTTAGCCGGGCGTTGGTGGCACACGCCTTTAATCCCAGCACTTGGGAGGCAGAGGCAGGCGGATCTCTGTGAGTTTGAGGCCAGCCGGTCTACATAGTGAGTTCCAGGAGAGCCTCCAAAACAATACAGAGAAACCCTGTCTGGAAAACCAAAAAAAAAAAAAAAAAAAAAAAAGAAGCACTGGTTGTTTTTCTTTTGACATCCCAGGATCTCCTGGCAGTGACTGCTACTCACATACACTGCTATCTCCTTAGCTGGTATCCACTGTGACCATTCTGCTCCCCTCTGAAAGTATTTCCAAAAGAAACAGATGCATTTTTTTGCAGTAAAGAGATATGGCTCAGTGGTTAAAAGTAAACATTGCTTAGACCTGAGTTCGGTTCCCAGTACCTACTTCAGGCAGCTCACAATGGCCTGCCTGTAAATCTAGATTCAGGGTGATGTGTACTCCATAGGCACTTCCCACACATACAAAGACACAAACACCCTCCCCCCTCTCTCTCTGTCTCTCATGAGAAGATTATAAGTTGAGAATCTTTATTGGGTCAGTAAGATTACTCTGTGTAAAGATACTTGACATTTATTGGTTCAGTAAGATTACTCAGTGTGTAAAAGTACTTGCCACCAAGACTGATGACCTCAGTTTGATCCCACAGCACACATGGCAGAAAGAAACAATTTCCTCTTCTTAGAGGTTGTTCTCTGACCTCCACATACATGCCCTGACATTGCTCATGTGTTTTTAACTTCTGCTGTTTGAACTCTTGAGAAAAACACCTAGGTCATTTGGTGAGAACTTTGAAGGAAAATTTTAGTTCATCTTCCAAACTGTGGGGACAATTTACGTTCCAACCCCATAGTTTCCCCTTTCCTTCTAATACACAGAAAATATTATTTTACTGTGATCTTAATTTTTAATTCTGCAATGAGTAGCTGTGTTTAGTATATTTCAAGTGTGGTTTGTCTTTTTATTTATTTATTTGCTGACATGTATTACTTTGAGTTTTAAAGCACTTGATATAACTGAATACAAGTTCTTTCTCATACAAAAATGCTTTGCAAATACATTCTTCTTTTAATGGATTGTATCGATCCTTTTTATACATGTTTAAAATGCTATAACTTTTAAAATATTCATTCACTGAGATCAATGTTAACATTGAAACAAGGCAAAGACATTTGAAATATAAAGCAGCTGTCTTCTGTGATCAATTTTCTCAACAAATGTGCTAGCAATAGAAAATACCCCACTTATCTCTGTCTCCCACCCGTGTGAATGTGTGTGTGTGTGTGTGTGTGTGTGTGTGTGTGTGTGTGTGTGTGTGTGATGCCAGGTATAACTGGTGGCATAAATTCCTGTCTCTATGAAATTCTAGACTATACATAGATATGGGATCTTTGCATAATTGGTTATTGAAGTTGAGAGGAGGTTCTATTGGGTTAGGATGGGTCTTTTTAAGACAGATAAAAAGATATAGGTATGCATAGAGTCAATGTAGTTATGTTAAGAAAGATGCAGACACCGCAGAGAGGTGACTTGCTAAGAAATATAGAAGTTCCAAGGACATATGTGCAGCCACAGGAAGTTTTGAAAATGTAAAGAAGGATCCTTAGCTTGATTTTTCAGAAAAAGAATAGCTCTGCTGATGTGGTAATTTCAGGTTCCTTGTCCCCAGAACTATGTGAATGTCTGTTTGTGGTAACTTTTTAAGGAAATTCAGAGAAACAAATATACAAGGGCAGTTCATGATTTGAAAACCATCCATTTTAACTTACCACATTAACAACTAAATGTTACAAACCACAATTATTATGATACAAGCAGAAAAATATTTCAAAAATGATTAAAAGCTCCAAATGGCCAAAGTAAAAGCTTAGTGGTTGTGGACACTTGTTGCTTTTACAGAGGAAATGGGTTTGATTCTCAGCACCCACATGTGAATTTACTGTTACTCCTCTCTAGGGTATTTGACTTTCTCTTCTGATCTCCATGGAGATCACCTATATTTGTAGGGCACATATATTCAGACACACTAAACATGCATAGACATCAAACTAAATAAGTAAATAAAAATATCCTTCAGGAAAATAACAAAAGTCCATTGAGATCTTTAAAAACCTGCAAGCAACACCATACTTTTAGCTTTTAGCCTAAATCCCAAACAAAGCAATATGTTTTCTCTTGCTACTCTCATGGGACATTGCTGGAAATTCTACCCTGGAAAGGAACACAAAAGAACAAACTCCTATAGATTTGATAAGCCAGTTTTGTTCAATGTGGATGTTTATGTAGAAAAGTCTAAAGTGAATATAATAGTGTTGTTGGTACAAATGCATTTAATGAATCCATTCCTGCTCTGGCTGAGTTGGATCTCTCTACATATATGAGGTTGACCTTGTACTCATAGATATCCTCTTGCCTATTCCTCCTAACTGCTGGGGGAAAGATATGCATAGTTGGATTTATTCTTAGGGAAATATTTTATACAAAATTATAGAAACTAATATAGTGAATGTATATGTAATCTTTCAATGGACCTTACAATGTCGACATATTATAGATAAACTATAATGAGAGATAGTGGCATATAAATAATAGATTTGCAACGTATATAACTTGATCCATTGAACCCAGTTTTATGATCCTTCTTAATCCCAACTTATACTTTCTTAGAATTTATTACTGTTTTACAGACTATTATTGTCATATTTTGTAATTATACTACCCAGATGTTTGCCCATATTTATTTTTGTTTTGCCATTTAGAAAAATAGTAAAAATTGCTTCTTTTTCCAGCTAAACTGTTTCTTATTTGTTATTATGTTGCAGAGGCATATTGATTTAATATGGATAGTTCTACTCGTTTGTTTGAATGTGTTGTATTTAAATTTATGATAGCATATAAGGTTCTGTAGAAGAGATTTTGTGAAAACTGTTACCACGTGTAGTACATTGCATGTTCATTATTCACGTGGGTAAGAGGTTCTCTAGAGCAGACCCCTAGACCAGGAGCAACACATTGGTGTTCATACTGGTCAGTTTTTATTGTCATATTCATTCACACTACCTATGACCTGGAAGAGAGGACCTCAATTGAAGAGTTGCCTTGATCATATTGACTTTTGTCCGTGGGTAAGGAATTATTTTGACTGATGTTTAAAGGCTTGGCCCAGTCTAGGTGGCACTATTGCTGTGCTGGTGGATCTGGTTTTATACATATATAGTAACCAAAAGCAAGTCAGAGAAAGAAAGAGGGAATGAGAGAGGTGAGGAAGAGGGAGGCAGAGAGAGACAGAGAGAGATCATTACATTTTTTAATTCAGCTCCAGGTTCTTGTATAAAATATCTGCCTGAATTTTACTTGAGACCACCTATTGATACTTCCTCACCATCTGAATTAGAGTCACTTTTGTTCCATATCATCTCTAACAATATTTTTGTATTATAAAGTGTCATTCTGACATGTGAAATGACATTTTGTCTAATTTATATTATCTTATTATAAGTTCAATAGAACATTTTTCATAGATGTTTGTCAACCATATTTTAAAATAAATTTATTTGTTTATTTTACATCCTGGCTTCAGTTTTCCCCTCCCTCTTCTCCTCCCAGTCCCTCCACCCCCAACTTCCTCCTACCTTCCTCATCTAATACTCCTTCATGTCCATTCAGAAATGGGTAGGCCTCCAATGGATAGCAACAAATATATGGCATATCAACTTGCGGTAGGACTAAGCACTTCACCATGTATTAAGGCTGGGTTTGATGAGTATGGTTCCAGAAGTCAACAAAAGCATCAGAGACAGCCCCTGCTCCCACTGTTAGGAGTCCCACAAGAAGACCAAGCTACACAACTGTCACATATAATGTAGAGTGCCTAGGTCAGTCCGATGCGGGATCCCTGGTTGTTGGTTCAGTCTCTGTAATCCTCTATGAACCCAGGTTAGTTGGTTCTGTGGGTTTTCTTGTAGTGTCCTTTTAAAAATATGAGTTGTAAGGTTTTATAATTTGCCAGACATCTTTAAATTAAAGGTTTGATTTTTCTAACACCTAGATTCATTAAAACTTTGAAATGTCATGTTTTCAATTATTTGTTGTTCATATGACATCACTTAATTAATGGCATATTTTTGAGGGAAGTTGTTTCTAATATTCCATTAGATAGAGGCATTTCTGCAAGACAACACATACAGATGTAATATACTTTATGTGTACAATGGATGGGAATTTATGGAGGCATTCTCTCTTTGGTAATTATATCCATCAAGATCCCTGATGGAATTGGATGGTTTCTTCAAGCAGAATATCATTTAATAAAGGAGCTCACTACAAAGAAGTTACAATAATATCAAGGAATGGGCATTCTGAAATTCTGCTGACACTAGGAATCTTACACGGGCAAAAGAAAAAGAAAGTGGTAGACATCAGGGACTGGAGGTGGGGGATGATTGCCAAACAGATCTGAGGGCTTCCAGCTAAGGGACAGACAGTATACAGAAGCCAGGAGAGAAGGAGTCTGGTGAGGAAATTGGTCCATACTTCTATTTTTCTTAGCCTTAGATACCAGATCTCACTGGAAGGGCATCCCCAAATATATTGAAATTTCTCATGTGATTCCTGTGGAGATGTTTCCTGCATCATAGATATGGAGAAATGAATATTGACGGGCTGTGGGGTGCAAAGTGCACAATAACCACTCAGGTTGTCAGAGTGGACCTTGCACATTTAAACAACATGGGTAACGTTTGCAACCTGCATGACTGTTTTCTTCTAGTCTATTGTTTTTAATTATTATTGCTTACGGTGACATACATATGGAATATGACAATTGAGGAAATGATCTAATATAACTGTTTTAGGTGGTTTTATTATAAATTATATGCTAGCAGTAGCTATTTATAATTTATATCATAGTGTTGTCTATATGTTTCATCACACATGTAGCTTTATGATATTCAGGCTGGCAAGAGTGCTTCTTAATAGTTTAGAGTACTGTCCTGCAAGACTGACAACCTGAATTGAGTATTGAAACCCACAGAGTACATAGTACACACACACACACACACACACACTAAGTATATAAATGTCTTAAATTTTCAAAGTTATGTTGTTAATGAATACTATGAATTCATACTTTACCATTGATAATCCCATGCCTAAGAAAATTATATTTAGGACTTTGCAAGAATTAACTACTCAATAAGGAAGAAAATATTGTGACATGCCAAGGTGAAATTTTTTTGTGTGACATTTTCATTTTAGGAACGTGAATGCCAGAGTAGTTTGTTCTGTACATCAGCCTTCCATTTCATATTCCTTTCCAAATGCTGTTAAGAATGAACAGCACAATCTGAGATTAAGGAGTTGGTACTTCTTGTAGTGTACCCTTTGCTCTGTTGATTTAGCTGTAAATTCTACTGATGTCAGCAGCAGTTATCAGGTTATTGAGTCAAGTAAAAGTGATGGAAGTATTTTCACTATGTGATTCAGAGCTTCAAAATGTTATTTATTTACAAAAAACATTAATTTTTCTCCCATTACAAAGTTAAGTCAGCTTTTTAATTAAAGTATAACAATAACATCAAATTAAAAAATCATTTTGAATAGAATTCAAGCTAATTAACATTGGTAGAGTTGATGCACTCCCTGGATCTAAACTGCAGTTTGTTTTTGTGACTCCTGGTAACCAAAACATATCACAAAAGGCAATGGAGTTAATAGCTTTCCATTTTTCTTGTCTAAAAGGAAGAACTGAGATTATACTTTAGAAAGTTAAGGACTTTTCTGCAAGAAGTTTTACATACGTATAAGGCATACTTTTTCAAGACTTAATGGCATCCCTTAGAACTGTTCTCATGCATGCTTGAAGCCTCACTACAGCTACTGAATCATGACATCCCTAATGGGCACTTCCTATTTACTCAAGCAATAATCATCAGAAAGCTTTTTATTTCCCAGAAGTTTCTTCTTTCTTCCAGAGGAAGAAGTTAGAATTAAACTCATTTTAGAAATACATAATGCCTGTGATAAATGGTTTTTAGCAAACCACAAAACCAATACCAAAGAAAATAAATTTCTAAATCAAACATATTCATCTTTAAAAAATTCTCCTCCATCATGCTCTTTATTTTAGACACTTTTAAGTTCAAATAATTCTAATGTTTGCATCTGAAAAGCTATTCTTGGAAGTGCTAATTGCTGATTATTAAGAGACAAGTCAATAAGCAGACAGGAAAACATAAAAAAAGATTACAGAAGAATGAATTCAGTGCTGAATCAAATTACATGCCAGGAGATGAAATACAAATTTAAAAGGCAAACACATTCAGATAAGGTGCAAAGACCGAGCATTTGTCAGAGGATGCATTTATAGGCAAAAGGGAAGAACAAAAGCAGAGTGTTTGCACAGAGTAACAAGCTATTCACACTTCTTCCTTGGGTGGCATTGTCTTTGTGCATTATTTGCATAATACTCCTTAAAATAATGAAGAGGATAAAGACAAGACTAACAACAGTTCTATGCTTGCATGCACCACACAGTTTTCTTGATAATTTAAATGAAATGACTAAATTTAACCCTCAAAGATGCATAGAAACCAAATGCTGTTATTATCCCCAGTTAACATATGAAAATCAGACACAAGAATTCAAGATTTGTCACAATGCATGACAATAAGTGGTAGAACCTGAGTCAGACCTGAAGATGCTGGACACCAGAGCTTGGGCTGTTGGTACAGATTTCTCAGTCAACAGTTTCTGAATAGAGGCTGCACCCCAGTTTCAATCATGTTTTTATTGAATGGAATGCTTAAAATCTGCCCAGTGTGCACCAATTTCATAATTTGTGGAAGAGAAAACAATACATGGATTATTTGTCTATTGGCTTAAGATAGGATATAAACTTTATTATAGTATAAAATTAAGTATAAATGATATGATATAAAAATATTCTGTGTACATGAAAGAAGGGGGGACGAGCAGAAAGCTGTGAGGACTTCTCTTCTGATTTTTCATTTGGACTGGATGATAAAGTAGAACAGTTACCAGCTCAAGCAAAGCAGTTTCTTCTCTTTGATTCCATATCAATCCTTCACATTTATTAAAATATAAATATTACAAATATAATAACTATGTTGTAACAGTGTATCAAAGAGTTTGGTATCTGCAAAAATAATGAATTGGAGTACATATTTTTTAAACTATGAATTCTACAATATGATACAATACTTTGTAGATGGAAGAGAGAGTTATATGATTGAAATATTAATGAATTGCAACCTCTAGGCTTAATAGATCTTTTAGAAAAAATTAGATGAAAGAAAATGTGTGAGTTTGGAAGCATTGGGTCTTCATAAAAAAATAAAGCAAAGGCTTAAAATGGATAATTTGGATGGAATTCTTAGTAGGTAAACTGTATTCAAGATTATTAAAAATTGGAGCTACATTTAATTAAAGCCTTGAGGGAAAAAACAGAAAGAGCAGGTGTAGGGGGAAACTTAGGACTCTGCCATTAGCCACGTGGTGCTCTAAAGATTCATAGGATGTGGTAACGAAAGGGTGGAACCACGCAGCTAACCACACCCACTTTGGGCATGACTAGAGACAGGGCAGTAAACTACACCACTAGCCAGGCCCACTTTTGGGTGTGGCTAGCGGCATGTACAGAGAAAGGAATAAAAGACTGAGCAGCAGAGCCTCTCACTCTCTTTTCGGCTTCCAGTTATATAGCGGGAAAACTACTTGACTCATCTGGGTTGCTCATTTTCTCTTGTGAGTAATTTTTACAATAAACAGTTGCCTATATCCTCAACAAGTGTGCTGTTTATTGTTGCAGCATCAAGTAGGCCTAATGAGATATTAGAAATGATGTCCTTGAAACTGAAAGAGACTTTCTTATCCCAGGTGTACTTAACTCAGAGACCTGGGCACTGTAGTCACTGAAAGCTAGTCAGTGGCTCTGGGTTCCTTTCTCACAAACTCAATGGATTTTATGGACAATAAAGGGTGAAATTTTAAAAGGAGTTTTGTTATCTAGAGGAAGCATAAAGCAGGAGGATGAATTGTAGAGAGGATGTAAGCATGCTCCCGAATAGTGAGGATACTAGAAAGAGAGGGTTGTAGGAAGGACTGAGTCAGTAGGGGATTTATAGAATTTCTTCCCCACAAAAAAACATAAATTGAGTTTTGAACTGATAGGACTGAGGTGTGGGAAGGAGGCTGACTGGTCCTGCCACTCCAATGATAGAGCTCCACGATGTGTGACTAGGCACCTCACCTTCCTAGTGAATGCACTGGGAGTCCAGCCCACAATTCCAAGTACCTGTGAAGTACTTGGTCATGAATGGTTTCTGGTCAATTTTTCTCATCAGGTTGCTACCAAAAAAGATGGAGAGAGGGAAAAACAAAAACAAGGACAAGACATGAGCCATTGTCTCTGTGCATGAGCCCCTGTGTGAACTAGCTGTGTGAATAGAGCCTGGGTGTGACTGAGTAACTCTGTTCATGAATCTGATTCCAGATTCTCAGTGCTTGAAGCAGTGACTCTCTTAGCATAATTCTCTGTCTTATGACCAGGACAGAACTGTTAACTAAAAGAAGGACACCTCTGGCCACAACCTAACTGCTCTTTACATACAATAAGACCTGTATTTTTTTTCCTAAGATCTCTGCCCTATCTGCCATTTATCTTATCACCACCTCCCAGTCTCTCCCTTTACAGGGAAACTTTTGGGAAAGAGGAAAGAAATGTACTAAACACATTAAATTGTAAGGATTCAAGTAACAAATCTCTGGCCAACAAATGATCAATTCCTACTAGTAGAATTGTCCTAGGTTGTGGACTACTTTCAGTAGAGTATGCCTAGTCAATATTATTTCATAAGAGAAGAAAATTTAGAATTAATGGTGTATATGGTACATTTTTAGGAAAAATTTGTTATATTGAGAATAAACAAGGACTACTTCATTACCAAAATGGAAGTTCTTAAGGAAATAATAGAAATGTAGAAACATTAATTTGTCTGTACCAGAGCACATCAGGATTAGCAAGAAAGAACATTGAGAGTCATGTTCTACATCTCTCTATTTTTTTTGATCCTCATTATTAGTTTGAAATGATCAGTACAAATTATGATTGTATGAGATCATTGATTAATACAGCCTGATTATTACCTTTGGCAGGGTTAGTGATTGCACTGAGAACCTCTTGCATGTTAGGTGAGTACTTTACTATTGAATTGTAGTTCTTTCCCTTTTGATTACTGATGCTTTGTGTTATCTAAGAGCCTTTTGTCAGTTCCTTTAAAGATGTTGTTTTTCTGAAGGTGTTAGAAAATTAAAACAGAAAGTAAACTGTAGAATATAGTGTACAAAAGCAGAGAAATAATATCACAGGTAGGCAAAAGAAAGTTCAAGGCTGCAGACCAAAGGGCCAGTGGTCATGGTAGAAAAAGGATGTATGTTTGAATGTAATGGCACGGAATCTATCTGAAATGTTATCATTTAAATTAGAGCACAGTTGAAAACATCTACAAGTCTGATTTTAGGTAAACAATAAAGAGATTCCAGAAAAGCTCAAAAAGTTGTAAAGAACAGGCAATTAAACCATTAACATAGTGAATTTAAGAAAATGCAGTCAGTTATTTTCAGGACTCAGATAGTCTCAATAAGAAGTTGGTAGAAGAGTATTATCTTAATAATTGAAAAAATCAGGGAGGACACTAAGAGAGATATGCATGGTACCCCAGAGAAGGGGAAAGGGACAGAATCTTCTGAGGGTATTGGGAGCATGTGGGGAGGGGAGAGGAAGCTGAAAGAGAAAGAGGAGGTGAAGAGGAGGGGAGAGGGGGACATGGGGAAGCAGGAAGGTTGAGTCAGGGGAAGAATAGAGGAGAGCAGGATGAGAGATTCCATAATAGAAGGTTTGAAGAGAGATCTGGCATTAGTGAGATGTCCAGAGACCTACAAGGATGACACCAACTGGCAATCTAATCTATAGTGGAGAGGCTACCTTAAATGCTCTTCCCCAATAATGTGATTGACAACTTCCTTGTATGTCATCCTAGAGCCTTTATCCAGTGGCTGAAGGAAGCAGAGGGAGACACCCACAGCTAAACACTGAACTTAGGGAGACGGAGGAGTGATGAGCAAAGGGGTTAAGATTTGGGGGGTGAAACCCAAAGAAACAGCTGAACAATGGGGAGCTCATGGACCCCAAACTGGTGGCTGAGAGGCCAGTATGGGACTGATCCAGACCCCCTGGACGTGAGTGTCAGTGAGGAGGCCTCGGCATTCTTTGGGGCCTTGGGTAATAGATCAGCATTTATCTTGGCACCCAGATGGACTTTGGGAGCCCATTCCATGTGAAGGAATTCTGTCTCAGCCTGGACACATGGAGGAGTGCCTAGGCCCTGTCCTTGGATGATATGACAGACTCTGGAGATCCCCCATGAAGGGCCTCACCTTCCCTGGAGAGTGGAGTGGGGGATTGGGGGAGGGCTGAAAGGGACAATGGAGGAGGGGAGAGAGAAGGAGCTGGGATCGACATGTGAAGCAAGCTTGCTTCTAATTTAAATTAAAAAATAATTGAAGTTTTTAAGGGAAAAGAATAAAAAATGATACAATTTAGTCTTGATGAATTGGCTTCCATCTAGATGAAATAAAGAATGCCTCAAAGACAAACTGTAAACATTATGATCTGAGATTTATCAGTCTACATTAGGAGCAAGTTGGTCCCACTTTTGAGGTGGACTACCACTGCATTTTTTCTTTAATGTCCTTGCACTTGTAATTAATTTTAGGGAGGTTAAAACATAAATGTCATAGGTGTAGATATAAGTGCATATGAAGTTTCTATTTTTCATGTTTTCCTTTGCAAAGAGAAATCCACCCAAAATAATGAAAGATAAATGAAGTGTCGTTAGCATGCAAACCATACCTCAGTATTTCTGGAATGCATGGGAAAATACAGTCATCTATTATTTAATAGTCTTTCATTTAGGTCATTTCTGAAAGATACCATTTGGTCATTACAAAAGTGCTCCCATTGGATGATTTATGAGCTGCACCTTTCATAGGTATAAGATGAAATTCCAATATGTGTTTGGATTGATAAGAGAGTACATAAGGCCACAGAGTGGCATTCCTATCTTTAAGATTTTACATTTAATAAAGGGAAAGATCCTAGGAAAGAAATTGCACAAATGTTTCCAGATAGAAGCCACATCTTACAGTGAACCTGCTGCAAGCTTGATTATCAGATTAGAGCTCAAAGATGTGGAAAAGCTGAATATTTCTAAGTCCAGAGGCAAATTATCTTGGCCTAATTTTAGCCCCTTGGTATGCATTCATTGCTCATCTCTGTCTTTGACCTATGATCCTTGTGACTAAGTAATAAACACCTTTGAATGTATATACAGACCTCTAGCTTATAGCAAACCTTAAGAATAGTGTTTGATAATACTGGAGACCTTTAACAATGATATCTCTACCTATCTGATGACCAGGTATTTCCACAATGATTTGCGACTTGTTAATTTTGTCTTCTTGAAACTGCTGCCATACTGGAACATGGAATTTGAAGTTACCTAAATCTGTATTCTCTAAGTTGGGCTTCAGAATAAAATCCTTCATGCCCTCTGAGAAGAGAGCTATATTTGGTTTTTTTTTTTTTTTTTGGTTTTTCGAGACAGGGTTTCTCTGTATTGTTTTGGGCTATATTTCTTAAGTAAACGTGTTAGTAGTGTTTCTAGTCCCCACACTCTGCAATACACTGTATTTGTACAACTAACTCTATAACCAGGTTCTAGAAGATGACTTGCCTCACATAGTTGAACTGTGGTAGAAGTGCAATTTGGTCCATTATTGGTACCTTATCATGGATGAATAGACATTTCTTCATGCTTCCCATGGAAAGTTAACACAAATACTTTCTTAACTAATACTACAAAGCCAGTTATGTCCTGCAATGAATCATTTTATTTCTTAGCTTTATGACTTTGCTAAAAAATGAGGAATAGTTGTCATTTGATTCCTTTCCAGTAATGCTAAGTTCAAAATGAAGACTGAAAAAGAATGAACAAAGTATAATAACACCAAGTTAAAAATTAAGGGTGAAAAGTAGGGAACAGAGAATAATAAGACTAAGTTCAAAATGAACGCTGAAAAGAAGGAATAAATTATAAAGATTCAGTAACTCTTAAGAACCTGCAAAAAGGCTGCTCATATCTCATCTTTGTTTAGCAAGTCCTATAAAAGATTATTATTTCCTAAGTTATTCCTATCCTTCTCTGGCCTTCTGTTGCTTTCTGTATTGAATGCAGTTTTCTTTTTTTTCTTATAAAGTATAGAATACTAGGTAAGGAAGAATCAAGGTTTCTGAGGACATAGTGTATTGCAGTATTACTTTTGATTCTAATAACATACCTCACTTTTAATTTCTCATCTTTTTTTGTTGTTTTTTATATATTTTTTATTTTCCAGTTTAAATTTAGATAAGAAACGAGGTTGCTTCACAAGTCAGTTCCAGGTCCCTCTCCCATTCCCTCCTCTCCTCCCGTGCCCTCCCCACAACCCCCCCCGTTATCCCCTCATTCCCCCAGGGAGGGTGAGGCCCTCCATGGGGGTGGGGGGTGTCCATAGTCTGTCATTTCATATAGGGCAGGGCCTAGACCCTTCCCCAAGAGTTCAGGGTGAGAGTGCACCTCACATTGTTCTATGGGAGTCCAAAGTCCGTGTGTATATTTGGGTTGGGTACTGATCTGCTGCCCAAAGCTCAATAGATTCCCTAGGCCTCCTCACTGACACCCAGATTCAGGGGGTCTTGATCAGTCCCATGCTGGATTCCCAGGCTGATGCCTGGGATTCAAGAGTTAACCTTTGTCTGGTCAGCTGTTTCTGGGGGTTAAACCAGCCCAGTCTTAATCCCTTTGATCATCAGTCCTCCCTCTCTGTTACTGGCTTTCTTGAGTTCAGCTCAGTACTTAACCAAGGGAGTCTGCCTCTTCTTCGATCAACCACTAAATGAAGTTTCCCAGACTCTCTGGCCATAGGATTGTAGGCTGGCACTCCCCAGATCTATGTCTAAAATCCATATATGAGAGAGTACATGCCATGTTTCTCTTTTTGTGACTGGGTTACCTCACTCAGGATGGTTTCTTCTAGTGTCATCCATTTGCCTGCGAATCTCATGATTCCATTATTTTTTTCTGCTGAATAGTACTCCATTGTGTAGATGTACCACTGTTTCTCTATCCACTCTTCGGGTGAGGGACATCTAGGTTGCTTCCAAGTTCTGGCTATTACAAATAAAGCTGCTATGAACATAGTGGAGCAGACATCTTTGTTGTATGAATGGGCATCTTTTGGATATATGCCTAAAGTGGAGTTGCTGGGTCTTGTGGTAGGTTTATTCCCATTTTTCTGAGGAATCTCCATAGTGATTTCCAAAGTGGCTGAACCAGTTGGCACTCCCACCAGCAATGGAGGAGTGTCCCCCTTTCCCCACATCCTCTCCAGCATAAATTGTCATTGGTGTTTTTGATTTTAGCCATTCTGACAGGAGTAAGATGGTATCTCAGAGTTGTTTTGATTTGCATTTCCCGGATGGCTAAGGATGTTGACCACTTTCTCAAGTGCCTCTCAGCCATTTTAGACTCCTCTATTGAAAACTCTCTATTTAGTTCTGCAGCCCACTTTTTAATAGGGTCCTTTGGTGTTTTGGAGACTTGCTTCTTGAGTTCTTTGTAAATTTTGGAGATCAACCCTCTGTCAGATGTGGGGTTAGTGAATACTTTTTCCCATTCTGTGGGCTGCCTTTTTGTCTTGCTGACTGTGTCCTTTGCCTTACAGAAGCTTCTCAGTTTCAGTAGGTCCCATTTATTAATTGTTGATCTCACTGTCTGTGCAACTGGTGTTATGTTCAGGAAGCTGTCTCTTGTACCAATTCGTTCAAGGGCACCACCCACTTTCTCTTCTAAGAGGTTCAGTGTGGCTGGATTTATGTTGAGGTCTTTGATCCATTTGGAATTAAGTTTTGTGCATGGCGATAAACATGGATCGATCCGCATTCTTCTACATGCCAGTCTCCAATTATGCCAGCACCATTTGTTGAAGATGCTTTCTTTATTCCATTGTATATTTTTAGCTTCTTTGTCAAAGATCAGATGTTCGTACATGTGTGGGTTAATACCCGGATTTTCAATTCGATTCCATTGGTCTACCTGTCTATTTTTGTGCCAATACCAAGCTGTATTCAGGACTATAGCTCTGTAACAGAGCTTGAGGTCATGGATGGTGATGCCTCTGGACTTTGCCTTGTTGAACAAGGTTGTTTTGCCTATCCTGGGTCTTTTGTTTTTCCGTACAAAATTGATTATTGTTCTTTCAAGGTCTGTGAAGAATTGTGCTGGGATTTTAATGGGGATTGCATTGAATCTGTAGATTGCTTTTGGCAGGATTGCCATTTTTACTACATTGGTCCTACCTATCCAAGAGCATGGGAGATCTTTCCATTTTCTGAGGGCTTCTTTAATTTCTTTCTTTAAAGATTCAAAGTTCTTATGATACAGGTCTTTCACTTGTTTGGTTAGCGTTACCCCAAGGTATTTTATGTTGTTTGTGGCAATTGTAAAGAGTGATGTTTCTCTGATTTCTCTTTCAGCCCTTTTATCATCTGTATATAGTAGGGCTACTGATTTTCTTGAGTTGATCTTGTAGCCTGCCACTTTGCTGAAGGTGTTAATCAGCTGTAAGAGTTCCCTGGTAGAGTTCTTTGGGTCATTGATGTAAACTATCATATCGTCTGCAAACAGTGAAAGTTTGACCTCTTCCTTCCCAATTTGTATCCCCTTGATCCCCCTTTGTTGTCGTATGGCAATAGCTAGAACTTCAAGTACCATGTTGAAAAGGTATGGAGAGAGTGGACAGCCTTGTTTTGTTCCTCATTTTAGAGGAATTGCGTTGAGTTTCTGTCCATTTAGTTTGATGTTGGCTGTTGGTTTACTGTATATAGCTCTTATTATGTTTAAGTATGTTCCTGTTATCCCAGATCTCTCCAATACCTTTATCATGAAGGGGTGTTGGATTTTGTCAAAGGCTTTTTCAGCATCTAGTGAGATGATCATGTGATTTTTGTTTTTCAGCTTGTTTATATGGTGGATTACGTTGATGGATTTTCGTATGTTGAACCATCCCTGCATCCCTGGGATGAAACCTACTTGATCGTGGTGAATGATTGTTTTGATGTGTTCTTGGATCCGATTTGCCAGTATTTTATTGAGTATTTTTGCATCAATGTTCATGAGGAATATTGGTCTGAAGTTCTCTTTCTTAGTTGTATCTTTGTGTGGCTTGGCGATCAAGGTTATTGCAGCCTCATAGAATGAGTTTGGCAAAGACCCTTCTGCTTCTATTGTGTGGAACACTTTGAGAAGAATTGGTATAAACTGTTCTTTGAATTTCTGGTAGAATTCTGCACTGAGGCCATCTGGACCTGGACTTTTTTTCGTTGGGAGACTTTTGATGACAGCTTCTATTTCCATAGGGGTTATAGGTCTATTTAAGTTGCTTATCTGTTCTTGATTTAGTTTTGGCAAATGATAGCTGTCCAGGAAGTCATCCATTTCCTTTAAATTTTCGAATTTTGTGGAGTACAGGTTTTCAAAGTATGACCTACTGATTCTCTGGATTTCCTCAGAGTCTGTTGTTATGTCCCCCTTTTCATTTCTGATTTTGTTAATTTGCGTGTTCACTCTCTGCTGTTTGGTAAGTTTGGACAAAGGTTTATCTATCTTGTTGATTTTCTCAAAGAACCAACTCTTCGTTGCATTGATTCTTTGTATTGTTTTCCTGGTTTCTACTTTATTGATTTCAGCCCTCAATTTGATTATTTCCTGGCATCTACTCCTCCTGGGGGAGTTTGCTTCTTTGTGTTCTAGAGCTTTCAGCTGTGATGTTAATTCTCTGGTATAACTGTTCTCCTGTTTCTTCATGTGAGCACTTAGTGCTATGAACTTCCCCCGTAGCACTGCTTTCAAAGTGTCCCATAGGTTTGAGTATGTTGTGTCTTCATTCTCATTAAATTCGAGGAAGACTTTAATTTCTTTTTTTATTTCTCTTTGACCCAGGGATGGTGCAGTTGAGCATTATTCAATTTCCATGAGTTTGTAGGTTTTCTGCATCTTGTGTTGTAGTTGAATTCTAATTTTAAAGCATGGTGGTCTGATAAGATGCATGGAGTTATTCCAATTTTTTTGTAGCTGCTGAGGTTTGATATGTTGCCAAGTATGTGGTCGATTTTTGAGAAGGTTCCATGTGGTGGTGAGAAGAAGGTATATTCTTTTTTATGTGGATGAAATGTTCTATAGATATCTGTTAATCCCAGTTGGGTCATTACTTCTATTAGACCCTTTGCTTCTTTGTTGAGTTTCTGTCTGGTATTCCTGTCTAGTGGTGAGAGTGGTGTGTTGAAATCTCCCACTGTAACTGTGTGGGGCTTTAGATGAGATTTAAGTTCTAATAATGTTTCT
The DNA here is from genome assembly GCF_017639785.1 of Mesocricetus auratus. Lineage (NCBI taxonomy): Eukaryota > Metazoa > Chordata > Mammalia > Rodentia > Cricetidae > Mesocricetus > Mesocricetus auratus. The sequence continues at coordinate 70,126,668 of NW_024429195.1, forward strand.
TTAACGAATGTGGATGCCTTTGTATTTGGGGCATAGATGTTCAGCATAGACACTTCATCTTGGTGGGTTTCACCTTTGATGAGTATGTAATGACCTCCTTCATCTCTTTTGATTGATTTTATTTTAAAGTCTAATTTGTTAGATATTAGGATTGCTACCCCTGCTTGTTTCTTGGGTCCATTTGATTGAAAAAATATTTCCCAACCTTTAACTCTCAGGTAATGTCTGTCTTTGAGGATGAGGTGTGTTTCTTGTATGCAGCAGAAGGAAGGGTTCTGTCTTCGAATCCATTCTGCTAGTCTGTGTCTTTTTATGGGTGAGTTAAGGCCATTAATATTGAGGGATATTAATGACCATTGGTTGCTCATCCTTCTTCGATTTGCAATGGTTGTTGTTGGTGGAATTATGTGTGGAATTTCACCCCTTTGTTCCTTTGGCTGTTGGTAGAGAAGGATTCTCTAATGCTTATATTTTTCTGGTTGTAGTTAGTTTCCTTGGGTTGGAGTTTTCCTTCCAAAATTTTCTGTAGAGCTGGGTTAGTGGACACATATTGCTTGAATCTAGTTTTGTCATGGAATATCTTGTTTTCTCCATCTATAGTGATTGAGAGCTTTGCCGGGTATAGTAGTCTGGGCTGGCATCCATGGTCTCTTAGTGTAGGTAGAATATCTATCCAGGACCTTCTGGCTTTCAGAGTTCCATGAAGAAATCAGGTGTAATTCTGATAGGTCTGCCTTTATATGTTACTTGACCTTTTTCCTTAGCTGCTCTTAATATTCTTTCTTTATTCTGTATGTTTGGGGTCTTGATTATTATGTGGCGAGGGGATTTTTTTGTGGTCCACTCTATTTGGTGTTCTGTAGGCTTCTTGTACCTTCATTGGCATGTCTTTCTTAAGGTTGGGAAAGTTTTCTTCTATGATTTTGTTGAATATGCCTTCTGCCCTTTTGAGGTGGATTTCTTCGCCTTCTTCTATACCTATTAATCTTAGGTTTGGTCTTTTCGTGGTGTCTCATATTTCCTGGATGTTTTGTGTTAAGGACTTGTTGGATTTAAGGTTTTCTTTGGTTGATAAATCCATTTCTCCTAGTGTATCTTCAACACTTGAGATTCTCTCTTCCATCTCTTCTATTCTGTTGGTAATGCTTGTGTTGGTAGTGCCTGACTGTTTGTCCAGCTTTTCTATTTTCTGCCTTTCTTCAGATTGTGTTTTTTTTAATGTCTCTATTTCAGTTTTCAACCCTTGCAGTGTTTGCATTGCTTCTTGCAATTTTCTGTTTATCTTTTCGTCCATTAGTTGCCTTTTATGAATTTTTTGGTTTGTTCTTTCTTCCATTTCTGCATTTTTTTGGTTTGCTTTTTGTTCCATTTCTCGCATTTTGTGCTTTGTTTCTTCTTCCATTTCCTGCCTTTTTTGGTTTGTTTCTTCTTCCATTTTTTCATTTTTTGCTTTGTTTTTTCTACCATTTCTTGCATTTTTTGCTTTGTTTCTTCTTCCATTTCCTGTCTTTTTTGGTATGTTTCTTCTTCCAATTCTTGCATTTTTGCTTTGTTTTTTCTTCCATTTCTTGCATTTTTTGCTTCATTTCTTCTTCCATTTCCTGCCTCTTTTGCTTTGTTTTTTCTTCCAATTCTTTCATTTTTTGGTTTGTTTTTTCTTCCATTTCTTGCATTTTTTGGTTTGTTTTTTCTTCCATTTCTTTGAGGGATTTTCCTATATCCTCTTTTAGGGCCTCTATAATTTTCATGAAAGTGGTTTTAAGGTCGCTCTCTTCTGCTTCATTCACATTGGAATGTTGGAGTCTTGCTGTTGTGGAGTCTCTAGAATCTGGCGGTGTCATATTTGTTTTTCTGTTGCTGAGTGTGTTTTTGTATTGTCTCTTTCCCATCTCTTCTTCTAGTGGGTGCAGAAAGAGCCCCTTACTGGTCTGGGGACCAGAGTTCCCTTTTGGTGGGTGCTAGCAAGTCCAATAATCTGGTGGTTCTTCTATTCCTTGTCCAAATGCTGGTCCCGTGGGTGGAGAAGAAGAACAGGAATCTGGGGCACTTAGCCTCCTACCTGGTCCCCTGGACCCTATGCTGGGTCCTGTTGTACCTGATCCGGAACAGCTACTCCCCTGGTCTCCCTGCCTCCTCTGATTTCCTGGTCTCGCTGGTGGGAGAAAAGATCTGGATTCTGGGGTGCTTGGCTCCCACCGGGATTGGGAGCTCGGTGCAGTTCCCAGGCGATCTGCAGGCACTGGAACACAGGCCGGGAAGCCGGCCTGTTTACCTGATGCTGCTGGAGGAACAGCTGCTTCTCTCATCTTTTTCTTAGCAACTCTAAACAAATTTCAAAAAAATATCCAGTGTCTATTAAATATTTGAATGACATATATGTGTTAGTTCACAAACTATCAAGGTCCTACCTAAAGCCTGCCTCTACAATCGTTGTCATTTAAGCCAGGACAGACTAGATCGCATGGTCTGACACTTACTCAGACTCTCTCTCTCTCTGTCCTTTCTCTCTACTCTCTCTCTTTCTCTCTCTCTCTTGAGACATGGTTTCTCTGTGACTTTGGAGGCTGTCCTGGAACTAGCTCTTGTAGACCAGGGTGGTCTTGAACTCACAAAGATCCATCTGCCTCTACCTCCCAAGTGCTGAGATTAGAGGCATGCACCACCACTGCCCAGTGAGAGTTCTCTTTCTCACTCCCTTCAAGACCCCACTAAGACAGCCTATGGCGATGATGCTCTCTGTCTCATAATGAAACTTCTCTTTGGATCTGAAGGCCTATTCTTTCTCTTAAAGGCTCCATCTCCTAGTAGAGCTCTTCTGAAAAATTAATCCATGGTAAATGAGCTCATACATCCTGAGGATAGAATTTCCTTTACCCAGTTCCTTATGTTGTATTTATGTGTTGTCACTCACTTCTAAACTCTCCACAGTTCACTAGCTAGGCCTTCATTCTACATGGTCAAATAATGATAGGATAATTATCACTATCTTATAACTTTTCAGACTTTTGGACCCTATCACTTGGATGGAATATTGTGACACTATGTAAGCTTCAGATGATACGATGCAGATAATATAAACTGATGAATACCCATTGAAGCTTTCTGAGATTTCTGTTAGTAAGTCCATTTTCCATAAATACATCTACCCTGTAGACCAGATTACAGTTTCTTTGCCTTATTTACCACAATTACAACTCTGCCCTCTTGCAAGTCACTGTTACAGTGTGTCACAAACAAGGATATTTTACATTACATTAATACATACTGAAACTATTTAACTCTATTACTTGTTGGGATAAATAGTATAACCATCCTACCTACAAAATAATATGAAAAAATTATGCATGGAGCAACAGAAGTATTTAGATATAAGTCTAAGTGGAAATCCCTGCTTCTTTGCAAACTGTGTACTCATTAGCAGAAACTGTGATTCATAATTTACAAATGAACAAGCCCCAAATGTGCTCAAGATAAAATACTTTCTCCTTGACCTGCCTCCATAACCTTGATCATATTTCAAAGAAATGGAGTTAAGTATACTTATATCCCAATGGACAGTTTTAATTTAGGGCCCAGTAAATAGTTGGGCTGCACTTACCCCTCACAGGAGTATTTAATAGTTTATTCACTAGCTACTTTAACAAAAATACCCTGAAAAGAGAAACTAAGGGTACTATAGGTTTATTTTAGCATAGTAGTAGATCATAGAAGAGGAGTCACAGAGACTTACAGGACATTGCTGCACTGTATCTCTAGTCAGGGACAAAGAATAATAAATGTATGCATGTTAGCAATCAGCTTAATTTGTCTTCTTCTGTACAGTTCAGTATCCCCTGCCAAGGAAACAATATGACTCACAGTCATCCAGCCACATTGTGGAATCAAGAATATAACCATCCTCACTATATAATGATGTAAAAAAGCAACATTAAAGCCAGGTGTTGGTGGCACACATCTTTAATCCCAGCACTCGGGAAGCAGAGGCAGGTGGATCTCTGTGAGTTCGAGGCCAGCCTGGTCTACAGAGCCAGTTTCAGGACAGCCTCCAAAACAATACATAGAAACCCTGTCTCGAAAAACCAAAAAAAAGCAACATCATTAAGATAATTCACTACAGACATGTTCAGATGCCCAGCTCCTGGTGATTCTAGATGGCAACAAGTTGCCAGTTTAATTTTTATTGATTAATGCCAGTGGAGTAAATCTAGTGACTTTGGAGTAGGATACAATTGCACTGCTTAAGCTAGGAGGATGTGTAAATAAATTCTATTTAGTAATTTAAACATACCATGATTAAATTGAAGTCTAATTCCTCATCTTTTCTAATATCTATATTGAATATCTAAAGCATCAGCATATCTAACTTTTGAGGTATCTTGGGAAGCTAATTTTCCTTTGTGTTTTTTTATGGAATGCATGTATAAAAGTCATTTGAAGAGTTTTTCATAATGCACATTATAAATAAAATCATATTTATATGTATACTTACATACACTAAAATACTATTTGATTGAATATGTTAATCACATCTACACTGTGATAAAACAAACAGATTCTGCCTCTACTCAAAATAAAATGATCTCCTTCCCAGAACGAATTTATAGTTTTGTCTGTGCTGTTACACACTGAGACTAATATTGGTTAGTCATTTATCTTAAGTTACCTATATTTAAAATGCCACATCTTGGATTTATACATAAATTATTTAAAACCCAAATGAAATAAGTTACATTGATTTTTGTCTCACATATTATAAAACATAGATGACAAAATAACTCTTGTACCAGAAAAAACAGCATATAAGAAAAACATATAGTTGGAATGTCAAATAACTAAGACTTCAATATCCTGTACTTTTCTATTTATGTATTTTAATACACACACACACACACACACACACACACACACACCTCTAAAATACAGGTTGCTCAAGTAAGTTATTCAGAACTCAGCAAATGTACCCAGATTAATTGCTCCAAACTTGTCTGACAAGAACAGATTATCTGTACAACTACTAACCTAACCTACTATGATGTAAGGTCTGTGAAACCTCTTAGGGGCTCAAAGTTTCAATGGGAAGAGAATAAATATAGGAACTGAGCTGAAACCCATGGGATCTTATCATGAGGAAGATGATGTTGGAGAGAAGTGAGCCATCTGGGTTTCTAGGAATCTTCATAACAAAAGGAAACACTACTTTGAATAAGAGAGTTTTTAGAAATTGTGAATAATATTCTAATCATTAAATATATACCTACAATGCTTCTTAAACTCGTTTAGTAAATGGTCCAGGTGTTGCCACATAAAACAAAACTTCTCCTACTTCTCAGCCTAATTTGCAGTGATATGGATTCTCTCTGTGTTTTTATTATAATAAACTTTTCTAGGCATGTATCGATAGATTGAGTAAAAAAAAATCAACAGAACCTTTTCTTTCAGATTTTAGGATTCTTGGGAACAGGGATGGTAATCTTTCTACTCTCCTTTTTGTCTTTCATCTTTGAATTTTTTTTTGAGTTTTAAAAGAATTGCATACATGAGTGCAGATTTTTGCATAATTTCTGCTCTCATCCCTCCTCTCTCCAACTTCTCCCATGTCTCCAATCCCTCCCAAATGCATTGCTAATGTGTACATGTGTTGAGGCTGATGGCCTGGGAATGGATAGCCTATCATGGGATCCACTCTTGGAGAAATCTGATACACATCTCCTCTACACCTATTGATTGTCATAGCTCTTCATTTCAAGGCCAGGGAACTTGTAACATCCCCTTTTTGCTGCATTCCCCTTTCACTTTTTCATTAGCATGTCAAATGGGGTTGTCATTATGCAGGTCTTATTTTGGCAAATGGATTTTTTGGATTTCATATGTGCTACTTCTCTGACACCTATAAAAGGCAGTGTCTTTCCACATGGATCCTGGTCCTCTGGCTTTTACAACCTTTTCATCTCCCTTTCTGTAATGTTCCCTGGACCTTACGAATAAGTACTATGTTGTAGATGTATTAATTGCAGTTAAAAACCCTACAGTCACTTATTCCCTTTATTGTAACCAGTTATGGGCCTCTGAAATCATCTCTTTCTGCTGCAAGAAAGAATTCCTTTGATGAGAGTTGAGAGTTGTACTCATCTTCACTAGGCTTATAGTAGCAGGCTTGAATTCTCCCAGATTGAAAAGGTCATAAGTCCAATCAGGCAGCTGTTGGTTACCCTCAGATAAAAGTGTCACTATTGCACCACTGGGGAAATCTTGCCACGCCAGTCATTTCCATATTTCATAGGCTTTTCAGCTGGGTAGGGTTAGGATTGCCCATCTCACTTGGAAGCTTGCTTGCAATCTTCAGACACTATGAGAGCCAGTCCTCGGGAAGAAGGCTTCCAGGTCCTTTCCAGCTTGATTTGTGCAAGTCCTGGGCTCAAGGATGTGCTGCATTTAGCAGTGGTGATTTACATTCTCATTCTGGTAGACAATCAAGGGCAACAGCAATAGCCTATATTATTTTTGGAATCTATTGGCTCCCCCTGGCCAACAACTCAAATGGAAGTTTTCCATGGCTGGCATTTGAAATTTTGTGACAAAATCTGTGTATCATGGGAGAAGTATTATCATTCTGTGTGGCATAACTCCACACACATATGTATATATACATGCATATATATATGTATATGTAGTATTTGTATGTATTTTTAGGTAAGCATGCATGATAATATATTGCTGTATAGATTTTCAGATATCCTTAGTCTTATTTATTTCTCTACCATCCTTTTCCCTTTGTATTAACATCTTTACCTAGTACAAATATCTTTCCTGTTTTTTTCCTCTTTCCTTTTCCACTGCATCCATGCCATACTATCCTCATCTCTAGAAACACTTCTGTGTATTATTTCTTCTTGACTTCGGTGAAACCCACATCAATTCCCCAGCACCTACCTACCTGCTCTCCTGGCTTCTGCAGTTATTTCTATTATATACTTAAATGTAGATTTATATTTTTACATTTGTATTCATCCATGTACAGAGTTTGTAGAATTGAGATTTTCTCTATGTTAATGAACAATTGGTGACAGGAGCAGGGATCATGGCAGCACTGCACATTACTGTAGATGTTAGAAACACTGTATGCCTGTATCACAACATTCATAAAATTTCTTTCTTCAGTAATAAATAAACCTTTATTTATGGTAAGTTTTTGTCTCATAAGCCTTTAATTTTTTTAAGTTTTGACTTGTTTGAAATAACATTTAACTTAAACCACAAATGCATTTCAGTGCCATGCAAGTAAGTGTCTTTTCCTTTTCTTAAAAGTACTGCCATACTGTGTACATTATTAGATGTACATTGTGTATCTGGACAGAGGTTAGCCAGAATTTCAGTCTTTTTGAATTTCTCTAGGCTAAACTTAGAGAACTGGAGTAAGTACACTAAAATGCTTGTTTTCAGGAAGAAACCAAACATTTCTAATTTCACCCAAGGTAAAAAGTTGTGTGGAAATTCCTGACGAAAGTAGAGGAATTTTCAAACTCACTTCCTGAAGCATCTGCTACAGAAGCATAATGAAATGGCTTGTGTGTAATAGTTTATATATTTTTACTTTATTTATCCAGGCATGGCACTAGCATGGCTAGTGGCTCAGCCAGGTGAATTCAGATGCTACAATTCCTGCATCTCTAAGGCTATTTTCCTCTTCTCCTTGCAAAACTGAGTTATTGCAGCTGACTACACTTCCCATAATCCTTCTCGGATTTCATTCTACTCAGCTAGCTCATTTTTATCTCCCTCCTTGGAATCTGACAGGCCAGAAAGAGTTCTGATTTCAAAGGGATGCTTGCTTGCCTTCTGTCCTGATGCCATCTAGGATTGTAAATGCTCAGTGTCACACTGCTGAGTGGAGAAAGGTAAGACAATTTATTACAGGTTTTTATAGTTCTATTTCTTAAGCTTTTGAAGAAATGGTGTGTCTTCTTTTCATCCGATGTCTTTGTCACTGTTTTTGTTCCATCTCTGCAAATCAAAATGAAAAAACATTTTGGCAATAGTACTCGTATGTGCATTAGATTTGTGACATTAATATGATTACAAAGAGTTCTCAGATAAATATCCCTTAAGACTACACAGGACTCTGAACACAACCAAGTGAATTGGGAAATAAGATTTGCACAAATGAGTTACCTACTAGAAACAAAAGCAGTAAGTTGCTATTTTGCCTGATATATGTGCCATCATATTAATAGAATGACAGATGCTTTTAAATTACATAGAGGCTTACTTTATGCATAACTAACACTACCTAACCAGTATTATTAATACTTCATTCTCAAATTATTACATGTTAGGAAGTACTTTTTCACACTTTGCCAATAGGATCTTAATATAAAGTCATATTAAGAAAAATCTCAATTAATTATAACAAAATTCATTACTGGGCTAATAAATATCTTTAAAAAACTGACTATTAATACTAGTAGATTAACCGTATTTCTCCAATAGTGTGATTGTTCTTCTGGCTTAAGCACGTGCATTCAAAATTGTGCTTGACTACTTCTGCCTGGGATTCACATAAAACTAGTATGGCAATATGCCATGTATGTGGTTTACATGGCTGCAAATTATTAAACCTATTTTTAGCAATTAACACAGTTCCTCTGAAAAGAATTAGGTACATGCATCATTTCTTTTTAATACAAATCTGCATAATTGGAATAAAATGCAATTTGATCTATTAAGACAAAATTAAATGCAAAATATTTTAATATAATATAGAGTACAGAATTCTGAAGTTGCATAACTATCTAATGTGTGGTCATTTTCTTCTATGCTTCTTTCTCAAAGCACAGAGGAGAAATTCCTTAAACATAGTCCAGGAAGAGGGAATATTAAGAAACAATGAAAGCCACAAAGAATGCCTGAGGTGGTCAAGGCTGCACCACCTCTCCAGTCAAGCAGAAAACTCGCATTTGTATGTAACTCCTTTTTAAGCCTCTACTCTGACTTCAACATTGTACATAATTAATAAGATCACATTGAACCACCCAGATTAATTGTAATTAGTTTCTAAGCAATAGGTGGCTTTTCCAACTCTTAATGGGAGAATCTTCTCTATATGAAGTTTCCTGCATCTGGGAAGTGAGCAAAGTGGGACTCCCCATGATCTGTTCTGATTCAACTCCAGTGTGCTATTTATAAAATCATGTCACTCTATTCAGAGTTACAATACTTTTCTTTTTCTGCTTAAAATTGTAGCAGTGCCTACAATACCAAGTTCTAGTGTCATACATTTCTCAGGACCTCCAATTATTCATCCTTACTTCTTTTAAATAACGGTGATACATATAATTTCTAGTATTTTTAATGCACAGGAAATAACATAATTGGAAGAACAGGTTGTCATAACCTAACTTCAGTGGAATTCCAATGTTTCCACTGGTAAAGTTGAGCCAAATCTAGTATTTTGTGTTCAGACATCTGTTCATAACGTTCCATTGTGTTTCAATCTTTGCTGTGTGTATATCCCCTCTATAAATTTACTGAAGAAATTTATCCAGGGTCTTAGCATTGACTTTGGTCTTCTGTTCTTTGTTCATAACTTTGTACTCTTTTTTCTCGCTTAGACAGAATTCCTTGCCACTTAGCTAATTACCTTCCACTGTGTGCCTTCTCATTTTCCCCAGCTCTTTAAGCCCAAATTTAAACACTAACATGTTTACATTTTGTACAGCATAGTGATACAAAAGTGACTAACTGTCAATAAACACATTTCCTGAGAGCATTCATGGGAATGACAAAAGTAATTAATTGTAAAACAATGCATGTTGTCATCAGCACTTGATTTCTTGTTCTAAAGGATAGGTTTGCTGTCAGATATGTTTCCTATGCCAGCTATTTCACCAACAACAGACTTCCCCCAAAGATCTTTACTCATTTTCTGAATACCTTTGGCTCACATCCAAATTGTTTAAGAGTTTGCAAATTTGGTTCTAACTTCGAGCTCTGCTGCCACATCCATGCAGGATGGAGCTGGAGTCACAATCCACTTGCATGGCAGTAGGACGTGTCTTAACCAGAAGCAAAGGAGCAGCTGTGGTGATGTTGCTCCTGTATCAGGAATGGACAGCTTCAGCCTACTCTCTTCTTCTTCATATGCTCTTGCTTTCTTTCTTCTTCAATCATAACCCGTCTTTGCTTTTGAAATTAATTCTGACTTGGCTGTGATAGTATGTGTGAAACCTTCTTGAGAAAGTTATAGCTACATTAAAGGTCTAGTCAAAATTATCATCTGCTATTTTTCTACTTTCAACCAATCCCCAGCTTCAAGACACTGAAAATTTATTTACTTATGTATTATTTATTTATTTATTTATTTACTGCTCTGGCCTGCTATTGGCAGAATCTGTAATTGCTAAATTGGCAGACTGAGCCAGGAATAAAGTATCTGCTCTGGCCCATAGGCTGGCTTGACTGGTTGTTCTTTTTTTTAGGAAATAGTAATCAGATAGATATCACCTTGTGGTGGCTCATTTTTGTCATCTTGTCAAATAGAGTCACCAAGGAAGAGGACTCGCAAGTGAGTAATTGCCTCTATGAGCATGTCTGTGGAACATTCTGGTGATCCATGATGGATGTGAGAAGCCATAGCCCACTAAGGGAGATTCTAACCCTGGGTGTATGAGAAAGCACACTGATTAGTCCTCTTTGGTTTCTGCCATGCGTTTATACCTTGAGTTCCTACCTTGGCTTCCTTGCATGAATAGTGGAATAAAACCTGCAGGTCAAATAAATCCTTTTCTCTTAAAGTTGGTTTTGGTCAGTGTTTTATCATAGCAACAGAAAATAAATTAAGACACATCCCAAGGCTGCCTACTTAATTTGGTGCATAACAATACTTCCAGAAATCATGAGCTATTATAATGAAAGAATGTACTCTGAAGCCATACTGTTTAGGTTCTAGGCACAGCAGTGATAATCACAAGTTGTCTGACACTAGATAACTTACTTAGCATCTTATTACTTTGGTGTTCCTACCTGTAAAATGAGGATAATAGTTTCATTTTTATAATTTTTTTTGGTTTTTACGAGCCAGGGTTTCTCTGTATTGTTTTGGAGGCTGTTGGTCCAGCCCGGCCTCGAACTCACAGAGATAACCTGCCTCTGCCTCCAGAGTGCTGGAATTAAAGGCGTGTGCCACCACTGCCCAGCCTGTAATTATTTTTATTAGAAGTGAATTCATATAACATGTGGCAAAACATGGAAAATTGCCAGTGTTTAACAATTCAGTTGCCATTGTTTAGTTAATACTGGTTGGTTGAGTGAATATGAATAAAAAAGTAATTCAGTTATCCTTCATATGGAAAATACCTTGCTTGTTAAGATGTGCTATTACACACATTTGCATAGTTCATATACTTTATATGAGGGTGCTGGACTACATGTGTACAAAGTTGGGGTAAAAATAACACTCATTAGAGAGACAGATTGGAGTAGGTCAGATTTAAAGGTTGCAAGCAAAACTACTGTAACTATTATTTTTGTGGTTTGTTCCCCATGATTGCCAAAATCATGCCCATGTTAATAGCAGAAGAAATTAAAAGAGTTTGTGTGTTATGTATTAAAATACCCAGGACAGAAAAATGTATGAATCAAAGCTAGACATTGAAATTGAAACTCACCCACATAGGCCTCATATAAAAGAGATATTCTTCATATGAAGGATTTTCATAGAAACAGTTAACTGGGTCTAATGACAATTGGAGAATTGCTGCTGAAGTTTTCTTGTCCCGCTAAGCCCCACTACTTTAGCTCCAAATGAACAAACAGAGACTTATATTAATTACAAAACTGTTGGCCGATAGCTAGGGCTTCTTATTGGCTAGCTTTGTCTTAATTATTAACCCATAACTACTAATCTATGTATTTCTACATGGTCTTTGCATACTGGATAATGCTCAGAACTGTTACTCCTTTGACTGCTACAGGGCATCTCTTGTCTTCTCTCTGTGCCTACCTTTCCCAGAATTTTCCTTGCCTCCTAGTCCTGCCTATTTTCCTACCTCTACTAGGCAAACAGTAATTTATTCATCAACGAACAGGAGAAATACATATACAGAAGGACATGCCCCATCAGAGAAATGAAGGAAAGCCAACACTACTCAATATGTAATGCCTTGACATACCCATTTAAGATGGCTATAAATCCTTTCTATCTCCCGAAATGTCCTAAACTTGTCATAAAACATACATTTTAAAAATGCATTTTGAGCCGGGTGGTGGGGGCACATGCTTTTAATCCCAGCACTCGGGAAGCAAAGGCAGGAAGATCTCTGTCAGTTAGAGGCTGGGTTGGACTGACAGCCTCCAAACAATACAGAGAAACCCTGTCTCGTAAAACCATTAAAAATGCATTTTGAGACAGGGTTTCATTCTGTTTTCCAGTCTGGCTCTTTCCCATAGGTGTACATCCCATAAGGACTTTAGCTGGCTTGCTCATGTTCAAGGCCTATGATATCAGTGGTGGGGAAATGTGATAGGTAGCACTGGAGTGAATACTAAGGCAAAGAAAGGGATATCAATAGAGTTTTAATGTTTAGCTCTGGGGTTCCATAGTTAGAACCCCAGAATGTCATGTAAGATCCTGATAACATCTCACAATAGCAAAGACTTCAGAAACCTTTGGGATAGACCATAACAGCTACTGTGGAACACTTGCCAGAAAAGAGTCAATAAACACTGTGTCTTTCAGAATAAGCTAGTACCCATGGGGGAAGGAGATATCCAAGATCACAGCTCAGATATGAGACAGGAGTTTAAACTGGGGGAAAGTAACATTCAATAAGCAAAAATAAATTACCAGAGAATTATGGAATCTTTCAAGGAAATTCTTAAGGAATAAAACTAGTTTTGATACAGAGGAGAAGATCATATTTTTACACCACAGATGTGAGACTCGTTGAAATACTGGCTACAGCTTATTAGTTTAGTAATTCTTTTCTCAATGGTCTCTTATTGCTCAAGTGTTCCCAGTGCTCAGAAGAGTGTATGCACTTGAGAGTGGGTGAATAAGAGGCTTTTCACACTAGGTAACAACTGAGAACAACAGGAAAAAATATAAGGAGAGGCCAGCTTTTATATTCCAGGCAAAAATCAGTCTATAGTCCAAATCTCATTCATTAGATGAGGTACATCTATATGCACGAATATCTGTAATTTCCATGTCTACAAAGAAGGATGTTGAGAAGTCCCTTGGGGCCTCCAAGATTCCCCAGTGTCTAAGTTATCACCTAGGTTTGGAATCAACAACAAATTCTGCTGTTGGTGACTGTCATTTTGAAGTGTAAGAAAGAATAAAAGGTATTGAAGACCCACTATGCTCAGGCAGGGAGAGCCTATGAGAAGCTTCCTTTATGTAGTTAGAGGTGGGCCCAAGTGAAGCTGCTGTGTGAAACCCAGAGATCAACAGAGATAAGGAAGCATTCTATGGATGCCATAGTTTTGGTTTTTGCTTACATACCAGACCACCTTTAAGCTGCCTGTCAAGGTCATTTTACCTGCATATCATTGTAAGGGAGAGGGAGATATGTGAGAGATGGAAGAGGTAGTAATAGAGACTCTTAAGAGAATACAGTCAGAATCTAACATGTGTACTCATTGTGTAAATTTGCTCATGGTCAAGCACTGCTTACTACCATCATCACAAACCAACGAAGAGACACTTTCATATTGGGCACTTAAGAGAAATTTGTTTTCGTGCTTCTCATCTTCCCCAATATTTTGATTTTCCTCCAAACTGGTATTATAAAATCTGTGACACCAAAAATGATGAGGGAAGGCTGTATGTATACAATTGATATATTACTCAATGGTTTTACTATCCAGTATTCTGATGAAAAACATCTTCTGGTATGTCAACCTGAACTACAACTTTGATTTCTCAGGTTGACATTTATAGATTGGTTTTCTTCATTTTCAATACCTTTTAGCACTCTATTTTTTTCCAGAAATCCATTTCAAATGTTATATAGAAATACAGTCAAGTAATTGAGTCACTTTTCATCTCTATCCAGAGAAATATGGTGAATATGTTAATGTGAAGTAAAAGGAAAGAAAAACATGATATTAGGTCTAACTGAAATAAAGATGCATATGAGACATGAGTGCCAGCACACAGTGATTCATCTACAGTATCAGGAGAGTCCCACTTTAATTCCAGCTATATTTCACTTGCTGTGTAGTTTTGACATGTATTACAATCTCTCATGCATGTATAAAATGAAGAGGTTGTAGTAGAAATGTCCAGTATCCTTTCCTTGTGCTAATATTTGAGGCCACTTGTAGTTTGGAATAGCCTATCACTACAATTATATATTTTAGCTCAAAGATGGATCTTGTTTCACAATTCCTCAATCCATTTTGAAACTCCAGTAAAGTATATTTCCTTTAAGACTGATACACAAGAAAATGTATAAAAACAAGCTACAATTTCCAGCTAAAAATAATACTGTAAACTCTTACCCATAGAGGAAGATATATTAACAAGGAGCCTGGGACATGGAACATGGATCAGTGGTTAAGGATGTTCACTCTGAAGTTTACTGAACTCAGGTTAAGTCCTCAGCATCCACAAAAAAAGCCAGTAAGAGCTCAAATTCCAATAACACCAGAGGTTTAGGATGAGAAGATACAATTGTCAAGCGTTGGTGGATGTAAGCCTAAAATTAGGTTCATCAGAAGGCCCTATACCAATGAAAGGAATCTAAGAGTAACAGAGAAAGATATTCAGTATCTTCCTTTGCCACCAAGTCTGCACACAGAGGACTTACACATCTTCTCCATGCACATTTTCATGTACTCATGTACATCTTCTTCATGGACACATGCAATTCTTCTTCATGTACAAAAGTAAATAAACCAAAAGATAAAAAAATCACGGTAGAAATAAAATTCACTGAACATCAGGATTTTGTCTATATGTATATTATTCTACAGGCAATACTTAGACTAGAGCTATTTTATTATACTCAATAAGCAATCAAATAACTACCAATTGAATAACTGAATGCATGCAATTTATGGTAGTTAAAACATATTAGCTCCCTGTATACATGTGCCACCCCACCTAAGCTAATATGGACACAAGGCAAAACAAAGAAATGCATTTGAATATCTGATTCCACCTCCCTCAGCCATTCTTGATAACAAAATGAACAAAGGCATTTAATACTAGTGCTGTTCAGTAAGCAATGCTCAAGCTGATGTGCTTTGCTCACAATTAATATCTTACTGCTCAGTACTCTGGGTGGCAATTTGGAATCTGGCATCTACCTGAGTCTTTGGTTTCTGTTTCTAAGTCAGTTGGCCATTTTCACCAAGCTCTGAGTGGAGCAAGGGCAGTTTTTAAAACATGTGTTTTAATGCAGACTCAAAGCATAAGGCCTAAGATAAAGTCAGGCACTCATGAGGAATGGCATGACACACCTGAAAGCCGAAAATAAGACATAATTAAGTATACGTATGGACTCCTGCAGTGGGGGGTACAGGTCATTGTTTTATGTTTTCTTTCATTGTTGTTTTCTAATAGTTAACATAGGATTTTGATGGGACTTGCAATTATTATCTCCAAAAGGTTGCTAAGAGACCCAAATGAGGTAACCGGATGGTTCTGGACAGGACTGTAATTGATAAGAGAAAAGTTAAGCTTACAGGCATCCAGGAAGATAGGTTATCTTTACTGTAACAATAAAACAACAAAAGCTTTGTGATAAATCCCGAGACAATGTCTGGGGAGAGGAATCGAGCACTCCACTACATCATTCACATTAAGGTCTTAAGCTTACTTTGTTGTGACTTTAACAGACACTGTCCATATATGAAAAGAATATGGACTCTATGCTGGCAGCCTATGCAGCAGATGTCATTCATTGTGCTGCAACTCTTGCTCTAGGGTGTGTGACTCTTCTCCTGTCTTGCATTCCAATGATTTTCTCTGTTGTGTACACACATATACCACAGCTCATGTGTGTAGGTAGGAGGACTAATACAGGAGTAGGTTTGCTTTTGTATCATGTAGGTTGAAACACCAACCAGATCAGTTGTCTTAGCAACAAGGAGCCATCTTGCTGGTCCTAACTTGATGTTATACATCAGCCAACAAAAGTAGTCACTTGGTGATAAATTTGGGACTAGCAGCAGGATATAGACTAAAGATATGCATCTGGATTTCATCAGTATATTGTTCTTATTTAAAAATAGAGAGGATTGGCTCACAATGGAAGTGATCATCTCTATGAACAGATTCAGGCACAAAGCTATGAATGACTTGAATTTTAAAGGTCTGGAGGAATTATGAGTGAAGAATTTCAGAAGAAAAGAGGGAAGAAAGGCTTGAGGTATGAGGAGTGTTACCTTGAAGTTAGGAGCAAAAAATTAACACTTAGGTTATTTTTGAGAGAGATTTGCTGATTCCTACAATTTTGTTTCTTTTCTGGTTTGTTTCCATACTGTTTGCTTTTCTATTTGTGGAAAAAAGACTAATGGGCAGGAGAGGCAACTAGAAAAGGTAATGGGGATGAAATATGGCCAAATACAGTGTACTTGAAAAAATTCTGATATGAAATCCAACTTTATAATGAATGTGCATCAAAAAGTAAAAGTATTCAAGGAATGTGTCCTATGATTATATATAAAGATGTAACCATATGTACACTGTATGTATATAGGCATATATGTGTGCTAATGAATCAGACGTTATTTTTAAAAATAGATTGATGTATCTGTGTTTGTGTTTTTTGCAACATTGTTTCTCTGTGTAGCCCTGGCTGTCCTGGTACTCCCTCTGTAGTCCAGACAGTCCTCAAAGTCACACATATCCATCTGTTTCTGCTTCCCAAATTCTGGCATTAAAGTTGTGCACCACCACCATCCAGATGTTATATCTTTAACAATCAAAAAGTGATTTAAAAAATAATAAGCCATGTAAGAAGTTTCTGTAACATCTTTACCCAAGATTAAAGTTTTTAAATAAAACAGTAAGATTAAAAGACTAAAGATGTTTTCATTTCAATTTTCAGCAATCCCTAGTCAAAATTAAAATACTGGGTCTAGAGAGATAGCTTAGTGGTTAAGAGCACTTGTAGCTTTGGCAGAGGATGTATGTTCAACACCAGCATAGTTCCTCACACCGTAAGTAACACCAGCTCCATGTGATTATGTCTTCCTCTGATATCTGTGGGCACAAGACACACATGATACATGTACATACATGCAAAATTTAACACACATAAAAATAGGAAAATATAAATAATAAAAAAAGAAATTCTGGTGGATCTGTTTTTAAAAATCACAGTAAAAACATTGGTGGTATATCTTGGTATGAATATACGTACATATTTACACACACACACACATATAGAGAGAGAGACACAGAGAGACAGTGAAAAAGAGAGAGATCTTTTGATTTTGCTGTGCTGGAGTATTAATTACTTTCCTCCTGCTTGGATAAGCTTTTATGACCAGGAGAAACTTAGGGAAGAAAGACTTTATTTTGGATCATGGCTCTAGAGGGATGAGTCCTTCAAGGTAGGAAGGCATAGCAACAGACACCAGGCAAAATGATAGAAACAGGAAGCTGAGAGATCGCATCTTCAACCATAAGCAGAAAGCAGGTAAAGTAATCTAGAAAGGCAGAGCTACTACCTCTCAAAGCCCACCTCTATTAAGGTACTTACTCCAGCAAAGCCACACTATCTCCAGAGAAAGTGACATTCACAAGGGACAGTGCTCAAATAATACTTGAGCCTATGGAGGGTGTTTTCATTCAAATCACCAGAGCTGTAGATTGAGATAACTAGCAGGCTCACAACTGCTTACCAAGCAATGTGCTATTACCATCATCCTTATCTTGGTTGTATATTTTTAAAGTAATATTTGATATACTTAATTTTGTCAGCAAAAATCCACATGAAAGAGCAACGAAGTAGGTATTCTAGAGAAAAAATGTATTGAATTGCTCTTGTTTCCTTCCAGTGTTATCAGTGAAGATCAGTAAATTCTGACTCTCTTTTATTGGGATAAACAAATAGCTTACAGTGGAGCACATATTTCTATGAGAAGATAGCCGACAGTTTCTGTTCATTTTTTCAACAGATAAACGTGCTTCATGTTTCTAGTGATAACATCTGTTGGTTTGACAAAGACAAATTCTGCGGCATTTTATTCAAATTACCTATGAAGTAGCTCAATGATTTTCATTAGATGGAAGAGATGAAAAATAAATAATGTAATAGTAGTTATAATGTGATGCTATTAGCACGTGAAAGACAGCAACTGCAGGAAGCCCAACCATGGAAGGCTGAACTGGTTCCGAGGAAGGGTAAGTGTACCCCTTGCCCATTCCCCAGCCTCCCAGGATCCTGTAGACAATCAGACGTAGTGTGGAGTCTAGTCAAGCAGAAACTTGTTTATTGCCCCACAGCAAGCATCTTTAAAGCAAAAAACTGCAGAGCAGGAACAGTCACCCAATGCTTTTAAAGGTCAGCTTATCATGCACCTAGGCAAACTATGCTTTTTCCTAGTGAACATGAGTCGTTCATGCAGTGACCTCATCTGGTTCAATCTTAGCAACCAAGCATCCTTTTTTGTTCACATCTCAGGACTCACCCTCCTGACTTCACCTCAGTGCCATCTTTAACTAACTTGTGTGCCCTTCAGATTCCCCCTTTTGTTTTTGACCATGGCCACCTTATTTCAAAGTACAGACATTTGGCAGCTCCACACAGGTTCACCTCTTACAGTACCTTTCATCAAGGTTCACTCAAAAGAGAGATATCCTTAGGACTGAGCCTATCACAATGTACACAAGGCTTCATTAGTTGGTTCTCTTGAGTCTTTGTTCTGACTAGCTTGACCGTCTATTGAAAAGGTAAGGCTCAAAGACACAAATTAAAATTATTATTATAAGGGGACCCAACAGGGTGGAGATCAGGGTTGTTAATGGCCCCATGAGCTGGGGAGCTTGTGGTGGCTGGACCATTCTTTAAATGATAAAGAGTAACCATGAGTGGGGGTATAGTGTTATTACCTAACCAGATATGTGCTTGTGGGATCTGGGGAAGAAGTTAACCAAGTGGAGACTGTTTGAAAAAGACTGCAGGGCTTGGATATGTCCTGTAATGCCAGCACCACATCCAGCATTTCCTTATATTGGGCAGAACCATAGCAGGGTTGGTTCTAAAGGTCAGTCTATCTTGCACCTAGGCAAACTATGCTTTTCCTACTGAACACGGATCGTTCATGCAGTGACCTCATCTGATTCAATCTTAGCAACCAACCCTTTCTTGTTAACATCTCAGTACTTGCCCCCCGACTTCCCCTCAGCACCATCTTTAACTGGCTCATGTGCCCTTAAGCAACAATGTGGTGCATTATTGCCTTCCATCTTCCATCTGTACAATGACTGAAATAGTGGCAATCCATCAGAAGTTAGGAAGTAACTATCAGAGTCCTGTCCCCAGGTTTTCTTCAAAGATGGTGTGTTCTTTTCATTAACCTTAAAGCATTCATTTATTTATGTATTGTTTGGGTTGGAGTGCATGTGCTTGTGTGCCTTTTGGTGGAAACAGAAGGCTTTGGGTATGCTCCTCTGTCACGTTCCACCTATTCTTTCAAGGAAGGGACTTTCCCAAGACCAGCACTCCTATTTTCTTGACTGGAAACTGGTAAGTCTTAAGGATCCCCTGCACTCTCTTACAAAGACAGGTTAGGCACATATGCAGAATCCTCAGCTTAGACTAATGCTTGGATCTGACTTCTAGATCTCATGGTGCACAGTGAGTGCTCTTTTCCTTGAGCTATCTCCCTAGCACTAGCACATTATAATGATTAATACCTATATCATGGGGCATTTAATATACAAAAAGATAAGTGAAAGTGGCATACCATTTGTTCAAAGTTGCCTATGTATCAGAATAGCAATAGTTTTTTTCATTTTGAATGGATAATTTATTTTGGAGACAAAGGTGAGTCTTTGGTCCCAAAATGCAGTTTAAGTTTGTCCAAAATAATATATTCCCATGAGGCCAACAGTTTGAAATTTTTGTAGGAATAGAACAAAGTGACAAATAAAAACACTTTTCAGATACTTTGGTGGCAATATCGATTAAGTTGGTTTCAGTAAACTAGTGAAGTCAGTTGAAGGTCTCAGCTCCTCTGATGACATTCTGGACCTTCAGACAGGAAGAATTGACTTTATCACCTTGAGGATGTGAGGGCAGACAGACAGACAGGTAAGTAATAAATGGCTAGTTAGGGAGTCTAAAGATAGCACAAGATAATTTGATTCTGGAACGTTAACATTTCAGCTAGTCAGTCATGCAGCCATGTAGAACGTGTGTGTGTGTGTGTGTGTGTGTGTGTGTGTGTGTGTGTGTTAGTTCATGCCTGCCTAACTCTCCAGTTTTCCCTTTTCTGTTCAGTTTTGACCTTGATTTCTTAACACCTGTTCAGCTATTTGGTATTTTTAAGGATGAAAATTTAATGTAAAGCCACTGTCTTCTCATTGAAATGGTGTTTTATACTTACTGGAAATAGGACAGTGACGACTTACTACATTGCCTAAATAATCATGATTGTTCATGTAGATGACTGTCTTAATATTTTTCAAAAATAAAACCATAGACACTATTAGTTAAGCAAACAGGAATTCTTCCATAGTAATAGATTGTTTTTTTAATCTCACAGCATATAGTCACTATTTGTTTACATTTTGATGTTTTATATTTTTCTTCAGTTTTCATTACTGTTTAATGAGAAGTAGTGAGAAGACATCATATACTATAAATGATGCCATGTAAACCAAAAAGATTTGGAGGGTCATCTGAAATTCAAGACACTATTTTAAATTGTTGGATTATAAGTTACATGCCTATATTATATTTCCTTTGGACCTTTGTGACAGTTATTAGATTGAATTGTAAAAGAATTGAAATCATATTACACATAAAGACACACTTTCTTAGAGAAATGCAAGCTCTTACTATAAACAACTCAGAATCTCAACGTTTATAATAGTCTACGTCTGACTTCTTCAACGAAAACATACTGTCCTTGTTCTATAAAATTTAAAACGTAATTTGAATCATGGAAAATTCTTATTTAAAATTTCAAGAAAGGTGTGATTTCAAAGTTTTTACATATGCCAAATTATAATTAACTTTTAATACGTGCATGTGGCAGAGACCAGAAGTTTGTGATTTAAGTAAATATGCTCCTCCGTTAATAGCTGCATGGTAGTGTTTATCATTAAACAAAGCATGATGGCTTCTAAAGCCCCTTAGAGATCAATTAAAACATGTCACATTCTGCTGATATGTTTGGTGTTCTCACATCCTTACACATAAAGAAAATATGATAACACTTATGGGAGTAACTATTGCCCCTCAATCACTGGTTCAAGCTGTACAATCAAGTTTTGGCATTTATAATTTAAGTTTGAACTCTAAGAATGTGATATCACATATGTTCTTATAAGATTATCACTGAGAAAATTTGAACTTCCATCATTTCAATTAAAAGCAAAACATTATCTGAGACATGATCAGAATCATGAAACAGTGCCCAGTCTTATCAAATGCTATACTACCTATAAATGAAGAACCCAGGGTTCTGGCTCAGCCTGTTATTCATCAACCAATAATACAAGCATATACACAGAAGGATGTCCCCCATCACATTACTTAGTCTTTCATGGTAGGAATCATTGCCATTGCTTCCTCGATTGATATCATCTGATCAGAACTCTACCTGGCTGTCTTCTAAATAACAAAATTAGACCATTGGACTGGGATGACACCACGCTTCATACTTAGAAAAATGAACAAATAATAGATCAGTCCTATATTAAGCTACAAGTGGTTAAGCCTAAAAATTATTCTGGAATATTGCCTCATATTAACTAAACTGATTTAAGTCATAATTTTAAAATGCCAGGAAGGAGATCTTTGACAAAATATCAAGAGGAACTCTTATTTCATTTGTTCCCTAGGTCTTCCTTTCTTCATCTCCTTTAGGGAAGAAGTTGTATATCTGATACTTTCAAGAAAAAAATAGTTTTATATGATTCCTTTAAAAAAGCTCAATTTCACATCTATATTGTAGAATAGCATACTCATCATCTAAATTAATTGTCACTTATCTATGGTAATAAATTTGTAATCCCATCCTTTAGACAATTTGAATATTCACTGCATCATTATTATCTCCAGTCACAATGAACATGGAAAATTGGGTGCTAAATGAAACAAGTTAGAGATAGAAAAAACTCATAATCTTCTTCAGATATCTAGTATTTTAATAGTAGAGTAAAATGTAGTAAATATTAGAATGGTAATAATCAGATCCTGGAAATGGAAGAGGAGAGAGACAAAATATCAATCCAAGTGTTCCTACTTTCAATTTTATGTATTCTGATGACACCTGTTTAAGTATTAACTGTACTTGTAAATTGCCTTATTTGTGATGGATTTCCACTTTGGTCTGCCACATCTAGTAGCTTATTAATACACCTTTGTTTCCAGTAAAAATGGAACATCTTATGAAAGAGATAAATGAATGTACACATGGTTGTTGTTTTCTTGTCATTTTGTTTCTGTTTATCTTATGTATGTGAATGGAATTGTGGATAGTTTTCCTGGGTTATCTTCTTTGCTAGAATGACTATATGTTTCTAGGGAAAGAAAACTATCTCTTTTAACCCACATAAGAGTAGGTATAAGTATGTTGTGGGCAGTAATTTATATTTCTAATACTAATGTCTTATGAGAAAGATGCTCAAATGTGGTAAAATCTAAACTGAATCATTTAGAATGCAACTAGTATGTGGATGGTCTAATAGACAGACCATGGCATCTTTCAGTGATACAACCATATTAATAGCAATAGGAACAAAGAAAATGAAGCAATTTTGTACCAGTAATGATAGATGACTTTCAGTTCCATGGGATCTGACACCCTCTTCTGGCCAAACATGCATGCTGTGCACATACATACATGCAGGAAAACACACATAAAAATTTTAGAAAATTAAATCTTTAAGAAAAGAAACATTTTTATGTGCTTTGAAATGCTCAGAAAAAAACAGAATTTTATTTACTATATTTACACAAGCTAAGAAAGAGCTTATTCATTCACTGGAATATTTGCACATTAGTTTTTCATTATATGAGGTAATGACATGAAACAATTGCATAAGGTCTTAATAAAATGTAATTTTCATTACATTATTGATTGATACGTTTTTCATACCTAGGCTCAACTACAAAAGTTTAGATTCCATTGCTATGGCAAAATATCGATCTCATATATTAAATGAAGAGTAGCAAGTATCTATGGAGTAGTAGATATATTCTCCAATGATTCTTAATAATATTCTTTGACTATATCTATAAAAAATAAATATTTTCCTGGATGTTGTAGGGATTATGAAAAGACGATTGAGTGGGTGGCTGATGACAAATACTTAACATATTCCTCTAAACTAACAAAGGTTACTTTAGAGAACTACTGTGAATTTGTGAGTCATTATTAAGAATTCAAGAGAAACAAGAAATCATACCCTTTGAATCAGTAGTAACAAAGGTAACAAACCACTTTTCCTTTCTAAGTTATACTGATCACATAAATGGAAACTAGTTCAATGGACTGTGTAGAAAAATATAGATACAAAACTATAAAATCTGCTATTGAAAATTCTGTAGCTCATTAAAATTAGTCATGCAATGGGATAACTAATTTTTTTCAGGTCTATGCAGGGATGCTACAAAATGAGCATCTAGTACCATTTTCATTGTGACTCTAAAACACTAAAGCAGGGTTGGAGCTCTTTACCCAACTCGATCCAACTTGTTCCATTCTCAGTTCATTCAGTACAGGTCCCAAGAATTGTGAGATCCCATTAAGGTAATTGCTGTAACTCCAACAAATGTAGATATAAAAATAGCATGATTTTTAACTTACAACTAGCATATTCAATACATTTTAGACTATTAGGTTCAATGAAAATATTATTTTTCAAAAGTATCAAACTCATAAGCCTTTTATGTGTTAACTCCATTTCTTCTCAAATATTTATTGTCAATACCATAAAATATTAAAATTAATGAAAAAATAGAATGTTGAAATGAGTTATTCAGTTTTCAAATAATGATTCTGTTTTGGATGACTTGGGCTTGAAAAGTGAATGGAAAATGAATAGTGAAAAAACAAAAGGAAATGCTGCCTCACTAGATGACTGGATATAAAGCACAGCTTCATCAGCCTTCAAAGTTTAGAGCCATAGTTAACGTTGGTCATAAGTTTAAATGCCATAGTGTTCAAATTAGTAGTTTTGCATAAAATTATGTTCTAAAAGAAAATAGATTTAAACACACACACTCACACACACACACACACACACACACACACACTACTGTTCTAAAACATCCATCATTTTACCCATTGTAGAATTTATATGCTACTAAAAACAAAGCATGAAATATACCTGATCAAAAGTTAATTTCATTTTCCATTGGAGAAAATTAGCTCTTGAATCTTTAAGTTTAAGAAAAAAATAGATTGTGAAAAAAGTAAGGATCTATGCCAATTTACTCACCGACATTATACAGTTCCCATATAGTAACCAGATCCCTAATGGTAATAAAATCGCAACTAACATCTTTATTAAAACTGAATGGCATTCTGTTATATGAAAAATGAAATACTCTTGAAGTTCAGTCCTACCTGCTGTCCTGAACAGATAAACCATTTGCAAGACATAAGGAAACAAGAATCTCTTTAAAAAATACATGAAGAAATAATATGGCCCCCATCAATTTGATTCACATTCAAATTTCTTTCTGTAGCAGCTTCCAGGCTTCTATTGATCTTATGTTGTGGGAGGCTATCACCAGGAGCTATTGACTGCATTGATTAAGTTGGGCTTTTAGAAAAATGAGAGTAATCAGAATAATTTTTGCCTACTTGCTCATAAACACTTGAGTATAACAATGTCAAGAATTACTGATACATTAATCAATTTGATATCTGCCTAACTGCATTTCCTTCTTTCTTCTTTCATGCCCTCCCTCCCTCTCTCCCTCCCTTCCTCCTTATTTCATTCTATTCCTTCTTTTCCTTCTTCCTTCCATCCTTCCTCCCTTCCCTACTTTCGTCTAATTTATTTTGATTTTAAGGTGGTTTCCAAAATATCACAAAAGGTCCCAGCAAATTCTGTGGATTTTAGGACCTCCTTAGCCATAGATTTTTAACTAGGTTATAGAACCAAGCATGAGCTCCTTTTAAATTCAACCACAGAGATCTTGGTTGTCATCATAACAGATATGCTGCTATTGCAACAGTAGACATATCTTGCTGGGTTGTTTATTGTTGTAGTTCATGGCTGAACATCTAGGTAGGTCTGCAGATGCTGTTTCACCATCAGCATCCTGCATAACACCTTCCCGCATTATGAAATGCACCATAAGGAAGAAGCTTCCAGCTCAGGTCCTGTAGTGATACATTATTTATGATTTGTTAAAGCTTGCCTAAGGATTTAGAAACGCAAAGTCAGCCAGAAGCCTTAGAAGCCAGGAACACACCTTTAATCCCAGCTACCTGAAGCTAGGAGGCGGTGGTACACACCTTTAATCATAGGACTCAGGATTAAGAGACAGACAGATCTCTGTGAGTTCAAGACCACCCAGATCTACACAAGAGTGAATCAGTCTAAAAGAGCATTATAGCTCACACCTTTAATCTCTACATTATGGAAGTAATACAGAAGGGAGATGCTTTCTGTTTGGATTATATTTATAAAAATAATGGTTTCTAGAACGCCTTGTTTACAATCCCTTTTCAGGTGACGTTGTCTGCTGTAATTAAAACATTTGACATTTCAGTTTTTCTGTAAACCTCTTGAAATTACCTCTTCTATCCATGTATCATCATCATGACTTTCAGTATTAATTGTATCTCTGATCCAGTCTTTGCTTTTAAAGACCTAATTTTCATTTTGGGCATTAGCATTTTCATAAGTCACACTTTCAATTATTTTTTTCTAGCATCTGAGTCTGATATCATTGGACTGACTGCTAATGACCAACTTTAGTTGTCATCTGCTAGAATTAAAGGTGTCTGCCTTGCTTCTATGGCTTGTGGCTGACGTTGTTTGCTGAATCTGCAGGCAAGCTTTAATAAATCATAAATAATAAATCACTACAAGGTCCAACTAGAATTTTCTATATTTTGTAAAGAGGGTGTGTGGTATCCTCAGGACTATGGTCTTATATAGTTATGGTGCCGAAGTAGAAGTAGTACTAAAGACTTATATTGTTGGTGGGGTGCCTCTGAGGCTTCCACAAGCAACACTTTATATCATGAGGTATCCCACTACTGACTTGGAGAGTTTTGTTTCATATCACTCAGCTTCTAGGAACAGCCCTATCCATTATCAGGATATATCCATAATTATTCTAGTTTATTTTTTTTATTCACGCCTTTTTCTTTTTCCTCCCTTCTCCCTAAACACCTAACTGGGAAATGTAGTCAAGAGATGGGTCACCATGTGATCTCCTGAGAGGAGAGGACGCATCAGGAGGGTGTCCTCGGAAAGGTAAGTTCTTATAAAAATATATACTAGCTATTATGGGTTAATAATTAAGTCACAGCTAGCTTTTAAGAAACCATAGCAAACAGCCAACAGCTTCATAATTAATATAGCATCCTGCATGCTCATTTGGTACAGATGCAGCTTTGGGACCAGGCTGGCAGGAAGAGTACATGTTACATATGGTGCACAGACTTGGGGCACAAATTTTCATGTAACAAAAGCTTAAGAAGGATTTTGGAAACAAAAGAACAGAGACAGGCAAGACTTCTTGGTAGCAGCATTTCTCTCGGGTGGGCTCTGTTTTGCTAGAGACAAGCAGAGACTTGCATGGCCAGTGCTGGCAGTAACTTATGCCTGCCATCTTGGAAAGACAGAAGTTAAAGGAGCTATGGGTTTTAGCAGATACAGATATGTGGCCAGAAAAACATAAAGATTTACAGTAAAGTCATATTCAGATGAAGTAAAATCTCTAAAAAGTTTACAGTGTGTTTAAAAATATACATTGGCTTGGGAGAGAATAGAAAAAGGAAAAAAGAAATAGAGCCGTTGGGTGGTGGCAGTACACACCTTTAATCCCAGCATTCCAGAGGCAGAGGCAGGCATATTTCCACACAGAAATCCTGTATCAGAGAAAATATAAACAAACAAACAAACAAATTAATAAATGTAGAAGAAATAGAGTAATAATAATAAACAGACAAATAAAAAAGCTATATAAAGATGGAAAATACACAGAGTCTGGATACTGTATGCTATTGTGTTTTTCCGTTGTTCAATTGCTAAGGAAGGAACACTTAGTGAAATATACTTGATTATAAATGCTGGTGAATCAATCCAACTTATATCCTTTAAAAATGCCTTGATTTCAAAATTAAAGTATAAGGATATGTTACTTTGGAAAAGAGATTTTATTTGTGTTTCCAAAGAAAATGAAAGGCTGTGGATTCCTTCCAGGCTTCTATGGATTGATAAAGCAAGACCCCCCTGAAGCAGTGTCCCAGGTGATATAACATATGAAACAGAGGAACTTTGGGTGACTGTCCAGGTAGCAAGATGTCTCTGTCAATTCTAGTGTTTACATATTATCCTTTCTGTGGTCTTTGATGGAGCTGAAGACAGATAGTTGTTATAGTTTCGCTAAATACTGTAAAATTTAGTTTAAAACCTTAATGATATTTTGTTATACTCATAGATTAGTTGCTTGTTCAGTTATTATCAGAGAAGCTTCCTCCTGCAGCAGACAGGAACAGATATAGAGACCCACAATCAGACATTATGCAACACACACGCACACACACACACACACACACACACACACACACAAACACAGAGGGACAGAGGCAGAGAGACAGAGAAAGAGAGAGAGAGAAAGAGAGACAGAGACAGAGAGACAGACAGACAGAGACAGAGAGACAGACAGACAGAGAAAGAGAGAGAGAGAGAGAGAGAGAGAGAGAGAGAGAGAGAGAGAGAGAGAGAGAGGAGGGAGATCAAATCCCTACCCTCAGAGCTCAGGAAACCCACAAACAGGCAGGAGGGTGAACAAAAGTAGGAGCAAGAGGGAATGAAGGACACCAAGGGAACTAAATCAGCATGGGCAAGGCTCAGATAAACTTGCAGAATCTGAATCAGCATGCACACTAAATTTTTATTTTTTTTAGAAGGCAAAACTGTAGTTACATCATTCCATCTCTCCCCTCTTCAATTCCTTGTTTGATTTCTCACTCCCTCTGGAGTTCATGACTTCTTCTATAACTATTTTTTTAATAATAATTTTTATTTAACTTTTTATACATTGTACTCCGAGTTTCCTTTCCCTGCCCTCCTCCCCCAGCCCCCTAATCTTCCCAACCCCTCACTCCATCCCCTCTTCACTCCACATGGTGGGTAAGGCTTTCCATGAGGGATTTTCAGAGTCTGTCATATCATCCGTGGCAAGGCCTAGGTGCTCCCCCATGTGTCCAGGCTGAGAGAGCATCCCTCCATGTGGAATGGGCTCCCAGAGTCCATTTGTATGCCAGTAATAAATACTGATCTATTCCCCAAGGTCCCATAGATTGCCGAGGCCTCCTCTCTGATACCGGGGCTAAGGGATTGGGGGAGTGGGTCTGGGTTAGTCCCATGCTGTCCTATCAGTCATCAGTCTGGGGTCCATGCATTCCTCCTTGTTTAGGTCAACTGCCTCTATGGGTTTTACCAGCTGGGTCTGGTTTTGAGTCAGGGTAAGAATAGAGAGAACGATGAGAGATACCATAATAGAGGGAGCCATTATAGGCTGAAGGAGAGATTTGGCACTAGTGAGATTTTCAGAGATCTATAAGAATTACACCAACTGGCATTAAGGCTACCTTAAATGCCCTCCCTGATAATGATATTGATGACTATCTTATATGCCATCCTAGAACCGTCATCCAGTGGCTGACGGAAGCAGAGGCACACAGCCACAGCTAAAAACTGACCTGAACTCCTGGAACCCAGTTGCAAAGAGGAGTGATAAGCAAAGGAATCATTGGGGGATTTTTATTGTTCTTTTTATTTATTGTTTTTAGAACAGAATTATTTGGTTCTACCTTAGGCCTCTTGGTTATCTACTCTCAGTCTCTTGGTCACCAAAGCAATGCCATGTATAGGTTTAAGGCCATGGCACGGACCCTAAGTCAAATCGGTTATTTGTTGGATATTCCCACAAGCCACCATTGCCTTATCAACTCTCGCAGTTATTACACCATTGTAGATAAAGAGGTTGTGGCTGGTTTGGAGTTTGCATTTCTCTTTTGATAGCTTGTAAAGCAACTTTCTGTAACAACTGAAACATAGAGGGTAATGCTCTATATAGGCACCAGCTGAGCATCTCCATGTTCAATGAGTTGTGTAGATGTTGTCTTCAGCAAATGGGGCCTTTCTGTCAGTTTGTGAAGAGCAATATATAGTTTTGATAACAGTTTTCATTATTTCAGATTTCCTTGGGGCACCTTTGGCCAATAATTCAATTATATGTAATTCAATAACAATACGGGAAGCTTCATTTGGTGACACATGATAGTCAGTTGGGAAACCATTATTTGGTGGTTTTAGATTCCCTTTCTATATTCATTTATTTTAGAAAGTTTCTATTGTGTTGGATTACCATACTATCCTCCCATATTCACCTTAATTTTTAGCTGTGTCTCCCTCATTCCCTCCTTCAGCCCTCTCTTCCCTCTCTCTTGATATTTGATGACTCAATTCTAGCTCCATCCATCCATATCTAACTATTCTACTTGTCGCTCTCAACAAGATCTCTCTGTTCCCTCTAGTCCTTTTCTCTATATATATCCTCTGTGACTGTATGGATTGTAGCTTGTTTATTATCAACTTAAGAATCGATATCTACATATAAACAATACATATCTCATTTGTCCTTGTGGGTCTTAGATATTTTACTCGGAATGATTTTTTTCTAGTTACATCCATTTGCCCTCAAGTTTTATGATATGATTTTTTAACAGCTGAATAATACTCCATTGTATAAATGTCCCACAATTTGATTGTTCATTCTTTTGTTGAGTGACAACTCAGTTGTTTGCAATTTCTGGCTATTATGAGTATGACTAAGTAAGTGTCTCTGTAGTAGGATGAAACATCCTTTGGGTATATGCCCAAGAGTAGTCTAGCTGTATCTCAAGGTAGATTCATTCTCATCTTCCTGTGGAACCACCACACTGATTTCCATAGCGGCTACAAAGGTTGCATCCCTACCATCAATGCAGGAGTGTTCTCCTTACTCTACATTCTTGTCAGCATGAGCTGTCACTTGTTTTGTTGAGCATAGCCATTCTGACAGAGGTAAAATGAAATCTAAGAGTAGTTTACATTTACATTTCACTGATGGCTAAGATCTTGAAAACTTCTTTGTGTTTCTTAGCATTTGGTTTTCCTCTATTTACTTTAAATTGGTTTACAAAATAGTGGACTTCCATATGGCCCTTTGACACAGAGTTTTTTATTATTAACTCTCTTCTCTCTTCTCAAATCTCTATACTTCCTGTATTTCTCCTTCTATTCCCATATTACTTATATTCTACTAACTTTCTCCAAGGTATATTTCTCAATGTCTCCTCTAGTTTCTCAGTCTTTAGAAGAACTCACACAAAACACAAAGATCTAAACAATCACATATAGAAGAACCCATGTTTGAGATGGATTAGGTGGCATCTGACTTTCTGGGCATGTGTATTTCACTCAGTATATTTTTTCTATATATTTTTCTGAAGTTTTCATAATTTAATTTTTCTTACATCTGAGTAAAACTCCATTGGGTAGTAGTTGTTTATTCATCACTTAATGATCATCTAGGCTTGAAACATTTCTGGCTCTTGTGATTAGAATATCACTGAATATGAATTATCAGGTTTCTCTGCATTATGGCATAGAATCCTTTGTGTATATGTCCAACAGTAGTATAGCTGAGCCCTATGGTAGATTTATGCATAGCCTTTTAATACCTTCACATTGATTTCCCTGTGGCTTTTCTGGTTTACAACACCATTAACAGTGAATAAGGGTATCCCTTTCCTGGCATTCTTACCAGCATTTCCTGTCATTTGTTTGCTTCTTGTAAGCCACTCTGACTGATGTGAAATAGAATCTGAAAGGCATTCTACTGGAATAGGAGCATAATAAACACTCCTATAAATAATGAAAGGGGAGTATTTATAATTTTACATTGATATTTAAGTAATAACTACACATCTGCTTTCCAATTTAGAAAGTTAAAACTATTGGGAGAGCTGGTAATATTCCCAACTCAAAAGCACATGTTTCATCATTTTTAATTTTTTTTTGACATTTAGAAAACTTCTGTGTTTCAGAGAAAAAATAATTCAAACATTAGAATACAGCAGTGAGCATTTTACTCACAGTAATGGAACAATTTACCAGTGAAACAAGTTACCTTTCTAAGGTTACTCACTAGCATCTTAAATCATAGATTTCTCTACATTTCCATACTCTTCTTGCCAACATTGCAAGTGAATTCCTAGGTACCCTTCCTGCTATTCATCTCTAGAATCCTTTCTGCTACTCTACAACCCACAAACTTGAAATTCTATCCTCTCACAGTTCTTCAAAACTCTGCTCTCACTATTTATAATTCTTTCATTGCTCTGTTCCTATGATGATCATTATAATCAACCCCTCTCTGGTACACACACTTAGCACTCTTCTTTGGGGTTGTCAATATGTTGTGATGAAAACTGTTGTAAGGGTCTATCCATCCACCATGTCTATAACTGCACTCATAGAGCTGAGCACAGACAGCTGGAACAAATACATTGCTCTCTCTGTGTTACCATCCTCCTGGTCCAGCCCCCCATAAATGTCTTTCCGGCTTCTTTCCTGCTTGAAGTCTTTTGTCTTTCTTGTACCCTTGCTCAACAATCACCCTCCTTACTTTTCATATGACTCACTGCTCTACACGCTGGCTGTCAATTCAAATATCACATCCCGCAAAGTCCTTCCTGACTGTGGAACACAATATGCATATTCTATTTTAAGTTCACATTTTTGTCTCACATAGTTATTTTCTCTTAAATCATCCCATTCATTTATTTCACAAAATAAAACATAGAGTTCCATAGGAAAGAAATTATATTAAGGTGAAGTTTTATGACATTTAAGAGAAATTTCTGATACAGTAATATATGTGCTTTTTTATTAATGCATTTAACCTTAAGATTTGGATGTAGATCCAGCAATTACTGTAATTGCTCAACAATGATAGGAGTAAATTATAATTTTAGACATCTCTAACAGCTATACTAAAATACAAAATTATCTGTGAAATCTACTGATAAAAATATACAAGTAGTACTGATAGTATTGCAGTTTATGTATACTTAAAGAAAACGCCACATTTAAGATGTCTTCTACAAAAATATAGATTTTTTTCCTCCTATAAATTGGCAAAACACAAATGTTTTCATGAGCTTTTTAAGAGTCTATGAACCCGGTATTATGAAGTGGAGTGACGTCAGTCCCTCCCTTTCTACAGACAAATTTATTTAATTTTGTCTTTAAGGACTTATTGATATAAATCAGACATATGTGAAAGATTGAAAATTAATGTTCTCTCATTCGGATCTTCAATGTTTAGAGACTAAGACAGAAATCATGGGATTAAACAGCAAATATGGTAGAGGGTGTGTACCTAAATCCTGGAACAAAGTGAAAAATTATCTTGGTGTAGTGGAACTACACAGGTCTTTAAAGAAATCTAAAACCTCAAGTACCAACAATAATGTTTAAATACTTGTGCCCGCCCCAGCCACTGTTACACCACATCTTTTCCTTGGTTCACCAATCATTAATAAATATCCAAGAATGAAACAAAACATGGTGCCATTGATTTGTATTTGTTTTTTTACCCCTTTACTCTTACTGTCTTCTTTTTCAGAGATTTCCTTGAAATAGTAGTTACCAAGTAATATTTGCCGAGTTAATGACCAAATTTACCACTAAATGATTTACATTTTTTGGAGTATTGTTTTTGTGTTTACCTTACATATTTTTTTAAATTTAAAGATAATGAAGAATGACACATTTATGAGTAAAATGAAGTAGTTTTCTTTACTCCTTATTCATAAGACAGTCATGCAAAATCTGTAACATGAAGCCTCATAATAAAAACATGGTAATGGAGTTATCATATGATATGAAGAGGTAATTTGTCATGTCTTTGTTACCATCAAGAAGCATCTTTCCATAATCTGCCTTTAAAAAGTTATTTGTGGAATATTCAGCCTGGCCTTGAGTAGAAAATCAAACTTTCCCTATTTTAGAGAGAATCTAGGATTCTCTAAGGGAATCTTTGAATCTTCATGCAGGTAGGTGGAATTGAAATGTTCAAAATGAAGGGCAGAATTAGGAAAGCAGGTGGGAGGAATGAGTGAGATGCTGTAGGCAGGAGCAAAGTACAGCGGGGAGCAAGGAAGACATTTGACCTGGATGTGGGTGGGTGAATACAGCAGCAGGATATAGGAAGAGCACTGTGAAATACTGGGCAGAGACCACTGCAAAGACCCCGTGGTGTAAACACAATACAGTCAAGTGCATAGTTTGAAAGAGGACTGGGCCGTGTCTAGCACTCAGTGGAGAGACCTGCATAATCTCTCACCACTCTCAGACAAGCTGCAGTAGGTATGGTGAATCTGTCTTCCATTGATACCTAGAGCAGCAACTTCATGACATGTCTGCTGGCACCATGACTCTCCAGAAAATGTAAGGCCCCTTGAAAATAAGGAGGATTTGTGCTATCAAATTAACTCAATTTCCTCCATGCAGTTTTCTTAAAGACCTCCCTAGATTCTCTCATGAAGCAGTGCTGTGAACTGGAGGGCTAGATGCTAAATTTACATGATTTGGGATCCTAATCTGGATTTCCTACTTACTATGTGCTATGCAGCTTAGGTTTCCCTGAATAAAATGGGTTAATAAACAACCAGGCTCAGCATTGCAAACTCCCTAAAGAATGGAACTCTGCCTCCTTAGTTTCTGCTGTCACTATATCTTTTATTGCATGTCAGAGTAAATCTGTTTGTTTTGGCTTGTTAGAAGTCTGCCATTTTATCATTTTTTTCTTTCTGTATCAAGAAACATACTTTATGTAATGTTATTGTATTATAACTTGTATTTATATTAAAATGATTAAGTATAGTTGAGTTTACTGAACATTTATTAAGAATATAAAGGTTGAAAGTTTATGGAAAATATGGAAACAAAGAGAGTAATATTAGGTATGCAATGCTTCAGGAATACAAAATGACCATAAAGGATACTAAGTTGTACAAATTCCTCTTAAAATTGATTTAGTTGTTTCTTGCTAATATTCATTATTTCTGGCTTTTACCAAATAATTATTAAGCGCAAATGTGTATAAAATGTACTTCTTGAATTTGTCTTTAGGTTTCCAAAGAATGCATAGTATTTCTGACAGGGATATTCATATCTCAAAGAGAAATATATACTAAAATAGAGGAAACTAAGTGCTATCATTCAAACAGCTGATTCTATTTTAATAAAGTAACTCAGAGAAGAAGAGGAGAAAACCCCTTAGTTGCTACTAATCCAACACAGGGTATTCAACAGTTGGTCGTTTGGATATTGATTTTGTGTAAACATAACTATTTTTTAAGGATTGTCTATAAGACATTTTTAAAATCCATTTTTTTACTTGGCACTGGAAGTAAACATATGATTTATATTTGGGGGAATGTGCTATTTGTATGACTCATGTACTTATTTGTAATTCATCCTGTTCCAAAGGAACAAAGCCTATTATCAGACTAAAGTTAAACAAATGAGAATTGACACGGATTGACAGTTCTCCTCAGCAAGACCCTGATGAGAGTACTTGGCTGGAGAAGAACAGTAGGGTGATGCTCCTCAAATTGCCTCACAACTATACTGTGGTTACCATTGGAAGCCATGTAGGGACAGAAGGAAGTTAGTGACTGTGTGAATATGCATATAAGAATGCATGATGGGAAAAAGCTAAAGGAGAAAAGATGTGTAAGTGGTTATGAACACATTTAAGACATTAACCTGACATGATACCCTATCGGGATGGCAAGCTTTAAAAGAGAGATTGCATTCATAGTAAGCTTAATTTATTTAAAGTGATGTTATAAATGAAGTTTTGGCAGTCTATATTAGAAATATACATAATTTCTAATACTATTGTGGGAAAGTTTATATCAATATTATATATAATAGTCCCAAACTGTACACAGCTTCTGTGTTCAACAAGAATGGCAGAGAAAAAAATCATAGTTTATATATACAATGGAATATCACATAGGGATCAGAATATTAAAATTTAACAATTGTGAGAAAAAAGGGAGAAAATTACATGAGAATCATATTGAATGCAATGATTCAGAAATAAAAAAGTAAGATGCATTTCCATCCAAATAAAATAAAAAAACCTTATTGACAATTATGTTACTATGCAGTAGGACTGGAGTGGCAGAGGAGGACCATGTGCTGGGGGTATAAGGACACATTCCAGGTATTCCATTCCTGTGCTGGTGTGGGTATAAGGACACATCCCAGATATTGGGTGCATCCTGTGCAAGATTTGCAGGTGCTTGCAGATACATTCATTTTATGAAAATCCCTAAAGCTACATGACTTGATTTGTTATTTTTGTTTTTCTTACTTTTCTACTTGTAGCAACTTAGAAAGCTAAAGGAATTTAAAGCTTCCCTCTGAAATAGCCACTACTGCACTCTTTGTGTGTTCATGAAGAGATGGTGGGGTAGCCCAGACTTCTAAATGTAGAGTTTATTCAAGGCATAGAGATAGAAAATTTTGTCATCTGTACTGTCACTAGTTGACATCTTTAACAAAGTGACATCTTCGCTTGACTTCTTCCTGAACATTAAATTTCATTTAACTGACGAAATATATCATGGATAGAAGTTGAGCTACCTAAACAAGATCAAATTCTATAACATAAAATGTGGTCTAGATCCTTGGTTTCCTTTGTCTTTTAGTTCAACTTCATAAAGATTTTGACGCTAAGGTTTTATGTAGTCTGTATTTTATTTCATTAAGTACTTTTGTTATATAAATATTTTGCAAAATAAAATCAATCAAGTAGCCTCTCTATTTTATTTATTTTCAATCTTCAGAAGGATTAAGTTCTTTGGGTTTCTAAACTGTAGTCATCTCCTTTATAAAATGTAAACATGTCACATTAAAATAAAAAGAAACTAGAAGAGAAATATACAAGTTGAAATATTTTAAACTGAACTTACCAAATTAAATCTTAAACACTGTAGAAGCTCTCATCTAGTTTGTTTATTTTTGTTCTTGTTTTGTGGAGATAGTTTAAAGTTTTCCTGTCTGCATATTGTTTTCGCATTTTTAAGTTTTTAGAACTGTTTCTTTTATTATGCAATGTTGGCCTCTAACTCACAGGGAGTGGGCCCTACTTTTGCCTCCCTGGGTGATGAGGTTAAAGGCTTGAGCCATCATGGCCAGCTTGCATATTTTATTTTTAAAGATTCATGAATGTCAATTGACAATTAATCTATTAAATACTTTGATTACATACTTTAAAAAACTTACATATAAACAATTTTTTAAAAATGTATAAAATATTAAAAATGATTGGAGAAGTAGGTTTATTTGCAAATCAGACTTCAAAATTTTACACATTACAATCAGTGGATATCAGGATTCTAAGTCTAAAATCAGCCCAGGAAGTTGATTTCTTCTTTTGAGTACAACATCAGCTAGTTTAAAAAAAATTACATGCTCTACACACATATACACTAGTGCATGCATGTGTATGCATGCACACGTAAACACTGTGCATGTTGACACTTCATTTTTCTCAGTGTATTTTATATCATAGCTAGATTTTAAACAATAGATTTTCATTTTCATTTGTCCACTTGACACATTCTAGAACCACTAGGGAGTGAGTACAGAGGTGTTGTCTAGATTAGAATGGCCTGAGGCTGTCTCTGTGGGGATTGTACTAATTATGTTAATTAATACAGAAAGTCAGAGCCTAAAAGTGGATGGCACCATTCCCAGGTTTGGGTCCTGGACTTTGTAAGAAAGTGAGGAAATGAACTGAACATAATGGCTAATGGCTTCACAGATTTGACCAACGGCTTCACAGCCGTGACCAACCACTTCACTATTCTGCTGCCATGGGTTCTCTAAAATAACAGATTATAACCTGAAATCATAAATCATTCCATCATTTCTCCCTCAAAGTTTCTCCTTCATGGTGTTTCATCATAACAACAGTAAAGAAAACTAGGACAATGATCAGTTATTGTAACATTTAATTGCAAAGACATACCTCTCACCAGGCAAATATGGTTGTGCTGACCCTGGAATACAGGTTTGGACTGCTTCAGATATTGGTGGCAGCTTCGTGAAGATGTTCTGGAAACAAAAGGAAGTCATAAAGACAATAAAATATATTAGTGGGAATATCAGGTAAATGCATTAAAGTAAATCAGGGAGAAATTTGGTATATCCTTGAATGTCTTCTGGTGACATTCTTTGCTTTTGTACTGGTAGAAACCAGTTGGCTCTTTATATTCCAAAAGTGTTTACCTACTAGTCACAATGATGTTAAAGCATGTGCAGGGGTGGACAACTCCATAAACGTCTGAGGGAAACATTTTACCCCTGGGAACTTCAGTTAACAATTTGCATCTAATTCTTATCCTCACACTAAGTTCTGCCAAAGGCTGTACTGACATTCCCATCTCTAAAGTCAACTTCAATTTTGATTATTGAGTTTGCATTAGTTCTATAAAGAGCATCAGATGCTGCATATAAACTTCTATGTGATTTATTTAAACTGAATAAAATCATATCACAATTAATAGAACTCATTTTCTTGGTAGTCTTTACAAAGTATCTGATGATGTATTGGTGGAATTTGTATGGCTTTAGTATTAATGACATTCTTTTGTTAATGGAGCCTCCAGGACAACTTTGTTCCAAATTTCATAGACTTCATAAGAAATTTGGAATTAAAAGCACATGATTTGATGTTGAAAAATCCATCCTTACAAAGTAAACTACAAATACAGAAACAAAAATCTGACTTTCTAAAAGAAGACAATTTCTAAAGTACACCATTTTGCAACAATTTTTGTTTTCACATTATCATTACTATTTGCAGCAAATCATGAATATCAGCATTGTATTTGAGTTAATGATTATCACCAGTTTCTTAGAGAACTTAGAAAAGAATACATGTCATTAGTAAACTGACTTCCTACTTCAAATCCAAATTTGTTGCTTCCAAAATTTTACTGTAGAATAAAAATAACAAACATTGATAAAATCACTTATAGAAATGATATAATGAATTTTCTCATTATATTCTAGGAAAAGGCTGTACGGATTTATTATATAAATTTATTTTATATAAAAGCCAAAGTTGCAATCCCTCCCAAAATTACTGTGATAACTTGAGATCCACTGTGAGGAATTTCATGTAATGGCCCTCTAGATTTTTGTGCAGGAAAGCTGCCACTTGACACAGCAAAGTTAAGAAGTGATGAATGAGTTGTTTAGTTAGTAGAACCAATCATTGCTGATACTGAATAGGCAATAGTGGGCTGGCCATACACCAAGCAATGACTCTCTTCTAACAGAATAGCTAATTATCAGAACTTTTCTCCTGTGAGATCATTTGTAATAAATAATCTTTTGTCTCCAAAGAGAAACATAAATTAATTTTAGGACACTCATAAAGTTTTGCCACAATTTATTTCAAAAGAGTTCTACTTACAGAAATTGCAGTCTAACATTTTTTTAGGAATTTAATTCTTAAAATAGACATCTGTTGAAAATACAATGAGATAACTTCTACATTTTCAGACAATAACAGTTTATTACTCCCATTTCCTTGACATGTTCTTCATTGAAATTTAATTTAATCTGTTAAAGTGAAACATTTTTGCATGCCATTTTATTTTTCTAAAGATTTTAATTTCACGGATGTCTTGTGACATGTCCAAATTTAACTGAATAATTGAACTCTTTGTATCATAATAATGGTCATAATATTAGCTGATTATTGCATAATCATTTGGTTTGTTCAATCTAATCTTACTACTAGGATGGAAAACATAATTCACAAACTGAATAGTTAATTGCTGATTTTTCCAGGAATTGAAAAAAATAGCTAAAGCCATTGACTTCTTTTTATATCTCAGTATGAAATCTCAATTTAATTTTAATAGTTTCAACTCCTTATAAAAGATTTGAATGTAAAGCTCTGTCTGGAGGAGTTAAGGAGTGGGGAACAGGTGAACAGAACACCATCCTGTGTGACATTTATAAGTATTAACATTTCAATATTAACTCCTATTACTTGAGTTAAGCTATACCACATCACGGAAGTTTTACCACCCAATACATTGCTCCTTTTCAATTTTCTTTTCTACCTCAAGATTTAGCTAAAATACCTTAATATTCTCCAGCCTGCCCAGATGAAGTCCTTTTACAACATTCTGTATTTTGTCTTTCAACACAAAACACAGATCTCACCTTAACAATAATTACTGAAAGTTCATTTTCAAGGCAGATAAGTCACCATGGTCTGTAAGCAGAGATTTACACTGTCCCTAATAATGAGTTAATGTATTAGTTACTTTAATATTACTGTGATAAAACACCACAACCAGAAGCATTCTGTGGGAGAAGAGTTTATATCAGCTTACAGTTCCAGAGAAATAAGGAATAGGTGCATGATGGCAGGAAGCATGGCAGTGAGTGCTGGCATGGCAGCAAGAATACGAAGCTAAGAGCTCACATCTACTACAAAGACAAAGCAAGAGATATATAGCTAGAAAATTCACAAGGATTTAAACTCTCAAGGACCCTCTGCATTGATTTACTTCTTCTAGCAGGGGTATGTCTCTTAAATATCCCCCAAGTATCACCACCAACTGGGAACCAAGTATTCAAGTACCCATGCCTGTGGCGACATTTCTTAGTCAAACCACCACAGTTAAATTGTCAACTTGATACAGTCTAGAGTTACTTGGGAAGATAATATTATTGAAAAACTGTCTAGAATATGCTGACCTGAGGGCTAGTCTTTGGTAACTCCCTTGGCGATGTTAATATACAAAGGAAAACCTAACCTAAAAGTTGAAAGCGTTCTTCTCAGGAGTTGGGTCCTAGACTGTATAAAAATGGAGCACATGAACTGAGTGAGCAATGTATGAATTAATACATTGTTCCCTGCTCTTGATTATGGAAAAAATGTGAATAGCTGTTTCATGTTCTTGGCACCTTCACTCTCTCCTAATGATAGACTGCAATCTGGAACTATGAC
This sequence comes from Mesocricetus auratus, assembly GCF_017639785.1. Taxonomy (NCBI): domain Eukaryota; kingdom Metazoa; phylum Chordata; class Mammalia; order Rodentia; family Cricetidae; genus Mesocricetus; species Mesocricetus auratus. The sequence continues at coordinate 70,167,158 of NW_024429195.1, forward strand.
CTTAAATAACACCCCACCCTCCCCCCACACACAGCAAGTTTGCTTTTGACAGGGTATTTTATCACAGAAATAGCAAATGAGCCTAATGTGAAAATAGTTTTTTGTAGAACCAGAGCAATTCAAAGATCAAGCCTCTTTAATTGGTGGGAATGATAACTGGGTTAGATCAAAGCAAGAAAATCTCTTCTAAAGGCTTCAGATGCTGTCTGATTGCATCCCTAGTTTAGCTAACATTTCTCCAGTTTTACATATGAAGGCCACAAGGATTTGAGGTCAGATACAGAAAATCCCTGTCTTGAGAAAACAAAACAAAACACCCCTCCCAAAACAAGGAAGTGCATATTTCAAATGAGCCCAAATATTAACAAGTATTCATTTCAATAATGACCTTTGAATCTATGTATGTAATATCTACATGTCTCCTTGAATAATGAACTGCATGTTAGTATATCCTACCAATATCATCACTTCCTTAACTGTCCAACTGCCCTTGTGCTCTGAGTGGTAATGAAGATAGCCAGATGGTATAGATTAAAGAACGAGAATGCAAAGCAATGCTATCTTTCTTTGCAGTGTTATAAACAGTGCATGCTGCATGGCAAACTGATCAGTAAGTATATCTGCTAGGAAGCTTGCAGAGAGCAGTGTTAGGAGCATAGCTATACATGTAATTTGATTTTATGCTTGCTCACAGTGTTCTGAAAATGTTCCCTTTACTATGTATAAAAGGTGGCAGTTCACCATAATTCTTCTTGCTCTGTCCTGAAGTGCATTCTTTCAAGAAGAAAGGTCAAATCCAGTGAATTGCACAGCACAGGAAATGAAAAGCTAGTTCTAAGAAGACAGGTTAGGAATGTTAAGTGCTTCAGGGCATGAGACATGACCCAAAGGAATTTCTTAGCAGAGTTCAGAGTACAATGACAAGAGAGGGAGCCATGTAAATGATCTAACTTAATCACAGACACTCTGAAGGAATCATTATTTCTGATCAAATGACCTCGAATTTAGATTTACAGCAAATTCCTCAGAATAAACAAAACAAAATGAATCTTTCATTTTTCTGCATCTTCTTTCTTTAACTCTAATCAATTGTGCAATTTATCAAAACTTGACAAAGCTTGTGGAAAGCTGCCCAGATAGTTACTGAGCTGCCTTAGTATCTGATGCAGAACAACTTGACACTGAATCATATTAAGCCATTCTATTGTGCTTCAAGAACACCAATATGTAATTTACAGTAATAAACTGCCTTGCTTCAACTTCATCAGATCCTTGCAATACTACAATCCACAAATAAGCAGGAATTCATGTAGCAGAAATGGAATGTGCAAGTAGACACTAATTCCTGACCACCCAAGCTTGTCTGTCCCACACATGTGAATATGCTGAAATGGGCTTGCCTTCTACTTGAAAACTACTTCCTTCTGAGAATAATTGCAATATAGCGGGCTTAGAATGGCATTAGAGACACTTCCTGACTTTGAATGACAATCCTGAAAATTATTTACCTTAATGTCTAGATGGCACTGAAGATAAAACAACAGATGAACATTGAAGTCCTGATCTCCTTTACCAATTGTTAACTGAAGATCCTTGGTCAGGAAATGTTGCATCTACATTAAACATTTGACAAGGCTGGCTTATTAGAGCTTTAATGATTGAAGAGAGTTGGAATGTTTTCATTGCAAAGCCAAACTATCATGATCTGTTGAGCTCCCAAATAGCCATGTATTACATACTTCTGTATGCAATGTAACCTCCTCATGACTACTAGGTGACGCAGTCCCCCGTTTTGTCAACCAAATAGCTACAGGTGCCATCAGAAAACATGAGAATTGTAATTGGGATTATCCTGCTTGGCTGTAATGACTCTTGTTTCTACAATGTAAATTAAGTGTCTTGATTCATAACTTCCTTTGTTCTACTATAATGAAAACTCCATTACCATGTTGGAACCTGGTATATGACTACCTTCTTTTATCTCTACAGAAACACTGTCTGAAATAAAGATCCATAAAGCTGTTACTCTCGAGCTTCAGTGGGATGCATTCAGACCATGGTACTTTCTGGAAAACAATCAAAAAGGATAAATTATGCTGAAGTTTGATATTCTAAAATGCTGTTGTCCTGAAGAGGACACATGAAGAAAATTCTTTTAGATGAGCAGGTAAAGAGTGAAACAGGAAAGATTATGCAAGCAACCTACAATTGTTTTTATCTTCAGACTCTGAGGTCCCGGACAGACCTCTGACATAAGCTCACAAAGCCTGGAGCCCAGGTCTAAAGCATCTCTCTGGAGTCACTCACTTGACTATTGTGTGGGAGCATGGTGAAGGCAGCCGCATTATCTTTGTTCCTGCTTAGGGATAAATTCTCTTAAGGCTGAGTTAGTGTCTGCCAGATTGAAAAGAAAAACCTGCGAGAGGGCGGAGGGTGGAAGCAGGAGAAATTATGCAATTATATTCTAAATAAAAATTTTAAACATTAAAAAGGATAATTACATTTTTATGTGCAGTGAATTTCCCACCTATGAAAATGATTTGTTTTTTATATGTAGTTCTTATACTATGTTTCTGTGTACCCAGTTGCTGTTTAATAAAGTTGTTTGCATGAATGATCATAAAATGAACCCTAATCTTAAATCATAGAACTAATTCCAATTAATAGTTAGAATATACACACACATAGCAAGACTAATTGGGCTGTTATTTGCACAATTCCTGTTTTTTTTTACATGTTATTTTAGTGTGTGTGCAGGGGCTGGTATATCTGTGTTGGGGAGCTGTGTTACCATAGCATATATGTGGATGTCAGAGAATAACTTTGGGAATTAACTATCTTCACCACTTGAGTTCCAGTAGCTCAACATAGGTAAGCACGCTTGGGCACAAGAGCATTTAGCCATTGAGTCATCCTATCCATTGATAAGAAAGAGAACAGTTTTGAGAAATGTAGCTCTCTCTATAACAATGTACTCACAATACTTAAGATTAAAGCATACTTGAAGGCTGTGCTTTAATTCCAACACTTGCAAGCGAAGGTGAGAAAGTCAAGAGTTCAAGACCATCTTGTTTATAGAGCCATTATAAGGTCAGCCTGGGACACGTGAGACCATGTCTCAAGAAAAACAGAAATTGGGTAAACAATACAGAACAGAGGAAACAATTTAAGGTTGAAAAAGATGCAAAGCTAACCATAAGAATGTTTGATGAACATGTAACGAAGCATAGAGTGTCTCCCACTAAAAACTGAATTCAGGAGTGTATAAATTTAATGACAACCCCATGCAAAGGTCAGCCCACTGTCGTGACTAGAAATGTCTGTCCTCAGTCCCAGGTGAGACCTCTCAGTCAGTGACAACAGTGTCACAAACACAACACAGCTTCCATAACTGGCAGTAAAAATCAAACTATTTTTGTCTAGTTTTTCACCATGCGTTTGAGCTCAGATAGACATTTATGTTTTGAGAACTGTGTCTTCTATAAAAAAATGTGTTTGTGAAGTCTTTCTATCCATCATGAGATCTTCCTTTAATAAAGAAATTATTTTTGAAAGCAGTAATGATAGTGAGATGTATCCTTGTGCTTCTCAAATAGTTTTATATCCATCTAGTTTCAGTACTCAAAATAGCTCAAAAGGTTATGTTATTATCTCTATATTTTGTAAAGGAGAAAATTGAATTCAAATGCCATAAAAGTCAGTTATAAAAAGTCAAAGAGTGTGAATGAGAGATAGGACTGTTGTTTGGATTCTAGATTCACTCTTTTCACACTATGCTCATCCAATCTCATTGAATTATAATATATCAGAGACACTTTAGGGTGTCCAAAATGTTTCCTTCATCATAGATTTCTTTATAAAGACTGTCAGGAATTTCATTCTTAAAAAAAGAACAGAATGGAAGAAACTCTAAATCTTCTTGAGTGAAGGAGTGACAGTATTGGCTATATGTTTCAGTAGGATAAATGTATAGTGTAGTTTATTATATCATTCCTATCCTCTGTTCTCCACTGCTAATGAAACATTTATAGTAAAATATCTGAATTGTTGCTGATTTATCTCACTTTCCCCTGAAGCAATATAAATAATCTTCTCTTCATTCTCTTTCTGCCTTAGCTCAGTCATTGGAAAAATGAGGATATAGGGCTGCCCATGTAATCGTTTCTAAAATGAGCAACGTATGTTAACATGCCTATGATAATTTATACTACAGCACATAGTGGTGAAGGTTGTTCATATCTAGCTGAGAAATATGAACACTATCTTCGGCATCTGTGGAAGATCTAAAGTTTAGAACAGGGAATATTGTAAAGTTATTCTAATTTCTCAGTGAGAGATGAATTGTGGAACTCTAACCATGTCAGGTATACATAAGAAAAATTTTCTACTATTATTACTATTTAGTTCAAGGCTTAGAATGCTAAAATAAGATTTTTTATGCGCCTTTACTTTCCAGAACAGAATCATTATTTAGGTATTGTCTTAGTTACTTTTCCATTCTTATGACAAAACACTACGACCAAGGCAACTTATTAAGAGCTGAATTGGCCTTAGGTTGCAGAGATTTAAGAGACTATGGTGGCAGAGCAACATGGAAACAAGCACCCAGCATGTAGGCTTGGGCAGCTGAGAGCTCGCATCTTGATCCCAAGTAGGAGGCAGGGAGGGGCACACTGAGAATGGTCCAAGATTTTGTGGCTTCAAAACCTTCCCTCATATGACACATCTCTTTCAATAAGGTCACAACTCACAGTCTTTGTCAAATGTTTTCACCGAATGATAACCAACTTTGTGTACATATTAGCAAATGATGATCATTCTCCTTCAAATCACCACAGCTGTTTACCAGACATAAATGTCATATATATGTATATATATATATGAATTTCTGTTTTTCTTGGTTATAATGATAAAAGCTTCATGTGCTCAATAAGCATGAATGTACTGTAATAATATACTGAACATTTTTAAGAATAAAGAGTATAATACTGAAAATACAAAAAGAAACAAAATTAAAATCAAATATGAAGTTAAATGATAATGGATGTTATCTGGAAGGTAAATTATGATCCAACAAGTAATTTTGTAGTCAGTTCTGTACATCTAAATTGCGACAGTATTCTCTTTCCCTATAAATTCCTAAGAAACCAGTGAAACAATTATGCCCTTTATTTCGTTTCTGCTATTTGAAAATACATTAAAGATAAAGAAATGTAAGAGGAAAATAACAGAAGTTCCTCTAAATAATTAGGGGAAATAAGACTGAAGTTAAAGAGTAACCAAAGACAAAGCAGCAGATCTATAGGAACTCAGAAACTCTTATGCAAAGGCTGGAAGGGAACACGTTGAGAAGGGGAAACTGAGTAGTGTTTGCCTTAGGTTCTTCATGTAGCTGAATTGGACAGGTATACCAGTTGGTTCCTTACTTTAGAAAGGAATATGATACCTTCCTTTCAGCTCTCCCCCCAACCTCCCCAACCTAGACTCTGCCAAGGAGTCTGGCTTTCTCTTAGGATGTTCTTTCTCCAAAGATGAATGCCTAGCCTCATTACTCAGCATTAGCAGTGCTCTGTCAGAAGAGGCTGAGAACTTTACACATAATCATATTGCTCTGGTTTTGAAAAGGGTGTTTTGTGATGACGTCAGATACATTTACATTTTAATTCACTTTATTGTATTTTAGACTGCATCACATCATAGTCATGTGAACTGAAGTTTTGCTTCTCTTTGTCTATTTTCTTCTTTTGAATAGATTAAGCCAATATATTGGAAAAATATTCTATAGAGGCTCTGGACAAAGCAGACAGAGCAGGTGTCCCTTATTTTCTCCTTGAGGAAACTTCCACAATTATCTGCTCTCTACCAGAGTGCAAGATGAAATTCCACTCCCAGTTTGTGATTGCAAATATAAAAGTTGGCACCTCTTGACAACTTGGCAGACTAAAAATAATGATTTCCCAGAGAAAGGATCAATTAATGAATGAGAGCAAGAATTATAAGAATTTAAACTTTCCAACCCATTCCTATCCACCACTCAGAGAGGGTTAGGCCTCCCATGGGAGATCATCAAAGTCTGTCACATTACTTGGGGCAGGAACAAGGCCCTCCCCTTTGTATCTAGGCTGAGAGAGTATCCCTCCATAGGGAATGTGCTCCAAAAGCCTGTTAATGCACTCGAGATAAATACTGGTTCCCCTGCCAGCAGCCCTATAGACTGCCTAAGCCCCTGAACTGACACAGAATGGGAGTACTGGAGAGATAGCAGACTGGAATTGGCATGTAAACTAAGATTGTTTTTAATTTAAATAAAAAATTAATAAAAAAAGAGAATGTAAACTTTGATGGGACATGTCATTCTATAAATCTGTCTCTCTTATTGGTTGTTGAATAAAGCACTGTTGGCCAATAGGAAAGAAAGATAGTTGGGACTAGGAGTCGAGGAGGATTCTGGGAAAGAGAGGCACAGACAGTCACGATGTAGGAAGCCAGAGGAGTACGAGATCTGGACCCTGTTCTCCAATAAGTGAAGATGACATGGAAATATTCAGATTAGCAATTATGAGTTAAATACTTAAGTCAGAGCTATCCAGTAAGAAACAAAGCAATTGACCAACAGCTTGTAATTAATATAGCATCCTGTGTGTTATTTGGGGGCTGAGACAGCAGTGGGACCCAAGCGGGAGGCAGGGCCCAGGTGGGTTTCAATATACATGTCCTTGTTACAACCAAGCTTTCCTATTATTCTTTTTATTAACAAGCTGGAAACAAAAACAAATAATAAACATGGATTATTGTTTCACTAGCTTCATGTACATTTTTCTGGATAATAACCCGATCCAGTATATCCTAAATTATTTTGGGGGAATGTGGCACATTTAGTGTTTCCTTGAGTAAGCTCTTCAATATGTACAATGTCTTTTTGCTTTTGAAATAAACCCAATTATAATTGCTGCTGAATAAGTGTCAAGGGGACTCTAATATGACATTCTTTCTGAAATTATTTAGAAAAAGGAAGGCCATGAAGAAGAGTCATTGTATGAATCCCATTGGATAATATGTGTGAAACCTAACTGGAGCTGAGCATGCAAGGAGGATCCAGAAGGTGTTGTTGGAATCATCCTATCATCAGCTTTCTCTCCAGGATGGGTTCTTTGAATGATGGAAAGGAAAGGACAGGGTATTACACATATGTAAATGGAGCATCATGCAAGCAAGATGAAACTAGTCAGCTTCAACAAGTCTCGATTTTCTTTGGAAATAGGGATAAAGATGCATTTGTTGGGAGGACTATATTATATTATTTAGGACAACTGGCAACACACACAAGTCACTTAATTACAGTGTAATTTGCTGTTCATCTCTGTACAAAATGCAGAAATTGAGTTTCTTCTTTAACAAATTATTTCAATATTTATTTGAGAAAATAGGTTCTACTGAATTTTAAATTCCAGTTTCTTCACACTCTGATTCATTTGGCAATGATGTCTTGACTGCTTTTGTACATGACTACCTAAGGATTAGCCACAACATTCCTGGAACCCTGAAGATGAAATTAACTATGCCTATTCCAGCAAATAGTACCTGTTATAGCTAGAGAGTAATTGTGTCTTATTGTCTGATGGTTTATTGACCTGAATTGTTTTTAATATATTGTGACTTTATTGTATAACAAAACAGAATACCCCAACCTCCAACTATATAAGTACTTAGCACGTCACCTGGTATGAGGCACTAAGTAAATATGCGTATACTCAATGATAAAATTTTTAAATGCTTATTTTTTATGTGTACATGTACATGTAAAGTATCAATTTTCAGTTTTCACAGAGGCCAGAAGAGCCACTAGAACTGGAGTAAACCACAGTATAGTTGCTGGGATCTAAAGCCTAGACTTTTACAAGAGCAGTAAATGCTCTTAATCATTGAGTCATCTCTCAGAATCACTAGTGCTCAAATCTTTGATGACTGAATAAATGAATATAAATTATATATACATATATACTTATATTAAATATATGTGCACACACACAGACATATAAAACCTGATGAGTCCATTTAGTACTCTTTATGTGTGAATGTTTAGGGCTACCCAATTAGGATTGCATACCCTTTCAAGGTGCTCATATTTGAAGAAGCCTGATTTTCTCTCTTTCTTCAGCCTGTCATTATAACTCTTCATATATCAATGGAGCCTTATGAGATTTTATACCAACTGGCATATCAATGGATAGTGTTATTTTTCATGCTTATTTGAGGAACTATGCTGTTGAGATTTCATGGGTGCAGCTTCCCTATCATACATAGATGACACTATCTCCCAGGAGATGTTTTGTCCCTTCATTCTTGAAATATTTCTGCCTCCATTTCTGTAACAGTCCCCGAGTTTTAGGTGTAGATGTGGTGTTGTCAATGCTTCAGTTGGCTTAAGGTACTCCATGTATAGTTATTCCCTTCACTTTGGCCAGTTTTTGTATTTATGTGCTAATGTCCCTTTGCTGCAAAAGGAAAAAGAAAGCATATTTGTTGAGGAGGATAAGCATTACTTATCTGTAGGTATAAGGGTATAGGTATGTAAAATGCAGTTGGAAAATACTCACTAGCCATGGACTAAGCTAATAGTTGACTAGGTCCATGGTTGCAAGTATGTGTTCCCTCTTATTGGGAAGGTTTTAAATACAATTAAACAGGTGTTGTTTATTACAAAGGTAAAAGTGCCCATATCATACCTTTCTTGTTATCTTGCCATGATGGCCATTGTCGGACTAATACAATTTACATTTGGGTGGGATTCTTAATTGCTTTTTTTTTCCTTAAGAATTTTCATGGCACCTTCATATACTATGAGAGGTGGTCCTTAAGGGTGCAACATTAATTACAGTGGAATTCTTCCAAGTCGTATGTCTAAAGCATGTGTGGCTTCAGCAATAGGTCCTTATCTTCAAATTTGTAGTCAACCAAGGGAGCAGCAATAGCCTGTAGTTTCTTTGTACCTCATGGACTACCCTGACCAAATTTCAAAGGGATGTTTCTGCTGCTTGGAACTTGGGTTTTTGTTAGATCATCTGTGGTTCTTGCAGGAAATACTGTCACTCCAAATGATGTAACTTCATTTAATCTATGTATTTATGTATCTATGATCAATCTATCTGTATGTATCTATCATCTTTTTAAGCATCATTTACATATCTATACATCATGTATCTATATACATATAAACATGAGAATATACATATGTAAATAAATAAACATTATATAAAATATTTCATAAATATCTCTCTATGACTTTTCAAACATCCTCCCTACTATTTATTCCTCATTGCCCCTTGCCCTCCTTTTGATTTTTGATCCCTTCTACTCTCCAGTTAAGGCTCCCCCTCAAGATTTCCCTATTATAACACTTGTGTTCTATTCTATCCCTAATATTCTTTCTTGTCAACTGCCTCATGGTTCTTTTTTATTTTACTAGTTCTTCACTTACTCAAGATTACATACTCATACCTAAATATTATAAAATAACATGCATAAATAAGGGAGAACCCTAAGCCATTTGTCTTTCTGGGTCTTCATTACATCTCTTAGTCTAATATTTTCCTCTTCCATCCATTTACCTGCAAATTTCATGAACTCAAGTTGATTTACAACTGAGACAAATTAAATTGTGTATGTGTACATTTACATAAGTTGAAAGACATTTATGTTGTTTCCATTTGTTGCCTGTTGTGAATAATGTAGCAAGAAATGCTACTGAGCATGTATCTTGCTGTTAAGATGTTGAGTGGAGACCTTTGAACATAAGCCAAGGAGTAGTACAGATAGTTCATACGGTAGGCCTGTGTTTACCTTTTAGATAATTCTCCACACTGGTTTCCATAGTAGTGCATCAGTTGGCAATTCAACCAACACTGAATAAGGTTTCCTCTTTCCCCACATCCTCATCAGTATTTGCTGTCAGTTGTTTTCATTATGTTAGCCACTCTGACTAGGGTAAGATGAAATCTCACAGTAGTTTCAACTAGTATATCTTCAATTGCTAACTAAGGATGTTGAACAATTTTAAAAACATTTGTTAACCATTTTTATTCCTTCTTTTGAGAGCCCTGTTCAAACCAAAAATCATATTTCTTAATTGGGTTGTTTATTTCCACGACCCTTTGTTTTTTAAATTCTTTGTATATTTCTGGGTATTAAGTCTCTATCAGATGTATAACTGGCAAAGATTTTTCTCCCATTTGTTCTCTTCCTTTGCAGTTTCCCACACCCACGTACTATACAGAACTTTCTGAGTTTGATGAGGTCCCAGTTGTTGTCCTTTATTCATGAGCAAAAGAACTACTATTTGGAAAGTTCTTTCCTATTCTTACATTTCATAGGACACTGCCCATGTTTCCTTTTATCAGTGTCTTTGACAGACAAATAAGTTTGAAAGTTATATACATATGTTTTGTGTGCATTGTACCTTCCAAACTTTCCTTTTTAGTTCTAGTACTATTTTTGTAGATTTTATGAAAGATATTTTGTAAATAAATATGTAACTATACATAAAGTTCATTTATTTGTTTGTTCATGATTATTCATTTGTTCATTTAAAGATATATTTAGCTGCATCCACTGATCTTCAGTGTGTAATTTTTTCTTATCATTAAATGAAAGTATTTTCCTACCTTTTGGTTAAATATTTTTAATTTTTGTTTACTTACAAACCAGGTGCATAACATAAACATATGTGGGTACATATAGATCTTTTATTATTGTTGTCTTCTAATTTAGTTCATTGGTACAGTTTATTTGCAGTTTTAAAGATTTTAATCTTTGAATAAGACTAAATTTGTTGGCTAGCAGATGGATTATCTTGGGCACTCTTTCGGGTTCACTTGGAAAATGTATATTTTTAGGACTTTTTGTAGTGTTCTAAATAAATGAGAATGAGAGCAATATGTTTGATAAAGGTATTCAAGCTCAACAGGGACATCTTTCCAAATCACACCATCCTCCCACCAAGTCTTCACTGTATCAGTAATTTCTATTATAACCTATCATTTTGCCTTTGTTCCTACTAAAACACTAACATGGATACTACTCACCATATGAATCTCCAAGCAAATTAAACATGACTAGTTACATGTCTACTGACAAAAGCACAATCTCTCATATAATTCTTGCCTGAATGCTACCTGTCCCATGCTTCCCCTAACATTTTTGCATCCCAGAGGACAGTCAGGATAGACTTACTCATTCTCCTTTGACTTTTGTGTTGCAACTCAAATGATGGCCCACTGATCTTGGGCTTGGAAGACCTGAATATTTGCTGAACACTTCATTTATGTAACTTATCTCAAGTGCGTTTTCCTCTCTGTCATTGTTTCCTCAACAAACTGTCTTGTGCATTTCTCTTAATATGTGTGTGTTGAAGGATTAGTAGTAGTCATTTCTTCTTTTGGACCTAAATACCCCCAAGCTACCTGGTTTTCTTATGACTGCTTCTTTCTGCTATGGAAATCCCACCATATCTGTAACATATTCAAAGTGTCTTCCTTGAAATTCCATAATCAAACACTCATAGTCAGTCCCTTTATCACTATCTTAGTATGTTACATGAAATGACTTTGTTTTTATATTCATTACTTTATTTAATATTATAAAACTCAAAGCTTTAAATTCATTACTTTCTTTCATATTACAATATAAAACTGAAAGCTAGTAAGAACTAGGTAAATCACGTTGTGAGATTATTTAAATACCTGCTCCCTGTTAAAGCACTTAGCACATTAGTATTTGTGTGTAAATACTTACTGATGGATTAATGTAACTTATTATATCTGAGTTTTTGAGAGATGCCATCGTGGTTGACTTAAATATCAAGGGTAAATATCACTGTCAGCAGGTCATCTATATCTCTTGAATACAAAGTCTTGGAAGGGAAGATTCATGGAAGACTCCACTTGTTTCATGACCTTCATTTTGCTGCTTAACCTAAATCTCTCCACTATATTTTTAAATTAGTTCCTTGTGTTTCAAAGCAGTATATGAAAAACAGATGGCTGCTTCTCTCCATATCCTCTCTCTCATTCCAAGAGCATCATGAAACCAGGCCTCTTTCTTTGTCCAGGGCTAAAGAATTCTTGGATTTTTAACACTTCCCGAAGTTTTGATTGCCTATCCCATAAATCCTTTCCAGTACTCTCTATTCATAGCCTTATCCAGTAGAACTTTCCACCATAACAGAAAGACTCTACATCTGGCCTGTCTAATACAGTAACCACTAGCGACATGTGAAGAATGAGAACTTGAAATGCAAGGCATCGAAGGGCTGGATTCTTAAATTGCATTTAATTTCAATAAATTAAAATGTAAATATCCACATATGGTTAGGGTCTAGCGAATTACCACAGCTGTTGCAGGGTGTGGAACATTCTGTGACTGCTAGGCAGCAGCACATTTGATATACTAGTAGGTGAATGTAATAAGTATGTATAGAATATTAGTTTAAAAGTTTGGAGGAGAAAGGTACAGCACAATGTACAAGACAAATTTTGTAATTTTGATCTTATGTTTAATTTCAATACAGTTAATTTAGTTATTGTCAATTATATTTTATGGAAGAAACTGATATTCTTTTTGACCTGATGATTAATATGGCAGATTTACTATAGCAATTTCTATGACTTTCTTAATCTGGAGTTTTTTAATATTTTTATGAAAAGTAACATGTATTAGTTTCTTTTCAATATATATTCCAATGGAAGATGAAGGAAGGAGGAAAGGACAAAAGGATAACCCCACCTGGTTTCCTCCAACTAAAGCTGAACAGTCCTTGGATTGGGATGGATCCATTTGGCTCCCAGGGAATGGGCACACACTGGACCCTAATGTATTATATTGTATTAATGTATAAGATAGATATGTGCATTATAGGCATATCTAAATGACCTTGGTAACATTTTAAAACTTTGCTTCTGTGTCTACATTTTTTCCTCAGATGTCTAGAAACAAAGCTGTGTTTAAACTTTTAACACCGATGCACATTTTGACATTGTACTTATTTTGAGACTTCGAGGTGGGGTGTGTGTGCATTAATTAAAGACAACTGGGAACATTTACAACTCAGTTTCACATTTCTGGGTCATGGCTGTCCAATCTCTTCCTGTAGGCTTACTGTTGAGAGTTGTGTTAACTAAACAAGGAAGCACCAATGATGTCAAATCTAAGTAGCAAACACATTTCCATGATTCCAGACTAGTATACTGTATTTCAGTTCTGATTCATAAGAAAAATGACTGTCCTCCTTTACTTTGCTTTTTTATTAACAAATAAAAAGTCTTGATTTAAGAAGAGAGCCTCCTTCTATGGAGCTCATTTAATTGGACTCTGCTTAATACACAGGCCCCAATCTCACCTGTTCTAAAGAAATTAGATGTGAAGGATTAAAAATGCTTTTCATATTGAAATGTTAGTCTTCCTGCTTGCCATAAAACAGGGTTATGACTTTCTCTATCACTTCTTGCAATATGTTAATATTAAACTCTAAAATACAATTAGTAGCAACAATCTGAAAGACAAACCTCAGAGCAGTAGAAGCCTTTCTAACGTACTCTGTCTTCTCTCATCCTCTACACCTGAGTCACAGAATGGAAAGAATGGCAGACCATTGTATTTTTACTGTTTCTGGAATCCCCTATCCTTAAATACCTTTTTGTTTAAACTTTTCTTTTAGTATATAGCTATTCCACAGCACAATATGGCAAAAGGGTAATATTTTTAAAATTAGCAATGAAAAATATGTTTCAAAAATATTGAAATAGCTTATTTATCATCTCAGCTCTGGAATGTTAATGGCTGGAAACAACACAGTTGCCACCAGCTGTCTCTCTTCCCTCTCTCTCTTTCCACTCTGTCTCAAAGATGATGTGAATAGCAGTTTTAGTAAAATTCAGACTATCCACATATTATCTAGTGTTGCTCCTTGGTATTTGATGGCACAGAAATGCAAAACATAGCTAAAATAAATATCCAGTGTCATTTCTGGACGTCAGTAGTCTTCAGACAAGCAGGAATTATTTTCCATCAGTACAGATAAGCTAGTCTGTTCAAAATCCATCAAGGTAAACTGAATACTTAACTCCAGTACTCACAAATATAAGGCAATTTTTACTGTCTTTAATGGATGAAATTTTTATCTCTTGAGAATGATGGTTTCATTCATTTAGAAATATTAATAATATTTGTAGGACTTTTAGATATCCATGTGGTTGTAGTTTACCTGTTATAGGTATTTATTCCATTACTCAATTACTAAAGATAGTTTTTGAAGTTGTTACTTTAGGGCTAGGAAGAAAGCTCATAGACAAAGCAGTATCACTAAATCAGATATCAATGCCATGTGCCTGTCATTCCCATGCTCAGTTAGTGAATTAGGGTTGCTGGAACACTTGCTGTTGAGATAAAATAGTCAATTAAGAGACCATTGAGTTCAATGAGAGATCATGCCTCAAAAAATAGAAGGGGAGCTATGGAAGAAGACGTGCAATGACAATCTATTTTCCACATATATGTGCAGACATGTACATGCACAGTGCCAAGAATGTGTGTCCATACACATGTGAACAGATATATACAACAGCTCACCTAATGCACATACATACGCAGAAATTTTCTTTAGTCATATATTATTGATTTCTGAAAGGTAATTGATTACGGAATGTTAATTTTATACTAGTGACTTTCTTAGCCTGATGATGAATTCCAAGAATTATATATGGCTTATTTTGGATATTAACTTCGAATCTCCAAATGTTATTTATGCTGCTTGAGTTTTTAAGTGTAGAAAATCTCTTTTCATTTTTATCTTAAGCTTATTTTAAAAATAATTATCAAGGTCTAAAATTTTAATTAAGTTCCCCATGTATCTGTTAACCTAATTATATATTTCTTCTGTTATAATTTATTCTGACAGCATGAACTAACTGATATTTTAAGGTTTAACACAACACAGCCATGGTATGATTTTTTATACAAGTTTAGTGTAAAACTTTTTCCGCAGTAAATTAACGGTTCTTATGAGAGAGTAATGTGCAAATTCTCTTAAAGTGCTATATTTTTTCAAGGACTTTGTTATTATAGTATAGTTTGTCTTCCATCATTACTCTTTGAATATTTATGTGAAGGACTAGAGTTGTTTAGCCTTTAAATGAAGACATGAGTCTGAAATTGAACTGGAATACTTGAAAAATGTTAGGTATCATTGATAAAATATTTTATGCCTCAAGTCATTGGGGGATGCTACATTTTCATTAATTAGTTATTTTAACATGTTGTTTCGGTGTTAATGAGATGCTGTTTACTATTTGCTTAACTCAGCAGATATGTGATGTCCCTCAGTCTCTGTCTGTCTGTCGGTCTGTCTCTCTCTGTCTCTCTGTCTCTCTGTCTCTGTCTCTGTCTGTCTCTCTGTCTCTGTCTCTGTCTCCCCCCCCCCCTCTCTCTCTCTCTCTCTCTCTCTCTCTCTCTCTCTGTGTGTATGTTGGGTTTTATTGTTGTAAAGAGACACCATTACCACGGTAACTCTTATAAAGGGACATTTATTTTGTGATTTCTATTTTCACACGTTTTGTCCATTATTATCATGTAGGACATGGTGATATGCAAGCAGGCGGGTTCTGGAAAAGGAACTGAGCATCCCACATCTTGATCCACAGGCAACAGGAAGACACCATCCCACTGTTCTCTACCTTGTGCTTTGAGCAAGTTCTCTCATTAGAACTGGAGGTCTCTAATCGTCTAGCCTGATTGGCCAGCAGGTCTAAGGCTTGTCCTTTCTCAGCCTTCCCCGTGCTGGAAATGTAGATGTGTGACAGGTAGGACCTTCTTTTGTTGTTACTTCTTTTGTTTCCTTCTTCTATTTTTACATTGCTAGGTTTTACAATATGTCGTAAAGGACAAAATAAGAACTAAGGTACTCAGGCCTTCATGACAAACCCTGTATCAATTGAGCTATATTCCCATTCTCTGTTTTGCTGACTTGATCATTTTCATATAAAAGTATCAATGATGCTTTTATGCATCGCTCATATTTGGCCTTTTGGAGTGTCTCCTTTTTTTTGTATAGCAATATATTTTCTGCTTACTATTTTCCAGTTTTTATCTTTGATTTTTATTTCTCTTTTCTTTTCTCTAGCTCCTTGAGGTGTCTGATTCTATACAGGCTTGGTATGTATTTAATAAGCATGCTAGGCTTTAATATGGCCCATGATTACTGCATATTAACAATAGTCAATTGTTAATACTTAATAATTCCAGTGTGAGAATCAAATAATAATGCATACCCTTCTAGTTCTGGCCATAATTCTTTGTTGCTTATATATTAATTTACTTCTTTTTATTGATTTCTTATTAGTATATAAAGTAATAGGCTTCACATATACATGAATGTGTAGATATAGGCTATATTTCTAACTGGCCTGCCTCTTTCACTATCTGGCCCTAGCCCCAAGATAAACGAACTGCCAAATTTCTCATCATGGCAAAACATATGATATTTTCATCTTTTGTCCCTAGAGGAGTCTGCCTACTCTGGCAGAAAAGACCCTCTGGAAAATATCTTCTGCACCAATTAAGGATCAGAGGGAATCTTCATATAGAAAAGCCTGTGATTATCTGCTCTGATCCCCAGTGTTTGAACTCTTTCAACAACACATGTTTCTACATGTGTTACCTTACTTTGCACAGTACCCCAGATGCTCACTTTTGATGAGCATGTGTGTCCACACATGCATACATGTGTGATGAAGAAATTTTCTAGTGTCATCACCCTGTCATATATGGAAATAATGTATGTAACCTAGATTTTGGATCTAGGCTAAAGTCATGTTCACCTAGTGTCTTATCGCTGCTAATGATAAATGGCCATGAATAATATTAATAAAAAACGTAAATTAATCTCACTTTGTGAACTCCTTACACTATCATGATAATAAGATTTTGAGTTGAAAATCAACAAGTAGTTCAGCATCAGCAGACTACAGGAATATACTTCTCTTTGCTCTAGCCTTATATAATATTTCCAGCAATTCTTGGGACTTGAGGAATTAAAACCTATATGCTTTATTTTGGTGTCACTTTTATACTGCAGAAGCACAAATCCAAATGTTGCTGAAGAAAATTCTTTCCCTGGGATGATTTGTTCTAGATATTCTTGTTTTCATCGAATCTTTAATTCAGAGACATTTTCAAACCTCAACTGAATTTTTTTCCATGTTTGTAAAAGGACAGTAAGGTCAAAGCGTATCTGTTCTTAGTTTACACCTTGGTGTTCTCAGTTTGTTTTAATGGCAAATTGATTTTAGTCATTCGGTTATTTGAGACAGGTTATGATTATGTAGCTGAGGCTGACCTTTAATCCATGATTCTCTTGCTGTTGCCTCTTTGGGTTACTATTCTGTACCACCACACTCATTTTGATATTATAATTCTTTAATATTCCATAAGCCATAAGAGCACTGAATTGTTTATTCTATTTAATAATGCTTTCTTCAGTGTAAAGGTATATTCATACACTTTGCCAGTCACTTGAGAGCAAGTGGAACTGACACAATATCATGAAGGCAGCTATGACATTGAAGGCAACTCCAAAAGCATGGTCCATAGTGATAACCCCAGTACCTAGATTCGGAACATGGTTCTTGGCACATAGATCTGTCATCATCATACATTCATTTGAGAAATAACTGAGCTTTTCCCATGTGATGGAAAGCAGGTTGGAATAAGCCAAGACAGCTATTGCCTAAATAGCTGTACTCTCAAAGTGGCAAACAGGCAAAAAAAACCCAGCAGAAATAAAATTCTATATATAGTATTATATAATGATATGAAAGATACAGAAACACTACAAAGAGAAAAACTATAACTTTTTTGAAAAAGGTTAGGTAGCAAATTGCTAATTTAAGTGGGATGTGTTCAGGAAGTCCAGTAGGAAGCATATGGCAGAACATAGACCCTGGGATAAGACAGCCCAAAGACATAGACCATGTGATAAGACAGCCCAAAGACAGTAAGGGAATGCTGATTGTGAAGTCTTATCTATGATACAATACAAAGTTTAGTTCCTCAAATATCAGACTTTAGGTAGGAAGAATCTTAGTGTAGAATTATAGCATAGGAAACAAACTAGTCTGGGGCTATAATCTAGAAAACAGATTTTAGGGAGAAAGGGCTAGAAATCAAGAAAGTCATTCATTGAGCAATTTACTAGAGCAGTGGTTCTCAACCTTCCTAATGCTGTGACCCTTTAATACAATTCCTCATGTTGTAGCAACCCCAATCCATAAAATTGTTTTTGTTGTTACTTCATAATTGTAATTGTGCTCTTATGAATCATAATATAAATATCTGATAAACAGGATCATCTTAGGTGACCCCTGCAAAAGGATCATATGTTCCCCCAAGGCGTCAGGACCCACAGGTTAAAAATTACTGCTCTAGCGATATGATGTTAGATTTGCATTCAACAACAGCAGATGTAAGAAATGATAGGTTTATCCTGAGTGATGTAACCCAGACTCAGAAAAACAAACACAGTATGTACTCACTCTTAAGTGTATATTAGAGGTAAAACAAAGGATAACCAGAGTACAACCCAGAGCTCCAGAGAAGCCAGGTAACAAGAACCCTAAGAGGGACACATGGATTGCCTGGGAAGGGGAATAAGATGAGTTCTCCTGGGTAAACTAGGAGCAGGGATGTCGGTAAAGGAGAGGGGAAGGGAGATGAGAACATGAGGGAACTGAATGGTCAAGGAGGGAGACAGAGATGGAGAGGAAGAGCAAGGGAAGACATACCTTGATAGAGACTATTGGGTTAGGGAGAAACCTGGTAGTAGAGAAATTTTCAAGAATCCACAAGGATGACCCCAGCTAAGTCTCCCAGAAATAGTGGAGAAGATGCCTGGACTGGACTTCCCCTGTAATCATAGAACCTTCATCCAATAACTGATGGAACCAGTTACAGAGATCCACAGCCAAGCACCAGGACAAACTCTGGGAATCCAGTTGAAGAGAGGGAGGAGGGTCTATATGAGAGGGGAGGTCAAGATCATGATGAAGAAACCTGCTGAGACAGCTGAACCAAACTCGTGGAAACTCATGAACTCTGGACTGACAGCTATGGAGACTCTGTGGGACTAAACTAAGCCCCCCATATGTGACAGACAGTTGTGAAGTATCTGAGGCTAACTGAGGGGCTCTGTGGCAGTAGAATCAGCTTCTATCCTTGGTACATAAGCTAGTTGGCATTCCCTATGGTGGGATACCATGTTCAGGCTAAAACAGGGGAGAGGGGCTTGGTCCTGCCCCAACTAGTGTGCCAGATTTTGTCAACTCCCCATGGGAGCCCTTATCTGTTGGGAGGAGTGGATGGGGGATGGACTGGAGGGTTGAGGAGGGTTGAGGAGGGTGGGAGGAGGGGTGGGAGTGAGAACTTTGGTTGGAATGTAAAATGAAATTTAAAAAAAGAAAGAAATGATAGGTTTAAGAAGCATACTTTACCTTTTGGTATCACTAACAGTTGGTGGCTTCTGGGAGAGGGAGAGTCACTTACATTTTGGGATATAGTCACATCCAGAATAATATAGACAACTCTGATCCAACTCACTAAATTAATTGATTAGTTAATTAATTTTAAAAGGAGGTCATAAATTGGGAGGGAGATGTGATGGAGTTCCTGGGAGAGTTGGAAGCAGAGAGTTACATTCAGGAAAGATTGCTAATAAATACACATGAAATTCTCAAGGAAAAAATGCATATTTTGAAAACTGCAAAGATGAATAAACAATAAAGTACAACATATTTGAAACAGATCCTACATTGGAACAAAGAGATCACTTTGAATAATTAAAGAAAAGTATATTCCTATGACTCCATTATTTCGAGACATGGAAGCATTTTAGAAGATTCTGAAGGATCCTGAAGTAAGAAGGAAGCCAGTTGAAGCAGGGCACAGTGAACTTTAAAAGACTGGGCTGGAATGAAAAATAAGTGGTCTAATTAAACCCAAAGTAACAGAGGTAAAAATAAAATACACAGGTGTCTCTGTGAGAGATAAGCTTGATAGGTTTCTTCAGGATAGAAGTCATGTAAATTGAAAGGAGGTATAGTGTCAGCAAGGCTGAAACAATTACAGGACTTTAAAGTAACCATAGCTTGAACTCTAGAAGTAGGCAAAGGAACCTCTAACAGAAAAAGACACAGATAATGAAACGCAGACCAAAGCACTGAAAATTCTGGGCTGTAGTGCTGTGTGCCCTTAAATGTTTCCCAAATGCTAAGTTTGGTAAAGGTATGGTCCATAGGCCATTGGAGATGGGACTAGGACATAGGCTTTAGATAATCTGATCTGATTTGTGCGCTTGAAAGGGATTAAGCAATCTGAAACACTTCTTCTTCTATGGTTTTCTGTAGTTTTTTTTGTGGTTGCCATGGGTGCATCCACCAGAAATCCAAACAGTGGGTTAATTGGACCAGACCTAAAGCCTCCAAAATTGTGAGCCAAAGTAAATTCTTTTTTTTAATTTAAATTAGAAACATGCATGCTTCAAATGTCTATCCCAGTCTATCCCCCCCTTCTCCCTCCACCAGCTCCACCCCCACCTCCCCACCCCCAGCCCAATCTCCACATCATTCCCCAGGGAGGGTGAGGCCCTCCTTGGGGGGGATCTCCAGAGTCTGTCATTTCATCCAGGGTAGGACCTAGGCCCTTCCACATGTGTCCAGGCTGAGAGAGCATTCCTCCATGTGGAGTGGGCTCCCAAAGTTCATTCATATGCCATGGTGAACACTAACGTACTATGCAAGGCTCCAGAGATTTCTGAGGCCTCCTCACTTACACTACATTCATAGAGTCTGGCTCAGTCCCCTGTCGGCCTCTCATCCATCAGTCTGGGGTTCAAGAGCTCCCCCTTGTCCAGTCAGCTGTCTTTGTGGGTTTCACCAGCACGGTCTTGACCCCTTTCCTCATCACTCCTCCATCTCTGTCACTGGGTTCCAGGGGGTCAGTTCAGTGTTTAGCTGTGAGTATCTGTCTCTGCTTCCATCTGTCACTGGATGAAGGTTCTAGGATGTCATATAAGGTAGTCATCACCTTATCATCAGGTAGTGGCTATTAATGTAGTCTCTCCGCTATTACTTAGCTTGCCAGTTGCTGTTATCCTTGTAGATCTCTGGAAATCTCACTAGTGTCAGCTCTCTCCTCAAAGCTATAATGACTCATGCTATTATGGTATCTCTCACCCTTGTCTCCTCTATTCTTACCCCGACTCAACCTTCCTGTTCCCACATGTCTTCTTCTACCATCCTCTTATCCCCCTCTCTTTTTCCTGGTTCCTTCTCCTCTCCTCCCATGTTCCCAATCTTTTTAGGAGATCTTGCCTCTTTCCACTTCTCTGGGGTATAATACATATCTCTTGGGAACCTCCCTGTTTTTCAGACTCACTGGCCCTGGGATTGTAGGCTGCTAACACCTCCCTGATCCATGTCTAAAATCCATATATGAGTGAGTACATACCATGTTTGTCTTTTTGTGACTGGATTACCTCACTCATGATGGTTTCTTTTAGTGCTGCCCATTTGCCTGCAAATCTCAAGATTCCATTGTTTTTTTCTGCTGAGTAGTACTCCATTGTGTAAATGTACCACATTTTCTCTATCCACTCTTCAGTTGTGGGACATCTAGGTTGCTTATCTTTGTAACTTAGTTACCTCAGGCATTTCATTAAGGGAAAATTAATTAACAGAAATGTTGACTCCTGTGGATGTAGGAAAAAATTATACATATGCAATTAAGAAAAATTATGTTCCTGCTAAGGGGAACTCATAGACCCCAGACTGGTGACTGAGAGGTCAGCATGTGACTGATTCAGACGCCCGAATGTGGGTGTCAGGGAGGAGGCCTTGGCAATCTTTGTGGCCTGAGGTAGTAGATCAATATTTATTCCTGGCATGTGAATGGACTTTAGGAGCCCGTGCCACATGGAGGGATGCTCTCTCAACCTGGACACATGGAGGACGAGGGGAGCTGGAATTGACATGTCAAGCAAGCTTGTTTCTAATTTAAATGAAAAAAAAAGAAATTTTATATTCCTGCAAAAAATCTAAACTTAGGATGGTCTAAGAGTTGTTTTCCATAATAAAGACTAAAAATAAAAAGGAATTTGAAGCACCTAGATAAGTATCTATTCTATGATCATAAAGAAATATTTTAAATGGAGTTTGATTGTGAATGATGACTGTCAGCAGTATAAAAATTACAGAGAAGTAATAAGCATGTCCATATGAAATAATTTGTTCTAATAAATGACTTTCAGTTAACAAGACTAAATTATCCAACTAGTACAAATGAGAAATAGAAAAACTTCTTGAGAATTACTGTGTATCATATCATATGGTGTAGGACAAACTAGGGTTGGGATAAATCCTGAATTATCACCTTAGTGTACCCTAATTTTAAATATGGCAATTATATTAATCACCTCTCATTATGATGTCATAGTACTGTGGTTTGACTCCATAGGTATCTCATTTCCATTTGAAGATTCCCTTTGTGATCATGGGAATTTTTGAGCTTCATACCAAAAAAGAAAGTATTCATGTATTTATTGATAAGGCTTATCACAAAGTTCATAAACTTCTGCTATCTGGTAATTGAGAAGACTGCAATACAAAATTATATATTGATTTCAGATCCAGTACTAAAAGTAATAATATATTGGAGTAGAAGGAGCTTGTCTTCTGCTCCTGAAATAAACTTGGTTTGTTTGAATTCATGTTTATATTGAAGGAGAAATCAATATCGTATGGGAAAGGGAATAGTGTACAGAGAGAAACAATTAATAATATTGTGTGTGTGTCAAGCATGAAACACTCTGTTCTATAGTGAGTTATCATACAGAAAAATGCAAGTGTAACTTAAGCAGGTATACATTTCAATGAGATTATTGAAGGACAGACAGGATTTTTTTACTTTCTAGTTCTCATATGGTTGGTAAAGTTTAAAAATGTGATCTAATTGCTTAATACATAGTACAAAGCACAAATAAAATGGTAAAGTCATAGATAAGCAAAAAGTATTTGATATATAAACAAGATGAATAAAATATGATTCTTCAGCCCATTCCTGACCACACTCAGGGCAGAGGGCAGAGAAGAGCTCTGGGTCCCCATCTTAGACCCGAATTTCACCTGCTAACCCCCTCTCGGATACCCTGATCTGGGGAATGCAGCCAGGTATACTTGCCCTAGAGAGACGACTACGGACCAAGCAACCAGGAGCCTGCAGAGAGAGCAGGCAAACTTCTGCTGGCCCTCAGGAGGAGGACAGAGGACAGAGAGCAGAGAGCAGAGGCGAGAGAGTATTGGATTTGCTTGTACCCACTGAAAGAGAACCCTGATCGCCTACCCACCAGGAGAGGGAGAGAATCTTTCTACAATATAAGAACACACTCAGCAACCAAAAAACTAATATGACACCACTGGAGTCTAGAGATTCTACACCAGCAAGACCTGAACACCCCAGTGCAGATGAAGCAGAAGGGAATGACCTTAAAAACACCTTCATAAAAATGATAGAGGCCCTTAAAGAGGATATGAGAAATGGAAGAAAAAACAAACCAAAAATTCCAACAAATGCAAGAAATGGACGAAAACACAAAGAAAAATTACAAGAAACAATTCAAACAGTGCAAAGCTTGAAAGCTGACATAGAAACAAAAAAAAACACAGTCTGAAGGAATGCTGGAAATAGAAAAACTGGGGAAATGGTCAGGTACTACAGATGCAAGCATAACCAACAGAATACAAGAGATGGAAGACAGAATCTCAGGTGTTGAAGACACACTAGGAAAACTAGATTCGTCGACAAATAAAAATCTTAAGTCCAACAAATCCCTAACACAAAATATCCAGGAAATATGGGACACCATGAAAAGACCAAACCTAAGAATAATAGGTATAGAAGAAGGTGAAGAAACCCAACTCAAAGGGGCAGAAAACATATTCAACAAAATTGTAGAAGAAAACTTTCCCAACCTAAAGAAAGACATGCCAATGAAGGTACAAGAAACTTACAGAACACCAAATAGAGTGGACCTAAAAAAAAAGTCCCCTCTCCACATAATAATCAAGACCACAAGCATACAGAATAAAGAATACTTAGAGCAGCTAAGGAAAATAGCCAAATAACATATAAAGGCAAACCATTCATTCTCCATGGAAACTGTGAAAGCCAGAAGATGCTGGATAGATATTCTATTGACACTAAGGGACCACGGATTCCAGCCCCAGCTACTATACCGAGCAAAGCTTACAATAAATATAGATGGAGAAAACAAGATATTTCATGACAAAACCAGATATAACAATACATATCCACTAACCAAGCTCTACAGAAAGTTCTAGAAGGAAAACTCCAATCCAAGGAAGTTAGCTACAACGACACAAACATAAGCAATAGATAATCCCACTTTACCAACAGCCAAAAGATAAAAGGGGTGGAAATCCACGCACAATTCCACCCCCACCAACCATTCCAAAACAAACAAGAATGAGAAATCAAAGGTCATTAATATCCCTCAATATTAATGGTCTTAATGAGCCTATAAAAAGGCACAGGCTAACAGAATGGATTTGAAGACAGAATCCATTCTTCTTCTGCATACAAGAAACACACCTCAGCTTCAAAGACAGATGTTACCTTAGCGTTAAGGGTTGGGCAAAGATTTTCCAATCAAATGGACCCAAGAAACAAACAGGAGTAACAATCCTAATATCTAACAAACTAGACTTTAAACTGAAATCAATCAAAAGAGATGAAGAAGGTCATTTAATTTTCATCACAGAATAAATCCACCAAGATGAAGTATTAATTCTGAACATCTATGCACCAAACACAAAGGAAGGCATCCACATTCATAAAAGAGACATTACTAAAACTCAAACCACACATAAAATCTCACACACTTATAGTGGGAGGCTTCAACAACCCACTCTCACCACTGAACAGGACTACCAGACAGAAACTTAACAAAGAAACAAAGGAACTAATAGATGTTATGACCCAATTGGGTTTCAATGACATCTATAGAACATTCCATCCAAACACAAAAGAATATACCTTCTAACACCCCACATGGGACCTTCTCTAAAATCGACCACATATTTGGCAACAGAGCAAACTTCAACAGGGACAACAAAATTGTAATAACTTCACAGATCTTATCAGACTACCATGTTTTAAAGTTAGAATTCAACAACAACACAAATTGCAGAAACCCTACAAACTCCTGGAAATTGAATAATGCAAAATTGCACCACTCCTTGGTCACAGAAGAAATAAAAAAGAAATTAAAGACTTCCTAGATTTCAATGATAATGAAGACACAACATACCCAAATTTATGGGACACTTTAAAAGCAGTGCTAAGAGGAAAGTTCATAGCACTAAGTGCCCACATGAAGAAACTGGAAAATAGTCACACTAGACAGTTAACAACACAACTGAAAGCTCTAGAACAAAAAGAAGCAAACTCATCCAGGAGGAGTAGACAGGAGGAAATAATCAAATTGAGGGCTAAGCTCAATAAAGTAGAAACTAGGAAAACGATACAAGGAATCAATGTAATGAAGAGTTGATCCTTTTAGAAAATCAACAAGATAGACAAACCTTTATTCAAACTCACCAAACAGCAGAATGGGACATGAAAATTAACATAATCAGAAATGAAAAGGGGGACATAACAATGTACACTGAGGAAATCCAGAGAATCATCAGGTCATCCTTTGAAAACCTGTACTCCACAATATTCAAAAATTTAAAGAAAATGGA
This sequence comes from Mesocricetus auratus, assembly GCF_017639785.1. NCBI lineage: Eukaryota > Metazoa > Chordata > Mammalia > Rodentia > Cricetidae > Mesocricetus > Mesocricetus auratus. Next base: position 70,193,020 of record NW_024429195.1, read on the forward strand.
CTACTTACTGGATAGATATAACCTGCCAAAATTAAATCAAACAGATAAGCAATTTAAATAGACCTATAACCCCTATGGAAATAGAAACAGTCATCAAAGGTCTCCCAATCAAAAAAAGGCCATGGCCAGAGGGCCTTAGTGCAGAATTCTACGAGAAATCCAAAGGTCAGCTCATACCAATTCTTTTCAAAGTATTCTATGCAACAGAAGCAGAAGGGACTTTGCCAAACTTTTTTAACGAGGCTTCAATAACATTGATATGTAAGCCACACAAAGACACAACTAAGAAAGAGAACTTCAAGACCAACATCCCTCATGAACATTGATGTAAAAATACTCAATAAAATACTGGACAATCAGATCCAAGAATACATCAGAAAACTCATCCACCATGATCAAGTAGGTTTCAACCCAGGGATGCAGGGATGGTTCAACATATGAAAATCCATCAATGTAATCCACCATATAAAAAAGTTGAAAAACAAAAAATCACATGATCATCTCACTAGATACTGAAAAAGCCTTTGACAAAATCCAATACCCCTTCATGATGAAGGTCTTGGAGAGATCAGGGATAACAGGAACATACCTAAACATAATAAAAGCTATATACAGCAAACCAACAGCCAACATCAAACTAAATGAAGAGAAACTCAGAGCAATTCCTCTAAAATCAGGAACAAGACAAGGCTACCCACTCTCTCCATACCTTTTCAATATTGTACTTGAAGTTCTAGCCAGACCAATAAGACAACAAAAGGAGATCAAGGGAATACAAATTGGAAAGGAAGAGGTAAAACTTTCACTATTTGCAGATGATATGATAGTTTCCATAAGAGACTGGAAAAACTCTACCAGGGAACTCCTACAGCTGATAAATGCCTTCAGTAAAGTGGCAGGATACAAGATCAACTCAAGAAAATCAGTAGCCCTACTATATACAGATGAAAAAAGCACTGAGCAAGAAACCAGAGAAATATCACCCTTTACAATTGCCACAAACAACATAAAATATCTTGGTGTAATGCTAACCAAACAAGTGAAAGACATGTATTACAAGAACTTTGAGTCTCTAAAGAAATAACTTAAAGACACCAGAAAATGGAAAGATCTCCCATGCTCTTGGATAAGTAGGATCAACATAGTAAAAATGGCAATCTTGCCAAAAGCAATCTACAGATTCAATGCTCTCCCCATTGAAATCCCAGCACAATTCTTCACAGACCTTGAAAGAACAATTTTCAACTTTATATGGAAAAACAAAAGACCCAGGATAGCCAAAACCACCCTGTCCAACAAGGCAACATCTGGAGGCATCACCATCCCTGACTTCAAGCTCTATTATAGAGCTATAGTCTTGAATACAGGTTGGTATTGGCACAAAAATAGACAGGCAGACTGATGGAATCGAATAGAAAACCTGGATATTACCAAACACACATATGAATACTTGGTTTTTTATAAAGAAGCTAAAATTATACAATGGAAAAAAGAAAGCATCTTCAACAATTGATGCTGACATAACTACATGCTGGCATGTAGAAGACTGCAGATAGACCTATGTCTATTGTCATGCACAAAACTTAAGTCCAAATGGTTTAAAGACCTCAACATAAATCCAGCCACACTGAACCTGATAGAAGACAAAGTGGGAGGCACTTTTGAACAAACTGGTACAGGAGACTGCTTCCTGAGCATAACCCCCGGTAGCACAGACACTGAGATCGACAATTAATAAATGGAACCTGCTGAAGCTGAGAAGCTTCTGCAAGGCAAAGGACACAGTCAGAAAGACAAAAAGCAGCCCACAGAATAAGAAAAGATATTCACTAACCCCACATCTGACAGAGGACTGATCTCCAAAATCTACAAAGAGCTCAAGAAGCAAGTCTCCAAAGCACCAAAGGATTCAGTTATAAAGTAGGCTACAGAACTAAATAGAGAATTGTCAATAGAGAATACTACAATGGCTGAGAGACACTTTAGAAAGTGCTCAACATCTCTAGCAATCAGGGAAATGCAAATAGAAACAACTCTGATATATCATCTTACTCCTGTCAGGATGGCTAAAATCAAAAACACCAATGACAGTTTATGCTGGAGAGGATGTGGAGAAAGGGGAACATTCCTCCACTGCTGATGGGCATGCAAACCCATGCAGCCACTAAGGAAATCAGTATGGAGATTCCTCAGGAAAATTGAAATCAGTCTACCACAAGACCCAGCAATTCCACTTTTAAGCATATACCCAAAAGATGCACATTCATACTACAAGGATGTCTGTTCTACTATGTTTATAGCAGTACTATTTGTAATAGCCAGAACCTGGAAGCAACCTTGATGCCCCTCATTGAAGAGGGCATAGAGAAAATGTGACAGATTTACACAATGGAATACTATTTAGCAGAAAAAAACAGTGGAATCCTGAGATTTGCAGGCAATTGGTTGGCACTAGAAGAAACCATCTTCAGTGAGGTAACCCAGTCACAAAAAGACAAACATGGTATGTACTCACTCATATGTGGATTTTAGACATGAATCAGGGGAATGCCAGTCTACAATCCCACTGCCAGAGAGTCAGGGATACAGGAAGCACCCTAAGAGAGACATACATGGCATCCCAGAGAAGGTGGAAAGAAGCAAGATCTCCTGAGTAGATTGGGATCACAGGGTGGGGGAGGGGAAGCAGGGCCAGAAAAAAGAGAGGGAGAGAAGAGGAAGGGAAAGGAGGACATGGAGGAGCAGGAAGGTTTAGCTGGGGGAAGAATAGAAGAGAACAGGAAAGGAGATACCATAATAGAGGAAGCCATTCTAGGTTTGAGGGGAGATCCGGCACTAGTGAGATCTCCAGAGATCTACAAGGCTGACGCCAACTGGCAAACTAAGCAGTAGTGCAGAGACTACATTAAATGCCCCTCCCTAATAATGATTTTGACGACTATCTTACATACTATCCTGAAACCTCCATCCAGTGACAGATGGAAGCAGAGGCAGATACCCACAGCTAAACACTGTACTGAACTCCTGGAACCCAGTGACAGAAAGGGAGGAGTGGTGAGCAAAAAGTGAAACCCAGAGAAACAGCTGACCTGAACAAGGGGGAGATCTTGGACCCCAGACTCATGGCTGAGAGACCAGCATGGGACTGATCCAGACTCCCTGAATGTGGGTGTCAGTGAGGAGACTCAGGCAACCTATGGGGTTTTTGGGCAGTAGATCATTATTTATCCCTGGCACAAAAATGGACTTTGGAGACCCATCCCACAATGAGGGATGCTTTCTCAATCTGGACACTTTGGGGTGGGCCTGGGCCCTCCCAGAAACGAAATGACAGACTCTAGAGATCACCCATGGAGGGCCTTATCCTCCCTAGGGAATGAAGTAGGGATTGAGTCGGGGCTGTGGGGGGGTTGGTGGGGGGGAGTGTGTGTGTGTGGAGGGGAGGGAGAGGGAGCTGGGACTAACATGGGAAGCAAGCTTGTTCCTAATTTAAATATAATAAAAAGTGTAATAAAATATGATTCTTCATTAAGGCCTTTGGATAAATAGTTTGCTGTTGGTGTGACCTCAGAATGAGGTGAAGAATCATGGTCTAATAGTACAAAGCCAGTTAGGTTTATTGAATTATGTTAAGGAGGTAAGAAAGCTATGTAGAAACTTGAGCGTTCAACCATGAATCCATTGAAGAGGATGAGAAAGAGTAGAGGATGCTCAGCTGAGTCAAAATAAGGATAGAAATCAGGAATAGAAGAATATGTAAATTAAGAAATAATCACTCACATTAACATTGTAGATCACAGAAACCATTGTAATATGTAGGAGACCATGTCAGCAGTGTGGTGGTGCCAGCCAGGTTGAAGATGATTGAGGTGCTAGAGCAGACAAAGGTGAGATTCTGCAGCCATCTCTGAGAGGCATGGGGAGGAGTATAGAACTGAGTGATTTCACGGATGAGCAGAAGCCCTTTTACTTTTGTGTTTTTAACAGCAGGAGAGGAAACTCCACTTTTGAACAAGGAAAAATAGGTAACTGGTCTTGAGAGGATGAATGCAAGAATGTATGGGCATAGCTGTCATTTATTCCCCTTCAGTTTATCATGATCTGGAAGGAACTGGACCCTTACTTAAAGAACATTCTCAGGACCTCGTAGCATCTGGTACTTTGAGGGAATACAAAGAGTATCTATTGAACTGAATTTAATGTAATGGTGAGAACTGAAGTCTGAAAAGCCGGATTAACAGGAGGAATGCAGAACAAAATTCACAAAATGGAGTGGTGGGAGGACCCTAAAAACAGGACTGAACAAGTATGTGATTATTTCAATCCCAGCACTCTGGAGGCAGAGGCAGGTCACTCTCTGTGAATTTGAGGCCAGCCTGGCCTACAGAGTATGTGCCAGGACAGGCTCCAAAGCCACAGAGAAACCTTGTCTTGAAAAACTGGACAAAAGAAGAAGAAGAAGAAGAAGAAGAAGAAGAAGAAGAAGAAGAAGAAGAAGAAGAAGAAGAAGAAGAAGAAGAAGAAGAAGAAGATTATTTTTTTGTTACTTTTAGGGTATTTTTGAAACTGTGGCAGCTGATGACACTCCTATCAGATTCCTCTCTTAAATCACAAAATCACCCTCTTTATTAAAAAAATCTTCCTGGATTGATTTATGTCAAGATGTACTCCAAAATTATATTTTCTAGTTACTACATTAGAAAGCAAATTGCTTGTTCTTCCTTGACTTTTCTGTTATCAAAAATACTTTCTACTTCCATTATTCTAATTTCTTGATATTACACTCCTGTACTGTTTTCCCAATGTCATTTTAGTAATGTCCTGACTCATAATGGAAAGAAACCCTGGTCATGCTCTCAGATCTAAGAGCACAGGCTATTAATGTCTACAAATATCTACACAATCAGGTTCTCAGTGAGGCTGAATCCCAGACTGTAAAAGCACTTGTGTAACTCGCATTGATGCTTTGCAAAGTCTCCAAATGGCTCAGAACAATGACTAATCTAGGATGCTCTAACATAGAAGATGAAAATACATACTAATTTTTATAAATATGTCTCCATCTTTAAACTGTGAAAATTTACTTACTAAAGGCAATGGTTAAGAGAAAATCAGAAGGGTATATAATATAAAGGGATGCCATTTCTAGAAGCAATGAACCAATAAGTTATAAGTTTAAATTAAAAATTGAATATATTAAACTTGGTTAAACTACCCTTTGTAGCCTAGAAAATTAAAAGAAAACTTAAGAAGATCTTCAAACTGAGTGATTATGGATCAGACAGAAATTTGAAATGTATAGACAGTAGCTGATAGAATTATTTGTGCTGGACACAAGCTAGAGTCACCTGAAAAGAGGGAAACTTGATTGAAAAATTGCCTCCAAAAAATCCGGCTATAAGGCATTATCTTAATTAGTGATTGATGGGGGAGAACCCAGATCATTTTGGTTGGTACTATCCCTGGGCTGGTGGTCCTGGGTTCTATAAGAAAGTAGACTGAGAAAGACATGGGAAGTTAGACAGCAAGCTTACAGTTGACTTATCCACAAATTCTAATCATTTAAAAATCTATTACAAGTACAAAATTTAGAGTTACAGTTTAAAAGCTAATTTACAGCTTAAAAATGACTTCCTTTGTCAAAATGAAAACAGGAAATAAGGAACAATCTAAAAGAAAACTGATAATAAATAGAAAAATATAGCCATGGCAGATTTAAAATAACAATAAATATATGAGGTAAGTAGATAAAATATCATTTTTAAGAAGCAGGGATTTCCAAACTATATAAAAACCTCAAATTTAAATATATGTAATTCATAAATATTATGCCTTAAACTTTAAGAACATTAAATGTCACAAAAAAGGATAGAAATGGATTTACTATCCTTATCAATAATTAAAATAAGAAAGGAGTCATGGAGGGAAAATGGCAGGACTACTGGAGGTTTTGAGAGTTCCCAGTTCGTCTCTAAGAGAGAATTGTCATTAAAAGGTGAGTCTGGTGTCTTCCCATTCCTGAGACCTATCTTTCATGCATTTCAGCTATGGTTTTTATCTTTCATTCTACCCCCATCAGAGGCTGAACCAATGAGACTGCCCTCACACTTCTAAATTTACTGATTTAATTTATTGATCTTCATTTTATCATCTTTTCAGTTGTTGAAAATGTTGAATTGCAGGTAATTGTGGTCCAGTGAAAGTCATTGAACCTCTGTAAATCCCAAATTTCTCAGCTGAAACATGAACTTAAAAGGTGTTTCTTTTGGAGGGATTAGTTAAGGATTAAAGGATGTAAGGCCCTGGCACATTGCTCAGACTTCAGCTATATGATAACTATTTATGTTTTCAAATTTTTGTGTATAGCTTCTATTGTCAAACTGTGTGTTTCCCACTTTCTCTCTTAGCTACTCAAGGACCTGCCTAGGAAATCTCAACTACCCTTAATTATCAGTCTTGAATACCCTGATTTGTCTTTTATTCTTGATTTCTACAGCATTTTGTTTGGGGGATGGCAACATGAATAAATATTGTGGCAATAGGCAAACCATCTTGACCCTGGCTATTTTCTTCAGAGGCATAAATTAGTGACTTAGTACCAGAATCAGATGTTTGATTTCATACACTAAGAGCTAGTAGATAAGGCACATCAGTTCACTCTCTACTTAGGTCACTTGGGGTTACAGCAAAGCCATTTTTGTGGTTCCAGAAGTGCTGTAACCTTGACCATCTGTTTACTAAGTGAGCAGAAGGACTGGAGTAACAAGAGTGAACTGTATTATAAAACCCAGCCCCAGAGATGTGTGTGCACTATCACACTAACTATATCATCCTTGTATGTAAAGACAGGGCGCTTCTCAACAGATGCGTTCGATGTGATCCAAGAACAATATACATGAGGATAGAAGACAAAAACAAAAACAAAAGTCTTAGACAAAGCAGACTCCATCAGGATGTTCAACATATTTATTTTGTTTTTTTTTCATTCTAACTTATTTAATTGGAGAAATTGAGTTATAGCCCAAAAAGGAAAGATTTTGGCAAACCATTTAAAGACTCTGAGATATCTCATCACTTTCTGCATTCTAATTAGGCAAATTGAAATTGCTTTCTCTGTCAGAACACTCTGCTGCCCCAAAGACAAAACTCCACCACTAAAATTAAAGGGAACAAATGTCAGCAAATCTGAGACACGAGAATTAATAGTAAGAAAAATCTTTGATAAAGGGATGGGACTTTCCATGTTGTTCTGTGTTTACCCCAACCAAAGAAAAATAATGACAACTCTTTTGCAAAGGAAGAAAATAAAGATGTCTATATATGAATTCTGTGTATATGTACATGAGATTTGATGAAGTTACAAGATCTTAGAAATACTAGTGTGGTTTATTATAATAAAAAGTGAAAAGCACTTTCTTTTTTACCAATGATCCTCAATATTGTGTTTTGGTTTTAATTTGCTTTCCCTTACACTTAGATGCATGCTGTTTTATCATTCATCAATTAAGTAAGTCAATGTACAATGACCTTTGGAAGGTGGGATGTCGGATTTTAAGTCCTTGTTCTGCCTCTGATATTTTAGTCAACCGTATGAGCAGAGGACATGATTATTCTTGCTGAATGCAGAGGCCATTTGCATCCTATCTTTGTGTCTCTCATACCTGTTGCACAGGAGGAATTTATGATAGTTATTCTTTACATAAATCTGCTTGAGATACCTTCACTAAGTATGTTTCATATTATGGTATAGTGTGTTGAGTAACAACATTTTCTCCTTCACTGTGAGCTCACAGTCACGGCTCTTATCCCACAAACATGGTCATCTAACATGGCCTTCGTCTACTCTGAAAGTTTCTCATGATTTATCCTTTTTTTCAATTTATTTTTAAATTTAAATTTAAATTAGAAACAAGGTTGCTTCACAAGTCGGTTCCAGGTCTCTCTCCATTTCCCTCCCCTTCTCCTGTGCCCTCCCCCCAACCCCCCAATATCCCCTTATTTCCCCAGGGAGGGTGAGGCCCTCCTTGGGGGTGTCCATAGTCTGTCATTTCATCCAGGGCAGGGCCTAGACCCTCCCCCAAGAGCTCAGGGTGAGAGTGCATCTCTCATTGTTGGATGGGAGTCCAAAGTCCATTTGTATACTCCGGATAAATACTGATCTACTGCCCAAGGCTCAATAGATTTCCTAGGCCTCCTCACTGACACTCACATTCAGGGGGTCTTGATAAGTCCCATGCTGGATTCCCAGGCATCAGCCTGGGATTCAAGAGTTAACCCTTGTCATGATTTATCCTTAATATCAAGAAAAATGTAGTCCGTTAAAATTCTACAGTGCCATGAATGTTTTAGCTCTCTACTACTATACCAGTTTTGTGATCTTCTTGTTCAGACTACCTCACAAATATTTTAAAGCCACTTTTATGTTTTTATGCTATATATAAATTTTAAGACACTTTTTATATTTTATGAGGATGAATGGACAACAGAGACACTCAGACCTGATCATTTATCTTCCCAGCTATGCTCTGTCTAGCACAAGGCCACCCACATAAGTATTCATTGAGTGTCTTACAGAGAGCTGACCAGATAGAACAAATCCATGTCCAAAAATAGCATGAAGGGCAACTGAAATGATACTTGTGTGGAGTCAGTAATTAAAAACAATGATTTAGAAACTCTTGCGTGAAAATATTACCCAGTGGTGATAAAGGACAGATAGTCATAATTCCATAATCCACCTTGCTTTGAACTGAGTTTAAGGCCATCATGCATTGAGTTAGCCACTCACTGCTTCAGGAACAATAGATTTTCTTTTTTTATTTAAATTAGAAATACTCTTATTTTATATATCAGTCCCAGTTCTCTCTCCTTCCCACTCTCCCATGCCTCCGACCAATCCCCATCCCATCCCTCTTCTGCTCCACAGGGTGAAGCCTTTGGGGGGGAGGGATCATCAAAAGTCTGTAACATCATTTGGGGAAGGGCCTATACCCTTCCCCGTGTGTCTAGGCTGAGACAGTATTCTTCTATAGGGAATGGGCTCCTAATGTCCATTTGCACACTAGGGATAAATACTGTTCCACTACCAGAGGCCCCATAGACTGCCCAGGCCTCCGAACTGATACCCATGTGCAGGTGGCCTGCTTCTGTCCTATGCTGGTTCCTGAGCTGTAAGTCTGGAGTCCATGAGCTCCCCCTTGTTCAGGTCAGCTCTTTGGGTGGGTTTCTCCAGCTTTGTCTTGACCCCTTTGTTCGTCACTCCTCCCTCTCTATAACTTGATTCCAGGAGTTTGGCTCAGTGCTTAGGTGTGAGTGTCTGCTTCTGCTTCCATCAGCTACTGAAAGAAGGCTCGAGGAGTGGATTCTGAGGGTCACTAGATTCATTAATAGGCAATTTCAGTCAACCGTTAACTTCTAAATTTAGGAAGGAAACATATGTACAGAGCAATATTTGTTTTCTTTTATGTATTTATTTATTTATTTATTTATTTATTTATTTATTTATTTTCCAGTTTAAATTTAGATAAGAAACAAGGTTGCTTCACAAGTCATTTCCAGGTCCTCCCCCTTTCCCTCCCCTCCTCCCGTGCGCTCCCCCCAAGCCCCCCCTGTTATCCCCTCATTCCCCCAGGGAGGGTGAGGCCCTCCATGGGGGTGTCCATAGTATGTCATTTCATATAGGGCAGGGCCTAGACCCTTCCCCAAGACTTCAGGGTGAGAGTGCACCTCACATTGTTCTATGGGAGTCGAAAGTCCATGTGTATACTTGGGATGGGTACTGATCTGCTGCCTAAGGCTCAATAGATTCCCTAGGCCTCCTCACTGACACACAGATTCAGGGGGTCTTGATCAGTCCCATGCTGGATTCCCAGGCTGATGCCTGGGATTCAAGAGTTAACCTTTGTCTGGTCAGCTGTTTTTGGGGGTTAAACCAGCCCAGTCATAATCCCTTTGATCATCAGTCCTCCCTCTCTGTTACTGGCTTTCTTGAGTTCAGCTCAGTACTTAACCGAGGGAGTCTGCCTCTTCTTCGATCAGCCACTAAATGAAGTTTCTGTTTCCTAGACTCTCTGGCCATAGGATTGTAGGCTGGCACTCCCCAGATCTATGTCTAAAATCCATATATGAGAGAGTACATGCCATGTTTCTCTTTTTGTGACTGGGTTACCTCACTCAGGATGGTTTCTTCTAGTGTCATCCATTTGCCTGCAAATCTCATGATTCCACTGTTTTTTTCTGCTGAATAGTACTCCATTGTGTAAATGTACCACATTTTCTCTATCCACTCTTCAGTTGAGGGGCATCTAGGTTGCTTCCAAGTTCTGACTATTACAAATAAAGCTGCTATGAACATAGTGGAACAGACGTCTTTGTTGTATGAATGAGCATCTTTTGGATATATGCCTAAGAGTGGAGTTGCTGGGTCTTGTGGTAGGTTTATTCCCATTTTTCTGAGGAATCTCCATACTGATTTCCAAAGTGGCTGAACCAGTTGGCACTCCCACCAGCAATGGAGGACTGTCCCCCTTTCACCACATCCTCTCCAGCATAAATTGTCATTGGTGTTTTTGATTTTAGCCATTCTGACAGGAGTGAGATGGTATCTCAGAGTTGTTTTGATTTGCATTTCCCGGATGGCTAAGGATGTTGATCACTTTCTCAAGTGCCTCTCAGCCATTTTAGACTCCTCTATTGAAAACTCTCTATTTAGTTCTGCAGCCCACTTTTTAATAGGGTCCTTTGGTGTTTTGGAGACTTGCTTCTTGAGTTCTTTGTAAATTTTGGAGATCAACCCTATGTCAGATGTGGGATTAGTGAATATTTTTTCCCATTCTGTGGGCTGCCTTTTTGTCTTGCTGACTGTGTCCTTTGCCTTACAGAAGCGTCTCAGTTTCAGTAGGTCCCATTTATTAATTGTTGATCTCACTGTCTGTGCTACTGGTGTTATGTTCAGGAAGCTGTCTCCTGTACCAATTCATTCAAGGGTACCACCCACTTTCTCTTCTAAGAAGTTCAGTGTGGCTGAATTTATGTTGAGGTTTTTGATCCAGTTGGATTTAAGTTTTGTGCATGGCGATAAACATGGATCGATCCGCATTCTTCTACATGCCAGTCTCCAGTTATGCCAGCACCATTTGTTGAAGATGCTTTCTTTATTCCATTGTATATTTTTAGCTTCTTTGTCAAATATCAGATGTTTGTACGTGTGTGGGTTAATACCCGGGTTTTCAATTCGATTCCATTGGTCTACCTGTCTATTTTTGTGCCAATACCAAGCTGTTTTCAGGACTATAGCTCTATAATAGAGCTTGAGGTCAGGGATGGTCATGCCTCCGGACGTTGCCTTGTTGAACAGGGTTGTTTTGGCTATCCTGGGTCTTTTGTTTTTCCATACAAAACTGATTATTGTTCTTTCAAGGTCTGTGAAGAATTGTGCTGGGATTTTAATGGGGATTGCATTGAATCTGTAGATTGCTTTTGGCAGGATTGCCATTCTTGCTACATTGATCCTACCTATCCAAGAGCATGGGAGATCTTTCCATTTTCTGAGGGCTTCTTTAATTTCTTTCTTTAAAGATTCAAAGTTCTTGCGATACAGGTCTTTCACTTGTTTGGTTACCATTACCCCAAGGTATTTTATGTTGTTTGTGGCAATTGTAAAGGGTGATGTTTCTCTGATTTCTTTTACAGCCCTTTTATCATCTGTATATAGTAGGGCTACTGATTTTCTTGAGTTGATTTTGTAGCCTGCCACTTTGCTGAAGGTGTTAATCAGCAGTAAGAGTTCCCTGGTAGAGTTCTTTGGGTCATTGATGTAAACTATCATATTGTCTGCAAACAGTGAAAGTTTGACTTCTTCCTTCCCAATTTGTATCCCCTTGATCCCCCTTTGTTGTCGTATGGCAATAGCTCGAACTTCAAGTACCATGTTGAAAAGGTATGGAGAGAGTGGACAGCCTTGTTTTGTTCCTCATTTTAGAGGAGTTGCGTTGAGTTTCTGTCCATTTAGTTTGATGTTGGCTGTTGGTTTACTGTATATAGCTTTTATTATGTTTAAGTATGTCCCTGTTATCCCAGATCTCTCCAATACCTTTATCATGAAGGGGTGTTGGATTTTGTCAAAGGCTTTTTCAGCATCTAGTGAGATGATCATGTGATTTTTGTTTTTCAGCTTGTTTATATGGTGGATTACGTTGATGGATTTTCGTATGTTGAACCATCCCTGCATCCCTGGGATGAAACCTACTTGATCGTGGTGAATGATTGTTTTGATGTGTTCTTGGATCCGATTTGCCAGTATTTTATTGAGTATTTTTGCATCAATGTTCATGAGGGATATTGGGCTGAAGTTCTCTTTCTTAGTTGTATCTTTGTGTGGCTTGGGGATCAAGGTTATTGAAGCCTCATAGAAAGAGTTTGGCAAAGACCCTTCTGCTTCTATTGTGTGGAACACTTTGAGAAGAATTGGTATAAGCTGTTCTTTGAATTTCTGGTAGAATTCTGCACTGAGGCCATCTGGACCTGGACTTTTTTTGGTTGGGAGACTTTTGATGACTGCTTCTATTTCCATAGGGGTTATAGGTCTATTTAAATTGCTTATCTGTTCTTGATTTAGTTTTGGCAAGTGATAGCTATCCAGGAAGTCATCCATTTCCTTTAAATTTTCGAATTTTGTGGAGGAGTACAGGGTTTCAAAGTATGACTTAATGATTCTCTGGATTTCCTCAGAGTCTGTTGTTATATCCCCCTTTTCATTTCTGATTTTGTTAATTTGCATGTTCACTCTCTGCTGTTTGGTAAGTTTGGACAAAGGTTTGTCTATCTTGTTGATTTTTTCAAAGAACCAACTCTTCGCTGCATTGATTCTTTGTATTGTTTTCCTGGTTTCTACTTAATTGATTTCAGCCCTCAATTTGATTATTTCCTGGCGTCTACTCCTCCTTGGGGAGTTTGCTTCTTTGTGTTCTAGAGCTTTCAGCTGTGATGTTAATTCTTTGGTATAATTGTTCTCCTGTTTCTTCATGTGAGCACTTAGTGCTATGAACTTCCCCCGTAGCACTGCTTTCAAAGTGTCCCATAGGTTTGGGTATGTTGTGTCTTCATTCTCATTGAATTTGAGGAAGTCTTTAATTTCTTTTTTTATTTCCTCTTTGACCCAGGGATGGTGCAGTTGAGCATTATTCAATTTCCATGAGTTTGTAGGTTTTCTGCAATTTGTGTTGTTGTTGAATTCTAATTTTAAAGCATGGTGGTCTGATAAGATGCATGGAGTTATTCCAATTTTTTTTGTAGCTGCTGATGTTTGATATGTTGCCAAGTATGTGGTCGATTTTTGAGAAGGTTCCATGTGGTGGTGAGAAGAAGGTATATTCTTTTTTATTTGGATGAAATGTTCTATAGATATCTGTTAATCCTAGTTGGGTCATTACTTCTATTAGACCCTTTGCTTCTTTGTTGAGTTTCTGTCTGGTATTCCTGTCTAGTGTTGAGAGTAATGTGTTGAAATCTCCCACTATAACTGTGTGGGGCTTTAGATGAGATTTAAGTTCTAATAATGTTTCTTTAATGAATGTGGATGCCTTTGTATTTGGGGCATAGATGTTCAGGATAGACACTTCATCTTGGTGGGTTTCACCTTTGATGAGTATGTAATGACCTCCTTCATCTCTTTTGATTGATTTTATTTTAAAGTCTAGTTTGTTAGATATTAGGATTGCTACCCCTGCTTGTTTCTTGGGTCCATTTGATTGAAAAATTTTTTTCCCAACCTTTAACTCTCAGGTAATGTCTGTCTTTGAGGGTGAGGTGTGTTTCTTGTATGCAGCAGAAGGAAGGGTTCTGTCTTCGAATCCATTCTTCTAGTCTGTGTCTTTTTATGGGTGAGTTAAGGCCATTAATATTGAGGGATATTAATGACCATTGATTGCTCATCCTTCTTCGATTTGCAATGGTTGTTGGTGGTGGAATTATGTGTGGAATTTCACCCCTTTGTTCTTTTGGCTGTTGGTAGAGAGGGATTCTCTAATTCCTGTTTTTCTGGTTGTAGTTAGCTTCCTTGGGTTGGAGTTTTCCTTCCAAAATTTTCTGTAGGGCTGGGTTAGTGGACACATATTGCTTGAATCTAGTTTTGTCATGGAATATCTTGTTTTCTCCGTCTATAGTGATTGAAAGCTTTGCCGGGTATAGTAGTCTGGGCTGGCATCCATGGTCTCTTAGTGTAGGTAGAATATCTATCCAGGACCTTCTGGCTTTCAGAGTTTCCATGGAAAAATCAGGTGTAATTCTGATAGGTCTGCCTTTATATGTTACTTGACCTTTTTCCTTAGCTGCTCTTAATTTTCTTTCTTTATTCTGTATGTTTGCGGTCTTGATTATTATGTGGCGAAGGGATTTTTTTTTTGTGGTCCACTCTATTTGGTGTTCTTTAGGCTTTTTGTACCTTCATTGGCATGCCTTTCTTAAGGTTGGGAAAGTTTTCTTCTAGGATTTTGTTGAATATGCCTTCTGCCCCTTTGAGGTGGATTTCTTCTCCTTCTTCTATACCTATTATTCTTAGGTTTGGTCTTTTCATGGTGTCCCATATTTCCTGGATGTTTTGTGTTAAGGACTTGTTGGATTTAAGGTTTTCTTTGGTTGATAAATCCATTTCTCCTAGTGTATTGTCAACACTTGAGATTCTCTCTTCCATCTCTTCTATTCTGTTGGTAATGCTTGTATCGGTAGTGCCTGACTGTTTGTCCAGCTTTTCTATTTTCTGCCTTTCTTCAGATTGTGTTTTTTTAATGTCTCTATTTCAGTTTTCATCCCTTGCAGTGTTTGCATTGCTTCTTGCAATTTTCTGTTCATCTTTTCGTCCATTTATTGCCTTTTATGAATTTTTTGGTTTGTTCTTTCTTCCATTTCTTGCATTTTTTGGTTTTCTTTTTGTTCCATTCCTCATATATTTTGCTTTGTTTCTTCTTCCATTTCCTGCCTTTTTTGGTTTGTTTCCTCTTCCATTTTTTGCTTTGTTTTTTCTACCATTTCTTGCATTTTTTTTGCTTTGTTTCTTCGTCTATTTCCTGCCTTTGTTGGTATGTTTCTTCTTCCAATTCTTGCATTTTTTGCTTTGTTTTTTCTTCCATTTCTTGCATTTTTTGCTTCGTTTCTTCTTCCGTTTCCTCCCTTTTTTGGTTTGTTTTTTCTTCCAATTCTTGCATTTTTTGGTTTGCTTTTTCTTCCATTTCTTGCTTTTTTTGGTTTGTTTTTTCTTCCATTTCTTTGAGGGATTTTCCTATATCCTCTTTTAGGGCCTCTATCATTTTCATGAATGTGCTTTTAAGGTCTTTCTCTTCTGCTTCATTTGCATTGGAATGTTGGGGTCTTGCTGGTGTGAAGTCCCTAGAATCTGGCGGTGTCATATTTGTTTTTCTGTTGCTGAGTGTGTTTTTGTATTGTTTCTTTCCCATCTCTTCTTCTAGTGGGTGCAGAAAGAGCCCCTAACTGGTCTGGGGACCAGCGTTCCCTTTTTGGTGGGTACTAGCAAGTCCAATAATCTGGTGGTTCTTCTATTCCTTGTCCAAGTGCTGGTCCTGTGGGTGGAGAAGAAGAACAGGAATCTGGGGCGTTTAGCCTCCTACCTGGTCCCCTGGACCCTATGCTGGGTCCTGTTGTACCTGATCCGGAACAGCTATTCCCCTGGTCTCCCTGGCTCCTCTGGTTTCCTGGTCTCATTGGTGGGAGAGAAGACCTGGATTCTGGGGTGCTTGGCTCCCACTGGGATTGGGAGCTCTGTGCAGTTCCTAGGCGATCTGGTGGTACTGGAACACAGGCCAGGAAGCCGGCCTGTTTACCTGATGCTGCTGCAGGAACAGCTGCTTCCATATTTGTTTTCTTATTTGTATATACATTAATATATGATTATCACAAAAGTGTTTTATTGTATATTTTATGTAACCAAAGAAAGAACAGTTTTGTTTTTGTTTTTATCAAACAGCAAGTTTAAATTTTTCTGGAGTTCTATTCCAGGACACACACTGCTCTATGAAACCATGGAAATAACAATTATTAGATTTAAAAAATAATCCAATTTTAAGGGTTAAATTCAAAATGCTCTCCTTTGTTTATTCTTGAAAATTTCTTCTCTAGTTTATGGCACTAGTTTGTAGACTCTTGGAGGTAACATATTAGCTGGCAGAAGTAGTTCTTTAGGGGCAGGCCTTTGGAAATGATAGCTGATTCTCAGCCCAGTAACATTGTGATGGCTTCTTTTGCACAGTGATGTGAACTGACTCCACCAAATGCTTCTGCAACCATGAACTGGGCTGCTGCACTTTGCATATCTTCACTCCATCATTGACTACAAACCTTTGAACCTTTGAACTAAGGTACTTCCTCATCAAATGAGTTCTTTCTGTGGTGTCTTTCCAGTGTTGACCACAAAAGTGACTGATGAGGTTGGTGTTACACTGTATAACGCCAACTACTCAACAGGAAAAGGCACAGGAATTTCGAATTCAAAGTCTCCTTGGCATATCTATGTTTTAAATTTTAAATTTAGAAACAAGCTTGTTTCACATGTCAATCCCAGCTCCCTGTTCCTCCCCGCCTCACCTGCCCCCCACCAGTCCCCGAACCACCCACACAATCCCCTCTATATAGGGAGGGTGAGGCCCTTCATGGGGTATCTCGAAATTCTGTCATATCATCTTGGGCAGAGCCTATGCTGTCCACCATGTGTCCAGGCTGAGAGAACATCCCTCCATGTGGAATGGGCTCCCAAATCCGTATGCCAGGGATAGATACTGATCTAATATGCAAGGCCCCACAGATTGCTGAGGCCTCCTCACTGACACCCAAATTTAGGGAGTCTGGATAAGTCCCATACTGGCCTCTCAACCATTAGTCTGGGATCCATGAGCTCCCCCTTGTTCAGGTCAGCTGTCTCTGTGGGTTTCACCAGCCGTTCTTGACCCCTTTGCTCATCACTCCCCTCTCTCTGCTACTTGGCTCCGGGAGTTCAGTTCAGTGTTTAGCTGGTGAAATTTAATGTGACTCTGTCTCAAAATAAAGCTTAAAGACAAGTTTGAGGTTTTAGTTCTTGCTTAGCAAGTACCTGGCCCTCACTTCAATCTTAAGTACCATAGAAATGAGGGAACAATCCTATCATGCAAAATGAACAATATTGTATTTAATGTTATAGTCTTAGACTTTGGTCACTTTTAATTTGGTGAAGTATTTAGTTTTATAGTTCTATCATGTGTAAAAATGTTCAGACCATATGTGTTTACTTAATATATGTGACCACATTTATTTAAAAATTTACTTTATCACTAAATGAAAATTAAGTCAACATAAATAGCAGTGTTTTAGGAAATACATTCTGGGAAAAGGGATCTGGGAGTTTCTCAATGATTAAAATTTCATTCATATTCAATAGGTAAAAATAAAAACTTAAAGGGAGTAAATATGCATGCATTATGTATTATGTTTGCTTTTTGAATCACATATGAACGGTATATAACTGCAAACAAATTATGCAAACCTAAAACATTATTTACAAATATAGGATATACATGGCATATAATATCTGTGTATATGACATACATATATGTATGGAATAGATATAGTATATGTGATCATATTAAAGGCATGATCTGTAGTATGACTATATTGGATTTTTATGATATTTATTTGATTTTAATTTGCACATGTTTAACTATAAGTACCTCACAAATACAATTTTGAAATCTTACGTGTGCAGGCACTAGAGGACTCTGGAAAAGGCATTGGAGTTCCAGGAACTGTAGGTATTGGCTATGGTGGGCTTCTTTGTGTGGGTGCAGGAACCTAGTTGAGGCCCTCTGCAACAGATTTTTGCATGTTTCTAGTCCCAGTCCTGAAACAGCCCATCTTTCCTAATGTGGTGTGTAAAATTTTCAATTCAGGTATTTCAGGACAGTACAGTTCACACTCTGAAACAATTTAGACTTAAATTTTCTGTCTCTATTCTTTCTGCATTCCATTGACTGCTTGAGTATAGTTTCACGTGAAAGATTCCCAAATGTCACTATTTTGTTAGAAGAAGCAAGGTAGAAAGGAATGTCTTAAAATAATTCTTTAGGCCATACTTATGCCAGATTTCTTTTCTTTTCATATCTGCTTCTGCCTCCAGTATTAGCATGTGCCTTTAAACAAGGCCTGGTGCTGTTTATTGCTAAATGATTCAGCAATGACAGAATTTATTACATTTCTTATTAAAATATTAATCTGACTTAAGGAAAAGAAATTAGAAATTGTCTTTTGAAATATTGCATCACAGGGGAAAAAACAAAAGTAAGCTTTGTAAACATTTAAAAAATAGGTAAAAATTGCATGAAGCGTTTTATTTGTTAATTTTTATTACCTTAAATATAACTTCATCATTTCCCTCTTCCTTTAACTTCCTCCAATGAGGCATTTTATTTGACAGACTTCCCATGTCTATATTCCCATGTATATATTCTTCAGTTTAAATGACAATGATTTTAGATAAAACTGGATCTTCCTGTAATTTCTAACAATGACAGTTTCTTTGAGGTTTTTCCAGTAGACTCTGTATCTTATAGGCCACATTATTTAATATCTTGCCCTTCTTGTGACTGAATCCCCCATTTTGGCATGAACCTGCTTATGTTAGATTAGGGAGAATTCTTTGTTTTCTGTGTCTTTTCACACTGTCTTCTAATGGAATTTTCTTAGGTTCCTTTAAACAGAATGTCTTCACCTGGTCTTACCTGTGCTACTTCCTTTCTCTTTGCTTTGGAGTATTTAGAATCAAGGTCATCTCTAATTGAGATCTCCTTTTGCCCTTTGAAAAATTTCCTAAATAAAATGTATGCTGGTATCTTGCTGTCTCTATCTTTCTTTAACAATCCAATTAATTTCTTAAGATTCTCATTAAACACAGCAGCATGGAGGAATGCAGGTATTTTAAATGTATATATTCTTCAGTTTAAATAACAAACTGCTGGATTGTCAAAACATATCCTCTTTTAAAATAATTATATGAATTTTTCTTTTGGATATTTTTCTGTTTTAAAAAAAAATCAATGTATTACAGGGACACATCTAGTTTAGTTGGTTTATATTATGTTTTTAATTTTGTCTTATGTTTTAAGGTGAACTCTGGCAAAGCATGGATAGTTCCTTTCACATGTCTTTTACCTATGCTCTGCTAAACTTCTGTAAATATAATAGAATTGTGCCATCAACATTTCAGTCCTCCGGGCTCTCAGTATGACTCACTTGTTTACAGAATTGAGCTGGGCAACATGAATTTAAAGTGTCTTGAAACCATTACATGATTTGATTTCCTTCGGTTCTATGTCACCCAGAAATGTCTCTCTGAAGGACCCATTTTAATCTCTTCCCCTGGTACTGATCAAGGAAAGCAAAAATAGAAACCTGGGGGACTGTTATTGATTTGAACTACAGACATTGTTTAAAAGAGAATGCCTGGAAATGGCTACGTAGTACAAGCATTCACCCAGACCAGACACACAATGCCAATTGTGTGCCTATAAGTCCAGTGTTTTTTATAAAGTTCCTTTTCAGTGAATACATTCCCTAGAGGATGTGAGGTTATTTCTCCAAATGATAAGCATGTGGAGTGTACTTAAATAAAAGCTGATTTAAACTTTTTTAACACAGGCAATACAGTTAAAATAATTAATGATTAGGTCTACATAGTGATCAAATCCGATAGAATCAGCAACTCTTTTCTTGAAAAAGAATCATAAGCACATCATGGACATCCATCCTATCTTGAAATATATCTTAACTGTATACTGTGTTATTACTGACTGTAGAGTATGTGAAGAAAACAATTATGAGTTGGAAAAAATAACTCAGCTTTGCTTCTAAGTATAATAGAAATGCCTGAGTTCAGAGAAAGCATGTATCACCTACTCATTGCAATTTTAGGCTCATCTTTGGACTTTGAGGTCTGTGTTCAGTAAAGCATATGGTAATATCATCAACGGACCCTTTCCCTGTTCAGCTGCAATTCTTAAAAAGAACATCTGAATCTAGAGTAGCATCATATTTCTTCCAGCTTTTGTCAGCTATTCTGTTATCCTCTTATTTTAGGTTGTATTTTTAACATAGGTAAAACAAAAGTATAGAGGGAGGGTATAGGGGATAGAAAAGTTTAAGCAGGGAGTTGGAGGGGGATGGAGGAAACAAAGAATTAATAAAGAAATTAATCCATATGAAGACCCAGAAGAAGGGCATATAAAAAAGCCACATGGAAATGAATTTTTTAAATAAATATTTAATTTAAAAAATCTTATTTTACATACCACACCCAGTTCCCTTTCCCTCCCATCTTCCCATGCTCCCCACCCTCCCCATCCCATCCCACATCCACTCCTCAGGTAGGTGAGACCTCCCATAGCGGATCATCAAAATCTGTTACATCATTTGGGGAAGGGCCTATGCCCTCTCCATGTATCCAGACGGTGAAAGGGTAGCCCTCTATAGGGAATTAAGCCACTTAAGTAATCTAATTGGGGCAATAGTAGAACACAGGTGTTGTGAGAGAAGAAGATGAGTAATGGTGGTTAGTGGTTTAAGTGGTGAAGTAGTGGGGAGGTATGTAATGAGTGAGGAGGAGGTAGGGAAATAGACTAACAAAATGAAAGATGTAACATGTAAGAAAAAACTCTTATGGATACATACATATATATATATATGTAAATATATATATATGTGTGTGTGTGTGTGTGTGTGTGTGTGTGTGTGTGTGTGTTATTTATCAATCTGCCAGGGGAAAATATGCCCACTGGTACAATAGTGACACAAATGTTATGGGTATAACCAACTACTTTTTGTTTAGATTTTTGACATGCTCAACAGGAAATAAGTCGAACTTCATACTGAAATACTTGTCAAAAACTCATCACCGAGAAGTCTTCTACCTCAGTCTGTAAAATCCTGAGATTAAAGGCATGTGTGACTATGCCTAGCATCTGTTAGGATTCTTGGTTATAATAATAACTACTGGCTCTGACTTTGTATACTTTTGATGCTCTTTTTTGATGTATAGATAAGTCAAATAACACAAAAATACTTTTTAGAGAATCCATAGCCAGTGAATTGTTAAATGACAAGCAAGGTTATTCTCCATGATTCTGGGGCAGTGTTGAAGCCCAGACATTGGAAGAGTTAAAATTATTGTATCCACTGGAAGTAAGCTATCCATAAAATCTTTGAAACCAACAGTAAATTGCAGGTATACTAGCATAAAACTGAATTGGAAAAATACCATAAAATTGAATCACAAGATAAAATTTGCCAAATAAAGAAACCAATCTTATATACCCTAAGGCATAAACATGTCTTAAACACAACATCAAAACAAAAACTTTGATTCCTAGTCACAGAGTTTTATTTTTAATTTCTCTTTTTACAGCAGTTATATGCATGCACAAACATTCATACATATACACACAAACACCCCTCCACACACACACTTGTTTGTGAGACTTTCCCTATAAGTCCTTAACATTAGGAAACTTGTCTTTTCAAACTGAGAAGTGGTGATGAGGGTGGTGGAGGGTGGGAAGTGAGGAAGATACATTCATCAATTAATTAGGACTGCTAGCTTATGGAAATGTTTGGCTAGAAATATGTTTGGATTTCCTATGCATTAGATTCCAGTATGGCATATGTCATTACTACTTATACAAGTGATACTTCAAGGGTCTGCGAAAAATATAAGCAAATGTAAAGAAAAAATGAATGTCTGCTCATTCTACTCCATGTCAATTCTTTGGTTCTCTTTCTATTTTTAAGTTATTTTTATGCATGTATGTTGTTCAGACATGTGTGGGAATACAAGTATAGCTTCACATTGTCGAGTAGTCCCTCCTAAAGAAGACACTCTAGAACACATGCCAATTTGGAAGGCAGTGTTGGCAACATCACTATTTTTATTGTTTTATCTTATTCCTGGATTTAATCCATTCCTGGATTAAAAGTTAAAAATCTTCTTATAGTAGAAATGCTTCATGGAAAGAAAATGACTATAGTCATACATGAATGGACCACTGTACACCTCAGAATGTTTACTCTTCAGGAACAAGAAGCACCCTGAAGCACAATGAAACATGGAAACCAACTTTACAGTGGGTGCTTAAGGGAAATGTGTGCATCCTTTAGGATGGGGATCACCACTCCGTTACTCCAATGCTCACCATTAGAGTTATCAGAGTGCTTGCAACTGTAAAATGCAGCACATGTTATGGGAAACTGGGATAAGCATTAAACTCTTTATGCAATATTTAGACATTGTCAAAAGAGGCAAAAAGAAAAGACTAAGTTTTAATGAATAAACCACTCAAGGTCACAGGAGAAATTTGTGTCTAGAGCACAGATATCCCAACACCAAAATATGTGTTCATATTGTTTCTTCTTTCAGGTTTCATTTATTAATTTTTATATATAAAGGAAGTTTACCAACATAAAAGTAATTGCTTACAAATTAAATATAATCAATCATAACTCACAAAATCCCTATTCTTGAGGATGTATATTTCAAAAGAAAAAGAAAATTAATATAAATGACTATTTTTCTCCTACTACTAAGGGTTTCCATGTCATTGGGGAATATATTAGAAAGTTACTTTGTATCTCAGTCTGCTCTATTTTATTTATTTATTTGCCTACCAATCACTATAAGGTAAAGACTTGTTCTCCAGCCATGATGTGTCATCTGGCAGATGGCCCTTGAAATCACAAATTAAAATCTCCACAGCTGTGGGCCAATATCAATCTCCCAAAGATGTTTACCTAAGAGATTTTGCTGCATTAATAAAATCTGCCTAACAGAGGTAGAGGTATCTAATCAACCAGGGTAAAGGTCCAGACATTTATTTCCTGTGTCATGGTTTATCTCACATCCTTTACCATACTTGCATCCCCATCAATTAGACTTTCTTCTAGCACTTAAGCTACCATCTGTTTATCCAACGAATCTCTCTTCTGTGAATAAGAAGTCCGAGCATCATGAACAATAACAGGAATCATGATTACACTATGTCTTGAATAAGATGTGTAAGATAGGGCACTATATTTTTGTCACCATAAAACATTTTTCTATTATCTGTATCATAAATAGTACCTTTCATAAAACTAGTGTTTGGCTAACTGAGGAAAACTTTGCACTTAGAGAAGAAAATAATATTTTTCTTGCAAGAATAATGGTATCCTATGGCAACATTGTTTTGCTAGAAGGCTCAAATATCCTGACTCCTGAGCTAAAATTCAAAAGATCTGTAATTTCCATGTAACTGTGTCCTTCATGACAGTGTAGTAAAAAGGAAAGAAATACTGCTTTTACCAAAATAGCACTACTACCAAGATTAGAATTCAGTACTCTCTGCCTTTCCTTTCTCAAGTTGAAGCCCAGACTGTGGAACAAAGATACAAGAGATTTCCATCTTCAGCTGGAAAGCAGTTGTAATCTAACTAGCCTTTTTCCTCTGGTACCTTCAGAGCAACTGAGAAATTAATTACTCATGAAAGGGAAGCATATCAATGATCATAATTTTCAGTGTTAACAGCTAGAATGCTTTGGAAGATGGGAAGGATAGCAAAATATTAAATTCTTCTTGTTCCAATATGTAATGACATACTCATTGACAAAAACTCACAGTAAAAACATACAAACTTGAAGGATGAACTTTTATCTTACTTCACCTGTAGTTCGTAAGGGGTAGTTTTTTTTCCTTTTCCTGTCCCTTGTCCTCTGACAACTGTTCATTAAGTGAGGGAATCAATGCGCACAGACATTCTTTATAATTTGATTGATCAAGTGAAGGGTTGGTAATATACAGGATCTGTCACAGGAAGCCCATATTAGAGGCAAACAATTACAAATTTCATGAAGATATAGGAGTTTGGATTCATCCACAGTTTCTTTTGCTGAGACTTACAAGTTTCATAGCTGCTTGTTACTATGTAGGACTGATCAATAAAGCATACCTGTTTTCCTGTTTTTCTAATGCTTTTATTCTGCCTCAGTACCCAATGATTTGAACATTTTTTATTCTACCCAAATTTATCACTTAACGTATATATGTACATATGTAAATATATATATAGCATAACTTTATGAGCACTGAAAGTTATTTAGATAGTTTTATGCTTCTCAATCAGTGCAGAGACTTTAGTTCTGTACTGAATCTGCATGTGCGATAATGAATTGACTTTGTTAATTCTAACAGTTTCCTTTTGTAAACACTCACACTGCCCATTCTTAATGTTTAAATCTGGGGCAAGGGAAGCTATCTCTATGGATGACATTAAAAATAAAAACAGTGCAGACTGAACTGCCATATGTCTAATTTCTGGCGCTGTACCAGCTGACTTCACACACATCTTAAGTGTACCACTAGGATGTGAAATGAGCTGTTCAGGGAGTGCATCTCCACAGATGATCTCATCTAATCCCTTTCAATGGAAGGCAAGATCCGGTGACAGATGGACTCAACTTTTTGTTCTGCACAACCTACATACTTCTCAATGACACACAAAAATCTTTCCATGCACACTTAACTTCTCAGTCCTCATAGTTGATTGAAAACAATTACACAGCTCCTCCAGCACTGTCTCACTCTTGAGCATGATATTTCTAACACAATTTCAGAAAAGTCGAGGCAATTGGAAGATCATCTCCACATTTCTCTGACCTCTGAACATGATTTAATTCTTCTCTTAGCTCAGGTTGTAAAAACTGGGATTGTCTTTTCTCTAGCATTTTACTCTCTCTGTGCATTTTCTTTATTATTTATCCATGATTTCCTAGCTTTATATCACCATCCCAGAGTAAAATTTGATTACAGATTCCTAGCTTGAAACATGCTAATTCAGCTTTCATCTGATCTTTGCTCAACTCTGGGAGGAGATGCTGTCAGCAAGTACAAACAGATATCCAGAGAACAAGGATATCTTCCCAGGAATGTGGGGTTGAAAAGTTTGCTTTTCTGTGACATGCACATCTTTGGGGAGAAGTTCTAACAGCCCAATTGTTCTCCCCTTCTGTCTTCTTTGCTCTCGTTCCTCACCTCCTCTGTTTCCCACATTTTCTCTACCATTTCATTCTTACCATATTCCTTTCCTTCTGCGTGTCTTCCTCTGCTGTCTCCCATTTTTATTCTCTCCTCTTTTTTCTTTTATTTCAAATAAGATCTGTCTATATCTTCTTACCATCCTTGTTTGCTTCTCATTGCTGTGTTAAATCACATCTAGTATCATATCCTAATTGAAACATATTTTTTTTTCCTATTTGTGAACTTCTTATTTGATCACTGCATCTATATCATTCCCACTCATTCATCCGTAGAACCTCCCATTTCAAGTTCTTCCCCTTAAAATGTATTGTGGCAAATGACTTATGCTCTTTCCATCCTCTCTCTACATATATATATATATATACACTATATATACATATATAGATATATACAGTGTGTTTATATATATGTATGAATATGTGTATACATATATCTGAATATGTATTATATACATATGTATGAATATATGTGTGATAGAGACAGACAAGCACACGCTCACGCACAGAGAGAGAGAGACAGAGAGAGAGAGAGAGAGAGAGAGAGAGAGAGAGAGAGAGAGAGAGAGAGAGAGAGAGAGAGAGAACTGATTTCTTCTGTGTCTGTCCTGGGCTGACCTCTCGAGATTGGGCAATCTATTTGGAAACTCATCCCTGAGAGGACTGATTCTTCCTTTCTTAGCATCCATTGACTGCTTATAGCTCTTCATTAGGGTTAGGACTATGTGGGAGTTAACCTGTCCATATTGGCATGTCAGCTGATGATGTCACGTCTTGTTTAGGCAGTCATATTATTGAGATTTCATGGAAACATTTTCTTTGTCATGATTATAGGAAATTATCTAACAGTAAGCATCCTGGACCTATGTCTTTTGCATTCTTTCCATTACCTCTACTGAAATTTTCCCTGAACTGTGGTATGATATATCAGTTGGGATGGGCATTTCATAATCACTTATTCTCTGCAGTTTGACCAGCTGTGGATCTCTGTAGTAATAACCATCTGTTATGTAAAGAGGCTTCTGTAATGAGGGGTGAGACCTACATTATCTGTGGATATAAGAATTTTTAGAACATTATATTTAGAAACTATACTGGTTTATGAAAATAGCAGCAGGAGATCTACTTTAGGGTCTATGACCACTCCAATCATAGGTATCTTGCTAGGTCTGTAGTATCAAACAGAAATCCCTTCCTATCAAGTGAGCATTCACTCTAATTAGACAGCCTTCGATGCCCCTTAAGATAAAAGCTCCATTATTGCTCCATTCTGATATTTTTCTGGTCCCATCATTGGTTCATCAGCTTTATGGCCAGGTAGAACTACCAATTGCTCTTCTCCCTCGGCATCTAGCATCAGACCTTCTGATACTCTGAGAGCAAGCCCTCAGACAGGAAGTTCCAGGTCAGTTTCAGCTCAAATTGTTTAAGTTATTTATCAGAAGTATCTGGAGTCTTCAGCAACATGGTCTTACCTTTAACTTCTTGAAGGCAACCAAAGCTATTGTTAATAATTAATATCTATCTATATATGTGTGTGTGTGTGTAAAATATATGTGTACATATATGATACTCCTGTATTCCTCTGGCAAACAACTGCGGGGAGAATTTCCGTGCCTGGGACTTGGGCTTTGTGAGATAACTTCATGATTTTGTGGGGGCAAGCGTCACTATGCCATATGACATAACTCTTTGTGTGTGTGCGTGTGTGTTTGTGTGTGTGTGTGTTTGTGTGTTTAGGTGCACATTCGCATGCACATGCATATGTAGCCACAAATGCAATATGTTATTCTGTCTTCTCCCTCTGCATTACCCTTCCTTAGAATATCCCATCATTTTCCCTTTATCCTCTTTATCACGTCTGTGTCCTACCAGCTCCTTCCCTCGCCTCCTTTCATCATTCCTCTCCTCTTTGCTGCCTTCAGAAATACTTCAGACTCTATACTCAACTCTAGAAAGTCAGAACTGCAATCCACAAGTAAGAAAGAACATGTGATATGTTTTTTCTGGGTTCAGGATACCTCAGTTCAATGTCTTATCAAATAAAACTTTAAGTATTTGAAAACCTGACTTCATTACATGTAGCTTATAAGTTTGCATCACTAAAATCTCTCTATGTATAATAGTAAGAAGACGTTGTCA
Source organism: Mesocricetus auratus (assembly GCF_017639785.1). NCBI lineage: Eukaryota > Metazoa > Chordata > Mammalia > Rodentia > Cricetidae > Mesocricetus > Mesocricetus auratus. Next base: position 70,220,252 of record NW_024429195.1, read on the forward strand.
CCTAGAATCAGTGGTCCTCTTGAAAAAAAAGTTGTTGGTAGGGGGCATGGGAGAATGGGAGAGAGAGGGAATGGGGGTTGATGTGTAAAATGATTGTTTCTAAATAAAAAATAATACAAAAAACAAAAAAGTTGTATATCAGGCAGCTAAATTATAGAAAAAAATGTTTCTGGCCAATTCTGTTGTTGAGATACCCATTTGTCATCTATGCTGGGAGGCAAGTCTGAACTAATATATTTATTTATATAGCACCAGTTTTCAATAATAATTGCAGGTGTCAAGATTCTTATCTTCCTTACTCATTTTTATACTGAGTACATAGTATATATTTTTATATTTTCCATTTAAATAAAATGTCCAAGAAACTAATGCTAAAGAAAGATCTGAATCTGTAATTATATTTTCAATATAAGATTTTCTTGGCATTCAAGAAGCTCTGTCTGTTAGTCCCCACACTAACTAATCATGCTTTGACATAAATGTAATTCTCAAGAATGCAATTGAGCCGGGCATTGGTTGCGCACGCCTTTAATCCCAGCACTTGGGAGGCAGAGGCAGGCAGATCTCTGTGAGTTCGAGGCCAGCCTGGTCTACCGAGCAAGTTCCAGGACAGTCTCCAAAACTATACAGAGAAACCCTGTCTTGAAAAACCAAAAAAAAAAGAATGCAATTGATATGTATATCTGAATACAGCACAGTTTCTGGTAAGTAAGGTTGTCCTAATGGTCTTTTCTACCTTCCAATGGTCTTCTCTACCTTACCAAGTGACTTATTTTAACTATAAATACTACAAGCAGAATCCTTATGTGATCTCCACATTGTTTCTTTACAGCAGAACTTTAATTCTGTTAATAATTGTGTAAAATATTCCTCAGTGCAATATTTTCATACTCATTCTCTTAAGCACATCCACCACCAGCACCACCCCTGTACCATTCTATATCTATGTTGTTAATTACTATTAGCTGTTCTTTCTTTTTTGTCAGCTATATATAACTTCATGCTTATTCTATTGACCTGAATCTATCAAAATCATCTTTTTCAAAAATTAATTCAAGTGTCATTTTTTCTGCCAATGTCCTCATTGCCTGCAAGATGAAATTCAAGCTTTTTATCAAATATTAATGCCCAGATCACTATTCTTCATTGGGTATTCTCATAATGTAGTGGAAATATTGGCATTTGAGGTGAGAAATAACATATTGATAAGCTTTGTTCTCTCATTTGATCTGGGGGAAAGCAGGATATAGTGAAACACTTCAACAAGCACACTAGCTGTAGAGAACTCAAGGAAGCCTGTTGACTATTTACTCCATCATTTGGGAAGTTTTTTTTAAATGAAAAGAAACTTCTTTTTATTCCTCTGCTCGCTCCTGTTCCCCTCTCTCTCACCTTCCTTCTTCCTTTTTTAAAATGTATTTATTTATTTATTTTTAATTTTAAATAGCTTGTTTTACATGTCAATCCCAGTTCCCTCTGCCTCCCCTCCTCCAGCATCCCCCCACCATCCCCCCATCCTCCCACCCTATTGCCAATTCCTTCCACATAGGAGATATCTAGAGTCTATCATTTCATTCAGGGTAGGGTCCAGGCACTTCCCTAAAAGTCCAGGCAGAGAGAGCAACCCTCTTTGTGTTATGGACACACGCTGTCTGTAAGTATTCGAGGGATAAACACTGATCCACTGCTCAGGACCCCATAGGTAGCCCAGGCCTCCTCATTGACTCTCACATTCAGGGGGTCTGGATCGGTCCCATGCTGGCCTCCCAGTTGTCGGTCTGGGGTCCAAGAGCTCTCCCCTGTTCAGATCAGCTGTTTTGCTAGTCCATTCTTTGCCAATTTGCTCTTCGCTCCTCTCTCTCTGTAGCTGGGTTCCTTGGGTTCTGTTCAGTATTTAACTCTGGGTGTTTGCCTCTGCTTCCATCAGTCACTGGATCAAGGCTCCCGGATGGTTATAGACATCAAGTTCACTATCAGGAATAAGCATTCGAGGTGGTCTCTACACTATTGCTTAGCTTGCCAATTGGTGTCTGTTTAGATCACTACAGGTCACAGTGGTGCCTGATCTGTCTTCTAACCTTTAAAACCCACCCTTGATTCATTCTTCAGCACATTCACTTATATTGAATTGGAGTTTCATAAAATTCCAACATTCAACATAAAAAATTCCTCAGTGGATGATACCTATGATTTCTAACCCAGTTATGCCAAGTTTTATATTCTGTGACCCTTATGGTCATGTGGACTGTCAGTCATTTTATGAAAGTATGAAATGGTGCAATGGGATTTATTACTCTGACCCACTCAAAGGGTTGCTTTTGGTAACTATTACTAATTTAGAACTTCTGCAGCAATGGCAATAACGTAGGTATATATTCTTTATACAGATATGAATGCAAAGAATGGTTATCTGGCTTTGTGAAACCAGACATAGATTTACAGTCTCAATCTATAGTTTCATTCCTTTCTTCTGATCCTAAATCCCATCTCTGATGAAATGAGTAATCCAAAATACAGCTGCCATTGCTTTGTTCTGAAGCATTTCTCTCAGGCAGAGTTAATGAACTCTTCTGCATCTTCAGCATCCTATTATGATATGCTCAGAATGTCTGGAATGCCAATGCTGCCCTTGTATTTTAATTACTTGCTTGCATGTCATTCTCCTAGACTGGACTTTAAATGTCTAAAATATAGCACCATATCCTTTGCATAGCTTGTTTTCTCAACACACAGGGTAGAGCTGCCATCCAGGTCAGGAGGTATGCAGTTCTTGTTTAATAAAAATTGCATTATTGATGTTACTGATTACATTTTAAAATGGCATCTTTATCTCTTAGTGTATGTTTATTCTATTAGGCATCTAAGCACATCTGGTGCCTATAGATGGATTTTGCAGTATTTAAAGCTCTTTCTGAAGCATTTGATATTCATAACCTCACTAGGAAGCAGACAGAGCTGATATCATTTGTCTCAGTTTAGAGATGATGGCACTGGCATTTAGAAGAAAGGAAACAAAATTATGATGAAATAAAACAAGAACTTAACCCAGATATCCTAGTCTTTGGAAGAGCAAATGCAAAGGAATCTAGCTTGTATCCATCTACCACAAACAGGCAAGAGAAAATTAACATACTACTATAAAGTAACTCTCAGTAAAGAAATGCAAAATAACATGGGGTGTATCACTGCAGATAATATTTGATTTATGAAATATTTGTTCTGAAGTATATTCTTAGAATTGGTTGAGCGGTCAGTTGAAGATGTTCAGTTGGCAGGTGCTCCAAGGAGTAGGAGCATGAAGGCAAGAAGAATGTCAAGAAAACCTTTAAAGCCACCGTTCTGTTTGGCTTACTCCATAAACTTTTCCAAGCCTAAAGGATTTTCCTCCAACTGAACTGGTCCTTTTGGGCTGTTTGAAGTCTCAACCTGAATACTTACTTTCAGAGACAAATTTTTGGCCTTTATACTGGTTTCTATTTCATCACCACTCATGTCTTTGGTCAGATTTTTACAGCGCCTAGAAAGCCAATAGACTATATTCTTACCATGTCTCCAGGCTTGATCATAATCATTGTAAACACCATATCTTTCTGCAAATCCACTGTGTTTATGCTTGGATTGGTTGAAGAGCCTTGATCATATTAAACTACATTGAAAGTCTGTGTACTGAACACAGCAAGAGCAACAAAACTTTGCCGATACCCTGTATTTTCTTTCTCTCCAGTTTTGCTCTTTTATGAGCAGCTGTCCCAGGATTCTAGTTCTACTGTTATTCTAAATTTCATCCTTTCCACATGTCTCTGTCTTCTTTTACAACATGACTTTTGATGCCTGCTCTCCTCTCTCTGGCTTCTCAGACCATTTGTCTACATTTCACTGCATATTTGTCCTTTTTTATCTTCAGCTGATCTTAACTTCTGTTTGAGCACACATTTCTGCAGCCTCATGAAACTTTTGAGCATCAATGTAGAAAGTTTCTGCCAGTTTGGCAAAGTTGCGTTTATGTGAACTGTCTGATAGTTTATAAAGGGGGAATTATATAACTCTGCATTTTCTCAGTTGGGAAAAAACAACAAAATTAAAAGCAAGCAAACAAACAAAACAACCAAGGGGGGACTTTCCACTTTTGTCACTCTTGGACAGTTAACCTCAGACTTGGAGAATGTACTACAGTGAAGGAGGTGGAGGCAATCCCCAGGGAATTTTTCTTACTAATATTGAGTCTTGGTGGCCTCTTTGGATCTTTCTATATTTCTAAATAACCCTCTGTTAGGTCCAAAGTTGAATGCTACTCCTTCCTGAAATGGTGTGTATAGGAAATATCCAGCAGAAGTCAATTTACTGGCTGCTCAAGCCAGCATGGCTGCAGTGATGTTCTGCAGTAGGGATTTTTCTAAAGAATTTTTTTATTTGTTATTTCTTTCTTTTTTGACACTTATTTTTTAAAGAAGAAATCAGCTTTAAAAAGGAAAATGTGGTACATTTACACAAAGGGGTATTACTCAGTGGTAAAAAAGCAATGGCATCTTAAAGTTTTCAGGCAAATGGATGGAGCTAGATAAAACCATCCTAGGTGAGGTAATCCAGACCCAGAAAGACAAACATGGTATGTATTCACTCATGAGTGGATATTAGATGTAAAGCAAAGGCTAGCCAGCTTACAATCCACAACCCCAGACAAGCTAGCTAATAAGGACCCTTTTTTGGTTATTTCTTTGATCACTTCCTTACCAGGTCTTTTCATGTTCAGATCCACTGCATTACATCCTTCTTAGCAACTAGGTCAGCATATTTGCTCAAAGAGGTCCTGTCCCTTTACTGTACTTGTTAAGCAGTTACATCACGTTAAGATGTAGCTCTGTAGGGATTTACCTAAATGACCATACATTTCACATGTTTGTCTTTTGCCCATGCCCAATGATTAGTGGCTCCATGAGCTTCTGAAAAAGCATTTCTGTGTCACAAACACTCTACCAGCCTGAGTACCCAAGTTTTCTGTTTCCTCCATAGGTAATGTACTTTTCAAGAGAAAAGGTGTGTGCAAAAACAACAGAGTAGACACAGGTAAAATGCTGATGAGTGTCATCAGCAAGAGGCAGCATCACGGGGCAGGTCTTTCCTACCACAAGGAACCAAAGGCTCATAGCACGGGCCCTCCAAAGGAAGGACTATCTTTGAAGTAACTTTGAACAGTACTATGCTGGCCACACCCAGCAAGAGAAACTAGGGAAGGGGAGACAACAGCAACTCCCCTAAATAAAGAAATTGGTTAAATTTATAAACTCTACAGGGAAGGGTTTTGTAGTATCGTCAGATTAATTAAAAGTGATTATATTAAGAATAATTAAAATAAGATCTCAATTTAGGAAGCTCATCTACTAGCTCAACCTACCTTAAGGCACACAGCCTCAAGGTAGGAGACTAGGAAAGGTATTAGGCAGGACATATGGTAGTGGATCTGCTGACAGGGAGGTGCACTATTAGGAGGTGATGCCTTGTTAGAGTAGATGTGACATTGTCGGAAGGAGTGCATCACTGGGGTTGGGTTTTGAGGTTTGACATTCTCAAGCTAGGCCTAGTGTCACTGTCTCTTCCTACTGCTTGCGGATCCTGATGAAGAACTCTTAGCTACCTCTCTAGCACTATATCTGCCTGTTTGCCACAATGCTTCCCGCCCTGATGATAATGCACTAAACCTCTGAACTTGAAAGCCATTCCAAATTAAATACTTAAAAAATGTCTCTGTGGTCATTGTGTCTCTTTACAGTAATAAAAACCCCAACTAAGACACAAGGTACGGCTGATACTTTCTGCAGGGGCAGCGTTGTGATCTAACAGCACATTTGTGCAGAACTCTGAAGTTCTATACAAATACATTACTCCTTTCATTTAGTGCTATGCTTGAGAATGACATTTTAACCTTTGCTCTGGGAATGCAGTTTCCCAATGCCAAGTGTGTTGCCTATTTGTGAGGTGGAGGGGACTTATGAGTGTTCATTTAATTAGAAAGGCCCTGTGTATCCCTGAATAGAGTGTAAGCGGCAATCAGTGCACTAAACTCTTGCCAGAGAAGATGCAAATCATCCTCAGAGACCCCACAAACTAACTTGATTCTTAAATAGCTGAGGCTGTGTGACTGCAGATAAAGTAACTTGACCTAATTAGTTTATTTAAAAATTCCCAATATGGTACACTATTTATTTTGTGGCAAACCATCAATCAAACAGACTTAATGTCTTCTCAAGAAACATCTGGCTCTCACTGTTTTCCCAGAGTACCCTATCACAATGTCTAAGAAGAGTGAGCTTTCTTATAAAAATCTGCTCTTACTTGTCTACCATTTCAAAAGGTACCTATTCCACATCCAATATTAGACAGCATCCCAGTGAAGTTGGCACTTACCTAGTCTACAGAAATATCTCTGCAGGTGTTATAATAGTTTATGATTTTTATCAATGACAAAAGTCAAAATAGAAAGATGATTAAAATTATCTTTAATTCTTCTTTCTCTAAGGAACTTAATTACTCAGAGTGCTGCTATTATCTATTTAAAAGAGATTTCATGTTTTTTAGTTTTATGCATTTACTTACAGTAAAATTCTTCCATTTATATAAAGAATATGAGTTTGGTAACTATGAACAACAGTCCCAGAGTCCCAGAAGACAGTCTACATGGGATTATTGGCTAAGGTATAGATGAGTTGCACTTGACATTCCAACATTTTATAGATGCCAGTATCATTGGATGGTAACCCTGGACAGTGAAGGTGTGGATTAGAATCAACCTGAGTTTAGCAGACAAGCTGTATATGTTGCAAAGCATATCCCTGGAAAAGTTAAGGAGTTCAGAAGATGGTGAGTGAGTCCTAGAGGCTTGACCCTGAGAGGTTTACACTGTTTTATTTTGATTTTACTGTGATCAATGCCCTGATTCTTCTCTCTTGAAATAACAAAATACTTTTTGATTCTTTTTTTCTTAATTTTAGAAATAGTCTTATCAATCTTCCCATTCCTTCACCTTCCCATCCTCCCATGCCCCACCCACCAACCCTCCCAACCCACCCCCCACCCACTACCCAAAGATAGTAAGACCCTCCACAGGGGGCCATCAAGGTCTGTCACAACATTTGGCAGAAGACCCAGGCCCGCTTTCGTGTTTCTGGGCTGCAATAGTATCCCTCCATAGGGAATGGGCTCCCAAAGTCCATTTGTGCACTAGAGATAAACACTGGTTCTATTTTACAAGAACCCACAGTCATGACACCTTAGACACTTCATGGGATCTTTGAACTTTTAGGGAAACTTCAGATATGTTATAGGAACCGAACTTTTAAAGTGCCTAAAATTTTAAAGACTATGGGACTTTTAAAAGTCCGAATGTTTTATATTGTAGCATTGAAATTAACATGCCATCTTAGGAACAAATGATAAAAAGAAAGGCTTTTGCTGAATAGTGATGTGTTTGAAAAGTGGTCAATTGTCATCTTGACACAAGCTAGAGTCATTTGGGAAGAGGAAAACATAATGGAGAAAATGACTCCATCAGATTGGCATATGGGGCATTTTCCTGATGGAGATTTATGTGGAAGGACTCAGGTTACTGTGGATAATGCCATCTCTGGGCAGGTGGCCCTGCATTATGTAAGAAAACGGACTGAGTAAACCACAAGGTGCAAGCCAGAAAGCAGCACTCCTCCAACGTCTCTGCTGCAGTTCCTGCCTGCAGGTTCCTGTCCAATTGAGTTTCTTCCCTGAACACCTTCAATGACTGTGATGTGGAAGTACAATCAAAATAAACCCTTCCCTCCCCAAGTTCCTTTCTGTTGTGGCATTTTGTTGTAGCAATAGAAACCTTAGATGGAGAGGATGAATGTTTGTTAACCATGCTACATCATCTCTACCAAATACCGGTGCCAACTGGTTTTGTTTTTACTTTTGCAATTCTTGTGAGTTAGTAGTGGGATTTCATTGTGGTTTCATTTTGCATTTTCCTATTGGTTAGTGCCTTTATGTTTCTGCTATATAAACAAACACATATAAGTCAAGCACGGCAGTGCATACCTATAATCTCAAAAGCAATAGAGAGGTGAAGGCAGGAGGACTGAGCGTTCAAAATCATAGAAAGTTTGAGTCTGTCCTGAATTACATGAAACCCACGTCTAATAAAGTTAGACCAAACTATACTTAGTAGTTTCTTAAAAAAATAGTTGTGACTTTATATCATCCATATCTTTGTTTTAATGCAAATATCCTTAAATTCTCTCTCATCTAAACTTGAAAAATTTCTAGTGTTTTAAAATTAAATTTAAAGAAATTAAAGAAAAAGTTATTTTGGTTTTATTGTTATTTCTTTTTTTTTGCTAGATCACTATTGTCAGGTTCCTAAGTTGTTAATAATCATTATTCTGAAGCATACCACGCGTCACAATACACACATATGACACACATACATATATAGTGATGTGTATGTGTATTTATATGCATATATGCACACACACCTACACATACACATACACATCATTATTTAGAAGGCACAGGGTAGGATTTTTGGTTCAGCTCTTGAATTCTGGAAGCTTCTGTAGCAAATCTTTCTGAGAAATTCAGTGTATATATTAACCTCCTCTATAATATTTAATAAATTGTTTTGATATTTTGTCAGCTGTGACAAATATTATAATAAATATGTTTGTCTTGCTTTAAATAAAATTCCCCATCTTTTTGTGTTTTTGTCTGATGAACCACCTGTTATTTCTAAACCTATTTTTCCAAGAGATTATAACTCTTTTCTTCCCTGAAGGTTTCAAAGAGGTTTTTAAATATGAAGAAGACAGGTTTAAAGTCTGTGTTGAACAAATGGATTGAAAAAGTTGGGGAAATGTGCTGTGGGGAGAGGAAGGCAGAAATTAAGAGTTTGATTTTTGACATGTCGAATTTGAGATACCAGTGAGACATTCAAAGTAGATGTAAATTAGGCTGTTGGAAGTTCCAGTTAGGAACTCGGAGGAGAGAAGTGGGTTGATGGTATAAATTTGGTAGTCGTTAGCATAGAGATGGTAATTAGAGTTCTGGGAAAGGATGAGGTAATGTAGGAGGAGGAAAAGGTAAAAGGCAAAGGCAACCAGGGCTCTTACCTAGGACTCATATTTAGAGTGGGCTGCGTGGGTGGTGCAACTCTGAGAGGTGGGAGTTGGCAGTCTCCTCATGTATTAGATCTGACAGTCATGGCCTGGGCCGGGGGTTTCCTTAGGTTAGCTGACTCTGAAAAGAAGATACCATATTAGAAGCCTCTTAAGTGATGTCTGATGACATGCCTTACAGCCTTTGTCACTTTGAGCATGAAAGTGGCATGTTGAGTCATCCTAAAGGATGACTGATGCTAAGGATATGTATTACCACTTAGAGAGGGAGATGTTTCTGCCAGTGCTAGGTGTTCTGTGCTTGAGGAATGAGACCTGTACACCAAATGACACTATATACCTAAATTCTCATTGTGTACAAATATAAACCAATAGTCACATATTACTGAAAGCAAGCCCGTTAACCATTAGGTTGAAAACAACCAAGTAAAGCAAGGATAGGTTTCTGAATCAAGAACAAATGTTTTTTCAAAAATCTTGGTAAAATGAGTTGGAGGATTAATGTCATAGATGTTTCCCTTTTTTCAGTCCATTTCTTCAGCTAATTTTATCCTTAGGCATGGCAGAACTATAGGGCTTGGTTCAAGAAAGGGTGTTGACTAGAAACTTAGCCATCTAGTATGGAATCTGTGGCACTGATACTTGATGATCTGTTGGCCATTGTGCGTCAGAGTCCTGTGAATATCTTAGTGACTCTGTGTTCTTCACTCTCAAAAGAGCTAAGGGGATCATGGCATTTGGGGTAAATTAATCTTGTATGAGACAAATGTCACATAAATGACTGCTGTGTTTCCTTACAATGTTGAGCAGAAGCAATCTGACCCAATGGCTCAAGTGACAAAGGAAATACTTTCCACGTGAAGACGACATGCTAAGCTTTTCCATCTTATTTTTGTCATGCATTAGAAATCTTCCAGTCCAAAAGACTTTGAAGAACCCAAAAGGATCATAGGCAAGTATTTCATTATAATCCACACATCAAAGGTATTGTTTCTATCAAATCTGATAGAAGGCTCATATACTGCTCATCTACCTGTCTGAAAATCTATCATCTATCTATCTATCTATCTATCTATCTATCTAATATATCATCTATCTATATATTATCTATTTACTGTCTATTATCTATATAATTATCTTATATACCTAGCTACTATCTATATTTTTATCTATCCACCTATTTATCTACATATATATGTCTATGATCAACATATAAAATTATTGATCAACACCTATTTATTATCTATCTGTCTATCTATCATTCAAATATCTATCTTTATGTCATCTATCTATCTGGCTGTTTGGGACAAAATTCAGTGCTTTACACGCAGTTAGCTACCACATTACCACTGAACTATACCCTTAGTTCCAAAGTAGTGATTTTTGAAGGCAAAGAGTTGAAAGAGTGTGATGCTAGAGCATTTACTTAGGATTTCTTTGGTTATATGTTAGATTGCCTACTCTCTGCAGATAGCAAATATAAAGACTGAAAATTAACCCCAAAGTCTAAACCAAAGTAACAGCAGAACATGTGGAGGGTTGGGAAAGTACATGAAGCCAGGCAGAGTCTTCAGAAAAGTAGAAATGTGGGGAAAAGGAAACAGCATTAAAGGTAAATTTTGCATATTTCTTTCAATCTTAGTCTATCAGAAGAAATCACCAATCTCTAAAATTAGATAAGCTTTACCAAGCCCAGGTTTTTCCAGTTAAGTGATAAACTCAGTTGAGGAAAAAGATGAACCTGGATTCTGTGTGCAAACTCTTTCCAGTATTTTGACTGAGCCCTGAATCTTACATTCATACAAACATACATACATGCATGTATACATATATACAAACATACATACTTACATACAAACATACATACATACATACAAACATACATACATACATACATGAAACTGACTGAAGACAGCCCAGTTCAGGAGCAGACTGGAGAGAAGGAAGAAATAAGCTTAAATTATTGAATTGAGAAGAAATGATTGAAGCTACCCCAGGACCTTGAGTTGGTCCGTGGGATCTGGTCAGTTCGATTTTCTGCTTTAAGAAAAATATTAAACAAAATATAAGGTATGTTAGGCAATCCAGAATTTCTACTTTATGACAGCCAAATGTCCAGTATATAATGCAGAATTACTGATGAGTTAACTCCCGAGAGAGTAAAAATTCATCCTGAAGACATATGACTACCCAGGGAGATAACTGCAGCAAGCTAGATATTAAAGATCTAGATACTAAAAGATTGGATGAGGATTTCAAATCATTGTTGATGAATAATATACTTCATGCTCCCAAAGAAATAAATACTTTATTCTGAGGTAAATACAAGGGACCATGGCCAAGGAACAGAAATGTAGTTGCCTTGAATGACATATTCCACAATGAAACTTTTATAAGCATAGAGCAAAAGTAAGTATTAAATCAGTACATTTTCCAAACACGATGGCTTGAGGCATCAGATAGACAAATGTTAGCAAAGCAAGGAAATGTCTGCTATAGTTTCAGATACTGTCTAACAACATTCTTAGCTTTCCAGTTAGGGGGACTTAATGGTCTGCTAAGTTAAAACATTCTAAATGGTTTTTACCTTATAGACAAAAGGAGGTTAGGTAAGGCATGGGGATTGTTGGTAGTATCCCTCCCCTCCCCCCGATTTCCTTCCTCTACTCTACCCTCCCTTCCCCATCCCATTTTATTCTTCTTGTTTTATTATTCTGGCTCCACTTTAAGTCACTGTGTTCTATCTTTCACCCCCTTAAAGCTCCTCTCCCTTACTAGTTCCCTGGCTTCTGTAGGTATTCCAAATGAGACTGAATCTAAAGATTCAGCTAATAAGAAAAGATGAAATTATGAAATTTACCTGTAAATGGACAAATCTGGGAACAATCATTCTGAGTTAGGTAACTTGTAACTCGGTCCCAGAAGGTCAAGTATCACATGTGTTCTCTCACTTGTGCAAGTTAGTTATGAATTTTAAATTTGTGTCTTCCATTGGAACACCCATAGAGACCTTTCCTAAAACATTCTCATTACAAATTTGAGTTGACAAAAGGTTCTTGTTACTTTATTATTGTTATTTTTTATCGTGGACCATGATATTTAAATCCACTTGTCATTCCAATGCACAGAACATTCAAATAAAAATTATCCCAGTTCAACTCTTGCGGGAGGGTCTAGGCCCTGTCCTGAACAGAATGACAGACTCTGGAGATCCCCCATGGGGGGGGGCTCACCTTCCCTGGGGAACAACCAAGTCGGAATTGGGTGAGGGGGTTTGGGGACTGGTGGGGGTCGGGGGGAGAAAAGGACGGAGAGAGAGCTGGTATTGACATGTGAAGCAAGCTTGTTTCTAATTTAAATTTAAAAACATTTAAAATAATTAAAAATATTTTAATATGCCACCTTAGATCTGGATGAAGCTCTAATTCTGTAAAGGCCTAGACATCTAATTACTGCAATTATATAAAGCCTAAGCACTTTCCTTTTATTATATCCTCTTAGTCCTACTTCATTGACACATCTAGCCCTGCCCCTTTAAATTACATTTACTTCATTATATGTCAGTTAAGGTCAACTTTGACAGTCTGCATTTCATTTAATTTGCAATATGTAGTTCTAATGATTACCTTCCATTTATATCATTTTATTAAAACACTTGGAGACACAAATATAAGAAATGTGCTTTGATATATAGGTTTGCCCTTTCATGTTTAAGACTCAAGAACATGTCTGTATATACCTGAGTAGTCTTACAACTTGGGAATTCACTGCACATTATTTTACTCTATACAAAATTAATAAGCTAAGTCGAATCCTCTCTGATGTATAGACTAATTATCTTGATTGAATTCTCTGTAAACTGAGTAAGATATGTCCATGTTAGTCCATAAGATGCTTATGCTATTATAGGGTAGGCCTTACTAAAAGGTGTCTTTCATTTGTTGATGAATGTGCAGCATTAGATATTTAAAGACACCTCAAAGAAATAATAGCATTATACCGACTGAGGAATTTTTTTCTATTATTCTGTCCCATACAATCAAGACACTCACCATACTGACTATCTCAGTATGACATGCACTTAATTTCTTTAGTCTCAAAAATTAGAAAATACTGGTCTATCATTTTGTTAAGGTTAGACTATGAAATGTCATAGGTTCAGATGTTTGAACACTTGATCCCTCCTGATGGCCCAGTTAGAAGAAATGTGGAACCTTCCAGAGGGAGAACCTCACTACAGGAGAACCTCACTAGAGAAGCACCTTATCAGAGGCAACTGGCACAAATACACACTGAAGTTTCATAGTAGGCCCTTACTCCCTCTTCTCTCAGTTTTCTGTGTACAGAAGAAAGGTGGCTAGCCAGCCACCATTCTTGTCACCATGCTTTCCCCTCTTTTGATCACATCTTTCTTGTCATGATGGACTATGTCTCTTTGCAACTGTAAGACAAAATAACCTCTCTCTCTCTCAAGTTGTTTCTGTCAGGACATTTTATCATAGCAACATGACAAGAACTAAGGTTCATTAAATCTAATTTTAACAAATAGAATTAAAAGGAAATACAACATCAATTCCTTGTATTCTTTTATTCCAATGGCATATGTTCAAAGATGAAAATTACATCATCATGAATGTAAGTGCAACAGGTATATACAACTTTCTTTTGCTAATAAAATATTAATTCCTATGTCTGGGTGCACAAGGTAACTAAAACTAGACAAAGGTCTAGCCTCTTTTTCCTTATTTTGTGTATGTCTCCTTTACTTTGGGCTAGACTACTGCTAAACCCCATATGCTGACATCAAGGAGGGAGTAGCCAAATACTGGAGTACATAAACTAATTTACCCCGGGACTCCACATACACACAATTCACACAAAGAAGGCTGAAGGTATGAAAATGAGAGTGAGCCATAGCACACTCAGCTTTTCTAGTGCCTTGATACAGATCTATGACAGGCCAGAAAACCTTCCACCACTCAATCACCTTGCCCAAGAACCCAGATGTATCGTTCGTACCTGAGAGTGAACTGCCATCTGATGGGAGCATCTTGCCATATCAAATGATAAAGGCTTCTTTGAACCCTTTGTAGAGCCAAAAACTGGAGGAAAAAATGGTCAACCAGACCCCACCTGCCTAATTATGTGTAACTCTAGCTCTGGCACAATGATTCATTTACTTAAATTTAAAGATTAGATGGTGACTTGAAGACATAGTTGGAGTCATTGAACCTCTTTATCTTGCCAACAGGTACAAGTGTTCAATCTTCTTTATCTGCCTTTCAGCATCAGCTATCTTTTTAATTTGGGTATTAAGACAGGTTACCCAACTGAGTTTGCTGGGTTTTCTTGAGCTCATTTCTTACCCTCAAACAGAGATATCCACTTTATTTCTATTCAATTCCAGGCTTTAACATTTTTGGAGCATTCTGTAGAGCTTCCTTTAGAAAATTTTGGCTACTCTTTACTTTTCCTAAAAACAACTTCCTATTGTGAAACATTCTGAAATGTAAATATAATTATATATACCACTAGAAGTGAAGGTCTTTGCAAATGTAATTGAGAAATCTGTCATTAATCTCTGAACATGGCAAAGTCATAATCACAATAACATTCCTGGTGTGCCCCAGAAGTGGAATATTAATATGCACTGAATTCTGTAGGTAATATTTCAGCTTAGCTAAGGGAACAATGTAATACTTAGAGTCTCCTTGGAAAACCTTCCTCACTCAAGTCTGTATGAAAATCCTTGGAATTTTGTGTCTAATAGAAAACTCTCCCTCTATTCTTCTGCCTCCTAAACTTTTAATCATCTTTGTCAGGTAGTGTTCAGGAACATTCTGGATTTTCTCTCAATTCAAAGTTTCTATCCATCACAAACTCTGCTTACTTCTATACTGATAATTGCTTTCATTTAAAGCATCAGAAAAGATTTTTTTCAACAATGATAAAATATACTCTGTCACAGTATTACATGTGTACTTCATTCTTTAAGATCATCTTAGCTGCCCATAAGAATTTTGAAATATCAGATGCTGTAATCAATTTGAGCCATAATATTATGCAACATCTATTGCAGAGCTAAATATGTAATTCTCACTAAATAACTTATGCTGCTTGCTTTAAGAAATTCAATAATTCATATTCATATATACATGAGTGTATATATGTATATATGATGTTGGAAGGTATACATCTCTATATCTATGTAGGTATGGATATCTCTTTATACATATATAGATATAACAGAAAGCTGTGTCAAAGAAAAGAAAGCTTGACAAACATACACAATTCTAAAGCACTAGGTAACATATTTTTCTACTTCCTCAAATTCTCCAATCTGAATAATTTATCACTGTTTATCCATATCTGCAGTTGAATATCATTCAAGACCAAAAATAGTCAGAATTTTATTGTACACGATTAAGGTACATTTGGAGTCATTCAGATTTAACCCCATGGTGAAAGGAGAGAAAATAAAATGGCTTCATTGTCTGACATGCTGACATTAACTCTAACTTGTTAGGATTCTAGAACTATGTTTCAGCAGTGTTAGGCATTGGGGATTATTGATGTCTCTTATGAGGTCTATGAATCTCAACTTTTGAAAGAGAATGGGCCCTGCCTAGTTAGTTGGTTCACAGATACTAGCTCACTACCGGACCCTAAGTAGATGCTGAGTGTTTATTGTTTTTTTTTCTTCAATTACATTTTTATTTTCAAATAAAGTTTGCCATTCTGTGCCCTTTGGGTTTTCATATAAATTTCATAATCAGATGAACATGGTGGTGCACACTTTTTTAGAATTTTTATTATTTTAATTTTAAATAGCTTGTGCTTATTGTTTAATGGTATATAAACATGGATACGCACTCAAGAAACATAGACGTTCCAACAGAGTGTGGTACTGCTGTTTACTCCCATTCCTAATTACTGCAGTAGAAACCAAAAGTATAACTTACTCCTTTTTTTTTTGCCAACCTTTCATTTGCTTCTTTAAAGAGATCCCTACCTTTGCATTAAAAGAATATTCCTTCTAGACCAATACAATATTAAAAAGAGACAGTGTGCTCTCAGTTTCTATTTGATTTGAAAGAAACTTTGACTTTCACTTTTAAACATAACACTGAACACCACAGACCAATGGCCAGAGGGAATGTTTCAAGCTAATTAGCATCCACAGTGATTAGCTAACTCCCCCCACTGACTTCCTGAGAGAATCTGCTGTGATGCTTCTTCTGATGATAAATAATGCTTAACTTCCTGCCAGCAGAAATTCCTTCCCAGAAGTAGTACACTACCAATTGGCAATTGTTTTTTCATATCGTTTCTGTCTGAACTTATAAAGAAATTTTAATTGCCTGTCAATGCACTGCTGAGAACTTAAATAAAATTTTTCTACATGCAGCTTGCATGTTTTATTAATCCTTATGTTTAAAAGTGACATGTCCCTTGATACATAGATTCTACTTAGCATGCATGCTTTTAGGCATATTTTTCCCTAATAACTAAAATATCAGAAAAGCGACTTTTGAAATTTATAGCCACATTAACAAGTAACCTTTTATGCTGGAAAATAAGGAAGCCCAGACTATGTTACCCAAGGCTAGCATAATTTAAAGTATGAAACCCAGTTTTATTTTTTGTCATTTCTGACAAGTAAATTAAGTAGAACAAAATAATTTTAGTGAGAAGGAAAACTGCTCTTGCAGCATTAGAAGAAACACCATTGTGCATTTTCTTTAGTCTACAATATGTAAAGTGTTGCTGGGGTCAAACTTGAAAGGATGGATTTAGAGTGTTCATTATAATGAGTCTAGAATATACAACTGCATATTTTAAAAACATTACTAGCTTTTAAAACGAGGGAATTGATTTTCTAATATTAAAAACCTAACCAAGATAGTCTAATTTGCTCCTGTTTTGTTTTTTGAGACTCTTTCTCTTTCTGGCTCTTGCTGTCCTGTAACTTAGGCTGGCTTTGAACTCACAGAAATACATCTGTCTCCCAAGTGCAGGCATTGAAAGAGTGCCCCACCACATTCAGCTTCGTTTGTTTTTATTTATGCATAACCATGATTAATATTCTAAGTTTGAGTGATGGGGAGTCATGAATTGTAGCTACTCTAATACCTTTATTTCTTTAATGAAATGTAAGATAAAATGTCATCATTGTTCAAACTGTTCTCAATGTAGGCCTGCTGCCTTTACTGCAATATTTAAAACTAAGTAGTCTCTTTTCTGTCAAGATACTTATATGATGTGAATAAAAGCTTCAATGATATTTTTAAATGAGTTATTTAGAATTTTTCTTACACTTTTTATATCTTGGCAATCTTGAACACATATAAGAATAAATTTCTAGATATTTCTGAAGCAGCAAGAGCACTGATGCTAGTTTTCACAACATTTTACACTGTTTTTTCTTTTATATTCTCAGTGTATGATCACACATCTTTAATTATTGCCTGATAATCACTAAATAACTAACATGATTTAATAACCAAAACCAATCATTATGCCTGCCATTGTGTATGTCTTAATAAAAGGTATATATTAATAGCATAAAACAATTCCTGAAGCCATTTCTGAGTTTCTGAAAATCTCCATCATTAAATAATTTGGATTGTGTTGCATAATCACCATGGTGATAAGTAGGACAAAAAAAAAAACCAGTATTTTGAAGGGATTTGGAAAGTATGTATCACATTGTTTTGTTTAAAATCAGGAGTTTTTTTAAGGTTTATTTACTTTTACTTTATACATACAATATTTTGATACTATGTACAGAAATTCACTGTGTGAATGCCTAGTACCCTGTGTGGCCAGAAGAGGGCCCCAGGTACCTGACAAGAAAAGTTTCACAGAATTGTGAGCCACCATGTGGATGCTAGGAACTGACTTGCCTCCTCTGGGAGAGGTACAAGTGTTCTTAACTGGTGAACCAACTTTCTAGCCCTTCAAATCCCTTTGCAGAATCATTTTAAAAATGTTTTGAAACTAGTAGAAATTTCTGATGCTCCCCATAGAGTTACTTTAAAAAACTCCTTATGTTTTTTAGTATGTAGACCCTGAGTTACAATTATAATTAGTTGTACTTAAACAGGTTCACAATGATTAACATTCTTATATCACAAATGTCACAGGCATATTCCTTAGGAAATTAGATTGTATCATGTGTGTTTGTGTGTGTGTGCGTGTGTGTGTGTGTGTGCGTGTGTGTGTGTGTGTGCGCGCGCGCGTGTGTGTGTGTGTGTGTGTATTTGAGAGAGAATCAGGTCAAGGCAACTGATTAAAGCCATTCAATCAGTTCACTTTGGGGGTATAGAGTTTACTAAGTCATTCTTGCATCTAGATTTTCCATCTATGACAAGCCAACAGAAAAGGCAAAGTGATTTATTATGGTGCTACAATTGCAGTGGAGAATGTGACAAGGACTCCTAACTTCCTTTCTGACACTACATGTTAGACTCCCACAATCATTACCCAGTTGAGCAATTTTACATGCAGAAGGTATGATAAAATGCGAATAGGACTGTGGAGGCTCTAAAGTAGATCACATGTACAGCTCTCCTTTTAAAATGTACTTTGTTATGTTAAATTTCTTAAAAATCTTCATGTTAACTTTAAATAATACTAGTTAACACCTAGCATTGTATGCAATGGTTTACAAAACAGAAATAAATAAATTTCCACTTCACAACTATTCCGCAGAACCTGAAAGGCCCTGTTACAGAGTAATATACTAATTCTTTTGTTCCTAGTTTTCTTCCTTTTATGTTCATAACTGTTGATTTATTGTCTGTATTTATAGTTTGATTAGTATGAAGTTAAGCAGAATTTACAAAGTTGGTACAAGGAAAAATTAACTGTGTTCTTCCCAGTTCATATTTACATGTCATTTCATATGTAAATGTGTATCTATTTAGCATCTATTATCTATCTATCTATCTATCTGTCACTAATATATATATATATGTATATATATATATATATATATAGAAAATGAGGCAAAAGGAATTCTGATTAAAAAGAAGAAATTCAATAGGTCTCACTGATAATGTGATTTATAGGAGCAAATTTCTCACTAAAAACTAACAAAACCAATTCCTATAATCAATTAAATGGAGAATTATTAACATTGCAATATCAGCAATAAACAACTGTAAAGCAGTTATTAGAAATGGAAAAGCAATTATAGGAGCTTCTTGAAACTAAAATAAGTGAAGTAAATATTTACCAAATATACAAACTCTACTTCTTCCAACTTAAAAATATTCATGTTATAAATTTAAAAGAAAAAAACATAAAGAGGAAATGTAGCTTTGTCGTGGGTTAGAATAGATATTGTAAATCACTATTTCTCTAAATAAATTGTCAATACTTCTTGTCTAATTCCATGAAATTTCTATAGTCAGTGCAAGATGGTAATAGATTAAGACATTACTGTGAGCAGCTGTTCATATATGAAAGAACCTCCCTTGACATGAAGGAAGCCAAGCGAGAAATCACAGCTGCTGCTTTAGCATAAGAGAAAAAGAATCATTAGAGGCATAGCTCTCAGTTTGAAGGAAGGAAGAAGGGCCTTAGACTTGGAAGCCCATGTTGGATCCATGAGAACATCAGCACCTACAAGAATCCAATGATCTCTGGCCCCAGGACAGTGCCTGTAACTGGAGCCTCTGAATTAGCATCATCTGACAGCTTGGGGACTGTTTCTACCACTGATTCCAAAACTGGAGCATGGAGAAAGACTCCATTCATTTGAAGATGGGACAGGGAAGTAAGCATAGGACTTTGTATTGTAATTCAGCGAAGAGCCTACTATAGTAAAAATGAACACCTGGCAAATCTCTGTAAAACTACTGCCAAGGCCAAAGCTGATAGATATGGGCACTACCCCAACATGTTAGAATCATGAGGCCCCAGTGGGATAGATTTGTATTCTAACCGGTAATACATCTGGTTAATGCAGGTTTCTTCAGACATAACTATGAACTATAGCAGTGTGGGTCTGGATCCTAACCCTGTTGTTCTTGGTAGCTCTGATGATCCACTATGAACTTGTGTTGCAGTATTGGCAGTTAAACAGCTTCTCATTTCTTCTTTACCACAACTCCAATCACCACAAAGGAGAGATCCACTAGTACTTGAGGAAAGAGAAATTATATTGATGCAACTCATTGCTAAGACACGTAGATCCAGACTCACTACCAGATGGTCCAATATCAGAAAAATCATGTGGCACCAGATCATAGAGTGGAATTAGTAGATAAGGCTGGACCAATTCCAGTCTGAAGTGGAGATTTGAAGAAATAGGGCATCTCTTTAAAACACACTCACCCCCAGTCTTGAACAGCACACAATTGTAGGTTTATGACAAACTTGGGTTGGAATGTAGCAGCCTGATATAGCTACAGTCAACAAGAGGCTCAGAGAAAGCATTCAGGAACAGTTAGAAATGAAGGCAGATTATGAAAATGGGAACTCTTAGTCAATGATCATCAAGAAATGTGAAAGAAACATGAGAGACTAAACAAAGCATCAGAAAGTGTCATAGATACCTAAGCTGTCAACTTGAGATACCTTGGAAGAAGAAACCTCAATTTAAGAAATTAACTCCATTAGCTTGACCATGAAGATACATCTATGGTGGCATTTTAAAAATTTCTAATTGACATAGGATAACTATTGTAGGTAGGGCTGTCAGGGAGTCAGTGGCCGTGGGTTGTATAAAGAATGTAGCCTATCAAGTCAAATGGAGCAAGCCAGTAAGCAGTAGTCTACCATGGTCTCTGCTTCAGTTCATGATCTGTGTTTCATGCCTTGATTTTCTGCATTGGCTGTTGTGAGTGGTCTATAACCTAGAAGCTATAAACCTTTCCCTTCCCATGTTACTTTTGGTCATGGTGTTAATAACAGCAACTGAGAACCAAACTAGGATGCTGACCATGAAATGACTCATGATGGTGAACTCCCAGAATTTTCAACATCTATTTTAAGGAAAATAGTTGAATTTTATGAGTACCCAAAATGTATATGTACAAAAAACTGAAATAAATTTTAAAGTACAAACTGAAAGTTTCATGCAGAAAAATACACTGTACAAAGTTTAAAAACTTGATAGAATGTGTTGCATAATTGATCAAACAGAAAAGCCTTTAAACTTGCAGACATGGGTGCTTAATACTACAAAGTTGGGATGAGAGAGAGAGAGAGAGAGAGAGAGAGAGAGAGAGAGAGAGAGAGAGAGAGAGATTAACTAAATAAGAAAAGTTTCCAAAACATTACTCAAAGCTACTTGAAAATATAAACAAAGCAAGGAATTTTCATGGAATTTCAAATTATCTAGAGAAAAGAGATGAATAACATGAAGTTATATCAGATCACCTGAGAGCAGAGTTATGAGCAGAAATTTCATAGGAAAGGAGGAAAGATGAGACAGGGTAGTGGTGACACATGCCTATTATCACAGCATCAAGGAGGCAGAGGCAGGTAGACCTCAGTCAGGCCAGCATGGTCTACAAAGTGAGTTCCAGTACAGTCAGGACTGTTACACAGAGAAACCCTGTCTCAAAAAACAAACAAAAAAGGAAGGAAGGAAAAATGAGGTACTCTCAGTACTTTAAAAAAATGAAATCAGTAGCAAAGAATACTCTTCTAGCAAGAACAATTTTCGAAATGAAAGAAGATAAAGTCATTCCAAACACAAGCTGAGAGATGCTGGTACTTCTACACATATCCTACATTTAAAATATTAAAGTAAATCCTTCAAAGAGAAAGAAAGAAATGAGAATGAGAAACAGAAAACAAGGGAAGGTGTAAAATTCAATGGTAAGTACAACTCAAAAGAAAAGTTCAGCCAGGCGGTGGTGGTGCATGCCTTTAATCCCAGCACTCTAGAGGCAGAGGCAGGCGGATCTCTGTGAGTTCGAGGCCAGGCTGGACCGACAGCCTCAAAAACAATACAGAGAAACCCTGTCTCGTAAAACCAAAAAAAAAAAAAAAGAAAGAAAAGAAAAGTTCAGACATCTTTAGTATTAAGAAATGGAAAAAATAATGTATTAATAGTTTTTATATTATATATTATTTATATTTTTATTACATTGGTTTATTTGTGTGTGAGGGCCTCACACCTGCATAGGACACAGGATAACTTTAAAGAGTCGGGACCCTCTTTCTGCTGTGTGTGTCCCTTCCAGCAATTCCAGGTCCTCAGGCCTGACAGCAAATACTGTCATCCATTGATCCATCTCATATGCCATCAATAATATTTTATAAATAGGTGCTATAAAACATGGATGAGAAATTTAAAGAGTAGGGAAAACTGAGGCAAAACTTAGTTAAGCTGGAGGGGCTTTCCAATTAACACCAAAAGAACATACATTAGAATCCATTGCACGTGGAACACTCTGGAAGATACAGTAAGTAATCAACTACAAACAATTGTCAACAATTCTTAAAATAACATTGTACTGAATACCTACTCTTCACAGTGTGAAAAACTATAAATCAATAACAAGAAAATGTACAGGAAATGTCACTTACATTGAACTCAAACAAATCAATTTTGAATAGCCAATGGATTAAGGAAGAAAAAATATTTTTTAAAAATCTTGAAACAAAAATGAAGGCAGCATATTCATCCCAGTGGGTATAGCCAATATAGTCTTAAAGGGATGAAGGTGAAGTTTACAGCATTTAAGACACATAGCAGTCTCCAGTAAAACATATATTTACACCTGAAGAAACAAGAAAAAACAAAACAAAACTGAATAAAAACTAATAGTTTAAAAAGACTAGATGTAAGAGTGGAAATAAATATCCATTTTAAAATAATGTAAGTAATAGAATATGAGTTATTTTTAAAGTGAACTAAATTGAAAAGCATAGCTACAGTTTTTTCTTTTTTGAATAGAGACTGAAACTAATGGAATCAGAAATTAGAAGGATACTTTGCAGCTAACACAGGACAAAGACATTAATTGACACCTCCTCGGTGCCTGGAAACCGACACACTTGTCAATAAAGAGTGCACAGCTTTTACATATTATCAACATTGAATCATAGAGGAAACCCCAACAAACTATTAATGAGCAAAGGGAATTGAACCAGATAGAAAGTCTCTAAACAAGGAAGAGTACTGAACTAGATGACCTCACTGTTGTATTCTATCAAATGTCTAAAGAACAACTAACACGAATTCTTCTCAGAATAGTCTAGTCTTTTTTTCTGAAAGGATTCTATAATTTAGGCATCAAACAGTTTTTTTTATTTTTTGTTTTTTTGTTTTTGTTTTTGTTTTTTCAGGACAGGATTTCTCTGTTTAGCCACGGCTGTCCTGCAAGTCACTCTGTAGACCTGGCTGGCTTCAAACTCAGTAGTCTGCCTGCCTCTGCCTCCAAAGTACTGGGATTAAAGGAGTGAATCACCACCTACTGGACCATTGTTTGTTTGTTTGTTTGTTTGGGATTTGTTTTCAGACAGGGTCTCTTGTCTGGCTATCCTCAGCCACATTATGTAGCCAAATATTCCTTGCAATTGCTGATCTATTACCCCTACATCCAAAGTTACAGGTTTGTGTCACCTTGACTGGTTGCTGTAAGTGTTTGACAATGATATATCTCTCAAATAAACACTATAAAACCTCAATATCAAAAACAGACAAAGAAACCATTATAACCCAATGTCCCTGATGAATATCAATGTAAGTAAGCATCCTTAACAGAGTACACTGGGTCCAGCAGCCCACAGAAATGATTGTTCACCATGATCTTGTAAGATTCATCCCAGGGCTACAGGGATGTGTCAGCATATGCAGACCAATCAGCATGAAACACTACATCAAACAGGATGAATAACAGAAATCCTAAGACCATCTGAATAATGCAGAAAAGACATTTGGTAAATTTCAATAAGTCTTTGTGATAAAAATGCTTAACAGATTGGTTACAGGATGGATATAATTAAATCTACATACATTAATGCCAGCATTAGCCCACACTGAATGGAGAAAAGTTAAAAACTGGAAGGAAACAAAGATGCTCATTTTATCACCTTTATTCAAGCCTTAGCAGAGAGAATTGAAGCAAAGGAAGAACGAAAGTCATTCACACAAGAAAGAAATCCAGCTACTGCTGTATACAGATGACATGATCATATGTGCAGGGAAATATCAGTGACTCCATCACGAATTATTAGAACTAATAAACAAATTTAACAAAGTTAAGGTCTAAGGTACAACATACAATTCCAATAGCATTCCTATGCACTAAGAGCAAATGGCCCATTTGCAGTAGCTACTAACCTTAAACTACCTAGATATAAATTTAACTAAAGGGGTACAAAATCTCCAAAATGAGAACTTCTTTATTAGTCACTAAAACACCAAGGCTGGAGGAACTTACATAAAGTTTAGTTTGGATTAGGGTACCAGACTGATAAAAGTCTACCACAATAGACAGGTATAGCAACAAGCAGGAGGAATTGGAGAGCACAGCAAAAAGCTTACATCTTCAAATGCAAGAAGTTGCTTGAGGCTTTTAACCTCAAAGCCAGGTTTAGCCACCTAAATCACTTCAAAAGACACCTTAGACCTGGGACTCAGTCTTCACACTCATGAAACTATAGGAGATGCTTTTCTCCCAATCATGACAACTCTAAAACATTGTTGAAAGAATAAATTAAAGTAACCCTGGAAAAACCAGTATTGGGTAATCAATGTGGTTTGTAGATTAAATACAGTTTATGTCAAAATACCAATAGCCTCCTTAACAGAGGGGATAAAGATTTTTATAAACATATACTGTAAAGGGAAACCTTTTCCTTGAGAGAAGCCTTCCCGCCAGCCTGATTCCAGAGCCGCATCAGTCCCAAATAAACACATAGGGGGCTATATTAATTAAGAAGCTGTTGGCCTTGCTTGTTTCTTACTAGCTAACTCTGACTTAAGTAATTACCCCATAATTGTTATTCTAAGTATTTCTCTTACTGGATAACTTTCTGGGCTTCCTACCCCATGGAGTTACATCTTGACTTCCTTGTGTTTCTCCTCCCAGAGTTCTCCTGGACTCCTAGTCCCACCTATCTTGGTTCCCTATTGGCCAACAGTGCTTTATTGACATATACACAGGACTTCCCCCATCAATATACAAACAGGCCTATGTTCAGAAAATTGTACATGAAAAAAAATCTTTGTACCTTCCTATAAAGTTTTGTCTGCACATAAATTAACTTCAAAAAGTTTTAAAAGGGTTGAATATGTAAATAGGATGAAAATGACAGATTTTGCTTAAATGTATGCATTTTTCCTTAAATTTGAATAAAAATCCTGCCTGTTTTAAAATAGGAAAAAAGTAGGAAATATTCAGAGATGTTGTCACAAATCTCTTATGGCTATGTAAGTGGTGCTGTTGAACAAATAAATATTAAATCTATACTTTCTCAACACACTTCCTTTCATAAGTACCTTAAAGCTGAAGTTGTCACTTTGAAGCCTCATCATTGTCATAATTTTTCTTGTTTATGCAACTTTTCTATTCTTCATTCTATTAATTTGAAGTATCATATTATTAAAAATGATGGAGGGCACAATCAAGGGAAAGAAAGCTATGTTGTTATTTTCTAAATGAGAACTAACCTTTGACAGGAGACATGATCCATGACACCAAGTTCTGTTTAGAGGGTATACTGTTTTACCCCATAATTTCCAAAGCATAAAAGATAAGCAGATGTCAAAAGTGAACCTATTTCCTTAAATAGGTGACTAGCACCTTGGTAGTGCAAGTTCAAAGTGAATTGGGATAACTTCAAGTGCTTATGGCAGAAGGAAAGCGTGCTTTAGATCAGATTGTTGATTTGAATACAAAGCTGATATTGATATTGAGGGCTTTCCCGTCAAACAGTCTAGCTGAAGAGTGGACTCCGGGTTCAGTGAGAGAGCCTATCTCAAAAAGACAACATGAAACACAACAGAAGAAAACATGTAGTATGAAACTCTGGCTTCCAAACATCCATGAATACATTAGCATGCATACCCATGAGGCATATACACACAAACACATGACGTGAGAATGTCAATCACAGTTTCATATCTTTTCATATCTTTGAATACTTAGGCCCCAGTTGGTTAAACTATTTGGGAAAGATGATTAGGTGTGGCCTTGTTGACAGAGGTATGTCACTGGACTGGTATGGGGTTCTGAAAGGTCAGTACAATTCTAAGTTAGTTCTCTCTCTCTTTTTCTCTCTCTCTCTATCTTGTGACTGGGTCTCAAGATTTAAGTTCTCAGCTTCTGTTCTACCATGCATCTGCTTGCCTGCTGCTATGTTCCCTTTCAACCTTAAGCTTCCTATAGGCTTTTTCCCCCTAAAAGTTACCTTGGTCATGGTGTATCATCATAGCAATAGAAAAATAACTAACACAGATGGGCCCACTGCATTTAAAAAACATTTACTTGCTATATTTTAACAATAAGTGCATGCAAAAGACAAAGCTTGAAGTCAGTGAGTCCCTATTACCACATTTTCCTTGTCTTACATGTCTGTCTTCTGCAGAGAAGTATCTTCTGTTGGATTCTGTTTCTTGAGATTCTGTCTGACACACCTTCAACTTGCAAGGTCATCTTCTTCTTGCCTGTTAATTTTTGGACTCATGGATCACAGCAAGAAATGTCTGCTATGTGATCAGTGCTCTTAGAGTCTTCATCTCTACCTAGCCATTTCTTATATGCAAAAACCAAAATAAATTACAATGAACTACTAGTAATTAACTACTAGTTGGTAGCTCCAGACTGACCTTTAGTACATAATCTGTGGTACATCACCTGATATACCTTTAGTACAGCACAGGACCAATATCCATGAATGTATTCCATCTGTAGCTTTTCTGGGCGTGGTGATTTAAATATATGTGGTCCCATTGACTTAGGTGTTTGAGTAGGGAGTAGCACTATTAGAAAGTGTGTATGACCAAGTACAAGGTATCTCCTTCTGCTACCTCAGATCAAGATATAGAACTCTCAGCTTCTTCACCAGCACCGTGTCTGCCAGCATGCCACTATATTCTGCCATGATGATAAGGAACTAAACCTCTGAAACTATAAGCCAGCCCCAATTCAGTGTTTTCTTTCATAAGAATTGCCATGGTCATAGTGTCACTTCATAGTAATAGAACACTGATGAAGACATGGGAGTTCTCTATTTGGCACTGGTCATTTTCCGTTTGTTTGAAGATTAATGACTCATATCCTCTCAGTGTATCCTGGGTAGGATATCCTTAAGATCTTTGTTCTAACTGTTAGTGTCAGTTTTGCTATAGTTAACATTTATGTTTTTTTTTTCTGTCTACTCATACTCCCCATTGCATCTGTTCTATCAAACATCAGAGAGTATCATGAAGGCCTGATTTCCCCTTTTGTGTAAGTATTTTCCAAAGCAACATTTGACCATGCTAACTGAATCTATGCCACGATCACAAGCATTCTTATTGTCTGGTCTCCTATGCCATTCTATTGAGATATTACTGCCAGTGGTACACTGTGGTGATGATTGTGTCCTTGTGTTAATTCTTGAAAGTGGACAAAGCTTCCAATTTAATATATTATTTAAAAATCGCCTTAAGTCTTTAACAAAATTATCTGTTTCCCATTTAAGTTTTATTTTTAATATTCTTTTAATTTTCTAAAAAACTGTTGGGAACTTTATTAGGCTTGTATTGCTTAAGAAGACTTTAGATAATGAATTCAGACCAAAACTTGCTTTACTGATATAAATTAAAAAACTATCCAATTAGAGAGACTAAAGATTACCTAATTAGAAAAATATGGGAAACATGCGGGAATTCTGTGAGCTTTTAATTAACTGAAACAAGAAATATTCATATTTTTCTGTTCTCAAAGTTAAAATAGGGCACAAATCTTTCTTGGTTATAATCAATCAAAAGAGATTTAATTTAATCAGTGCTAGCTTTCAGCATGGAAGTAAGTTTGCACAATTATTCCAGAACGATTTCTTTAAAATTACTCATCTATTAGTCCACTATGGAATTGATTTTCTCAGTGTCATATAGCCTCAAGCTACTATAAGCAAATGGATAGGATAACTCTTGACATACTTTAGAATGAAGGCCTTGCTGAGTCTACAAGTCACATTTATAACACAGAGAAGCATTTTTAAGTTATGTAGCTTTGATTAAAGCAGTCCTGAATTTTTAGCACATTGTATTAGTAGTGACAACATCTGAAATCAGAGTTCCCAAAAGATCAACTTTTCTGAAAACAGGATGACGTCTTCTAGCTAAAAAGATAACAATAAAAATCATAGTGTTGGTTATTCGATAGTCTTAAGAATATTCAGAGTAATTATAATCATCACAAAGTTTCTTACCTCTGCATCACACTGATGACTTCATGAGCTCAACTAATCATGTTACTATCTTGATTCAAATAGCAAAGCATTTAATCCAGTGATAAAAGTACAAGACTATTAACATAATAATCAGGGTTAGGATTATATTGTGTTAACATAATAATCAGGATTAGGATTATATTGTGTTAAGTGGAGAGGGAATGGTGGTTGCAAGTGACTACATAAAGCACATACAGAGAAAAGCATAAAAATCTGCAAAATAGAATTAGATAATGGGAATAAGTTCTGAAGCTCTGTAGCACAATGGAGTAACTACAGTTTACAATTATATATTTTGTGAAAATTTAGAAGAGTTCAAAGGTTCTGAATATAAATATAGTATAAGAAGATAAAATGCTCTTTATGCAAACTTGAGTATTGCAAACTGTATATATTATAAAATGACCACACTGTATTGTATAAATAGCTATAAATATTATGTCACTTAAAAAGAGAAAGAATACACCCAAATATATACTCATGCTTAATTGTTCATACCAACATTTTGCATAAGATATCTAGATAGCAAATTATTCAAATTTGTTTCAAGAATGGAAAAATAATTACTGTTTTCCAAATATAATATTATGCAGCATTAAAATGAATATACTGTGTCTTCACTGATGATATAAACTTCATTGAAAATAATCCATTGTAAAATAAAAGGCAAAAGCTCAACATTAATAATTCTTAGTTTGAAGTTTTCAATTTGTTTGTCAGACCAGTTAGTTTTAAAAGCCAGGACATTTAAATCCACAAGTCAATAAAAGTTCTCTACCCGAGAAATGGAATGAATTCATCAAGAGGTAGGATATTTGGCTACCCAAAATATCTGAAAACTGAACTAGCAGGGACTGGAGAGATTGCTTTGGGACTAAGACCACTTAACTGCTCTTACAGGTGACCCAAATCCATTTTCTAGCAATACATTGCGGCTCACAACTCCCTGTAACTCCAATTTCAGATCTTGCACTCTGTTCTGGCCTCCACGGATGTATACATAGACATGGTGCACATACGCACATACAGCCAAATCACCGATACATAGGAAATAATAAAAATAAGTGAATATATAATATTTACAAATATATTTACAAAGTACTTCAAAAATGCCAATGTGTGTTTATGTAATGATATAAATTGATCATCTTAGGAATCCTACTCCAATATCGGATTTTATTTGCCTCAATGGCATGTGGTAGTGGATCCTGGACCATACTTACACATGTCTGTTGGCTGCTGACTGATCTGCTGTTAAAGGTTATACCTAAAGCTCACATTGCCCCTTATCAGGAGAGACATTACTGACTCATTAATGTGTACATTGACCTTGCACTGATAGGAATGCACCAACTATCTGGGACAGTGCTGATCTTGGCAGAGAATTGCAGTTTTTGACTCAAGTGCTAGGTAACTCTTACAAAGGAGGTAGTTGTGTACAACAGGTAGTTCTGCCTTTATATTTCTTTATATTTGAAACTAGGCTTCATCGCAGAGCTGCAATCTCTCAATGTAATTCATCATGTAGATTTTTTTTAGAGGCAGGGTTTCTCTGTATTGTTTTGGAAGCTTTCCTGGAACTCACTCTGTAGACCAAGCTGACCTCGAACTCACAGAGATCCAACTGCCTCTGCCTCCTGAGTGCTGGGATTAAAGGCATGTGCCAATTGTGCCCAGTGTAGCTTTCATTTTATGATATATTTTACATACCGTTCAATGAATATCACAGAATATGAACTATCTCTGTGATGATGTAGTAAGAATACCTTACTGTGTTCCCTTTTAATTTTAGGCAGAACATACCCCGTAGAGTTTTGTTTCTTTCTTTTGATAATAGCCCTGCTATATAGTCTTTGTTGTTCTGGCACCCACTGTGTGGTCTAGGCTGATCTCAAACCACAGCAATCCTCCTCCCTTAGCCTACTGAGTGTAGAGCTTACCTAGTTGCATAGCATACACAGTGGCTGGTGCTATCACCTTATATCACCTTATAGGCTCTGTCTATTGCTTCTTTTCAGCGTAAACTCATTGTGAGTCTCAATTCTTGTCTTGTTACTGTTACTGATGATCTGTTTTTGTCTTTTTTTTAGTTCTTCTGTTTACAGAAGAAAACTGAAACAAACCCTTAGTCAGCCACAGTGCCTATCAATTCAGTTGGCAATGACTATTTTCACTTATAAGATCAAAATGCAGAAGCATTTGTGGTGTGTGATTTAGTGATTATGTGAATATCACCACTATTTTTTACTTCCATTTTGTGTTCATCCTCTCAAAAACTAAACGTTTTAGGACTCTGTAGCTAACAAAAAGCATATTTATTATTTTTCTATATATGCACCACCTGGATTTAAATACGTATCTTAAAACATTTCTCTTTTGAGATCAGTATCTGCTTTTCTTAGCTGTGCAGTGTGCACAACCAAACAGTGCATTCAAAGCAGGGTGAGACTTGAAAGACTCCACAGGATCAGACATAACTCAAGATGAGTGTATTGAATGATAAAAGCAAAACAGTGTAGAATGGAATCATTTTGGATTCACATTTTCTAACCCTTAACCTTTCATAGAAAGGTAAATGGTTTAAAATATTTTTAAATTACCTAGGAATATAAATAAGTACACAGGGAATTTCAAATGTGTAAAACAAAAAAGAACCCCAGAAAGTCTTTTATTTCTTCTTATAAGACATTATAGTATGGAATGAAAGGGAAGCAATAACTTTGTTTTATAATTTCAGGAAATAAGAGCTTCTTTAAATGTCCCACTCTGCCTCTTTCCTGTTATATGAGTCTTGAGAATGGACTGTTTAATTTGTCCTTTATCTCTTAAACTGCAGTAGAGATGAATTAAAGTCAGTTTTACAAATTGTCCTTTAATGTGTACAGATATTTTTGTCTTTTATTAGATATGTAGCCTTAGAAAATTCTAATGCCTTATTTTTTCTCTGTATGTCTCCAAGACCACATCTACAGGGGTACTTCTCTAATTCTGAATAAAACTGTTAGTTCATACAAAATACCTTGAAGACTGCCTGCTACATAGTTATTAATAAATGTAACATTTAGTTTGTTATTTCAATATATACATGTTAAATTTATTTTGTAAGTATTAAATATAGACAATATAGCTATGCACATTAAATTTTATTATTTATTTCTGCTAGTTTACTAAGTAGTAGGTTTTGCTTATGTAGAAACTATCATCAGTACTGATAACTTCTCCATTGTATTTATAACATTAAAGTTTAGATTGATTTTGAAAACTGTCAGAAGTCAAGGATTGGAGTTAACAAATACTTTTGAATCCAATAATGTTCAATAAATGTGTCCAGGTGGTATGGATACCACACTATATTCTCAAAGGTGATACTGAGGCAGACATACTTAGGATGCTCTATCCATCAAGTTGTCTTTCACATAAGGTGTTACATTGAACAGACAAGAAACCTGCTGAGTTCTTTAAGTACCTCTCATTTGTACAAGTATTATGACTGATTACTTGGGATTGGATAACCTGTCAGATGACTTATCGCTGAAGAAAACTGATTCTTCCTGTCTGAAAATCCAGTGATTGCCTGTAGCTCTTAATCGATGGTTGGGTTTGGGTGGAATTTTCCCCCATCTAATTTGGCATTGTTTAATGGTATGATTGTTGTGCATATTTTATTTACGCAACCACATTGAGTTGCAGCATCCAGGTCTTCTGGCTCTTACAGTCTTTCCAGATCCTCTTCCTAAATTTCCCCTGAGGAATATATTACTGACATTATAGTTTCTAACTTTATTCTAAATACTTATCCTTGTACCCAAGGTAAGTGTAGTTCTCTTCTGTCACCAAAGAAATGGGTTTTGTTTGTTTGTTTGTTTGTTTGTTTGTTTTCCACTGGATGGAGGCTACTGCAGAGGTCTTCAACACAGAGAGTAAGTAACTGTGTGGAGAAAAGTACAATTTGAAACTTATTTTTCTCAAGTGACTAAATTATTTCTCTTAAGCACATCATTTCAGATACCGTTCATGTAACAGGTTATCCCCCCAAATTTTTAATTAATGGTGCTATAGGCGTTACACTTCCATATCCTAGTCATATTACATTTGTTGGTAAAACTCATGAATAATGAAGTTCCCAAGACTCTTCTATATGTAAAGTCAATGCCTAATGAATTTTCAGGAAAACATAATCACATAGTCATAGTATTTCTGAAAAGTCAGAGACATGGAAGCAGACCCCAAAATATATCCAT
Source organism: Mesocricetus auratus (assembly GCF_017639785.1). NCBI lineage: Eukaryota > Metazoa > Chordata > Mammalia > Rodentia > Cricetidae > Mesocricetus > Mesocricetus auratus. The sequence goes on from NW_024429195.1 coordinate 70,253,037, forward strand.
GTAGTCATGGCATAGAGTGAGATTTCAGAAGTTTCTTCCTGATGATGTAGAACTTAATTAATAAACCATCTAATTCCAAACTTGTAACAGTCAACATTTTTTCTAGGTACCTAGAACAAAACAAAAAATTCAACATAGTATTCACCAAAAATAGACAGAGAGATAAGAATTACAGTAGGCCAAGGATAGGATTTGTGGGAAACAATATTCAGGGACAGCTAAACAAAACAAAATATACTCTTAGATTTCCTGGCCTGGAAACCCCAGCCAGGTCGACTTCCCCCCAACCCCCTTGGACAGACAACCAAGTGAACAGGAGCCTGCAGAGAGAGCTGGTCTATTTCCGCCCACACTCAGGGCAGAGGACAGAGGTGAGCTCCTGGTCCCCATCTTAGACCTGAATTCCTCCTGGTCACCCTCTCACAGATCTCCTGGCCTGGGGACCACAGCCAGGCAGACTCATTCCCAGACAGATGACCAAGTGACCAAGAGCCTGCTCCTGCCTACACACAGGGCATAGGGCAGAGGACAGAGAGTACTGGATTTTCTTGCACCCACCAAAAGGGAAACATGGTCACCTACCCACCAGGAGAGGAAGAATACACTCAGCAACAGAAAAACAAATATGACACCACCAGCAAGACCTGAACACCCCAATGCAGATGAAACAGAAGGAAGTGAACACAAACACCTTCATGAAAATGATAGAGGCCCTCAAAGGGGATATGAGAAAATTCCTTAAAGAAATGGAAGAATAAACAAACCAAAAAATCCAACAAATGCAAGGGAGGATAATATGAAGCAAAAATTACAATAAACAATTCAAATAGTGCAAAGGTTGAAACTTGACATTGAGACAATAAAAAAGCACAGTCTGAAGGAATGCTGTAAATAGAAAATCTGGGGAAACAGTCATGTACTACATATGCAAGCATAACCAACAGAATACAAGAGATGGAAGAAAATCTCAGGTGCTGTAGTCACACTAGGAGAAATAGATTCATCGACCAAAGAAAATCTTAAGTCCAACAAATCCCTAACACAAAATATCCAGGAAATATGGGACATGGTGAAAAGTCCAAACCTAAGAATATTAGGTATAGAAGAAGGTGAAGAAACCCAACTCAAAATTTCAGAAAACATATTCAGCAAAATCATAGAAGAAAACTTTTCCAACCTAAGGAAAGACATGCCAATAAAGGTACAGAACACCAAATAGAGTGGACCTCAAAACAAAGTCCCCTCACTACATATAATCAAGACCCCAAGCATACCAAATGAATAAAGAATACTTAGGGTAGCTAATTGAAAAGGTCAAATAACATATAAAGGCAAACCTACAAGAATTACACCTGACTTCTTCATGGAAACTCTGAAAGCAGAAAGTCCTGAGTAGATATTCTGTCAACACAAAGAGACCACCAGCCCAGACTACAATACCCAGCAAAGCTTTCAATCAATATAGATGGAGAAAACAAGATGTTCCATGACAAAACCAGATTGAAACAATACATATCCACTAACCCAGCCATACAGAAAGTTCTAGAAGGAAAACTCCAATTCAAGGAAGTTAACTACAACCAGAAAAACATAGGCAATAGATAATCCCACTTTACAAACAGCCAAAAGAGAAAAGGTCTGGAAATCCACACATAATTCCAACAATAAAAACAAATCCAAAACAAATAAGAATGAACAATCAAAGATCATTAATATCCCTAGATATTAATGGTCTTAACTTGCCCATAAAAAGAAACAGGCTAACAGAATGGATTCGAAGACAGAATTCATCCTTTTGCTATACACAAGAAACATTCCTCAGCTTCAAAGACAGATGCTACCTCAGAGTTAAGCGTTGGGCAAAGATTTTTCAATAAAATGGACGCAAGCAGGGGTAGCAATCCTAATATCAAACAAACTAGACATTAAACTGAAATCAATCAAGAGATGAAGGAGGTCATTTCATATTCATCACAGGAGAAATCCACCAGGATGAAGTCTTGATTCTGAACATCTATGCCCCAAACACAAAGGCATTCACATTCGTAAAAGAAACATTGCTAAAACTCAAACCATACATAAAACCTCACACACTTATAGTGGAAGACTTCAACACTCCATTCACCACTAGACAGGACTACCAGACAGCAACTTAAAAAAGAGACAAAGGAACTAATAGAAGTTATGACCCAATTGGGTTTGTCAGACATCAATAGAACATTCCATCCATACACAAATAATATACCTTCTTCTCAGCACCACATGGAACCTTCTCAAAGACTGACCACATACTTGGCAACATAGAAAACCTCAGCAGCTACAAAAAATAGGAATAACTCCATGTATCTTATCAGATCACCATGCTTTACAGTTAGAATTCAACAACAACACAAATTGCAGAAACCCTAAAAACTCATGCAAATTGAATAAGGCACAATTGCACCACTCCTTAGTCAAAGAAGAAAAAAAAGTAAAGGCTTCCTCGAATTCAATAAGAATGAAGACACAACATACCCAAACTTATGGGACACTTTGAAAGCAGTGCTAAGAGGAAAGTTCATAGCACTAAGTGCCCACATAAAGAAACTGGGGAATAGTCACACTAGAGAATTAACAACAGAACTGAAAGCTCTAGAACAAAAAGAAGCAAACTCAACCTGGCAAAGTAGACACCAGTAAATAATCAAATTGAGGGCTGAACTCAACAAAGTAGACTACGAAAACGATACGTAGAACCAATGTAATGAAGAATTGGTTCTTTGAGAAAATTAACAAGATAGACAAACCTTTATCCAAACTCACGAAACAGCAGAATGTGAACATGCAAATTAAGAAAATCAGAAATGAAAACGAGGGCATAACAATGGACACTGAGGAAATACAGAGAATCATTAGGTCATACTTTGAAAACCTGTACTCCACAAAATTTGAAAATTAAAAGGAAATGGACAACTTTCTGTATAGATATCACCTGCCAAAATAAATCAAGTACAGATAAGCAATTCAAATAGACCTATAGCCCCTAAGGAGATAGAAACAGTCATCAAAAGTCTTCCAACCAAAAGAAGCCCAGATCCCAGATGGTCTCAGTGCAGAATTCTACCAGCAATTCAAAGATCAGTTTACACCAGTATTCCATGCAATAGAAGCAGAAGGTTCTTCACCAAACTCTTTTTACAAGGCTTCAACAACGGTGATACCCACGCCACACAAAGACACAACTGAGAAAGAGAACTTCAGACCAATCTCCCTCATGATCATTGATGCAAAAATACTCAACAAAATACTTGGAAATAGAATCCAAGAACACATCAGAAAAATCGTCCACCACGATCAAGTAGGTTTCAATCCAGGGATGCAGGGAAGGTTCAACATACGAAAATCCATCAATGTAATCTACCATATAAACAAGTTGAGAAACAAAAATCGCATGATCATCTCACCAGGTGTTGAAAAAGCCTTTGACAAAATCCAACACTCTTTCATGGTAAAGGTCTTGGGGAGATCCATGATAACAGCAATTTACATTAACATAATAAAAGCTATATACAGCAAACCAAAAGTGAACATCAAACTAAATGGATATAAACTCAACACGATTCCTCTAAGATCAGGAACAAGACAAGGCTGTCCACTCTCTCCATACCTCTTCAATATTGTACTTGAAGTTCTAGCTAGAGCAATAAGACAACAAAAAGAGATCAAGGAGATACACATTGGAAAGGAAGAGGTCAAACATTCACTATTTGCAAATGATATGATAGCATACGTAATGCCCTGAAAAACTCTACCAGGAAACTCCTACAGCTAATAAATACCTTCAGCAAAGTGGAAGGATACAAGATCAACTCAAGAAAATTGTCAGGGACCTCTGGCCATTAACCAGGTAAGGCTGCCTCACGTACTCATAAGACTTGACTCAACCCACATAGAAATTACATGACTCAGGACCACCCTGCTACCTGCCAAACTCCAGAAAGAGACCTGCAGCTTATCTAGGGTGTAGGTTTAAACAATAGAAGGTGGAATGTGAAAGATAAAGTTAGGTTACCAGAGGACACAGGATGACCTACACATCTAAACACTGAACTGAACTCCTGGAACCTACTGACAGAGGGGAAGGAGTGATGAGCAAAGAAAGATGGGGTGGCGAAGTGGTGGGGGAAAGATGGAATGGAAGGAAGGAAAACCATTTCATGTTTAAGACCACAGAAAATATGTAATCAGAGGAATAATTAAGAAAATGGGAAACTCAACTGGACTGTGGATATCTTAGTAATTTCAGGTTTCTGTGCAAAAAATTACTAATAAAGGGAGCAAAATATAAAAGACTATTATAAGAACATAACAAGAACTTTGTAAAATCAAGTAATTTTTAATTCGCCTAGCAATGCCAGCAAAGCTGTAGAAATATAATCTTACTCTTGTTGTTGACTTTAGTCAATTAGCAATTTTTGCCTGAGGAGGGCATCTCATTTGAGGGATTGCTCACATTATATTGGCCTGTAGGCAAATATGGGAGATTCTCTTGATTGTTAAGTGAGACTTGATTGCCCAGTCCACTGTAGGAGGCACCATTCCCTCGTCAGGTTTTCTGTAACTATATAAAAAACTAATTAATTGTGAGCTCAGAAGTATTTCTCCATGGTTTCTACTTCAAGTTCTGAACCTGACTTCCCTAAGTGATGGACTGTAACTTGAACATGTAAACCAAATAGACTCTTTTCTCCTACAAAAAATATATAAGAGATGAGTAAGAAATACTAACCAGAAAATTGAGTTATGTTGAAATGCTAAGCAAACAGAAGTTGTCAAGTGTACTGGCAGCTATGATTTTCAAAAATTACAACCATAAACAAATCAATAACTATTGTGTTTAGTAATTAGGAGTTCACTAGAAATAACTATATGTGGTTGGATGTTTTGAGTGTCTTTTATGTTTGACTACATGTTTTGCTGAGCTACATAAAGTTAAAATGACACAGGCTTATTTTGTAGTCTGTGAAATGAAAGAACTAAGAAATCTCTCTATCTTAATTCACAGCATACTCTGTAATACATGGTAGATCAAACTTAAAGACTTTATCCAGTAATAACCAATATATGAAGTTTCTATGACTTTGGAACCATAGCTTTTTTCTATTCTCTGCTTTTCTGTTATTATTTTCTAAAACTCAAATTACATATATTTGTATTTAACCAAGTTGATCATAGGTATTATTATTCCTAGAATCATTAAATTTTTTGTTTCCAGGGATCTGAAGAAAGAACTTCTAATCTTAACACTTTTATAATGTAAGTTAGTTCATATTATACTTTGGCACTAACTGATTCTTGCCAAAATAATTCCAGTTGCCATAGCTTCTCATGCCCTTGGTATAGAATGTCAGATTTCACCAACTGGTGGTGACTGAAGTCTATGGATATTATAAGGACTTACAAGCATATCTGTGCAGCACAGCATAGAAAGATGCAGTTGTCTAAGCAAGGATTTGAGAAAACATGACAATAGGATGAATCTAAAGTAGGAGTCAGAACCAGCAGATTTGGCCGTTGCTTCATAGGTTATAAGTTTAGTGTTTATTGGCTTATTATTTTTATCTTGGGATGACTTGTTGGGTTATCAGTTGTGAGAAGGAAGTCTCTACCACAATGTCTCCAAAGCCTGTCTTCTCTTATTTGTTTACACCGATACAAATATTATCATGATGAACAGACATGGAAAATGATAAGCCATTATCACAATAGTGGTAAGTCCATTTAAATGAAAACAAATAAAGGGCTCCACATTTTATTACTGTTCATTTGACTCTTTGGCATTTTATGTGTCCATTATACCTTAGAATAATTATTCCCTAAAATGTTGTATAATATTGAAGATTTGTGTTATCTTAGTGTATTTTAACACCACTTTTTGAACTAATTTTTAAATTACACTCTTATTGGGTATTGTGATCCTGGGTGTGGAAGCAAGCCAGTATTTTATTCCACTATTACATAAAATATACTAATTAGAAACTAGATAAATTATTATGCAATTTATATTATAAAATTATTGTTAGAGAAACCATAATTGGTTAATATTAATCCTATTTCAATGATATTTTTGTTAATTACAGTTAAGAAAAAGGACAGATGTATTGGTTCTTATAATTCAATAATTAAAACATCTACAATGACAGTGAAAATGTCATCAAAAATCCTCATATTGCATTGCTTCTTCCTATCCAAGAGCATGGGAGATATTTGCATTTTCTGGTTTCTTCTTTAATTCCTTTCTTTAAAGACTCAAATTTCTTGCGATACAGGTCTTTCACTTGTTTGGTTAGGTTACACCAAGGTATTTAGTGTTGTCTCTGGGTATTGTAAAGGTTGATGTTTCTCTGATTTCTTTCTCAGCCCTTTTATCATATGTATATAATAGGGTACTGATTTTTTGTGTTGATCTTTTATCCTGACACTTTACTGCAGGTGTTTATCAGCTGTAAGAGTTGCCTGGTAGAGTTTTTTGGGTCACTTATGTAAACTATCATATCATCTGCAAATCTGCAAACAGTGAAGGTTTGACCTCTTCATTGCCAATTTTTATCACTTTGATCTCATTTTGTTTTCTTATTGCTCTAGCTAGAACTTCAAGGACAATATTGAAGCACTATGGAGAGAGGGGACAGCCTTGTTTTGTTCCTAATTTTAGAAGAATTGCCTTGAGTTTCTCTCCATTTAGTTTGATGTTGGCTGTTGTTTTGCTGTACATAGCTTTTATTATGTTTAGGATTCTATTTGCCAGTATTTTATTGAGTATTTTTGCATCAATGTTCATGAGGGATATTTGTCTGAAGTTGTCGTTCTCAGTTGTTTCTTTGCGTGGCTTGGGTATCAAGGTTATTGACGCCTCATAAAATTGTTTGACAATGACCCTTCTGCTTATTTTGCGTGGAATACTTTGAGGAGAATTGGTAGTAGCTGTTCTTTGAATTGCTGGTAGAATTCTGCACTGAGGCCATCTGGCCAAAAGCAATCGACAGATTCAATGCAATCCCCATCAAATCTCAGCACTATTATTCACAGTCCTTGAAAGAACAATTCTCAACTTTATATGGAAAGACAAAAGACCAAGGATAGCTAAAACAACCCTGTTCAATAAAGGAACATATGAAGGCCTCACCATCCCTGACTTCAAGCTCTATTATAGAGCTATAGTTCTGAAAACAGCTTGGTATTGGCACAAAAATAGACAGGTAGACCAATGGAATCAAATTGAGCACCATGATATTAACTCACACACCTATGAACACCAGATTTTTGACAAAGAAGCTAAAATTATACAATGGAAAAAGGAAATCGTCATCAATAAATGGTGCTGGCATAACTGGATGCTGGCATATAGAAGACTACAGATAGATCCATATATATAATCATGCACAAAACTTAAGTTCAAAAGAATCGAAGACCTCAATATATATCTAGCCACACTGAACCTCTTAGAAGAGAATGTAGATGGTACCCTAGAACAAATTGGTACAGGAAATTGCTTCCTGATCATAATACCAATAACATAGACACGGAGATCAACAATTAATAAATGGGACCCCCTGAAACTGAGAAGCTTTTGTAGGACAAAGCACACAGTTAACGAAACAAAATGGCAGCCCACAGAATGGGAAAAGATATTCATTAACCCCACATCTGACAGAGGGCTGATCTCCAAAGTCTACAATTAACTCAAGAAGCTAGTCTCCAAAGACCAGGCTGCAGAAACCCACAGAAACAGCTGACCTGAACAAGGGGGAACTCATTTACTCCAGACTGATAGCTGGGACACCAGTGTAGGACTATTCCAGACCCTCTGAATGAGGATGTCAGTTTGGAGATCAGGTTAATCTATGGGGCCTCTGGTGGTGGATGAGTATTTATCCCTAGTACACGAATGAACTTTGAGAGCCAGGGGAGGAGGGGTTAGGGTTAGGGTGGGATAGAGAACTGGGATTGATATGTAAAAGAAGCTTGTGTCTAATTTAAATTAAAAAATGGAAAAAATCCTCATATTTCATTGGAAACATAATGAATAATGTTTCTGAAATCCCAATATAGTATTAATCAAAGTCTGTTTTAAAACTAACTGTTAATTGAGCAAGAGCAGAGCCCTCTCATAAGGGAATAAATAAGCATTACCTGTACCATTATAGCTTTTTTAAGTGACTTAGCAAATTTACCGCCATGCCATTTGTTACACGATTGCTATATTAATGACACATCTGAGAACTATGTATTGTCCCTGATTAAATATTTATGCTCACTTTGATATTATTACTGGTTTTGTTTAGCTGACAAACACTATTCACCAGAGATATCAGAACAAATGCATAGGAGGGCTAAGATTTAGAGTATAATCTGTAAGAATATATGCATGTTCTCAACCACTAATGCATTGTGATGGTTAATCTCTGCTTCATAATTGGCACAAATTTATATGCAGATTTAATGTCTACTCTATTGTCATAGATATGTGTGGGAAAGGAACTTGTCTATGGGACCTATTTCAGTTTGTGTTTTAATTGTGTATATGACAGGGTGCAGTATATTCACAAACACTTCTTTTTAACTGGACTAGATCAAGTTGATATCTTGTACCTTGACTTTCCAGTATAATGAGACTATTCCAGATTGATGTAATTTCTCCAGTGGGAAACAGAGCAGGGAATGTCAAATGAGCAGGAAACAGGAGGTACAAGACAGAATAAGTTAAGGCCACGTGATAATATGGAGATTAACATAAAAGGGTTAATTTAACTGACCTTCTTTTAATCCATGAATCTGTGACAAAACAGACAAGCTAAAGACTTCAAGTAAAATGCAAAATAACAGATGGCTGCTTTTAAAGCCACTCTTACTTTGTAAATTGCTACTGTAGCCAAAGCTAACAAATACAAAATAAGATAAAGTGTTACAATGGGTAAATCATTAGGTAAGTAAATGGGTGAATTATTTTCTTCTTGAAAATTTGCACTGAAACAACTAGAAAAAAGAGGCAAATATTTAAAAGGCAAGGGGAATCATTGTCTTTTATAAGTAGAGCTCAGAAGACATAACTTGCCTAAGTCAACATTGAGTCTTAACCCTTCAGCCTCTTTGTGATCTAGCTAATCCTCTGTCTGTCTGTCTATCTATCTATCTATCTATCTATCTATCTATCTATCTAATTATTATTGATAATTGTTATCATCATGAATAATTTGAGACTGTAGAGAATTCACAAAGGTTTTCAAATGGACTTACTGCTGCATCTAAACGGATTAATTATTTCCTGAAACGAAACCTACAGAATGATGCAGGTTAAAATTATCTTTTCAAATCATGACCACTATTGCTTCAGGAAAGGGTCACCTTGGATTATGATGAGATTCAGTTGCAAATATTAATTAGTTTATTGGAAAAATCAGTACTATTGACAATTTTCTCTATTTTACCAGTAACTAATTGCACTGGGATTTTTATTCATAAACTGGGATAGCATAGTGCACTTTTCATTTTCATATTTTCTACACTGATCACAAAACTAATTCAGGAACAATGAATAAATGGGAACAATTGGGGTTATTTCAACCCAGAAACAATAATTTTAAAGAAAGTATAATGGCATCAATAGTGATATGTATTTATGTTTTTGTGTACTTTTGATTGTGCAATACTAGCATTTTATGGTGTTTAATTATTTGAAAATATTTATTATACTATATCTCATCTGGTCTTCATGACCATGAAACTTGCAGACTGAATTTACATTACATTGGCAGAAGTGTGTTCAGAATTGTAGCCTAATACCCTTACAACAGGTCTTGCAAACCAGGATTGTTGGCTTCTTCTTCTATAACCTGGGTTTTCTGTTTTGTCGTACTGCTCATAAAGTGAATATTAAGGAATTAAATAGAGTCAGAATGTAATATTTCTATCTTTTAATTTTTCTCAAATTTGTGTAGTAAATTGAGAAGTTTGTTATTTGGAAAGATATTCACAGACTCAATTGAAACTATGTTCACAAACATTCTAATTTTCCAAACATTGGGCTATTTTTGTAACATGAAATAAAAATTCAGAGTCCCTTTACAATGAATTATCGAAAATCTTATAGTAAATGCCAATGATATTTATGTAAGCTTTACAAATGTTAGACATTTCAGAGAGAAAGTAAACCTAAGAGAAGAATAAATACAGTAAAGAATTTCAAATGTCTGTTCAGTTAGAGGAGCAAAACCTGTTAAGAAAGAGCTTTCAAAGAGGCAGTATCACCTGTTATTACTCATCATAGCTCTAAACTTTATTTAACATCCCAAAGATAGGTCAATATATGTAAGTTTTACTACTACACAAATAAGGCAAATCCTTTTAAAGATATGGATACCTGATGAAAATTAACGTGTAAGTTCTGGAAAAGGGGCTCTTTAAAAAAGTATTATTTATTAATTTGAAAGAGATGCCAATCAGCTACCTTGTTATGGGATATTTGTACACTGTGTGAAGGTGTATTGCTGTGATTGGTGTATTAAAAAGCTGAACAATCAATAGCCAGTCAGGAGGTATAAGCAAGATTTCCGGGGAGAGAAGAATAGAAATATAGGTGTGTGGGAGATACTAGGAGACATGGAGAGGAAACAGGAGGTACAAGACAGAATAAGTTAAGGCCACGTGATAATATGGAGATTAACATAAAAGGGTTAATTTAAATTATAAGAGATTATGCTAAAGTCCCAGCTTTCATAATTAATAATAAATCTCTGTTTTATTGTTTGGGAGCTGGCTGGTGGGACAGAGCAAGAGTCACTAACTAGATGTATTGTGGACTTTCTTGTAGATAAATGGATGTCCAAATAATCATTCTGTCATTGTACAATCTGTTTCTGTTAAATGTGACTGGACTCTTGTGATTTTGTTAAACAAACCTAGCAATACAAAAACCAGAAAAAGACATGATTCTCCATTTCCCTATTACTGGGATTGCAAACATATGGCACCCTGACTGATTATGATGTTTGCTCTCTAGAGAGGCTAAAGATTTATGTTTTTAGTCAATTAGGTAGACCTACTTTTAGGCCTTTTCAACATCTCTGTGAATTATGTTAGGCTGAAATTCAACCAAAATATGGTTTACAATGGCAAGTAACCATAGCTCAGTTAGTAATCTGAATAACATTAAAAAATCAAACTTAGATTATTGAGTAACATACATTGTAAGATCATAAGTCTTTGCTGTTTTGGGACTAAGCTTTTAGTAACTATTATGCAGCAATGACAACTAATACACACAGTATTATTCACATATTGAAGAACTTGATAATAAAAATACTTTAATTAAGCATCACATATACTTAATTAACAAGAGGAAGTGGAGAAAGAAATTACACTATCAGTGTTTCTGATATTTGGAGACATTTGTAATAATAAGTTAGATTTTCTTTCTTCTTTTATTTCCAATATTTTTAGTTTGGTCTATAATTCACACCTGTAGATAATCTCAGCTGAAAACTACCTTGTCCAGACATCACCTCACCACACTATTTTTCTGAATTATGTCTTATCATTCACTATACTCTAGCCCTTTGAGGAGTGTTTCCATCACACCACAGCCACATAGTCTTTAAATTTGACCTTTCTTTACTCTGGAATATGCTCCTCTCATATACCAACAGGAAGACTCCCTTGAAATGCAACATTGTGATGATCATCTCCTCATACACAACATCTGTCCCTTTTCCATAGCCTGTATTCCACCATAGACTTTATAAAGCAAAATTTATACCATTTCTGTGAGAGTGTATCTTTTTAAAAATAAATTATTTAGTTTATATCCTGTGACAGTTTCCCCTCCCCTCCAAATCCCTCGCCTTCAGTCCCACTCTGTTTCCATTTCCCCAATCCATTCCTCCTATTTCTGTTTAGGAAAGGGCAGGTCTTCTATGAGTTTCAACAAATCATGGCATATCTACTCGTGGTAAGACTAAATAAGCACCTCCCCATGTATTCAGGCTTGGCAAGGTGACCCAGTAAGAATAGTTGAGTCCCTAAAAGCCAGTATCAAAAGTCAGAGAGCACCTGTACCATGGTTAGGAGTCCCATAAGAGGGCTGAGCTACATGACTGTAACATATATGCAGATTGCCCACATCATTCCATGCCTGATTGTTGGTTCAGTCTCTGTGAGCCACGATGACACCAGGTTAGTTGATTTTGTGAGTTATTTGTGTGTGTGTGTGTGTGTGTGTGTGTGTGTGTGTGTGTGTGTGTGTATGTGGTGTCCTTGACCCCTCTGGCTTCTAGAATCCTTTATCTACCTTTTTGCTGGATTCTCTGAGACCCTATGACTAGGCAAGACTTCAAGTGAAGGGAGTGGGAAACCAACCTGGCCACATAACCTTCTACCTTCAATCTTACCTGCGAATGAAATGTGTTGAGTTAACGGTGTCCTAGAGACTGTTGGAGTAGCTAGTTAATGACTGGTATAGCCTCACACCCATGCTGGGAAAGTAAACCCACCCCTGACACTCCCCCAGAGGCCTAGGAGAGAACCAAACATGACTGGAGGAAAAATATGTGAACATAATGATGCCTAACATCATTTTGCTATACACATAGTTTGGTGCCTAGCCCAGTTACCATTAGAGAGAATTCATCCAGCCACTGATGAAAACAAATGGAGACCCACAGGCAAACATTAGGCAGAGAATATATGATATATCAGCATTCTCCCCTAGAAAAATCATCTCCAAGAAAGTACTACTTTGTCAAAGATTTGCACAGTAGTGTCTACAATGTGTGACTGCAACAAAAGAATATGACAGAGAAGCATCAAATACAGTCCAAGTAGTTGGGAATTTTTTTCTCTGGAAGTTTGGTAAAACTTTTCTGTTCAAATGAGCCCAATGTTAAAGGACAGATCTTAAAGCATCATTTAGATCCTTAACATGCAGAAAAGTGCTTATCGATCAGTACCCTCATCTTTTTCAGGGCATGCCTGGACCTCTGTGTTCACTGCTTTCTGCAGCCCAAACACCTAAAATTAGCAATAAGTGTTATCAACAAGACCTAATTGAAGAGGCAAGTGGACACTTCTCAAAAAAGGTTCACTAAAGCCCAATATACTGCTTTAAACCTGATTTCATTTTAAGTTTTACTTTCTCATAGTAGATAAAAATCAGGTGTCAGTAAGCTAACGTTTTATTCTAACATGATTCATACTTCTGTGTCACAGACTAATAAGATCACTCCCTTTTCATTAGCAGAAATTACAAACATAACTTTTTCTTACTACAAAATACCTATGAATCACAAAAAGTGTTTTAATAGAAGTATTTTTGAAACATGTAATAGAAGCATGCTATCTCACATCTCCTATGGCAGATGGACTTATGCATAATTTTAGAATGGTAATCATATTTATCATTCAAATAAGATAAGAGATTAATCAAATAAGATTTAAGTGAATGATATTTAATAATGTGGCTTGCTCTACAACCACTTTAGTATAATATTTGCAGAGTTTTTATTTTGAAAGTAATTTAATTTTTAGTATACTTAGAATTAATTTTAGATCGGTTTTAAGTTTATTGAAATTTAGGCAAAATGCACAATGTTCTCATTTATCTCTGTACTCTCCCTCTCACAACAGTTTTTCTTATTTTGTCATCATGATTAGTGTGGTAGAGTAATAATCTCCAAAGTAATAATTCTATGTTATTAATTTCAGTCCACATTTTACATCAGACTTCATCCTACATGGTGTGATGTATGGATTTGCCACTAAAATCATACATATCTACCAGTTACAATAGCATACAGAATATTTTTATCACCTTCAAAATCCCATATTCTACTTGAGGTCCTGGTTTTCAAAAATAAGAAAATAATGGTATATCCTATTTATATTTCTCAAGAAATTAAGTACTTACTTTTACTAATGATCTCTACCCTCCTGCCTATCCAAAAGTCAAGTAGATAAGATATCAAAAAAGAAAATGACTTTTTGGAGGCAGAGATTATTGTCTTACAAATGGACAAGCAGAGAGTCAAATAAAACTAAGAAAGCTAGTTTAAATGTTCACTACAAATTAAAGTATCTTGTAGACTAACTGAATCAGATAGATCCAGTAACAGGTGAAATTTATCTGGGAAATATTGTGATATAATGTTAAAGTAACAAAGCAGTGATAGAATGATGGGGTCATTTATTTCAAAGATCAGGATATGCGAACCTGACAAGGCAAGCAACACTGAGTACTCACACTACCCTCTTGTTGTCCTTAAAACACCAGCACTGATATATGTGTTCTATGTTAGAACAGGAGCTAAAGCCACCTTGGCAGGTGTCTGTCCCCATCCTGGTACCATGCTGTACGTACATGTCCTACACCATTTCAATAATAATATGCTAATCTGTATATAAGGAAATAAGTGTTAAGTTTGAAAGTTGGCCCACGTATAAGCTACATTATGTCAAGAAGTCTGTAATGTACTGATTATTTTGCTATCATTCACTGTGCTGACAAATTTTATATCAACTGGACACAGGCTAGAGTCACTTGAGAGGAGGAAACCTCAATTGAGAAAATGCCTCCATAAAACGGGGCTGTAGGCAAGCCTGTAGATAATTTTCTTACTTAGTGATTCATGTGAGAGGGCCCAGTCCATTTGGGTGGAATTATCATCCAGATGGTGGTCCTGGGTTCTAAAAGAAAGCAGACTGAGCAAGTCAGGGGAAACAAGTCAGTAAGCAATGCTTTTCCATGGCCTCTGCATCAGCTCCTGCCTCCAAGGTTCCTCCCTGCTTGAGTTCCTGACCCCACTGCTTTTGATGATGAACTATTACTGAATGGACCTGTCAGTGAAATAAGCCCTTTTCTCCTTGAGTTGCTTTTGGCCATGACTTTCATCAGTGCAATACTCACCTAACTAAGATATTTGCCTGATTTTAACTGTTCCGTGTGTGTGTATGTGTGAGTGTGTGTGTGTGAGTATGCATGCTTGTGTGTGCCTGTGTCAGTCATGACTTACAAATGACCCTCATTACTCCTACAAAAAAGATGATGAGACCAATCTTAATACTTCGGTTTTCTTTCAGATTAATTCCCTCCCACTCTGTTAACCTTTCTTCTCAATGCCTCTTCTCCATCCTTTGACTCATGTCTATTATTCATCATCACATTCTTTCTGTATTGAAAATCTACACAGTAAACTGTTTATGACTAATGCTAAACACAGCAGAACAATTGAAGTGACCTTTAAGGGGAGTCTTTAGACTATTGACAGTCAAGGCATTTAAGTAGGTATTATTTTCTTACTAAATATCTCTACAAGTGCTACTCTACTTCACAGACACCTCTGTGATATAGATTTAAAATGTGTTAGGTAACCTGTATAACGAGAACTTTGAGTATTTAAAAAAAGAAATTAAAGAAGATACCAGAAAATGGAAAGATTTCCTATGCTCTTGGATAGGTAGGATTAACGTAGTGAAAATGGCAACCTTACCAAAAGCAATCTACAGATTCAATGCAATCCCTATCAAAATACCAGCACAATTTTTCACTGACCTCAAAAGGACAATCCTTAACTTTATATGGAAAAACAAAAGACCCAGGATACCCAAGACAACCCTGTACAATAAAGGAACCTCCGGAGGCATCACCACCCCTGAGTTCAAGCTCTATTATAGAGCTATCAGCCTGAAAACAGCTTGGCATTGGCACAAAAGCAGACAGGTAGACCAATGGAATCGAATCGAAGACCCTGATATCAATCCACACACCTTTGAACACCTGATCTTTGACAAAGAAGATAAAACTATACGATGGAAAAAAAGAAAGCATCTTCAGCAATGGTGCTGGAGTGACCCACAGAGGCAGCCGACCTAAACAAGGGGGAACACATGGACCCCAGACTGATGACTGAGGGGTCAGCATGGGACTGATCCAGACACCCACCCACTGAACCTGGGTGACAGAGAGGCCTTGGCAATCTGTGGGACCTGGGAGAGTGGAGCAGTATTTATTCCTGGCATACAGAAGGACTCTGGGAACCCATACAATGTGGAGGGATGCTCTCTCAGCCTGGACACATGAGGAAGAACTTGGGCCTTTCCTGGGATGATGTGACAGACCCTGAAAATCCCTCATGGAAGCCCTTGCCCTCCCTGGGGAGCAGAGAGGGAGTGGAGTGGGGATGATGGGTTGAGAGGATTGGGGGTGGGGGAGGAGAGGAGGGAGAGGGAACAGAAAGTGACATGCTTAAAAAGTTAAATAAAAATAATATGGAAAAAAAGAAATAAAAGCTAAGGTAGTGAATGCAAAAACAATGTGTTAAGTGAAAAAAATCTAGGCTTACGAATGGTAAAGAGGTCAACTCTAAAGCACATAACACATTTATAAAATTTTCCTGTTCTTGTTGTAAATCTGTTTCATTTTGATATAGGATGACCAAGTCATATCTACAAATCCCAAGGTTGTTGAAGCTTTCTGTTCCTACTGGCCTAATCCTACAGTGCTTTGGTTAACAGCAGAGAAACTTAGATTCATTCATGTTACTAATTTAATTCATGTAATTCAAATTTTTTCTCTAATTCAGTTTCTGTTGTTATCGTTTAAATTAGGGTCTAAGAGCTAGATTGTTCCTATATTAAAACGGACCCAAATTCTTCTTTTATGTTAAGTCTGCTGTTTAATTTGGCATGTCTCTATGTTCATCTTTCTACTACATCGGTGAAGCAGAGAGGTTCCATCTCAACTATAGTCTTCCTTTTGTGATTAATCCATTGCATCAATAAACAGTCATGGAAAGCATAGCTCATACTTTGCTCACTATAATTTCACCTTTTTCACATATCATGTGGATAATTCTTTTGAGTTCAGTTTCTCTTGTTTGTGTACAGTAGTCATGTTTTTATTTACTTTGGGTTAGTGTTTAATTACAAGTATATGCCATCATATATTTAGTTCTTCCTCAGCTGATGAATATGTGTGAATTTGGGGACCATTTCTCATTAAGCCGCAAGGTACAGGTATATGTAAGGACATAGATGATCTTTTTCTTTTAAAAATAGCTAGAGTTATGATTGGAGAACATTCTGGTAAATATATTTTTAATTTGATACACAGTAAACTTTCAAATTGTCTTCCAAAGTATTTGTTCTTTCTTTGTATCTTCACCCACAATGTGTAAGACTTTCAGTTATTTCTCATTTCCTACAGAACTTGCATTTTTTGATTTTTAATTTTATAGCCATTTCATTTGATATGTAGTGATAGCAAACTTTTGTCTTACTATGCTTTTCTTTAATGATTAATAATGAGAGATATGTTTTCAAGGTTATATTTGGCATCAGTAGATAAACTTTGGTGATGTAGCTTTACAAATCTGAAGGTCATCTATAAAATCAAGTTATTTTTCTTATGAGTCTAGATCAATGTTTCTTATGCCTAGTAAATAAAAGATATTTATCAGATATTTAAATAGATGTATATTTTACAAGTCCTTTATTTTAGCATATGGCTATATTTTTATTTCCAATATTTCAATTTTAATTTTAAAAAGTAAAAACTTCATTTCAAAATGTATTTATGATATCTTTAATTAAGCAAGGTCACAAGAAAATTCATCTTGTACTTATTCTCGACATTTTATTACCTCAGATTTTAAATCTGTGCTTGTTTATTTTTAATTATCTCCTTTTGTCTTCATCTTCCTCATTTTTGTACAGATACACAAAATTATTTCATCATCTTTTATGCAAATGATTATTCCTCTCTATAAAATTACTCTGAAACCTTTATTGGCACAATTCTAGAATCAACCAAGCCAACTAGTCAGCCATTAGAAGTTTTTATTGAAAAATAATCATTCATTTTCCATATAGGTTTATTTCACAATGTTCTTTTGTATGTCAATGATATATAAATATAATCTGTTTTCACATAAACACTACGGAGTTTTATTAGTATAGTATAATAATATATTATTAAATCATATTGCTCTTATTTTGAAAATTTTTGATTGTTATAATTTCTTAGATTGTATGAATATACCTTATATTCAGCTATCAATTTGATTTTAAAGTGAACATTATTGGGCATAGGAACCAATTAGGATGAAATGTCATTATTATAACTTTGATACCTTTGTTCTTCTAATACACATATATAACTTAATTTTTCATTTACTGTTTTACTTCAACTTTTATGGTTTTAAGAATAAAAATTGTGAGTAATTTTTTATTATTATTAATTTTTTATTTTTAAGTTTAAATTTAGATTAGAAACATGGTTGATTCACATGTCAGTTTCAGGTGCCTCTCCCTTTCCCTCCCCTCCTCCCGTGCCCTCCCCCCAACTACCCCATTATCCCCTCATTTCCCCAGGGAGGGTGAGGCCCTCCATGGGGGTGTCCATGGACTGTCATTTCATACAGGGAAGGGCCTAGACCCTCCCCCCCCCCCAAGAGTTCAGGGTGAGAGTTCATCTCACATTGTTGGATGGGAGTCCAAAGTCCATGTGTATACTCGGGATGAATACTGATCTACTGCCCAAGGCTCAATAGATTACCTAGGCCTCCTCACTGACACCCCCATTCAGGAGGTCTTGATCAGTCCCATGTTGGATTCCCAGGCATCACCTGGGATTCAAGAGTTAACCCTTGTCAGGTCAGCTGTTTCTGGGGTTAAACCAGCCCAGTCTTAACTCCTTTGGTCATCAGTCCTCCCTCTCTGTTACTGGTTTTCTTGAGTTCAGCTCAGTACTTAGGCATGGGAGTCTGCCTCTTCTTCCATCAGCCACTGAATGAAGTTTCTGTTTCCCAGACTCTCTGGCCGTGGGATTGTAGGCTGGCACTCCCAAGATTTATGCCTAAAATCCATATATGAGAGAGTACATGCCATGTTTCTCTTTTTGTGACTGTGTTACCTCACTCAAGATGGTTTCTTCTAGTGTCATCCATTTGCCTGCAAATCTCAGGATTCCATTGGTTTTTTTTCTGCTGAATAGTACTCCATTGTGTAAATGAACCACATTTTCTCTATCCACTCTTCGGTTGAGGGGCATCTATGCTGCTTCCAAGTTATGGCTATTACAAATAATGCTGCTATAAACATAGAGGAACAGACATCCTTGTTGTATGAATGGGCATCTTTTGGATGTATGCCTAAGAGTGGAGTTGCTGGGTCTTGTGGTAGGTTTATTCCCATTTTTCTGAGGAATCTCCATACTGATTTCCAAAGTGGCTGAACCAGTTGGCACTCCCACCAGCAATGGAGGAGTGTTCTCCTTTCACCACATCCTCTCCAGCATATATTGTCATTGGTGTTTTTGATTTTAGCCATTCTGACAGGAGTGAGATGTTATCTCAGAGTTATTTTGATTTGCATTTCCCGGATGTCTAAGGATGTTGAGCACTTTCTCAAGTGCCTCTCAGCCATTTTAGACTCCTCTATTGAAAATTCTCTATTTAGTTCTACAGTCCACTTTTTAATTGGATTCTTTGGTGGAGACTTGCTTCTTGATTCTTTGTAAATTTTGGAGATCAACCCTCTGTCAGATGTGGGGTTAGTGAATACTTTTTCCCATTCTGTGGGCTGCCATTTTGTCTTGCTGACTGTGTCATTTGCCTTACAGAAGCTTCTCAGTTTCAGGAGGTCCCATTTATTAATTGCTGATCTCACTGTCTGTGTTACTGGTGTTATGTTCAGGAAGCTGTCTCCTGTACCAATTCATTCAAGGGTACCACCCACTTTCTCTTCTAAGATGTTCAGTGTGGCTGGATTTATGTTGAGGTCTTTGATCCATTTGGATTTAAGTTTTGTGCATGGCGATAAACATGGATCGATCCACAGTCTTCTACATGCCAGCCTCCAGTTATGCCAGCACCATTTGTTGAAGATGCTTTCTTTATTCCATTGAATATTTTTAGCTTCTTTGTCAAAGATCAGATGTTCATACGTGTGTGTGTTAATATCAGGGTTTTCTATTCGATTCCATTGGTCTACCTGACT
This sequence comes from Mesocricetus auratus, assembly GCF_017639785.1. Classification (NCBI taxonomy): domain Eukaryota; kingdom Metazoa; phylum Chordata; class Mammalia; order Rodentia; family Cricetidae; genus Mesocricetus; species Mesocricetus auratus. Next base: position 70,273,062 of record NW_024429195.1, read on the forward strand.
ATTTTTGTGCCAGTACCAAGCTGTTTTCAGGACTATAGCTCTATAATAGAGCTTGAAGTCAGGGATGGTGATGCCTCTGGACATTGCCTTGTTGAACAGCATTGTTTTGGCTATCCTGGGTCTTTTGTTTTTCCATACAAAGTTGATTATTGTTCTTTCAAGGTCTGTGAAAAATTGTCTTGGGATTTTAATGGGGATTGCATTGAATCTGTAGATTGCTTTTGGCAGGATTGCCATTTTTACTACATTGATCCTACCTATCCAAGAGTATGGGAGATCTTTCCATTTGTTCTTCTAATACACATATATAACTTAATTTTTCATTTACTGTTTTACTTCAACTTTTATGGTTTTAAGAATAAAAAATTGTGAGTAATTTGTTGATTTAAACTTGATTAACTTGCTTTTTTAATTTAATTTAGAAGCAAGCTTGCTTCACATGTCAATCCCAGCTACCTCTCCCTCTCCTCCTTCCCTGCCCCCACCACCAACCAGCATCCCCAACCTCCCACTTCATCCCCCTTCTGCTCTCCCTTTGGAGAGTGAGGCCTTCCAAGGGAATCTTCAAAGTCATATCATGCCTGGCAGGGCTTATGCCTTCCCCTATGTGTTGTTTTTAATGATCTTATAAATCTGAGTTACTTAAAAGCTCAGGTGTCTTTTGACTATCTAAATTTAATTTGCTCACTCTTCCAATGATACAGTATACTCATGCTGTAACTGTATTGAATAAAAGTGACAAGGGAGAAGTGTTCTCACTGCTGAGGAAAAGTAGCCTTGTGTACCTTCACTGGTGATTGAAGACTAGCCCACACCTGTATGGAATTGTAACTGGAGAAAAGCAGAGAAACAGTACTGTTCTATACAACATTCTTGAGCATCCAGCACAAGGAGAAGTCCTATTTTTAAACACCAATTATTCTGGTCATCGTTTTGTTTTATGAAACCAGTTAGACTGATTCTTGTTTTTAACTGCCAAGAGGGCTCTGGACACTGTTAGGACCCATTTCTGTCCCTTTTTTGCCAATTTATAATGCATTCAATTATTTTTATTCAATGAAATCAAAACTATAGAAATAAAATGATGTTAATACAGCATTAAGTGAAAATATATTCACTATTCTTTAGATTCTAAATTTAGGTAGCCAAGCATGAATATTTATAGTATAATTAACTGGGCTACATATTTTATTTGCTCTGAAAATGGATAGAGATAAATGAAACTGCCTTGCATATAAATTTGTAGGACTACTTGCTTTAATATGCTATTACATTCAAGTCTTTTTTTTCTATTTTTTAAAATTTAAATTAGAAACAAGCTTGTTTTACATGTCAATCCCAGTTCCCTCTCCCTCCCCTCATCCGCTGGCACCAACTAACCTATCATCCCCTTTCAGCTCCCCAGGGAGGGTGAGGCCTTCCATGGGGGATCTTCAAAGTCTGTCATATCATTTGAAGCAGGGTCTAGGCTGGGAAAGTATCCCTGTATGAGGAATGGGCTCTCAAAATCCATTCTTTTGCTAGGGACAAATACTGATCCACTACCAGAGGCCCCATAGATTTCTGAGGCCTCCTCACTGACACCCATGTTCAGGGGGTCTAGATCAGGCCTATGCGTCCAAGTATTTTAAGAGTGAATTATGTTGCTTTTTCATAGAACGGAAAGTTACCTAAGCTGATAGAGGTACACATAAGAGATCATTTCCATGATTCCATTTATAAGTGAGAAAGAGAAAGTTAGGAAAATTGAAAGAAAACAAAACAAAAAGCAAAATGGGTGTGGATATACTGGACTGGAAGTCTTTCAGGACCATCAAATATATAAAATAAATGTCATATTTCTAAAGCCAAGATATCAAAATAGCTTCATTCTGATGCACAGTAGAATTGAAGAGCAAATTAACCAAAACCCATCTTCCCTAGCAATTTAAGAAAACGTAGGAACATATAAAGTTTGGGCTTTCGCATTGTTTTCTTGTCTTCTGTTGCTGTGAAAAATACGTCTGAGGCAATCCCCATAGAGGAAGTTGCTTTGCATGCTCTTTGGGGGGAATTATCCCACTGTCATTTGGTTCTGTGATTCTGGGTCTATATTAAGGCAGATCATCATGGAGGGGATTGTGTGTTAGGGCAAAGAAGTCCACCTTGTGGCAGTTGGAAGGTGGGGAAGAGAACATAAGAGACCAGGGCAAAAGACACACTTGTTCATGAGCCCATTCTCCTATTCCTTCTACTCCCATAGCCACCGCAATTAGACAAAGACTTGAACACGCGAGTCTTTGCCGAATGTTACAGAGTCAAAGTAAAATACTTCTTATTGAGACAATGTAAACTAAAATGTGGATTTAATGGATGTTTAGAACAACAATGATTTCCACATCACATTTGTAAATCAGAGAAAAAAATTGGTCACAATTATCATGAACTGATACTCTTAAATTATTATTTTTCTATAATCTATATAGTAACTGACACCTTGATTAATTTACTTTAAGATGCTTTATAAAATTTATCACCTACTTTGTGTTTCATCTTCATACTTTGAAATTTGGGTCCAATTATTATATACATTATTTTTGGTTTGTTGAGTTAGCATCAGCTACAGTTATGGAAACAAGGTCCATCTTAATAAACACAATCCAGTTCTACCACATATGGCAAGCGTGGAATGAGACTGTTATCAAGTGTCTTCAGAATCACGGATTGAGCATGTTACCAGACAAAGGGACCTTGCTGACCTTTGAAAGGTCACAGTGTAACCAACCCTGACCTTTCAGCATATCACATTCTCATTTCAAAATGGTTGCAAAGCATTTTCCTAAATAGGTTTAAAGATTATTCCAATTGGAAATCCTGTAAAATAAATTAGAACTCTAAATACATTTATTGGAATTTGAGATTTATAATAATTACATGGCTGAAGCTTACGTCTAAAATTAGAATGTCTTTTCAAATAGATTATTTGAATTCCATTTTATTCAGCTGCATTCCACTTTTACTTTAAAAAAGAAAATTAAAACTGATCTATTTTTCTAATGTCTTCCAGATTGAATAGTGCTAATATTTTCAGCTATAAGAAACATACTGATTATTTTTCTGTTTTTATGATCCAAATTACTTTCCTGTTTCTATTTGTTTTTTAATGGAATAACAAGTTGCAGGTTTCATATGACATGTGTGTGTGTGTGTGTGTGTGTGTGTGTGTGTGTGTGTGTGTATTGCTCCTTCCTTCCCTATTTGCCCGTATCTCTCTGCCATTTCCCTTGCATCCCGATTATCTCTTTCATGCCACATGTATTCCTCTTCTCTGCCTCTTTAAAACCCATGCCTGCCTATTGTGGTCCTATTCTAGTTACATGACCTATAACAACACACACTCCCGCAGAAATAAACATTAATGCAAATTAAAAGCACACATGAGGGAGAACATGTGGCATTTTTCTCTTTGATTCTATGTTGCTCTACTTAGTTTAATAATTTCAAGATCCACCCATTTTCCTGCCAACTTAATAATTTCATTTTTCTTTATATATGAATTAAATTCTATTATGTATGTGTACCACATTTTCATTATTCATTCAGCAATGATGAACATCTAGAGTCATTCCATTCCCTTTGAATAGGCAACTATATAGAGCCTTTTGGGTATGTGCCCAAAAATTTTATAGAAATATCTTGAAGTTGTTCAGTATTTAGTTAGTTATTTCTAAATTTTTCATACTCACTTTCATAGAGGCTATACTATTTTATACTCTCCGTGAATAAGGCGTCCCCTTTCTCCACTTGTGGGACAGTATTCATTGTCATTTGTAGGATAGACACTCTAACTGCAGTGTGGTAGAAACTCAAAACAGTCTTTATTTACATTTCCCCAATGGGTGAAAATGCTCAACAATTTTTAAAATTATTGTCTACTTGCTGCAGCATTAGGAGTGAGAATAACTACCTTCCAAATTATTTTCAAAATAGGAAAACATTCTGTGAAAAAAATTAAAGTAGAACATAGAAATAGAGACATTAAAATACGAATGCAAATTTTTTTTTGGTTTTACGAGACAGGGTTTCTCTGTATTGTTTTGGAGGCTGTCGGTCCAGCCCGGCCTCGAACTCACAGATATCTGCCTGCCTCTGCCTCCCGAGTGCTGGGATTAAAGGCATGCGCCACCACCGCCCGGCGCCGAATGCAAAATTTTAAAATAATTCATTTCCTCTTATGTGTTGCTATATGTAAATCATACATTTACCAATTACTCTAGCACAATGATTTGTCATGAGTAGTTTTTGACTGAGCATTATATGAATTTAGGTATTATGTGTAGTGTGTTTAATGGGTGTGCTAATGTTCTTTTGTTTTCCATAAAAGATGCTATTGTATCAATTTGTTTTCATTTGATGATGTTTGGTATAGAGTGAAGACAGTACTTGTTAGAATTCATATATTCAAGGATATAGGCCTTTAATTTCATAATTCTTCTTAAGTGTCAATTTGACACAAATCTGAAGTTACCTGAGAGGAGGGAATCTCATTTGAAGAATTGCCTTAATCAGGCTGCCTTATGTCCAAATCTGTCAGACATTTTCTTAATTACTAGTTGGTATAGGAAGACCTAACCTATTGTGGGCAGTGCCATCCCTAGGCATTTGGGTTTGGGCTGCGTATGAAAGCTACCTGAGGAATCCAGAGGTCAAGAGTCAGTAAGTACATTTCCTCTATGAACTCCCTGTCGTTCTTGCCTTGAGTTCCTGCCCTGAATTCCCTTGGTAATTGACATATTTCTAAATGTAAGATGAACTAAAGTCTTTCTTCCTCAAATTTCTTTCCCTAAAAATCTTTTGTGATGCAAAAGAGAAAGCCAAGTAGAATAATGGAGAAGAGTTTGAAAGACGGTAGTGGTGTATGAATGAATTTAGACACTTTATGTCAATAGTTGCTTTTGTATCTTAGTACAGAGTACACTGGAAACATAATTTGAAAGCATTATTGTTTAGGCTCAAAGTTAAAGTAAATATGAGTTGATTTAAATTGAAGTCCGAGAAAAATACATATAAAATAATACTTGAGGAAGGACAGAAAACTAGAGTCCCATAGTGATAAGTGAAGCATCTTGGGGACTTTGGACATGGGGGGTTTCATAATGAGCTTATTGTTACATGCCTTTGAAAGCTGAATTATTTGACTTGTTTTAAGAAGGATTATGTGACTTAAATACTTGATTAAGGAGTGGCATTTTGGGTTTGTAAAATATTTTTTTGAGCATCCAAAGTGGTGATGCTGGCCTTCAGTTCCAGCGCTGTAGGTTGAGGCATAAGAATCAAGAGTTCAAGATTAGTTTCAGGTCCATAACAAATTCAGGCCAGTTTGCGCTGTGTGAGATGCCACTTCTAAAAACAAACAAAGAAAAAATTCAGTAACAGATATCACTTGAAAGTAGAGTTCAATGAATAAGGAATAAAATAGGTCTGTGGTCTGTAGGTGAAAGCAGAGGTATTAGCTGATGAACAGAAACTCCCTTCCATCATTTCATTCACTTATCCATTTGCCACACTGCATTCCTGAAGACCAAAATCATTTATGTTATACCTCTCCTTTGGAAGTCCTACACACTCCTGTTAAAATCTCTGGAAATAGACGAAAGCAGAAGTTTTTATATTCTTACATTTCATGAACACCAGTTCCACTGTATGGCACATAGAATAAAATGTTTTAATTCTCAGGTTGATTGTAAGGGTTTATAATTTTCATTGTTTTTCTTGGTGTCTGTCTCATTTCATTCTACATATTATACTGAACACAAAACTCATTCAACGCTAAGTGAATGATGTCATAGGTCAATTTTCTCCCATGTGCCATTGGAAGACTTGGAAAAGAATTATAGAAGTTCTCCTTTAACTTCTGCATGTTTAAATCAACGAGAGATGAAAGTACCACACTTACATACAGAGCAAGGTTTTATTCAACTCCCCCTGTTTGGTGAGAAATGATTATTATAAAGGATATAATCAGTTTTGTATTAAAAGATGAACACATTCTTGCTTACACCATTGCTCACCCTTCTGTATCTCAGCATCCCTGGTGGTGAAACAGAGGCTTCATTCACATGATTTCTGAGGACAAATTTCATCTTGAAGTTTCTCTGGTTCTATCACAGCGAACTCCTACACTTTGGACAGGAAAAAGACAGAATACCAGCTATATTAGTCTTTTTAATGTCAGTTTTTTTTAAAAAATCCCATGTGCTATGACAATTGGGTTGCTCCAAACTCTTTCACTGTCCTTCCCATTCCTTTCCACAATGTTTTATCTTCATAAATGAGGGTGACTAGACTGACAGCATCCATGAGTTTCATCAAGTTCCCTGGAGGTTTGTATGGAATTAAAGCGAATCCACATAGCAGAGAAGATGGTAACCATTAAGAGCACAGTTGTTCAGCAAAGCCATGTGTACATGTACATCTCCGTTACAATTGCTCCAATTTATAGGCAATATGAATAGCTGAAGCATGTTCTCCTTCACAGAGGTCCTTTCAAGTCAATTTTCAAGTAAAACTCCAAATGGCTCTATATTACAGCCAGACAGCCGCCTCCACCCCATCTCTGATGACAATTCAAGACAGCTGCTAAATTTAACATGCCTTTACTGGAACCCAGGGCTTTGTGCACAATAGCAGCCTGTGTGTTGCCAATTCCCAGGATGTACTCAACTTTTGAATTGCTGCACAGCAGCCCTGCTGATCCTTAATCCTTGTGAATACAGCATTGACACAGGGCCAAGAATTTCAGAGGATTCACTTTTAAAGGGAAAAATGAGAACAAAAGGAAAGGAAAAGCTCAGCCCAACATGTTAAGACACATCCTGTGTGGCAACAAAGCAGGAGGGTGGACAGGGATGGACCAGTGAACACAAGCAGTCCTCAACGTACAGGGATGGACCAGTGAACACAAGCAGTCCTCAACGTACAGGGATGGACCAGTGAACACAAGCAGTCCTCAACGTACAGGGATGGACCAGTGAACACAAGCAGTCCTCAACGTACAGGGATGGACCAGTGAACACAAGCAGTCCTCAACGTACAGGGATGGACCAGTGAACACAAGCAGTCCTCAACGTACAGGGATGGACCAGTGAACACAAGCAGTCCTCAACGTACAGGGATGGACCAGTGAACACAAGCAGTCCTCAACGTACAGGGATGGACCAGTGAACACAAGCAGTCCTCAACGTACAGGGATGGACCAGTGAACACAAGCAGTCCTCAACGTACAGGGATGGACCAGTGAACACAAGCAGTCCTCAACGTACAGGGATGGACCAGTGAACACAAGCAGTCCTCAACGTACAGGGATGGACCAGTGAACACAAGCAGTCCTCAACGTACAGGGATGGACCAGTGAACACAAGCAGTCCTCAACGTACAGGGATGGACCAGTGAACACAAGCAGTCCTCAACGTACAGGGATGGACCAGTGAACACAAGCAGTCCTCAACGTACAGGGATGGACCAGTGAACACAAGCAGTCCTCAACGTACAGGGATGGACCAGTGAACACAAGCAGTCCTCAACGTACAGGGATGGACCAGTGAACACAAGCAGTCCTCAACGTACAGGGATGGACCAGTGAACACAAGCAGTCCTCAACGTACAGGGATGGACCAGTGAACACAAGCAGTCCTCAACGTACAGGGATGGACCAGTGAACACAAGCAGTCCTCAACGTACAGGGATGGACCAGTGAACACAAGCAGTCCTCAACGTACAGGGATGGACCAGTGAACACAAGCAGTCCTCAACGTACAGGGATGGACCAGTGAACACAAGCAGTCCTCAACGTACAGGGATGGACCAGTGAACACAAGCAGTCCTCAACGTACAGGGATGGACCAGTGAACACAAGCAGTCCTCAACGTACAGGGATGGACCAGTGAACACAAGCAGTCCTCAACGTACAGGGATGGACCAGTGAACACAAGCAGTCCTCAACGTACAGGGATGGACCAGTGAACACAAGCAGTCCTCAACGTACAGGGATGGACCAGTGAACACAAGCAGTCCTCAACGTACAGGGATGGACCAGTGAACACAAGCAGTCCTCAACGTACAGGGATGGACCAGTGAACACAAGCAGTCCTCAACGTACAGGGATGGACCAGTGAACACAAGCAGTCCTCAACGTACAGGGATGGACCAGTGAACACAAGCAGTCCTCAACGTACAGGGATGGACCAGTGAACACAAGCAGTCCTCAACGTACAGGGATGGACCAGTGAACACAAGCAGTCCTCAACGTACAGGGATGGACCAGTGAACACAAGCAGTCCTCAACGTACAGGGATGGACCAGTGAACACAAGCAGTCCTCAACGTACAGGGATGGACCAGTGAACACAAGCAGTCCTCAACGTACAGGGATGGACCAGTGAACACAAGCAGTCCTCAACGTACAGGGATGGACCAGTGAACACAAGCAGTCCTCAACGTACAGGGATGGACCAGTGAACACAAGCAGTCCTCAACGTACAGGGATGGACCAGTGAACACAAGCAGTCCTCAACGTACAGGGATGGACCAGTGAACACAAGCAGTCCTCAACGTACAGGGATGGACCAGTGAACACAAGCAGTCCTCAACGTACAGGGATGGACCAGTGAACACAAGCAGTCCTCAACGTACAGGGATGGACCAGTGAACACAAGCAGTCCTCAACGTACAGGGATGGACCAGTGAACACAAGCAGTCCTCAACGTACAGGGATGGACCAGTGAACACAAGCAGTCCTCAACGTACAGGGATGGACCAGTGAACACAAGCAGTCCTCAACGTACAGGGATGGACCAGTGAACACAAGCAGTCCTCAACGTACAGGGATGGACCAGTGAACACAAGCAGTCCTCAACGTACAGGGATGGACCAGTGAACACAAGCAGTCCTCAACGTACAGGGATGGACCAGTGAACACAAGCAGTCCTCAACGTACAGGGATGGACCAGTGAACACAAGCAGTCCTCAACGTACAGGGATGGACCAGTGAACACAAGCAGTCCTCAACGTACAGGGATGGACCAGTGAACACAAGCAGTCCTCAACGTACAGGGATGGACCAGTGAACACAAGCAGTCCTCAACGTACAGGGATGGACCAGTGAACACAAGCAGTCCTCAACGTACAGGGATGGACCAGTGAACACAAGCAGTCCTCAACGTACAGGGATGGACCAGTGAACACAAGCAGTCCTCAACGTACAGGGATGGACCAGTGAACACAAGCAGTCCTCAACGTACAGGGATGGACCAGTGAACACAAGCAGTCCTCAACGTACAGGGATGGACCAGTGAACACAAGCAGTCCTCAACGTACAGGGATGGACCAGTGAACACAAGCAGTCCTCAACGTACAGGGATGGACCAGTGAACACAAGCAGTCCTCAACGTACAGGGATGGACCAGTGAACACAAGCAGTCCTCAACGTACAGATGGTCCTTGTTCTGAAAGTTCATCTATAGGCCTGTCATTTGGCAACCAGAGTATACAGAGACAACATTTTTCTCCTTGTCTTAGTGACTTTGCTGTTGCTGTGATAAAACACCTGAAACAAGGCAATTAACACAAGGAAGAGCTTACCTGACCTTCAGTTAGAGGGCTGAGCAACAGCAGGGAGGCATGACAGCAACCAGAATGCATGGTAGCAGGAGCAGGAAGCTGAGCCTGAGAGAGTTCCATCCTAGACCACATGAAGCAATGAAGCAGAGAGACAGAGAGAGAGAGAGAGAGAGAGAGAGAGAGAGAGAGAGAGAGAGAGACAGAGGCAGAGACAGAGAGAGATGAGACAGAGAGGAGAGAGACAGACAGACAGAGACAGAGAGATGAGACAGAGAGACAGAGAGGAGAGAGAGACAGAGAGACAGAGAGACAGACAGAGACAGACAGAGACAGAGAGAGATGAGACAGACAGAGAGACAGAGAGGAGAGAGAGAGACAGAGACAGAGAGACAGACAGACAGAGACAAAGAGACAGACAGAGAGAGAGACAGAGAGAGAGACGTGACAGACAGAGAGACAGAGAGGAGAGAGAGAGACAGAGAGACAGATAGACAGAGAATGACAGAGAGAGAGAGAGATGATAGTAGAGTGAGGCTAGAAAATGCTCAAAGTGCTTCCCCAATGATGTATTTTCTCCAGCAAGATTGTACTATTTCCCCAAACAGTGCTACCAAATGGAGACTTAATATCAACTATCTGAGTCTATGGATGGCGTTTCCCATTCAAACTACTACATTTAGAACTAGATTCCCAAGGAAGGTCATATAATGCTACTTAACAAGCAAGGTGGCCAATGTATGTATATAAGATTCACCATTTGGCAATGTCTATGGAAAAGATGGACTGGTAAGGGCTTCCTAAGCCAAGATGCATATCTGAGTTTTTGATACTCAGAAACAAGTCCTTATCCCTAGTACTATGGGCATGAACAGGAGGTGGATGCCTGGATTTCTCTAGGAAAGTCTATCTGAATGATAGCCCTCTAGAATCAGGAGAAACCCTGTCTCAAAGACTAAGGTGTTGGACAGGTGCTGCAGAGATGGATCATTGGTTAAGAGCAGTGGTTTCTCCTCCAGAGATTCCAGTTACAATACTCAGCACCTACCCACATGGCAGTTCAGAACTGTCTGTAACTCCAGTTCCAGGAGATTTGATACCTTCATACCAATGCACATAAAATAAATTTAAATAAATTATTTATTATGAATGGGAAAATTGCAGAACAGAATGGTGGTAATCTATCTCAAATTACACATGGAACCACTCAGCATTTACTTATCCATTATTTCTTACACCTTCAGAAGTTAAAGAACTGGAGCCACAGAGCTTGTCTTTGTGTCTTGAGTCTGTTGAGTTTCTCCAAAGCAAAATCACTAGGTAAGCCAGGCATTGGTGGCGTACGTCTTTAATTCTAGCACTTGGGAGGCAGAGGCAGGTAGATCTCTGTGAGTTCGAGGCCAGGCTGGACCGATAGCCTCCAAAACAATACAGAGATACCCTGTCTCATAAAAAAACAAAAAATAAATCACTAGGTAACAAAAGTTAATTCTTTCTGAGGAAGAAACTAGACTTTACCAGTGTTCTTTAACATCTGTGTTCATTCTCACTTGTGACCTAGCATCCAATCTAGCACCGCTGGGAACAATTTCCTTTCTATTAGTAGTCTCTACAGGCTCATAGAAGACATGTTCCTCCTGCATTTCAAAGTCTCCTGTTGAACCTCCCGCCAAGTTCTGTTTGACAAGCTTTCAACTTACTAAATAATGAGACCATCTGGACTTGGCCTAATTCCCCTGTGCACGTCTCCAGGTTTCCATCAGTGACTAAGATCCCTTCAACCCCTAGCTCTTACCACCTAACTAGTCAGTGTAAAAGTGACCCTGACCTGTCAAAGTTCTTAAGACACTGATAACAGAAACATGTTCTGCACCTACAAAATCAACAGAATATAAGTAAGTGGTCTTCTGGAGTTTGGGTTTCTTCACTTAGAAGTCTCGTAGTGATTTGTGGAAGGCCTGGACTTGGTAATACAACCTTCTCAAGTGATTGCTTGTAAGTCCTGATTCTCTATGTCTAGCATTTATACCTCATAAAGGACACAAGAAGCAGCATGTACTACTTTTCTTTTAAATTTCACCATTTCTGTTCCTTTCTTCCTTACTGCTGGGGCCAAGAATAGCATTGAAGCATTCCTCTTGTGCTGTTATCCCAGAATTGGCCATTTTTCAAAATGCAAGGGACTTTTCTGCTACAAGAAAATAGAAATAGATGTGAGGTCAGAGGTCCCTGCCTGTGCTCTTTTTCTCATTTTTATGCCACTTAAACTCAGCAGAGGAAGACAAAGGCACAGATAAGAGAAAATAATAGGACTCAGAATTTACAAAGAACAAATTAAAATGTAGCTGCTTCATTTCAGAAGGAATCCAGACTTCTGGAGCTTGGCAGAATGAGCATGCTGGAAGGTCACTTTTGCTGCTCTCTCCTTTCTGGATGAATCTCTGGTTGGAAGATGAAGATATTTGTTTCAGAATAAGTGTTATCACACAGAGAACATGATGAAATTTTCAGGGGAAAATTTTTTCTACCACCATGTTCTGTTTGCAAGGGAATAGACAGGAAAAATCACTTAAAATTGAATGGGATGGGTGCTACCAAGAAATTATGAGATGAAAATTAAGCTAAATTAGCAGTAAAATCTAAATATCCTCTTAGCGGCAGGCAAAAGTGCTTTGAGTTACTATAGATGCATTCTACACAAGAAAGTGAATACTTTTCATGGATCATTTAAGATCATACTAAGATTAGTGAAGATATTTTTCTTTCATTCCCGAAAGAACAGGTGGGTTCTGTGGGTTACAAAGGTACTAACTGGACTCAAGATCACTTAGTATAATATATGTTACTATACATATTTATGAATTAGATATTTAAACACACGATGAATTTCTCTGCAATAATTGTTAAATAAAGGACTTAGTGTTCTCATTACAATTGAGAAAGCATAGAAACCCCAGAGATTAAACATAATCTGTCCAAAGTTGTAGATTGAGAAAAAGATCAAACAACTTGAACCCTGGTTATTTGGGACTACAAACTTGCCATTGTTCCCTTGCTCTGTGCTAACCCTGCTCATAAACTGCAAAGCAATTAAATAGTATATCCCAGATCTGTGAATCACAGAGAACATTTATAATCATTGATGTAGTAGATTTTTATGCTTTTCTTGTCTGAATATGCATGAGTCCCAGATCATATTAAGACAAGATAATATTATAGTTTGAAATTTAAATTACTACCATAGGATCATACTTTCAATATTTTCCCTGTTTGTGGCCCCGATTTGAAGATGGTTGAGTCTTAGGATGACACTAGACTAGTTGATAGGCTTCTGAAGATTTTCTTTGAATTTGGTTTTAGCTGTTCTCCAATGTACCTGGTCTTATACATTGTTATATGACTTTTCTCCTGAAAACAGGTGATAACCGATCAATGAAATGAACTCATGTAAGTTTTAAAGGTATGGAAATGATGTGTCTATTGAAGTTACTATTTGAAGACCATTGAGATGCTAGGGTCTTTCCAATCTTGTAAACTTAGGAGCTTTCTGAGTCTTCTAAGTTTACTTACTTTCTAAGTCTTAAAGGTCTCTGTCTTAAAGCCCCTGTGTTCATGAGGAGCTCATCCAGTAATAAGCAAGTATTTCGCATACATCATATGAAACAATCTATGACCTTATTTTTTTCTGCATTATCTCAAGTGGCAGAGCCCTTGTCCCAAGAACAGATGAGTAGATATATGACTCAATTTTCCTGATTTTTAAGACACCCAAACTGAACTCATCCTTTGCCATGTACAATAGCCTTATGATCCAGTTTCTGAGAGACTACCATATTACTTGTATACAAGTATTTCCCATTTCCCACTTAAAGAAGTTGAGAAATACCCTCTAATCATCATGGTTGCTTTTACTAGGCACGCGGAAGTGAGAATTTCTCCTCCTTGTGTAGTAAAGAACATGCTTGAGAATAATAATCTATCACTTCTACCTCATTCTCTTCCTCTTTGCTCTCCAATTATTCTCACCAGTTCTAAGATGTTGAAGCTCAAGAAAAGCTCTTTTAGCACAAATCCAATGTGGACTCTCTTGTGTCTTTCCTACTGCAGGAAATGCAAGCTAACATATCCACCAAATGATATTTCATATTCTATTTGTTCTGACTGGCACATAGCATTTGATTGACACACATTTGTGAGTCACTATGTAAAATTTTGACACATGTACACATAGTATAATACTGAATCAGAGGAAGTACAATAATATTATCACCATGAAGATTTCTTCATTTCATAAACATTTGAAAAAATATAAATACTACATAAATACTATTGTTCATTGTATTCAATAATGGAAAATAAGCAAGTCCCACAGAAAATTGCAATAAAATAAGAGAGTTTTTTTCTTTCTAAGGTATGAGATGCATGCATGGATTTCAAGTACAATCAGTCTGGACACTGTGTTGATTATTCTAGCAATGTTCACATGTGCAGAGCAAACAAAAATATACATATTTAGGTTGCTTCAAAATTAGAATTATGCATGTTTAGAACGACAGCAAGAAGGAATAGAAAATCACTTGCAAAGAAAGAAAAGTAAATGTAGGGATGTAAGTTTTATTGTTTTATTCCTTTCTGAAGAGAGAGCAGTTCTATCCCTAGCTCACTAGGCTGAAAATTGAAAGTAAAGCATGGGAAATGCTTCAGCTTTCCTGGTACTCAAGATGTACTCAGTCAACAATTCCATTGTTGCTATCATGTTGCCATGCCTTATAAATATCTATGGCAGACAATAAAGGAATTTGAGTAGGTGGAAGGTGATGAATAATGAGAATGCAGTGTGCTGATAGATGAGATGTTTCAGTGAGAGCAAACACAATTATACTGGAAACTTGAGTAAATAAGACCAAGCTAAAGAGAACAGAAGGCCTAATTGTAGAGAGGCTGATGGGTCAATCAGGTAGGAGGAGTGGGCAACATGACCCAATAGCAACATGTTTCAGATGAGCACGTTGTTTGTATAAAGCAAATACTATTGTTTCAAAGCTACTAACTTACAGCAGGGAGGGAGTTCAGTTCTTTCCTGGGGAACCTGTTGTGAGAAAGAGAAGAAACAATCCTATCATTTCAAACGGATCAATTTCCTTGCAGGACAGCTGCATTTTCCATAAAAATATAGATGGAAAAGGAGCACCTGGAGAAGAGTCTATGGATTTAAAGACGGTGATTATAGATTTGAGATTCCGAAGATCAGACTGGTGAAATATAAAAGAGGCACTTCTTTCTTTTGAGAATAAACCTGACTTGCAGAGAAATACCAGAGAATGGGCAAGCATGATCAAAGAAAGCGATACTTTGGCTACCATGTATGGCAATGTGTTAGAGACATTTATTTTTGATATGTAGCTAAGTCCCACACTCATTCCTAAATCATATGCTTGGGAGTCTAGAAAACAATGCATAGTCAAGGTCATTAGTGATTTATTCAAGCCTGCCTTGTGCTATTGATACACTCTTACTTCATTACTTTTTATTCTGTGTACATTTGTGGACAATTTTCTTGAATAGAGTGCTTTATTCCCCCAAACAAACAAACAAACAATAAAAACGCTTTTCTTTTAATCTTTTCGTGTTGTACTAAATCATAGTAGTTCAGAGAGAGTTAAATGCTCATTAATATTTTTGAAATTGTTTCATTGTAAATCACTAGCCTTTAAATTTATGTATGTATATGTGTTTACACATACACATAACCTTATATTTTCTGTTTTTAATCACAATAAAGCTATATTTTTGGAAAGAATTATTTTTTACTTTTTATTGATTTTTTTGTGGCTTTCACATCATGCGCCTCGATTCTACTCCTCTCCCAGTACCTTTGTATGTACCCTCTGCCCTTGCAGCCTGCCTGCACATACAGTAAAATGTAAGAGAGAAGAATAACAAAAAGAAAGTAAAAGAAAAACCTCATTGTGGAAGGTACAGTATGACACAGTGTACCTTTTAGTAGATATCTTTATTCGCATGTGTTCATTGCAATGAATTCAAGGCCTCTGATTTCTGCTGCATTGTCAATGCTGGGTTCTCACTGGAACTGCTCTCGGATATCCTGTTGATTCCTTTTGTCATGGAGATCCTTCAGTTTTAGGTCTGTATGACTGGCCCCTTCATGTGCTCCAGCAGATCATAGATGAAGCGGGTGTTGGGGTGGGCCACCTCACAGCACTGGTTCTGATCTGGTTTGTTTTAGGTTTGGTTATCCCGCCAGTTCTCTCCCATCACCACCACCAGGGTGAGCTTCCCAGTACTACCCTGGTTAGTTCACTCCATACAGCTGGCAACAAAGGGTGGGGCCAATTCTTCTGCTTTCACCCTCCCCACAGGGCAAGCTCACCAGCACCTTTACAACCAGTGCCAGCTCAACCTTGTTGCCAGGTGAGGTGCAGGGGCCAACAATTGCTGCAGCTGATAGGGGGCAGATTCAGCTCTCATGATCTCATGAGGTCAGGGCCAACTCTCCCACCTCACACACACACTACATGACAGACAAGGGGGCCAGGGCTAGCTCTGTCCTTTCATGTACTCAGGAGGGTCGGTTTGCCCATGCTCCCAGGAGCAGGGTCAGCTCTATTGTGCTGCCCAAGGGAGATTTAGGACCTGCTTGCCCGAGTGTTAACAGTTGGTTCGTGAGGATCAGATGCAGTTCTCCTTAGTGTTGCAGTCAGCGATGGAGATGGCAGCTCTGTGCAGCCCTATCCTTTCGACCTTTGGTGGTAACAGGAGCCATACATCTACACAGATAGAGGATATAGAAGGGCCACAGACCCAGATATGGGCTTTGACAGCAGCTCATCTTCAGACTTCACAGTGCCTGAGTGGCAAGCAGGCCATCCTCCTCAGCCTACTCAAAACCGTCCTCACCTCTTCAGACCTGCCTCTCTCTACAGGACATGGACCGTTCTGTCTGTACCTCTTTCTCCCATACCCCACCATGTGTTTGCTCACTGTGATAATGCCCAACTGTTTGGTGCCATAAGACTTCCGGTGGGCTTGAGTTTTCTTCTCACCACCCAGGGCAGGCACCCTGGGCAGGCATGTGAATCTCCTTCTCCCATTTAGTCATAATGGGGAGTTTGTTTTGATATTCATTAGGGTGGCAGACAAGAGAGAGTGGGGAAGAGAGAGAGTGTGAGATTGAGGGTAAACATGATAGACATATAGATAGATAGACAGACAGACAGACAGATAGATAGACAGACAGATAGATATATCATGAAATTGGATGGGTAGGTGGATGGGGATCTGGGAAGAGTATGAGGAAAACCAAGAACATGATCAAATTGTACTGAATAAAAATAATGTTTAAAATTAGAAAATTTTCAGATTAAAGAATGCTGTTTTAAAAACATTGTTTAAATCCAGCCTTGTAAACAAAATGGTATCTTAAGCAAAATTGTAGCAAGCATTCACCAAAGACTTCAACACAGCCAGTTAATAAAATAAATGAACTATGTAGCCTTAACTCTTTCAATCTTGTGAAATTATCACACTGAAGAATATATGAGGTAACAGTAAGCCACGTAGTTCATATTCTACAGCTCCTGAATAACCTACACCTTATTTTCAGGTAGAGAAGATAATAAAAGCATACTTCCTCTACTGACATCCAGTAAATTTTGCTGCATTTCGGAGCTTAAAATCTATGTTAAAAGCTTAATAAAAATGTCCATAACCAAGTCATGATTTTTGTGAGTTTGAGTTGAAGGTACCTTAATGAAGTAGTGTGAACATTTGATTTTCTTTACTTAGTGAACATATAAATGGATTTTCAACTGCTGAATAGCTTTGACAAAAAAACGAGATTCTTCCTTTTCAGGAACAAAATACTCTTCCCTCATTTTAGCAGATGCTCATACAACTGAACAGCAAGCAAAGCCGTCCAGATGAGCATTTAGCAGCAGAGGGAATTATTTTGTAATTATTGTCGACTTGCTATTTATTAAAATATGCAATTATATTTGAGAATGACTTTTTGAAAGCACTGCTGACATTATTATGGGTAACACTAAAGGGGATAGAACTTTTGGAGATTGAAAATGAAATTGCTTATCAACTTTCTTTCTAGAATGTGCTTACATGCAGAGCAGCCCACTTCTCTCTGTCTCTCTCAGTCAGGTACTGTGGTACCCATTTTATAGTAGAACAACTGTGGTAAAAAACAGATGCAGTAACTTTTCCAATGCCATGCAGTCTGCAGAGCTGATGCTCTCAGTGAAGTTCTGACTCCGTATAACTTTGTTGCATTATCATCAAACCAGTCCCCATTCATATGCACTACCCATGAAGACACACTGTCATAACATCTGCAGCAATAAAGTAGAGAATCACCTGAATTAGAGTGTACAGTGTTAGTTATGTAAGGCTAGTGGCACATTTCATGGGTTACAATGTCGTTCTCCTTCAGGACTGCAAGCAAGAATGTAAGCAAGTACTGCACGGTAGCAGAGAAAGAATGTCTGCCCTCAATCAACCTGTCTGCTCCCTGAACATTCTGCTTCACAGCACTTATTGGAAATGACCTTTTCCAGAAATATAACATGCCTTCCTTGGTGATAAGAAATTCCACATTTACCATGGTTGTTTCATTCATCATTTCAAAGAAAGTTCCAAAATTGATCCACAGAGTCTGTGTCTCCTCAGGTATTTTCAATAATTACAACAACAATAATAACAATAATTATAATAAAAAACAAAATAATATTAAGATACAAGCAACAACAAAATCCCATACCCCATAAAACATAAACAAAATAACATAAATTCCTGAATCGTTTGTGTATCCATTCACTTTTTATCTTTACATATGGGAGCCATTGTAGGTTTAAAGAGAAATCTGGCACTAGGGAAACATTCAGAGATTCACAAGGATGAACCCAATAAGAATCTAAGCAATAGTGGAGAGGCTTCCTTAAATGCCCTTCCCCTATAATGAGATTGATGACTACCTTACATGCCATCCTAGAGTCTTTATCCAGTAGCTGATGGAAATAGAAGCAGATACCCACAGGTAAACACTAAGCTGAACTCCTGGAATCCAGTTGCAGAGAGGGAGGAGTGATGAGCAAAGGGGTCAAGACCACGTTGGAGAAAACTAGATAACCAGTTTATCTGAGCAAATAGGCATTCATGGACCCCAGTCAGACAGCTGAGGAGCAAGCATAGGATCGAACCAAGCCTCCTGAATGTGGGTGTCAGTTAGGGGGCCTGGGCAGTCTATTTATCCCTAGTGCACAAATGGACTTTGGGGACCCATTCCCCATGGAGGGATACTCTTTCAGCCTACACACACAGGGGAGGGCCTACGCCCTGCCCCAAATGTTGTGATAGACTTTGATGATTTCCACATGTATGGCCTCGCCCTCTCTGGGGAGAGGATGGGGAATGGGATGGGGGGGTCAGTGGGTAACATGGGAGGATGGTAGGGAGAGGGACCTGGAATTGATATATATATATATATATGACATAAGGATGTTGAGAAGACTGTGAACATAGCTCAGGTTGTGGGTGCTTGCCTCACATGCACAAAGTCCAATTTCCCCTTAACACGACATAAAAACTGAGTGTGATAACACTGACTATTCTGGGCCACATAGCTGTTTGGGGGCCAGCCTTAGATGCCTATCAGCTTGTCTCAATGAATGAGGGAGTGAGTGAATGAATGGATGGATGAATGAATGAATTCATATGGATACAATTTTTACTCTTAGTAAAACTCCACATCTTACATGCTGTCCCCACCTTACTTATGGAACAGCCATTCTGACCAATTTTTCATGTCTCATCCCGATGAGCTTAGGGCTGGTTGGGATTTGGGTGCCATATGATGCCAAGGAGGGGTCTCTTTCTTGTTATATGTAATTTTGTCTGCAGGGAGTGTAACTCCTGAATTTAAATGCTGGAAGCATGTAGAAGGTAGGAGTCCCTCCAGTCTTCTTTCCAAGTGGTTTCAGACTCACCAGCTGGGCTCTCAAGGCAGGTATCTATAAACTTCTCATGAAAAGCTGAAGGTTCCAAATGGAACTATTACAAAGGTCTTATATAGAAACATCAACCTTTGCTTCTTGCCTTTGAAATAGCTCTTATAATCACATTTAAATGATGATTGAAATATTGTCAAAATTTTAAGGTTTTTAAGGTTTTCTGCTATGTTCTGGGTACTTATCAAAAGTCCTCCAACAGTGACGATAAATATCTGGGCTGCTAATGATGGAAAGAAGTCAACATAAAGGTATTAACATGATAGTAATTTCTCTCTGCTGTAGTTTTTCTTTTGGTGCTTCAGTTCTGAATCATGGTTTGAAATAATAAATGGAAAACTCATCCAAGCATAATGGGGCATTTCTTTAATTCCCTAACTTCAAAAGTGGATGCAGGCAAAAATCTCTGTGATTTTGAGAACAGCCTGTTCTACATGGTGAGTTAGTTCCGGGACAGACAAAGCTACAAAGTGAGACACTGTCTCAGAAATATCAAAATTGACCAATTAATCAATAAACAACTGGAAAACTCCTGAATGCCCCTAAGGGAGAAGTATTTCTTGACTCCTTGTGAAAAAAATGACTTTATACCTGGGATTTATAATCTTAGAAATATTTAGACATGTATCTATTGTCAAATATTGTCAGCTATTGCTAATCATTTAGACAGGATATTTCTTCAGCCTATTAACCTGTGTAGACTCACAATGACCAGGACTTACCTTAAACATAAGATTATATGTTATGGTTTTGAAATCTTAATAACTGAAACAAGTGGTTTTGGCATGTCTAGCCTTCAACACTGTATTATTAATTATGGTGATTTATCATAGAGAGAATATGCTTTCCCATTTGGAGTTTTCCTCCTCAGTCATCTGGAAAGGGAAAATTACTTACAACTTTTAATCTTTCAGTTAATTTCCATGGCATAAGATAATCGAAGTTCATCACACATCACACACACACACACACACACACACACACACACAGAGAGAGAGAGAGAGAGAGAGAGAGAGAGAGAGAGAGAGAGAGAGACAGAGACAGAGACAGAGACAGAGAGACAGAGAGAGAGAGAATATTTGGTACTATCCATAGTTTCTCACACAAATGGTGGAGACTTGAAAAGAAACCCTGATTGTAAAGTGTTGCTACAATAGTAGTAGAAGACACAGCAATAGCTACTGATTGCCCACTGAAAAATATCACTTTGAGGGGTAGAATAAACCTCGCTTGTAAGTTTGCCTTGGTAAAAATGTAGCTCTTTGCAAAGCTGTATGCAAGTTTGTATTGTTTTATTGGTTCATCTTATTTATTCATAAAGGCAATCTGGAAGCAGGTACTATCATCTTATACGATAATCCTGTGATTCCAACAAGACTAAGTGATTTCTCTTAAATTAATGATATGTTTGATGCATCAGGTCCTGACTTTCTGATGGATACATTCAGGAGTGGATTTTAGCATTAAGATCCTCAGCACCTCACTTTCTGTACTTTTATAGCCCTGAGTATCAAGTACCTGACACATTGATTCTGGAGTACTCAATTATCTGACTCTACAAAAAGATAAAACACATTTCCTAGGACAGGGCTCATATAAGTGGCTTCACAAAGTATTGGACAGAAGTTATATTTATCTGTATAGCTGTAAAACAGCTTTGTGTAGAAGACATGGATCCAGAGAAAAGATGGGAAGAATAATAGTTCAAATGACTCATTTTGGCATTTTAATTAGTAACAAAATACTCTGGTTTCTTGAATACCATCCTTACTACAATCTGACACCTAAGGTTCTCGTTATTTTATAACCCTTAGATAACAACCATTTTTTATTTTATTAGACTACCTTAGAAAATTCTGTGCGTAAAATCTGCCAAAAACTTTCAACAAATTCAATAAATATGGGAACAAATGCTAGCCCTTAGATAAAAGAACTAAATTTTAGCTGCTTCTCTGCAAAAGGAAGTCACAACTTCTATCCAATGAAGTTCTCTGTTAAGATAAATGCAATACATTAGTACTCCTGGGGCAATATAATTGATCTACAAAATGATTCATAGACTATAACTTAAACTTAGCCCAACAGGAAAATGTGACTCACTCTCAGGAAAACAAGGCTTGCCAGGCATCAAACCTGAAAGATCCCAGATGTCTTACTGAGCACACAAAGAGAGTTTTAAATGATGTTACAACAGTGCACAATCAGAGAATGTTGGATCTCTTCACAAAAGCCAGCAATTTGAGCATCAGGCAAGAAACTATAAAAGAAAATCAAAGGAAATTTCTAGAACTTGATGATATTATAGACAAAGTCCAGTAACCATTACTGCATGGGGTATTAGGTGAAAATCCCATACACACAGTGATCAGTAAATAGAATAACTAAACATAAACAAGCAAAATTTGTCTGAAGAAAACTGAAGGTTCATGGGCATAAAAAGTTATTTTAAAGTGGCTACAGAAGGAAATCACAATGCATAAAAGAGTGCAATGAAAATGGCTACTGATTTTCCAGAAATTAACCTATAGGATACAAAAGAGAAAAAGTGTCAAAACGTATTTTGTGATAAGGTTTTGGATCAAGAAATCTCTATATCCAATGGAATATTCTTTAAAAATTGCATTAGTCTTCTCAGATTGCCACAACAATATACCACGTGTTGAATGCAATAACCAATAGACATTTATTTTTCATGGTTCTGAAAGCTAGACATTCAAGATCAATAGGTGGATAGCGTTGGTTGGGGCGCTCAATGGGAATTGCAGATAGTTGCCTCCTTGTGTTCTGACATGGCCTCATTTCTTGCAGGTACTTGATGATGTTTCTTGTTATAAGGATACTAAACTTATTGGACCAAGACGCTACTCTTATTACTTTCACAACCATATTTCACATGACTTACTTCCTTTCTCAAAATACAGCCACATTAGGAGGCAAGGAAGCAACACCTGCATTTGTTGGGGGCATAAAGACTCAGCCACAAAATTAATGAAGACAGTGCAAAGGTGTTCTTTCATCACTATGTAGAGAATTTATCACCGGCATATTGACACTATAAGAAATCCCTTTACAGTTTGCTGAGAAGGTCATAGCACATCAGTAGAGTGAGTTCTATATTCTTTCAGAAAACTGAAGTGTGTCACATATAGCTAGTATCTGACTAAACAGAGAGTCATTTTTTCTTTCAACTTCTGTTTAGTGAAACTGCCAAAAAATTCAGTATTTTGTGTGTAAATGAAATGCATAAGGTAATTATAACATGAAGAATGCAGCCATATAAGTAGGGTTCTCTGTTTTCATGGTACCTATATTTTGTTTGACTGATGAAAAAATCAGTGCCACTTTGTAGGAAAATCAGAAAAATATTAAACATAAAAAACGAATAGTTTTCCCTATGCCCAGAGTGTCAAAAATTGACCTAAACTCATCTCTGTCATTCCAGTTTGTGACCGGATCAGCATCATCTCCCATCTGTAGTGTTTTATACATTTTTCCTAAGAAAATATATATATATATATCCATGCCTATGACCAGAAGGCTGGTCTGATTATTGTCAGATGTATTTATTAGTTGTTCTAACCAAAGTGGTAGCAGCCTTCATCATCACACCTGGGTCTTCTGAGACCCTTCCTGTGTATCAGACTTTACATTCTGAAAATCAGCTTTATGGCCAATATGTAAATGTCTCTTGCCTTTTTGAACTTACAATAACTAAAATCTGAAGCTTCCCCAAATCCTCAGTCATATAATACTTTTAATATGCTTTTTCTTTCACACAGATATATTTTATTTTCATTATATCCCCATCTCACTCTCCTTTCCCAGCTTCATGTACATATGTACATATATGTATATATAAAAATCTACTGATCCTCACTTAGTGTTTCCCACGTGCATATGGGTATTACATTATCCACTATAGAATTGGCAGCGTAACGGGCACAATCATTAAGGAAAACTTACTTTCCTTCACTAATAGCTGTTGATCACCTGTAGCTTCTCAATTAGGTATGGGGCTGTGTGAGCCTATCCCATCCATGCTGAAATACCAACTAGTAGGCTGGAAAGTGAGAGGTTACTAGAATGACCTGAAACTGCTGGCAATTTTCATGGTAGTACTGCTGTGTCCTGTACACACTAGACAAATAGTTTGATCTATTTTTACTCCTACACAAATAACTTCATAGCCCAAACAAAAGTAACACAGAGTTTTCTGCCTATGGTTCACAACTAGTTTAAAACAAACTGAAAATAACTGAAGCAAGAAAACCTTGGTTAATGAAGAACTTTAACAAAACAAGTTGATTTAACAGATACTCCTCTCCACCCCAGCAAAGACCACATACACAAGGCACTGTTTGGGGGTCCTTAAAATCTAACTAAGAGCAAAAGTGACCTAATTTATGCCCTATGAATGATTAAAATGGATATAGTAAACAAAAAAGTAAATAATAATGCGTACTATGTATTATGAAGTACTTGGAGATAATACCAAGTGCTATCTTTCTAGAAAACAGCAGAGGAGCCCTGCCAGGTCAGGTAATCTAAAAAGTCATTGATATGAAGCTTACTATATATCAGGCATTGTTCTCATTACTGTTCATGAATATTTGACTTAGCAAGAGACTCATGTGAGGGATCAAGTAAAGTCATTATTTGGGGAAAAAAGGATTTCAAGTTTAAGATATGGTTGGAAAGAACTGGGCATGTTTGAGAAACTGAAGGATTGTGGTAAGGCAGGATTATGCTGGACTTTGTGGGAGATCAGTTGGCAATCTGGAGTGCAGTGGGAATCAAAGTGAGGTTTTTTTAAGTGTTAAGCTCTTGATTGGGTAGGCAATACCAAGTGGTCAGACCTGAAACACACACATATGTAAGCTCCTATGGAAAGACTCAGCAGGTTTTCTGTGTAAGTTGAATCATCCATACGTGTATGTAATAACAATGGTTAAATAAGAGGGGGCAGTAGATTTGGATAGAGGAGAACAGACCCGGGTCTTAAATATGAGAGAAAAGAGGGGGAGAACTGATGTAATAATATTATAATAAAATGACATAAAGTTTAAGCTTTCAAAAAGCAGAGGCATGGCTTGCCTAGACAATCACTTTAAAACTCAGTCAGGGTACATGGAGAGAATACAATAAAAGAAACAGGAGGGAAATGGCAGTGACTAGTCCAGGAACTACTGCTCTGATCTGAAGTGTTTATGATAGCTTCTTGGCACGGTATGTATGTGGAGATGCTTCAGACTGACGGATGCCGAGTTTTCCTCTAACATCACAGGAATGCTGTTTACTGCACTCTATGTACTATAAACCCACATTCCCATTTTAGACTCCTTGGAAGTGCAGAATAAATCTCACTCATCTCTGCATAATCAGGACTTTATATAAACAAAGTTACAATGTCCTCTGTGTACAGTCCCACTTTTATCTGTGGATAAACATAATATATAATTGCATAAAAATTACTTGTGACTCAAAATTTAGATTGTATAAGCTTTCTTTTTTAAACCTGCCTTGATTATTCTTTTTCTCTTGTATTATTGCTAAGGGTGTTGTTTATATGTCCTTTGACCTAAATCAGTGAAAACAAAGCTTAAAGCAATTTTTAAGAGGGGAGATATATTTCTAATGGTCTCGTAACTAATTTTACTCTTTAAAGTGGAGGAGTTGGGGAAGAAATGATAGCAATCAAATGTGAAACAAAATACAACAGCTTCATTCATCCAAGTTTCCAATCTCACAATTCCAAAGAGGTTCTTGGAATATTATGAAACAAGAACTCAAAGCTGACATCTGAATCCTGTTTTCTTTTTAGAGAAAGCTTCTGCAGTGTGACACCAAAGTCCTAAAGGTGACACAAATCCTTTTGGGCTTTGACAAAATAAACATTTCAGGAAACCATTGCCTGGGGGATACTTAAGAATATGTCTAATACATCCTTTCAAGAAAATCCTGCATAACGTATTGAGGAAACAGAAAGATGAGAACAGCAAAGTTTGCATCTAATGTTCTCTATCTATGCACATGCTTCTTTTTTTACTGATTATAACTTCCAATCACATTCACTACCCACCTCTCAGTAAGCACATTATCAGTACAGTAAGGTTACTTTATTCTGTCTGATAATTATTAATTTGTTGTGTGTAGATGCATCACCGCCAAATTACATAAATATTCTAATTCAAAGCATTCACTTTTAACATTATTCAAAAAGTAGAGCTTAGGCAAACATGCAGTTCACAAGAAATATTCATGTGATGCCTAACCCTCTGAAGAGTACTCCAGAAAAAGACACACCAGAAGGATGTGAGCTAACTCTTGGCTGGAAGGGAAAGGCAGGAAGGAAATATTTATTAGATGTTGGTGTGAAGAATTTTGGCCAGCAGAAGCTGAAATCAACTCCACAAAAGAACTAAAATTGTTTTAGCACAGGATTGCTTCCATCGCCCATCAAAATCCTTTACTCTCGCCCACGAACAATCACCATGGTGCCTTAAGTGCAGCAACTTCCTGTAAAGTTAGTTACACCAAATGACTTTCCTACTTACTTTTTAGACATTGATTAGCAAACTTGTTCTGGCTGGATGAGCATTCTTTTTCATATTCAGTCACAGAATGGGGTTTCTATCTACATGCACAACTGCTAAAGCTTTTGATGTTACTTACTCTATTTATAATGTCTTTTGTATTCATGTAATTGACAAGCTTGAGTGACGCTTCTCTCAACTAAATTTAGTAAAGGACATTTGATGTATTTTGTTGAGTTCATCAATAATGTGAATTATGTCTTGGAATTCTTAGCAAGATAGATAGATAACTAGATAGATGATAGATAAATAGACGATAGATAATAGACATAAATAGATAATTAAAAGTAGAGAAACATCTCCTCCAGAAGTTAATTTATATTGTAATTTTATTATTATTTTGAGTTTTGTTCTCATGTGTGTGTGTACATGTGTGTGTGAGTAAGTTTGTGTGTATGTGAGTGTGATACATGGTTGTAGGTATGCATATGTCATAGCACATGTATGGAGGTCAAAGGACAACTTTGCAGAGTGTCTCTGTTCCTTTCACCTTTATGTGGGTTCTGAAGACTGAACTCAAGCTGTCAAGCTTGCAAGAAAAGTGACTTTAGCCTCTGAAGCATTTCAGCAGCCCTCAAAATCTTTCTTAATGATTTATCTATCATATAGTTAGTATAAAAATTCTAAAGTAAGTTAACACATCCTAACATAATTAAAGCATTTAGTATACATATTGGATTTTGTACATACATAATATATTATTATGCAATATATATTATTCATTTGTATTCACTATATCCAAAATTGAACTTACATCTGTAGAGAATATGGGGACATTTTTCTACAGGTTTGTGTGGCATACAGACTGTGTCGTAAAACAATAGTCAACCAATTTTAAAACATGAAATCACCCAGACTGTTGACTTAACATAATGGAACTAAAATAAGAAGCAGTTCCTGAAAAACTGGTAGGAAAATCTCCAAATTCTTGGTCACTAAACAATTTATTTTAAAAATAATCTTTGGGTCAAAGAGTAAGGCACTGAGAATTTTTAAACAAAAAGCCCTAAAAGGTATTATAAATGTAAGACCAAAAGCTATTGAAAAAGGGAACAATATTGGAATGTAGGATGAGGCAGAACTTACTGGATTAGACATTGAAAGCTTGCCAGTGCAAGCTAGACTGCACAAAATCCAATACCATTGCTCTAATGAAGTACCATGTTAAAAGTCTTTTAAATATTTATTTAATTTTGTTTGTGCATTTATTTATGTGGAAGGGGTTGCAGGCCCTGATGTGAATAGCTATATCAGGGGCCATAGAAGAAATTTCTTTTTTACTGCCGTGAGAGTGGCAGGGATTGAACAGAGACTGTCAGATTTGATGTGAAGTGCATTGACCTGCTGAGCTGTCAGTCATCTCACTGACCTCGAAATATCATGTTAAAGTATATAAAACATGAATCTCTCTCTACTTGAATGCTGTGAGGAAACCCTTCATGTGGGTTTGTAAATGGACTTTAGAAAATAAGAGAGAGGCAAGCTAAAAAAATATCTACAATGTTTTGCTTATAAGCCTGATGGGTAACTGAGGCAGGTATTTGGAAGACCAGGGTGGTGGTGGGATGGGGAAATTAAGATGATTTTAGACAAAGAGGAAGATCCTGTGGGAAATTGGCCTGTAGGATACCTTTATTATATTAGGCAAAAATTTGCATAAAGTTTGTTCTTGTCTTAAGACTTTGTAGGCAGCCCAAGCTTGAAGGTGATATTGCAGTTTGATTTGAAGAGGACATTTCAGTCACAGAAGACTTCATGTATCAGCACACATATTATGAATTACTCTTATGATGGTTTAACATAATAAAGTGTAGCAAAAAGCAAGCAGAGAAGAAATAAAATAGTTGATTTTTGGTTACAGAAAAGGGGTGTTTAAAGGTGAGACCAGATAGGTCACAATTACTGAAGACAAAGGATTTATCATATGATCAACAAAAAATATTCTTGGAGGGTGTCTTAGTTAGAGTTTCTATTGTTGTGAAGGGATATCATGACCATGGCAGCTCTTTATATTTGTCCCTCCACCAGCCCCCCAACCTCCCACCCAATCCCCATACCATTCCCCAGGGAGGGTGAGGCCCCCCATGGGGGGGATCTCCAGAGTCTGTCATTTCATCCAGTGCAGGACCTAAGCCCTTCCCCATGTGTCCAGGCTGAGAGAGCATCCTTCCATGTGGAATGAGTTCCCAAGGTTCATTCGTACGCCATAGTAAACACTGATTTACTACCCAAGGCCCCAGAGATTGCTGAGGTCTCCTCATTGAAACTACATTCAGGGAGATCAGTCCCCTGCTGGCCTCTCAGCCATCAGTCTGGGGTTCAAGAGCTCCCCTTTGTCATGTCAGCTGTTTTTGTGGGTTTCACCAGCACGGTCTTGACCCCTTTGCTCATCACTCCTCCATCTTTGTCACTGGGTTACAGGAGTTCATGTCAGTGTTTAGCTCTGGGTATCTGGTTCTGCTTCCATCAGTCACTGGATGAAGGTTCTAGGATGTCATATAAGGTAGTCATCAGTCTTATCATCAGGGAAGGCTATTAAGGTAGTCTCTCCACTATTGCTTAGTTTGCCAGTTGGTGTTATCCTTGTAGATCTCTGGATATCATTAGTGTCAGCTCTCTCCTCAAACCTATAATGACTCCATCTATTATGGTATCTCCCATCCTGCTCTACTTTATTCTTAACCCAACTCAAATTTCCTGCTCACCCATGTCTTTCTCTGCCCTCCTCTTCTCCCCCTCTCTTTTTCCCCAGTTCCCTCTCCCCTCTGCCTTGTTCCCAATCTGCTCAGGAGATCTTGCCTCATTCCACTTCTCTGGGTTTTCATGCATATCTCTCTTGGGAAACTCCCTGTTTCCCAGACTCACTGGCAATGGTATTGTAGACTAATACTCCCCTGATCCATGTCTAAAATCCATATATGAGTGAGTACATACCATGTTTGTCTTTTTGTGACTGCATTACCTCACTCAGGATTGTTTCTTCTAGTGCCATCCATTTGCCTGCAAATTTCAAGAGTCCATTGTTGTTGTTTTTTTGTTGAGTAGTACTCCATTGTATAAATGTACCACATTTTCTCTATCCACTCTTCAGTTGAGGGGCATCTAGGTTGCTTCCAGGATCTAGCTATTACATATAATGCTGCTATTAACATAGTGGAACAGACATCCTTGTTGTATGAATGGGCATCTTTTGGGTATACGCCTAAGAGTAGAATTGCTGGGTCTTGTTGTAGACTGAGTCCCATTTTCCTGAGGAATCTCCATATTGATTTCCAAAGTGGCTGTACAAGTTTGCACTCCCACCAGCAATGGATGAGTGTTCCCCTTTCTCCACATCCTCTCCAGCATAAGCAGTCACTGGTGTTTTTGATTTTAGCTATTCTGACAGGTGTAAGATGATATCTCAGAGTTGTTTTGATTTGCATTTCCCTAATGGCTAAGGATATTGAACACTGTCTTAAGTGTCTCTCAGCCATTTTAGACTTCTCTATTGAGAATTCTCCATTTGGTTCAGTCCCCCACTTTTTAATTGGATCCTTTGGAGAGTTGCTTCTTGAGTTCTTTGTAAATTTTGGAGATCAGCCCTCTGTCAGATGTGGGGTTACTAAATATCTTCCTATTCTGTGGGCTGCCTTTTTGTCCATGGCAGCTCTTATAAAGAAAAACATTTAACCGGGGCTGACTTACAGTTCAGAGGTTTAGTTCAATATGGTCAATGCAGGAAACATGGCAGTGTACAGGCAGAAATGGTGATATAGAGCTGAGAGTCCTGCAACTTAATCTGCAGGCTGCAGGAAAAAACTTAGACATTGGCCTTGCTTGAACGTCTGGAAACCTCAAAACCTCCTTATCGACACCCCTCCTCCAACAAGACCACACTTATTTCAACAAGGCTACACCTTCTATAGTGCCACTCCCTACAGGGCAAATATTCAAATCCATGAGTCTGTGTGAGCCATATCTATTCAAACCACCACAACTATCACAGTGCCACATAGTCTGTTTTTAGTGGTTGGTGTAAGCACTAAGTATAATGCTTAGCTTCCCACAAACACTTTTAAATTCTCAGTGGAAGGCTCCATGATTCAATAATTCTTGCATTTTGAATCCAATAGTTCTTATAATTTGCATAATATAATAATAACAATAATAATTATCAACAGCAGAACTGGGGATTGAACCATGCCACACTCATGCCATGCTAGGCACTGAATTATATCAACCTGAAAAAAAGGCATTTTAAATTAACCATATTGATCATTCCCTTCTGTAAACAAACAAAAGCATCAATTATACCCCACATGCATACTGATTATTATTTAGTAATTAAAACTGGAATATTGATAAGATGGTTCAAGGATATAGTGAGATAGGAGGAAATTCTTGTAATATCCTATGACACCATAAAATGACTATGGTTGTCAACAATTAATGACTATATTAATATGGCTAGCTGAAAAGTGTTCTTTAAATTTATAAATGTAAATTTTCTGATATCATATACTACTTACATGTATTAAAGTTTCACAAGCCTCCATAAATATTTATAATTGTTGTGTATGATTTGGAAATAAAAAGTAAAACTAAAAGCATTTGCATGTGTAAATAAATCTAAGATTCTTAGGGGTGCCCATAAGAAAGCAATAAAACAATACTTCAATATAGTATAAATGCAAATATATCTATGTAAAATTTGCTCCAGAAGTCATTTATTAGAAAACTGCAGTTCAATAATAAACTCTATATTAGAAGTCTTTTATGAAACAACATAGTATGTAAAGCAGTCCTCTGAATGTAGTTGAGCATGTTCTTGAATCCCAAATGATGTGCTTTTAATAGGTGTGTTATGTATACTGTTTCTCTGCCTTTCTTTCTTGGGGTATAATGAAGATGCTACAAACGTTTGTGGAGTTAGTTTTTAACCAAAAGAAAATAAGCATCTAGAATACATCACAAAGCTCCTAGCTCAATGGAAGTGATCAAGCAATGGCAGGGCGCAGAATCATCAGGAAAGACTTTTATCAAACAAATGAGAGAACTGTAAGTAGGGAATACAATTGTGAGGTACTTTTGGTTCAGTACGCTACCAAATGAAGACAAACATTCTCTCAGGTTTAAGGATAAGGAATGCTCATTTTGTCTAGTTTCAGGGAGGAACTGATATGTAGAAGCTTAGGGGATAGTGTGGGTAGCAGCTTTGGCTATGCAAGTGAAGACCTAAGTACATCTGGTACAGGGTATATTCTGCACATGCCTGTAACCACAGCATTAGCAGACGGTGGTAGAAGGATCTTGAGAGGTCACTGGAGAGTTAGCCTTGCTGGAATAGTGACCTCCCAGTTCTGCGAGAGAGAGTCTCAAGGGAACATATAAAGAGCAATGAAGCAATTTACATTCATGTGCATTGTGCATACAGCATACACAACACACACACACACACACACATAAAGTATATGGTATTATCATCAAAGTGTACTATTAGAAGACACATAATTTTATTGTTTCTATTAAGTTTCACACCATAATTAGATACATCTAGAACCTCGTGGGGGAAGAGAATAATTGGATTATCTCTGGCTTATTTATTATAATAAAAAAGTTTTAATTCCCCTAGCTATTAAAAATAATTAATTATAAAGCTTATATTGGAAAAAACAAAGTCAAGTATTTATTTGCTCCCCTGAATTATAAAATAAAATTTAGTTAGCTCCCGGAATCCAGTTGCAGAGAGGGAGGAGTGATGAGTAAAAGGGTCAAGACCAGGCTGGAGAAACCCACAGAAACAGCTGACCTGAACAAGGAGGAGAACATGGAACCAGACTGATATCTGGGAAACCAGCATAGGACTGTTCCAGAACCTCCTGAATGTGGATTTCAGTTTGGAGTTCAGGTTATTCTATGGGTCCTCTGGTAGTGGATCAGTATTTATCCCTAGTACATGATTGAACTTTGGAAACCCACTCCCCACAGAGGGCCACTCTCTCAGTCTATACTGAGAGAAGGGCTTAGACCCTACTCCAAATGATATGACAGACTTTGAAAATCCCACATAGACTGCCTCACCCTCCCTGGAGAGCAGAGAAGGGATAGGATGGGGGTTGGTGGGACCAGAGGAGGAGAGGAGCGAGAAGGAACTTGGATTGACATCTAAAACAAGCTTGTTTCTAAGTTAAATTTTAGAAAATAAAAAAAATAGTTCATAAAAAGAAAAACAACAGCTGGGCATGGTCGTTCACACCTTTAATCACAGTACTAGGAATGCAGAAGCAGATGGATCTCTGTAAGTTTGAGGGCAGCCTGGCCTACAAAATAAGTTCCAGGACCGCTAGGGTTACACAGAGAAACCCTGTCTCAAACAGAAAAGAAAAGGAAAATAAAAGGAAGTGAAAGAAAAGGAAAGAAGAGAAAGAAAGGGAAAACACCATTGTTTTAAAGGATTATGGGTTAGTAATATTATAGAACTATTTTTCCTATTGGAGGGCAGCATTTTCAGATAAGTTTTCATACTCTGTGCTGGCTTGGGGCTCACTATGTAGTAGACAATGTTCTTAAATTACTGTTCCTCTTTCCTCATGTTTTAAGTACTGGGATTATAAGGGTAGGCCACCACACTCAGAACTTTATGATGATGATTGCTCATGACCACTCTATTGTTTGTAACAGTAAAATTTAACTGTGTTATGTGTTCATATTATAATGTGTTCTCATCTAGGAGGCTATCCCATGGACCTTAGCCTATTCCAACAAGAAAAGCAATGTGATTCCTTAATGAGAAGGGGCCTTCACCTGGAGAGGAGAAGGGAGTTCAATACAATAAACAAAGAGAGATGGGAGGCAATGAACAAATAATACCAAGTTTATTTGACAAAAACTCAAGGAATCATATAATTTTATATTTACCTAAAACTATACACTGGTATGGGGAAATCTTTTTATATACTATAAAGATATATCTTTGCCAAGGTGCTTTCTGATTGGTTTCATAAAGAGCTGAATGGCCAATAGCTAGGCAGAAGAGAATAGGCATGATTTCTGGGGAAAGAGAGAAAGAGGAGGAGGACCCTAGGTGCATAGATTTTATTAACAGATTCAGAGTATTTCAGATGTGCTGTACTGAGGAGAGGTAACAGAGCCACATGACACAATGCAGATTAATAAAAACAGGTTAATTTAAGTTTTAAGAGCTCGTTGGAAACAAGCGTAAGCTAAAGGCCAAGATTTCATGATTAATAATAAGTCTCTGTGTCATTATTTGGGGACTGACAGTTCCAAAGAAAGTCTAGCAAAAGTCTGTTACAATACATAATATATATAAATGTATGTTTACAATATACACACACACACACACGCATACACACTTTAAGGGGATTTTAGACTGAGAGTGCTCAACACAAGAATTGTAGACTAATGAAAAACCTACTAACAAGCAGGAGAAACCTCCTTTCAAATGATTGCTTTGGGTAATCCAAATAATAACAAAACAATATACATTTTTGATGTAATCCTTCATTGCCTCTCAGGGTTAAATGCTGCTCCTATTGCTAAAGACATTGCTCATTTAGGACACAAGTCCACTGACTTGAGCTTAATCTGACCTGAAAGCCACTTTCCTGCATTCTAGCACCCATAGTTCTAGAAAATACTATGCAAGTTACTAAGGGAGGGAAGAAATTAAACAGTTCTACCCAGCTGTAATACCTGTGAACTACAAAAACTGCAGCATGGTGAGGATATGCATTATGAGGCAACAAGTGGCGCTCCCATGTTGGTGGGACCAACAGCTGTGTAATTGAACTTAAAGCCCTCTCCATAGGAGGGAAGCCATGACTGTTACTAGAAACCGAGTAAGCTTCCCAGGACTAGTGAGCCTATAGAGTCAAAGCATAAACCACAGAAAAGAAGAGTAGATTGGCATTACTACATTCTAAGTCAACCATATACAGACAGATAAGTGCAGTTAGCACCCTTCATAAATGAAGCCTTCCTTCGCAGCAAATGGAGACTATCGCAGAAAACTACAACACAATACAATTCAGAGATCAACAGATCTCAGAAGTCAGAAGCCCCAGTTGGATATGCATCTACAACACAGTTTCTGCATCCATGACTCAAAGAACAGCATAGAAGAGGGTTAGCAAGATTATAAGAGCCATAATAAGAAGGAGTCTCGTGTGAAGTAGAAATGGCTATATAAACAAAACCGGAACAATGGTAATATCAATGGGCATATTAGCATGGAAGGGTGATGTCTCATTGTCCCACAAAGAAAACTAATGAGTACTGGAAGACGAATTAACTCACAGAGGAAGGGATAAGCCCCTTATAGTTGTGAATGCAGAATGGTCAGTCTTGGAAACATATACATGTCAACAGCAAAGATGGTATCAGAATTTTGTTTTATATATATTTGCTTATACACATGCAGATGCACGTGTCACAATAATAAAGATAAAGAGGCCACCATGTTGTGAAGAAGGGTGTGTGGTACTTCAAGTGTGGTTAGCTGGGAGAGTCAGGAGAGAGGAAAAGTAGGGGAAGAATTGATGTAATTCTACTAATTAAAACACATTGAAAGAGAAGCAGCAAATAATTCTTTCCTGTACTCATTGTTACCTTGAAAACATTTTTATATTTTTCTTGTTTAGCTTCACACATCAAATTCCATCACAACAACTATTGTTGTGAAATAATTTATATAACTATACACGAATAAAATGCGGCTTAGAATGGGAATATTATTGTAATGCAATAACTGTATCTTTGTAGAATAAGAGTCTAAATTGGTCCTGATGTAGTGGGTGAATTTTTTAAAAAGGTAATGAAAGGACTTTACAAAAAGGAAACAATGTTGACAAAAATGCAAAGTATCATCTTAAATAATAAACCAGTCAATACTGATAAATGCATAGATGCAAAGTAAACCTTAATGTGTACTCCTTTCAACTCCTATCATTCACCCAGTTAGCTGAGCGCCACTGGCCCCCTAGTGGTGATGGCTCAGGTTATAGATTCTTCCAATGTGAGGGTATAAAAAGGAATCTTATTTCAGCGGCACTAAAGTGAAACATTTTCCTGTAAATGCCAAACTCCAGAAATATATTTTTAAATCTCCGTGTGGGAAGCAAGTAGAATTTTCCTCAGCCAATGTGGGGTTTCTTCTTGTACCCCTCAATAAAAGATATGTCAAGAAAAGATGACAAATTGGGATCGCACATGGTACATCATAATAACTCAGAACTTGTGCCACGTTGAATTTTGCTAAAGGTTGCAGATGACTCACAGCACAAAGTTCTGCAAGACTTGCCATGTAGATTGCTATTGCACCTTAATTTTCCTGGAGCCCCTCTTCAACATGCCCTTCTTGCTGGAGCTCTAGCATCTTCTTCAAGAGGCCCTATCAAATTCTCTCCATGCTGTAGTAATACACTGAGCTCAAGGTTTCACATGGAATGAAGAGCAGGTGTAGTTGCAATGGTCATTGTCCCCCTCTTAGAAAGTTTTTTTTTCTTCCAATTTCTTGAATAGTAAACAAACCCTTCTAGCTCTGATATTAAGTGAAATTGTAAAAAAAAATACATTTCACACAATCTACTCTTCATCATTGGTTCTTAGTCATAGCAAAAAGTGCTTTCCAAGGAAGGTATCTGAAGGAAGAAAACATCACAGAGGTAGACTGTCACATCTCCCTCTGTGCTATTGTGAGTCTTGAACTAATTTTCATGAGCTCGTACCCAGTCATCTTCTAATGAATAACAGTCACAAGATTTTTTATCTGTTGTTTTAAACATGAAAAGACTAAGTATTTTATTAGAAAAGCAACCCATGATCATACACTAACACAAACCAATATTTAATCAATTTGACTTCTAACTAAATTATTACTTGGGAGGTCAGAACACTGTGTTGCAGAAGAAGAACGGGAAGGGTGATAGCACACTTCTCTCTCTGATGTACTGTGCCCAAACCAGGGCATCCACACGGAGAGTAGTGGCTCACAATGAACAGTATGTATAGAGAAGGAAGTGAGGAAGAGGAGAAGCACAGAGAGAGGAAGAAAATGAGGGAGGATAGAGACAGAGGAAAGGAAGATGGCATCAGTTTTTCTTTTTTATGCCTCATATTTTCAGGCACAATACTATCTTAAGGCAAGCAGAAAATATTTCTTTCCATTAATTTCAAGGTGCTAAGATATCTACTTTCACTTTCCTCTTATTTTCATGAAGACACCTATAGATTGACCACATTTCCATTATTGTGTATACGCACTGAGAAGCTTTGATAATTATTTTTGTATCATTATAAACCAATGTTATTTAACACCTGTGGAAAAACTATATTCACTGTAAACTCAGAGTGTTACAGGTTTTGGTCTGCTTTGCTCATCTCATTTGTCTATACTGACTGTACTGTTTGGGTGCTGAAACTGCTGAGTTTCTGCTTTCACTAAGTTTTATAATATTTATGGTCTCTTTTCCTCAGAAAATTTAAAGAATTTATGATACACGCATATATGCAACAAGTGCAATCACAAATCCATATTTATATTATTTGCATTCATACAGTATTGATATAACTGCCAGTGAATATCCAAACATCTATATGTCTTAAGTTCACTGTACTTTAGATATCTGATATTTTCCTCAGTACTGACATCATTATATAATCTAGAAATGTTACTCATTTTGTAAAAGACAGAAACTATATTACATTTAAAAGCTGACTAATAACTTTGAAATGTTTCTCTTGTACAATGTAATATAATTATGTGATGAGAAATTTTTTAGTACTCTAAATACTTAGTAAAATCATCACAGTCAAGGATATATTCAGGACTACAATTAAACACAATCCTAGTGGTGTATAAAAACATATTTGAAAGACAGAGTTGTGCATTATGTTCAGATTTGAAGCTTTAACTGAATACTTTAATCCAACATTTTAACTTCTTTGACTCCCACATTTCCAAGATATTTTTCCAGACTGGTGACTGGGAAAAATGGGAGAGTCAACTTGCCTCAATGGACTTCTGGCATTGGTACTTAGTATATTGGTTTCCTTAATGCAAATACTGTGAATCTGTGAACCCATTTACCTGACTGTAAAGTATTATCTGAATTCTAACATTGCTTTTTACGGTTGAGTTAGTGATTCATTTTTGAGCACTAGAAAAATGATTCATGCTTACCCAAAATATTAAACGAGATGGAATGTGCCAAGATATTCCTGACTGAAGGATGTATTGTATAAAAACTTGGTAAGTGCTCAGGAATTATTACTACTGTTGTTATTGTTGTTGCTTACACTAAAAGTGTGATTCTGGGAATAAGATAGTCTTGGGCAAGGAAGAACAGGAACATGATAGGTTATGAAAAAGAGGTCAAGCCAATTCCCGGCATTATGAAGAAAGGGTCTTCTTAGAAAATTTAAATGCATGGAAAGATGTCTTAATGCCACATTTTACTTTTGCTCATTTTAGGCCACAGATTGTTCATTAGTTTGGTTCATGGTTAAAATTAATTTTATTCTCATAAGACATTTTAGAACTATAAATATAGGTAAACAATTGATGAGAAATTAAGACTTTTTACACCTTTATATACTCAGATAAGAATGTCAAATAGATGTTTGAAAAATCAGTCATAATTATCAGCTTTTAGAAGAAGTCAAAATTGCCCTGACAAAATATCATTGAGACAAAGGCTCACTTAGCACCCTGATGCTTCATCTTTTCCATTTTTCTATCAAACTGCTATATAGATCCCCCTCCCCCATGGCCCATGGAAATGATTTTTGGAGTAGTTCCAGATTCTTCTATTTAGAAATCAGAGGTACTCAAAAATATGCAGTATTACATGCTGATCTCATGAGTCACAGGAAAAGAACTAAATAGAAACTTGAGATTCTGTAAACCTGTGTTCATTCCCCATTCTCCACAATGTTTCTTGCTATTTTGACCAACACACAAGATTCAGAAATTCAGATGAACATGCTAGCTTAAACTGAACGAAGGGGAATGTAATGAAAACCTTACACTAATTCTTAAGGTGAGCGAACCTTAAGAGGACTCTCAGATTTGACAGAAAAAAAAAATGAGTCATAAGGTTTAAGGTCATAACCCAAAGAACAACGTTGCTTTCAGTAAAACAATTTTATAGAAATCAATTGATATCAGTGTTTAAAAATAAAATTATGTCCAAATGCACTAATTGAGAACCCAGTGTAAACCAATGCCTACCCAGTGTAAAGCAATGATCACCCAAATGTCCTATGTGAATTAGCTGAGTAACATAGTTGATCTTCCTAAGTAAAGGTTGAGACCATGGTAATCTATTGAACCTTGGGTAGTAGATCAGTATTTATCCCAGGTATACAAATGGACTTTGGGCAACCATCCAACAATGAGAGATGTACTCTCACCCTGGACTCTCAGGTGAGGGTCTAGACCCTGCCCTGGATGAAATGACAGACTATGGACACCCCCATGGAGGGCCTCACCCTCCCTGGGGAAATGAGGGGATATTGGAGCGGTTGGTGGGAGGGCATGGGAGGAAGGGAGGGAAAGGGAGAGGGATCTGGAATTGACATGTGAAGCAACCTTGTTTCTAA
Organism: Mesocricetus auratus; assembly: GCF_017639785.1. Classification (NCBI taxonomy): domain Eukaryota; kingdom Metazoa; phylum Chordata; class Mammalia; order Rodentia; family Cricetidae; genus Mesocricetus; species Mesocricetus auratus. The sequence goes on from NW_024429195.1 coordinate 70,311,888, forward strand.
TTCAAATTTAAATTTAAAAAAAGAATTAAGGGAATGACTCATTTGGGCGCTCCTATGAAAATGTTATCATCAACGTCTACTTAACATGTTTTCTTCTAATAATAATTTTAATTTCTCTAATCCTTTCTTGATAATTATTAACATTCTCACATACACATGATGAAAATCTACATTGGAGAAAAACAAACATAAACCACATTGTCTACAAGCTGAACCTTCATTATTGGTGTCTGAACATACTAAAATGTCTGAAGTTGCATTAAAATAATTTCCAATTTTAAATGGTAAGCAAATATGCTTCTCATTTAAAAGATGTATTTTAAATTATTATGTTTCTCTTATATGTAAGTATTTTTCTCTGTGTATAGAGTTTAACATTTTAAAATAATAAACCTTACAAATTCAGAATTTTAGAGACCTTTATTCCAAAGCAGTATTACATTTATTTGATCTAGTCAATAAATCCAATTCCTAGCATCTACATGGTAGCTCATGGCTCTCTGTAACTTCAGTATCAATAAATGGTACTGGCATAACTGGGTGCTGATGTAACTGAATTCTGACATGTAGAAGACTGCAGATAGATCCATATCTATTGCCACACACAAAACTTAAGTCCAAATGGAGCAAAGACCTCAACATAAATCCAGCCACACTGAACCTCTTAGAAGAAAAAGTAAGAGGTACCCTTCACCCAGCTGGTACAGCAGACCACTTCCTGAACATAACACCAATTACATAGAAACTGAGATAAACAATTAGTAAATGCGACCTTCTGAAAGTGAGAAGCTTCTGTAAGCAAAGGACACGGTCAACAAGACAAACAGCAGCCCACAGAATGTGAAAAGATATTCGCCAACCCCACATCTGACAGAGAGCTGATTTCCAAAATATAGAAAGAACTTAAGAAGCTAGTCACTAAAACACCAAATACTCCAATTAAAAAGTGGGTACAGAACTAGAGAATTCTCAATAGAGAAATCCGAACTGGCTGAAAGATACTTAGGAAAGTGCTCAACATTCTTAGTCATCAGGGAAATGCAAATCAAAACAGCTCTGTGATACCATCTTGCTCCTGTCAGAATGGCTAAAATCAAAAACACCAATGACAGTTTATGCTGAAGAGGATGTGGAGAAAGGAGAACACTCCTCCACTGCTGGTGGTAGTGCCAACTCATTCAGCCACTTTGGAGTTCAGCATGGAGATTCCTCAGGAAAATGGGAATCAGTCTACCAGAAGATCCAGCAATACCACTCTTAGGCATACACCAAAGGGATCAAAGAATGCACATTCATACAAGGACATATGTTCGACTATGTTCGTAGCAGCATTATTTGTAATAGCCAGAACTTGGAAGCAACCTAGATGCCCCTCAACTAAAGAATGGATAACAAAATGTGGTACATTTTCACATTTACACATTTTCCTACTCAGAGGAAAAAAACAATAGAATATTGAAATTCACAGGCAGATGGATGGAACTAGAAGAGACCATCCTGACTGAGGTAACCTAGTCACAAAAAGACAAACATGGCATGTACTCAGTCATATATGGATTTTAGACATAGAACAAAGGATTACCAGCCTACAATCCACACCACCAGAGAAGCTAGGAAACAAGGGGGACCCTAAGAGAGACATACATGGGCCCCCAAAACGGGGAAACAGACAAGATCTCCTCAGCTAATTGGGAGCATGGGGGGAGAGCAGAGGGAGTTATGAGAAAAGGAAGGAGAGAAGAGGAGGGGAGAGGAGGACACGAGGGAGCAGGAAGATTGAGTCGGGAGGCAGGAGGGAAGAGAGGAGTGCAAGAAAAGAGATACCATAACAGAGGGAGCCATTATTGGTTAAAGAGAAATCTGGCACTAGGGAAATGTTCATAGACCTATAAGGATGACCCCAACTAAAAATCTAAACAATAGTGGAGAGGCTACCTTAAATGCCTTTCCCTGATAATGAGATTGATAACTACTTTATGTGCCTTCCTAGAGACTTCATCCAGCAGATGATGGAAGCAGAAGGAGACACCCACAGCTAAATACAGAGCTGAACGCCTGGATTCCAGTTGCAGCAGGAGGAGTGATCAGCAAAGGGGTCAAGACGAGGCTGTAGAAACCCACAGAAACAGTTGACCTGAACAAGGGGGAGCTCATGGACTACAGACTGATAGCTGGAAAACCAGCATAGGACTGATCCAGAATTCTTGAATGTGAGTGTCAGTTAGGAGGCCTGGGCAATCTGTGGGTCCTCTGGTACTGGATTAGTATTTATCCCTAGTATACAAATGGACTTTGTGAGCCCATTCCACATAGAGGGAATCTCTCTCAGCATAGACACTCAGGAGAGGGCCTAGGCCCTGACGCACATGATATGACAGACTTTGAATGTTCCCCTTGGAAGGCCTCACCCTCCATAGGGAACAGAAAGGAGATGGGATAGGGGGTCGATGTGGGGCAGGGGAGGAGGGGGTGAGAGGGAACTGGGATTGACACGTAAAACAAGCTTGTTTCTAATTTAAATAAAAAACACCTGAAAAAATAGATTCCTGTGTATAACTCATTTTCATACTTCTAATTCAGTCAATGTTTATCCAATATTTGCTCTTCTCCATGTTAAATAAGTCTTTGTTCATATGATTTCACCATAAATCAAGAAAATGATATGTAATGCAGATCTATTAATGTTATAAAATGAAGAGAGTCTGAGATTACCTGTCCGTGTTGAAGTGTACCTTAAGACAACTAAAACACTCATTCCTCTGATCATCTAAAGCCTCTGGTCAAGCTTTGTTTAATAAAAGGGGAATAAGATATTAAGAATGAGGATTTCAGGTCTGATATTAGTTCTAATACATAACACATTAAAATCATGAAGTCAATTTGTTTGTAGAACCTGGATGTACACAGATAATCTTTAAATTCCCTGTAAGTCAAGTATGTGACTATACTATTTTTCTCTGTATTTTTTAAAAATATATAAGTCCCCACAGCATTTCAAAATACCTTTATGTCAATCAGTGCTTAAGAAGTAATATATCTCTATGTGATTTTCTCTTTGTTTATTGTTTGTATGTCTTGTCCTTTAAATGAAATTATGAATTCTTCAAGGAAGGACTTCTATTTAGTTTCTGCCCTAATTTCTATTGCTGTGAAGGACACTATGATGACAATTCTTTTTTTTTTATTATTTACTTTCCATACCAACCACAGTTTCCCCTCCTTCCTCCCTTCCCATTCTCTAAACCCACCTCCCATTTATCTTCCCTCTCATCTAATCATCCTCTGCCTCCATTCAGATGCCATAAGGTATCCCTTGGGAATCAACTTGAGGCAGGAACAACCCACCCCCACTGCTTGCATCAAGGCTGGGCAAGGCATACCCCCACCATAAGGAATAGGTTCCACAGAACCAGCTCATGTGTCAAGGGCAGGTCCTGGCCCCACCGCTAGAGGTCCCACAATAGACCAAGCTACAGAGCTAGGTCATTTCTGTGCAGACATCCTGGTTGTCAGTCCAGAGTCCATGAGCACATGTCAGCTGTCTTTGTGGGCTTTCCTGACATGATGTTGGCCCCCACTTGCTCATAAAATCCCTCCTCTCTCTCTTCTACTGGACTCTCAGAGCTCTGCCCAGTACTTGGCTGTGGATCTCTGCATCTGCTTCCATCAGTTGCTGAATGATGTTCTATGATGACAATTAGAGTAGTCACTAATCTGATTACAGGGGAAGGCCAGTTCAGACACCCACTCCACTATTACTAGGATCATCCTGGTGGGTTCCTGGTAGATTTCCTGGCACCAGGTTTCTCCCTAACCGCGTAATGGCTCCCTATATCAAGATATCTCTTTCATTACTCTCCCCTATTCCACCCCCATCTCGATCATCTGATCCCTCATGTTCCCATGCCCCCATGCCCACTCCTCTATCCCCATCACCCAGTTTACCCAGCATATCTTCTCTATTTCCTCTTCCCAGCAAGATCCATACATCCCTCTTAGGGTCCTCCTTTTTACCTAGCTTCTTTGGGGCTGAGGATTGGGCTGACTTGCCTTTTCAGAGGTTCAGTCCATTATCATCATGGTGGGATATGGTGGCATGCAAGCAGACATAGTGCTGGCTATATCTTGATCAAAAGGCAACAGGAAGTGGTCTGTCTCACTGGGCATGTCTTGAGCATATATGAGACCTCAAAGCCGGCCTCCACAGTGATATACTTCCTTCAATAACACCACACCTACTCTAACAACATCATATTTCCTAATAGTTCCACTCCCTTTGGGACACATTTGCTTCCAAACCACCATAGACTTCAAAGGTTTCTAAGTTCTGAGGTAAAATTAAAAGAATTAAAATATATACCTAAATGTGGACAACATGGCTCAGTTAGTTAGGGACAATTGTCATCATGCCTAATGACCTGACAGTCCCTGGAACTGACATGAGGGAAAGAGATAACTGAATCCAGTCAGCTTTCATTTGACAAAACATACCATAAATAATTCACGCAATTGAAATAGAGGATGGGGAAAAGGAAGGAAGGAAGGAAAGAAGAAGAAGAAGAGAGAGAGAGAGAGAGAGAGAGAGAGAGAGAGAGAGAGAGAGAGAGAGAGAGAGAGAGAGAGAGATACACTTGATGCTAGTGGAGTCCTTTAATAAAGTCAATGTTCAAAACCTCAAGCTTGGAAAATAACTAAAGATGACTGTTAAAGCTATTTTTGCAAGGAAACAACTTCTTTACTATTGAACTAACATTTTGATAAGTGTATAAAACTGGGCATTTCCATTGCTTTCTGATAGGAGGCAGGCAGAAGCACAGCAAGCTTGGAAGACATCACAGATCTTCACTCCCTGCTCTGCCAAATGATTCTCAATCCTGGTGTCTATAGTAATCCATGAGAAATCCTGAGACAGAGTGCTCACAGGGAAAGATCCAGTGAATGGCAAGATTCACAACTCACTGGTGGTGTCTCAGCCCAAGTCCTCAAATTCCACAAGGGAAAAAGATGTTGGAGCTCTTTGAGAGACCCTGAGCTACATGGTAATTCTTGAGGGAAAGGCAAGGAGGTAGCAGGCCATGGAGCCAGATTTACCATGTGTTTCCAGTTTTGTGAATAAAACACAGCACTCTTGCCAGGTATGTAATGTTAGGTTACACACTGGGCTAGTGATAAGCATCTGATGCACTGGTTCAGGCTCTGGTGTTGGGTTTTGCTGAACTGTACATCCTCTGTTTACCTTGGCCTGATGGTGTGGCCAGTGTTTTCCAGTTTAGCATGGTGCTGAGCTTCTGTTTATCAGTTTGAGAAAAGGAAGACCATTTCTTGGCAAACAGAAACTGCCAAGATTTCAAGGAACAGAGTGGTTACCTCACATGCTTGGGGCTTCTTCATTCTTTCACCCTTCCCCTCTTCAAGGTCTATTTCTCCCCGCCCCCCCAAAAAAAGAAAATGTCATTGAGCTTTTTAGTTGTCAGGTAATCTCTGCCTACCAGAAGAAGAAAGTAAAGGATTGTTAGAAAAAGTGGCAAGGGCTGGAGAGATGGCTCAGTGGTTAAGAGCACTGACTGCTCTTTCAGAGGTCCTGAGTTCAATCCCCAGCATCTACATGGTGGCTCACAACTGTCTATAATAGAAAAAGTGGCATTATCAAGATGTGTTTATTATTTCAACTATTTTTTGCCATCAATTAGTCTAGAGTTTTCCTTCTGTATCTGCTCCTATTACTGCACACGTCTCTGAAAACAATTTTTAAAATGAAGTTTGAAATTCTTCAGAGTACAGGCTCTTATTTTAACATCTTGGGAAGCTTGTAAAAATACAGAATTTAGCATCAGAATGACAGAGTGAAGAAAATGTATGCAGGGATGACTCAAGGTAGCGGAACAGAGACCAGAATTCGGACCGCTCAGGAAAATTCCCTGACGTAACTGTACAAAACCAGAAGCCAAAGAACAGCAGTATATCTGCCTTTCTTGAAAGCATCCAAATTGTCTTTTAAAATTATATTGTCATATTTAATCCTAGTTCAATTCACTAGGATTATTTAAATAATTTACATTTATTTAATTTATTTGAAATAAAAATGCCTTGCTAAAGAATATTTACTGTTTTTTCTAATAGAAATGTTTCCAAAAATGATAACATTCAAGGTAAGTGTATTAAACTGTTTCAGGAAAATTTGCTCTTTCCTCCATGGTTGTTCATAATGTTAACCCCAGAATAATACAAGTATATAGTAAACTCTAAATGTATGCCCTACTCCTGGTCAGAGTTTTACTTTTTAAATATCCAAATACTTCATGAATAACCTATTGAATTTTAAACAGTATGTGTTAAATATTTCCCATTGTCTATGATGCTCTCCTAATATAGAGTAGAGCCATGGTCTTCAAACTGGATTTTCTTCTTGTCCTTGTGATAATCGGTAGTTAGGAGCCAATCTATTCCAAATAAGCATAATGATGAAAAAATTAAGAAAATAAATCCAGAATGACATTTCCATCTGTGGTTGTGCATAAAATACCTATTTCTGGCAAATGACTATATGCAAATTAAAATTTTGAGTGCAGTAAGAGTTACATAACATAGTTATATGTGCCTAAAATATTTCCCTCTGATCACCATCTTTCTATCTTTGTAATTATAAGGATCCCTATAAGTACAGTTACTGATAGAGTGAATTGATTTTTTATTAGTATACTTGTCTTTCATGACAAATGTTGTAGAAGACTGATTAGTCACTAATATTAACCAAAGATAATGACCCTGATTTTGGTATCACTGTAACATTTATATGGTTGGATCCTTCATGTTATTATCACAGTATTCCTCCAGAACAAACCTTGAATATATACTTTTTGTTTTAAGGCCATATGCTTCTGCTGTAAAGAAAACCATTCATTCTTGTGATTCACTAGTTCTGACTTGACAGTGCATGCAATAATGTCCCAAGTGCAATTATGCAAAATTTAATTCTTTTTATTTCAAAACGGAAATTGTATATCACTACAAAATTTTGTTAGTGTTAGGTTTTTGAAGCTTTTATTATATGTCTAATATTAATGGTCATCTCAAGGGTTTACAGTCATGGTGGAATCTTAATCTTAAGGATGAATTACAGATTTAATAATGAGCTTGACACTAACTGGACAAAATAACTGAATGTCATGACAAAAGGAACGCCCTTAACAATTTAGAATGAAGTGCCACTGGTGAGTAGAAGATTATCTGCTACATCTAACACCTGAAGTCAGTGTTTATGTGGTAATATCTAAGGCTTTGGTGTTTGCTTACAAATGTGTCATCTCGCTTTCTTGGCAACAGGAAACAAAGAATGAAATGGTGTTGAAAAAGCATGACTGCTTTTGGAGCATAGAAGAATATGTTATACACCTTCCGTGGCATTCCATTTGTTTTTTGTTCTGTTTCTTTTTAGTCAAGTGGAAGACATGATGTTAAGTTTCCATTATCTTTTGAGGAGATGATATAAGATGTCTTTTAATCATTTTGTAGAAAATTATAGGTGCTTTACACATTTCATTAACTTCTGAAGTACTCACTATAACTTGTAAGCCAGCCAGGCTAATTCTTCTCTCTCGTGAGGGATGTAATTATGAAAGATCGCCTCAAGTGAGAAAAGTAATTTTGGAGGCCTATTTGCAGAAGAGCTGTGCTATGCCTATAATGACCTTTTTTCTTTTGAGATAGTCTCAGGTCAAACTGGGCTTTCTGCATCTCTGAGGAATTAGAGTAATCTCACTACCAGAAAATGTTCGAGAATGAAAAATATAAGCTCTGAGATGAAGAGAGAATCCTAGATGTTTATCTCTGGGGCCAGGCTCGGGATAATGAGTCACACTTTTTTAAGCTCACTGGGAGATTTACTTTGTTGTGAGAACATTGAGAAAGACTGTTCTCATTCCCAGATACATGCCTGGGGGCGATGACTAAGTTCCTATGGAAGGGTGATACTTGTGGTCACAGAGGAAGAATGACTGCATGAATAAATGGACACATCTTTGGTGTACTGTTGAAATGAATTAAACAGCTACTGAAATACATGAAGGAATCTTAAGTGACTGCATATTAGTAAGCAAAAGATGATGTAAATGTGTAACTTACAGTGTTATTCATTTAATAGCATTTCTGATAAGCAAACTGTGGAGACAGTGAAAAGATCCAGTGTTTCTAGGATTTAAGGAAAAACAGATGAACATATGAAACATAGTGAGTTGAGGCCCTGAAACTATTTTCATGTTGCTAGGTTGTATACATTTCTCTATACATCTGCCAAGAGGATGTACAGCACGGAGACCTTGGAGGTAATAATACGTTGATGTTACTTCACCCATGTAGAAGAAGCATTTGTCTGATGTAGGAAACTGGTAATTGAGGAGACTGTGAATGTGGAAACACAAGAAGAATATGAAAGATCTCTGTTTACTGCTCCATGAACACAAAACTTCTTTAAGATAGTTTATGTAACGCAATGTTAGTATTGTATAAAATATATTGTATAAAATTACGGAAAGTTACTCAAGTGACAGGTATTCTAACATCAGTGGGTAGAATTCTGCAACACATATGCAGAGTTGCATGTTATGAATGAGAGTCTTTATGTTTTCTGTGTCATTAGGCATTGTAATAAAGACTTTGGGAGATTTTTGTCCATCTCACAAATCACCTATTTCTCATGAATCCTACAGTGATCATCATGGGCAGTGTTTTGCATCATCAAGGTGCAACACAGGTCAAGGATCATAGGAGGTTTCTAAGAAGGTACAGCGTGATAATCTGTCAGGCTTCTGTAACGTAACAGTTCGATACATTGATGGGATTGTTAGAGCCAAGTTCTTCGTCAGTGAGGGAACAATTTACATGTAACAACAGGCTAGAATGAGCCCAGTGGTAATGGATAAGTTTTGGAGACATCAGTGAAATTTCATGCTTACCTTAATGCAGATGCAGGTGGTCATATATGAAAATATGTGCAGCTAGATACTTAGAAACAGGTTAACGTAAATATATTCTCCTGATTAGTCAACTAAGAATGCTTAAGGGAGATACTCCAGTTTCAGCACACATATCCTAGCATAGGCTCTGTGATGTCCAATCCCATTTTCCACACAAAGAGCCACAGAAACAACTGGATGTAGAAGTGGGGCAGGGGAAGTGGAGAAGGGCATCCTGCGTTGCTGGAAAGTAAGAAAACGTCAAGGAGAGTTTACCGTGTTTATAAAGAATGGCACTGGGTTGTAGGAGATAACTGTGTTCCCTACAGCCAAAGAGGGAATAATTTGATCAACAGAGTATTAAGATAGTATGGGGGTTATAACGCACAGTATAATGGATACACTCCATTAGTCCATACTCATCTAAATTATTAATATAACAAACAGGAAAGAAGATAAATCTTGTATGATAAGAATTTTAATAGGTCACATGGACACTCTGCCAAGGAAGAAATTGCGTATAACTCATCTCTTTCTAAATTAGGCTAAGCAGAGTTCTTCCCAGTGTAGTGTGGAAAGCAGGAGAAAAGGTAGACAAGAGAAATGTCAGTGATCAAAAGTCATGTGATACTTGCACATGAAATATGATACGAATGTAAATTAGCTTCTTTCACCACTCCTCATGGAAGCATTATTTTTAAAATGCCATTTTAGGCTCACTATGAAAAATTCTTTCCTGTTAAGATGGTCAAGAAAATCAAAACCAGAAAAAAGAAACTCGGAGGGATAGGGATGGCTCAGTTGGTAAAAGGCTTGCTGTGGAAACATGAAGACCTGAGTTTGGTTTTCTGAACTCCTATTAACAAAAACAAAGCATAGATGCTATGACAGATATTTCAGACTTGAAAATTCTAAGAATAAGCCAGTTTTCAACATGACTAATTTTCCACCTCATTTGATATCCACAGACTTGCACTACCTATAGAGAGGTGTAGACTGAGGAGACTCAGAGAGAATTTACTAAACTGAGGGGAGGAGCATGGAGTCCAATTCATCTAAGAATAGTGAAAGGATTCTGTTTAGACATACAAGGTCAAGGGCATGCTTTGAAAGTCCTAGAGGCAAAAAAGCAGAATGACAGTGTCAGTGGGTCAAGAAAACCTCCCAACACCTGAACTAGAATATTGCTCACACAGGTGACTATTTGTTATTTCCTGATGAACAATGTATAAGAGCCAGGTGATAGGCTAGTAACGTTAATGATGGTGAGTAGGTTATGGCTGAAACATCAGTAATTTCTCTATATTATGTTGCCACAATGCAAAGTCATGGCATGTCTTGAGTAAAGTGCAGAGACTTTGGAGTTTCATATTATAAGTTTACTGTTTCAAGGAGGATTTGTTTTCCTTAAGCATAAAACTGTCTCCAAATTCAGGAAGAAAAAAAACAAGGGAAGTACATTTTTCATTTAGTAGCTATTGTTCCAGGAAGCTGATATAAATTTGCCCTTGAAGAAAATCTATCTAATGGAGGTGATAATAGTTGCCATTTCATAGACTTGGACCATGAGGGTTCAAGAAAATGAATACATCACAAAAGCCCAGAATGGCACAGTCTTCCATTCTCACAGTCATTTTAACCTAATTTAATCTTTTTACAGCCCATCTATTAATTCAGAAGCTTATTTTCCTTGTACAGAACCCAATTCAAGCCTTTTGGCACATGGCTCTCAATCTGCCAGCTTCTATCTTTTGCTCCATGGAATACAAGTTTCTGCTGAAACCCGTGAACTACTCCAGCAACCAATGCGTTGCACATTAACCATTTCATTCTTTCCTGTACATTATGTAATTTTGGTCTTTAAAAATACAGCTCTTAACAACAGTTTGAAAGATACAAGTGTACAGCCTCTCTATTAAAGATAGTATTACGCTATCAGCAAAACACATCTCCATGGTGGTAATTGCAAAAAAAGGTTCCAAGACTGCTTTTAGCTTGCAAAATAATGAAGTAAATCGCAGTGTTCTATCTTCAGGAAACAATAAAGCAACTATGATGAAGAAAAGAAAAAGCATTTTTGTTTTTGGTCAACCTTGACCAACACTAAGATGATAGATTGAAATGACCCAAAATGTTGACAGAATGCCTTTGTGCAGATCACCAGATACCAGTTCCTGGAGTAATTACAGCTATGAAACAAAGTTGAGTGAAGTGGTTATCCAGTCTATAAATGGAGAGAAAGACAAATTGTTCTGTTTATTTTAACTTATATGGCTGTCTTTTGGCTGAATAGCCAAGTAAGTTTAATTACAGTTATTTGCTTTGTTGGGCTGCCATCTAACAACATCAACAGACGTGGCATTTAAGGACCACCTCTGTATAAAATCCCCTAAAACCTTTGGCTATAAATTCCTTTGACAACATTATTTAATCTCATGGTTTAAGGCATCACAGTTATAAAAATGATTCCCAAATCTTTATCTTAACTTATTATTCTTTGTTGGGAACAGCACTAAATGCCTGACACAAATTATGTTTCATGTTAACACCTTTCACCCCAAATATCGTATTCTCTGGGCTTGACTGTACTTACAGAACTCCTATTACTGTTCTCTTAATAACTGAAGCTTAGCACCTGATGGATTCTCACTTGCCTCAAATTCTTACCATTCACATTTAATTAGTTATATTACTTAAATCTTTGTAGCACATGTTTCTAATTTCCCATACTATGACTCCAGAAACCTGGAAATTTTGTGGTGCTATATTAAATTTAAAATTATTTTATCAATTTCTGTGAATTATTCTGGATTTTGATGAGGATAGCATTGAATGTGTAGACTAGAATGCCCAATATCACATTATTGATCTTATTGACCCAAGTATGTGGTAGGTCCTTCTGTCTTCTGGTGTCTTCTTCAACTTCTTCAATATGATAAAGTTTTTATTACACCAATCTATACATTTCTTGGTTAGGGTTATGTAAGTATCTTTTTTGAGGTACTGTGAAAGACAGAATGTTCTTGATTTCCTTCTCAGTATGATTGCCACTAACATATAGACAACTAGTGAGCTTTTTGTGTTATTTTTCACATAGTGATTATCAACTGTAGTTCCCTGATGGATTCTTTGGAGTCTTTCATGTAAAAAACTGTATTATCTGCAAATAAAGATACTTTGACTTCTTCCTTTCCTACTTGTATTGTTTATTTTTCAGTTACATATACAGATGTAGCTAGAAATATAAGTTTAAAACGGGTTGACAAATATGTCCATAGGTAATTCTATAATTTTGTAAACATTGTGGTTTATTTATTTGTATCACCGTCATTAGATGGGACTTCTTTCTTCAGTTAAATGACAAGACACACAAAATATATAATGATACTACTGGATAGTGAAGAATATTGTTTTGTAGTAAACTTAATTTGTAAAGTAAGAATTTAGTTATTTCAAAAACATGGTACTTTAGACCAGTAAAATATTGCTCATCATTTTCAAGTATGTACAACACATTTTATACATCATATAATTAAGATAGGTAGTATTTATTGAATGTTCATTTATACTAACATCACCACAAATATGTGAGTTGTACATACGCTGTAACATTACTATGGTGATAATGTCACTAAGTTATAGGGATTTTCCTACTCTACTATAGTGTAATGGAACCACTGTTTTGTGTGTTTTCCCTTATTGATGGACACCATTATGAATTGCATAGAAAAATTGAGGAGATCTTTGGAGGAGCAGGTTTATCCACAAAGAACTACAGTAAGGAACAAGGGAGAACTTTTGTGTGGAACAGATAATAAAGTGTGTGCATAGTAAACCCAAAGCACTCTGGGAAGGAAGACTAAATCTCAAGAGTCATGAAAATAAAGAACATTTATAAATGGATCTGAAGCCTAAAAATCCATCTCCATCCCCCCCCAGGATCCTTTCCTGCAGAATCCCCCATTCCAGTTTCAATTCTAGAACATTATTAAATCCTCAAAGCTGCTTTTCTCAACTCTATTCTCAATAGAGAATGAATGTAAGGAATGTCTGTCTGCTCTAGCACTTGGAAGGTAAAATGACAATACTAAGTTAAAACAGCAGTGAAAATGGTTACCATATTATGCTCAGAACATTTTTTAAATTGACACAGCTCATTTTCATTTGCAGTCAGAAGATTTGAATTTAAATATATCTAGCTATTGAAACCCCATGAACATATAAGGGTTTATGCTTGTCATCTACAGCAGAACTGTGTATAGTGCTGAACAACTTACAAATTACTAGACCAATTTTTATGTGACTTAGCTATTTCTGCAAGTACTTTTTTTCTTCTTGAACTAGAAAAGCATATGCATGATGAGACTTCACTTCTAACCTTAAAATCAATAACTAAAAATAATCTTAGCTATATCAATAAACTCCATTTATCTATCACAGGCCTTTTGTGGCATATTGACTTTAAGCAGAATACAACCTATTGATAGAAGAGTATAAATGAATTTTTGTGAGTGACAATCCAGTTGATTGGTACAAAAAATGACAGACTAACTCCATCTTTTGTATTTCTAGGTCAAGAGTCTAACATTTATGAATAATATGCCAGAAATTTCTGTCAGAAAAAAAATAATGATAATGTCTCCCATAAGGTATTCCTGAACAATGACTAGTGTTTACTAAAAATAATTTTCTCAGTAACCTGGTTCAGTGTTTTAGGGTTTTGTATGAGCTGTTGGGAGAGAATCTGGGAATTTCAGTGAATGAAAAATCAAACTATAAAAAATACCCCATTGAGTTTACCGATTAGCCATTGAAGCAGAGAACAACATTTCCCAGAGGAATAAACATGCTATACCTTATGCAAAACATGGGGAAGATGGCATCCATGTCAAATTAGAATGTCATTAGCAAGCACAAAATAGGCAAGTAAAGAAATGCTTCTACTCTGAGTTGAGAAATTAGGAATAGATGCTATGGCTGCAAAGAGTACCACATGGAGATGATTATGCTAAGTCACTGGCATAAATTTCTGTCTGGATACTAATTAGGAAAGATTGCAATCCATTATTCCCTTGGCTATGTTAAGAAGACCTTCATGGAAACAGAGTTTTAATGTCAATGGCTCTTAAGGCCAGCATGCATCAGCAGTGCATCCAACACAGAGAACAGAGGTTCATTATAATGCAGATGATTTGGCCTTGTCCCCAGAGTCCTTAGTCAGTAGGCATGCGTTAGTTGGACACCTACCACTTGAACTGTCTAAATTCATTAATAATATTCATGGTATAGTCTGAAACCACATTCTATAAACCATGCCCCTGTAGTTAATACTGGACTTAATATTTTGATCACTCCAATAACAAGAATGTGGTGATGACAAAAGTCTAATTAGAAAAATAAAAGACACACTTTTTACATTCTTGATTTTTATATTTTTCCCACTCAATGTGCCAGTATTCTTCAACAAAGATTATTCAGTAACCAGCATAGCATAGAAATAAAATGCTTAAAACTGAAATATTTTAACTGCTATTCAATGATTAGTTTGATACTTAGAAAAATTTAGGGAATGTGTAACTCTTTACATACTTCTGCTTTTTCAAAACAATAAAAGTGCAAATGGCTCACAAAGCAAACCAAGAACTCTTTCCTTCTGCATTAAAAAAAGGACACCACACTGTAACATGGAAAATAAAAAAGACCCAGAGACAGATATTGGGATTCAAGCTTCTTATTGAAGATCAGAAATGCAAAACAGCCAGCCACTAACTCCTACTCTACCTCACACTAAAAGGTGATCCTGGCTCCACCAAACCTCAGACTGTAACCTCTCCTCAACATGGCTGAAGAACCCTAAGACTTCAATGTCTTCCTATCCTCAATGTGGCTGGAGAATAAATCCTGATACAGAGTAGTGAAGACCCTCTAGTGCTGGGATTAAAGAACTGTGATCCGAGGGGCTGAGATCATCTTTGTGTGATCTGTTTCTCTTTAGATCTAGATCAATCTTGTGTCAATTTGGTTGATCTTGTACTCACAGAGATCTGTCTACCTCTTAATCCTGAGGCCTAAAATTAAAGGTGTGTACTACCACCTTCTGCCTGATCTCTATAGCTTGAGGCTATAAGTAACATATCACCACAAGATTTTTTTAAAAGCATATAACAGGTTGGAGGTAATAAGAATTACCGAAATTAAATGTATAGTGCTTGGGGAAGTTGAGTAAACTGACAACTCATAGAGTCTGAGTTCTATAGCTCATTTCAGGACAAAATTGTAAAGGAAATAGACTGATGTATTGTTTATAACCTACATGGAATGACTTTTTTGTTAATCACTTTGTATATGTAAGTAAAGGGTCTTTAGGCATTGGATATTAGGCCTTGGTTAGAGAAGAAATATATTATTGTCATCCTTAGTAACTGCTTATAACTTGTTTGCATCATAATAAATCTCTTCTCAAGTTATTTTGATATTCTAATAGTGAATAGTATGAAGAACTAAAAAGCAAACAAAAATACCTCATAGGAAACTCTTATGGCTCTGCTCAGGATAAGGGTTCTCAGTGAGTCTAAACTGAGGTCTACATTCATTCCTTCTAGGTCAGTAGAATGACTCAATTACCATGTCACATAATTCCTGGCTGTCTTCCTCTTTGATATATGACTCTTAATATTCACTACCATAGATTTCCCATTCAAGATCATTATGGGTAAATCTACAGAGACAGCTGAACCAAGATCCTGGGAACTCAAGACATCTAGACTGACAGTTGAGCCTGCATGGGACCTAACTAGGCCCTCTGCATGTGGGTGACAGTTGTATAGCTTGATATGTTTGAGGGGGCCCCTGGCAGTGGGACCAGGATCTATTCTTGGTGCATGAGTGGACTTTTTGGAGGCCATTCCCTATAGTATGATGCCATGCTCAGCCATAATGCAGGGAGAGGGCCAGGCTTTGTTGATTCCCATGTGAGGCCTTACCCTTTCTTAGGAGTGGATGCTGTGTGGGTTTGGGGGAGGTAGGAGTGAGTGAGAGAAAGGGAGAGAGGAGTAACTGTGGTTGGTGTGTAAAATGAATAGAAGATTTTTTTTTAAAAAATTCAGCACCATAGGAAGAGCATAAGGAGTTTTTATCAGCGTGGGACTCAGCTCTTATGCCTGCAAATTATGTCAAGAAGCTGTCCTTGGACTTTTGGAAACCAAAGCGTCTTTCTATAAAGCACTCTTAAAACTGTGGCTATTGCAGACCATTTCCCTCCTGTCTGTGAGAAAAGTTGGAAGTCATGGGGAGCAGAATAAGTGTATGTGTGTGTGTGTGTGTGTGTGTGTGTGTGTGTGTGTGTGTGTGAGTGTATGTGTGTGAAGACTCTGCTTTAGTGTATGTGCGTGTATGTGTATGTGTGTGTATGTGTGTATATGTGTGTACGTGTGCATATGTGTGTATGTACGTGTGTGTATGTGAGTATGTGTGAGTGTGTGAGAGTGTTTGAGTGTGTATGTGAATGTGTATGTGAGTGTGTATGTGAGTGTGTGTGTGAGTGTATGTGTGTATAAGTGTGTATGTGAGGTGTGTGTGAGTGTGTGTACATGTGTGCATGTGCTAAGATGCTGCTTTGCTCCATGCCCTTGACTTCTTCATCTTCTTATCACTCCCATTTCCTTCCACCACAGGATTATTTCTACTCTCACTGTGGATCAACTGAACCTTCCATCACCTGGAGCTGGAGTCTCTGCTCCCAGAAGACTATTTGGCATCAACATTATTCTTATTTCTTATCTCCTGCTCAGGCTGTGTTTAATAATGTAGTGCTTCCCCTGGAATGACTTTCTGTAATAAAACTTATTTTCCTTGGCTAATCTCCCACAAGCTTAACTCTGTTTCTCTCTTGCCCAGACTTGAGCATTTAAGATTCTTACAAAACTGAGAATATAGGTCTTAGTGGTTAAGCATTAGTCCAGCAGGTTATTCCATAGGCAGAAAGACCAAGAGGTCAACATCAATCTGCACTATATAATGTGACAGTGTCTCAAAATCCCCAGAACACTTACCAAATGAAACAAAATGAAAGAAAAATAAACCAGAATGTTTAACATTTTTACCAAATCCATCAAGGCAGACCTAGTTCATGTTCCATGCTTATCTCTGTACTGATACCTACAGAGCTCCACAGCCTTCCTCCCAAGCTGAAGGTTCTCAAATTATTTTCTATGTATGGCTTGCTCTCTCGTCCTGACTTGGGGCACATATACTGGGGTTCTGTGTTAAAAGCTTCCAGTGCGACATTTCTCAACCTTGCCTTTTCTTTATTTCATATAGTAGCACACACAGCCTTCAGTACTGATGGTATATGATGATAGCATCTTCTCTGGAACACAGATCTAGATTTCAGCTATAAAGGTCAACAGTTACTAATATGTGAACTGCCAGTGGCCCCTCAGACGTAATTAGATGACAGGTTGGAACATTCGTTAGCTCACCACCGAAACAAGCAATCAAAAGTACCAGGCAGTCACAATGGGGAATTAGAAATGGGAAGCAATAATCTGTTAAGAATTTCATCCTTCAATATGCAGTTTCTTCTTTAAGGAGTGTTTGGTGGACTTTGTGGTAGACTGCATACTTGTGCTCCCAAGAATTTGTTGAAATCCTGACTGTTCAAGATTTTAATACTTTGACTCTCAGAAGGCAGCTGATTGTAAAAATGGAAACATCTCGATGGGACTTGTGTCATTATAAGAGGTAGTGGAGGTACTGGAAAATGAATCAGTGATTGAATACATATTGCTCTTCCAGAAGATCTGAGCTCAGTTCCCATACCCTGAATTTACAGCTTAGAATCACCTATAACTACAGTTCTGTGGGGTCTAATATCCTCTTCTGTTCCTGTTTTTAATATGTATTTACTTAGTATGTATACAGTATTCTGCCTGCAGGCCTGAAGAGAGCACCAGATCAAATTACAGATTATTTTAAACCACCATGTGGTTGCTGGGAATTGAACTCAGGACCTCTGGAAGAGCAGTCACTGCTCTTAACCACTGAGCCATCTCTCCAGCCTTCTTCCTCTGTTCTTAGGAAGTACTTGTACTTGTTTGCATATATTGCAATACAAGACATGCACATACACAACAGTATTATGTAGTTAGGAATTTAATACACACACACAATCAGTTAATGAAAAAAGGCCACAAATTTGAAAAAGAGAAAGGCGTTGTTTATTGAGGGTTTGTGGGAATGAAAGAGAAGGAGGAAATGATGGAACTATGTTACAATCTCAAAAAAAAGGTTTTTAAAGAAAAGCTGATGACTGAGAGGCCAGCATGGAACTGATTCAGACTCCCTGAATGTGGGTGTCAGTGAGGAGGCCTCGGCAATCTTTGGGACCTTGGGTAGTAAATCAGTATTTATCCCTGGCATCCGAATGGACTTTTGGAGCCCATTACACATGGAGGGATGCTCTCTCATCCTGGACACATAGGGGAGAGCCTGGGCCCTGCCCCTGATGAAATGACAGACTCTGGAGATACCCCATGGCACCCTCCCTGGGCATCAAAGTGGGGATTGGGTGGGGTTTTGGGGCCTGGGGGGGAGTAGGGGGGGTAGGGGAGGGGTGGGGTAGGAGGGGAGGTAGAGGGAGCTGGTATTGACATGTGAAGCAACCTTGTTTCTAATTAAAATGAATTTAAAAAGAAGAATATAAATAAAATGGAAAAAATAAAAATAAAAACGTGAAAAAAGAATAGCTAAATCTTTAAAGAGAGAGAGGGAGGATGGAGGTCTTGATCCTGTTCTCCCCTTTCTCCATCATGTTTAAAAATAAAAGAATTCCACTATCTTTACACCAGGAACATTATACTCCTTGCAATCCAAGTCAATAGGTGGGTTGATGTTAAACTTCCCCACCATTAGATTTGAAGATGCAAATGTTTGATATTTAGACCACTCACCCACCTAGTTTTCAAGAGCATCCTTAGGCATATTGTGAAGATGGGAGCTGTGGTGAGTTTTTAAGATCTCTTACCTTGGAATTGGCAGAGCTTAGCAATGTTCAAGGAGCTGAGCACTTAACTGTGCCAGAGGTGAAAATATCCAAAAGTTTAGAAGTGAGTAATTACTGCTGAAGTAAATGATTACTGCTGCAGAGAACACTTACTGCAAAAATCTACATGTTTTAGTTTTATGCTTTAGAGTGTGTCTAAGTGGCAGCACTGAATTGAAGATCACCTGTGATTAGCTGAGTGTAGAGCTAAGTGATCTCTACATACTTTGAAATGTTCTTTTGGTGTTTTGTTTTTCGAGACAGGGTTTCCTTGTGTATCTTTGAAACCTGTCCTGGAACTCACTCTGCAGACCATGCTGTCTTTGAACTCACAGAGAGCTGCCTGCCTCTGCCTCCCAAATGCTGGGATTTTTTAAATGGTAAGTCATGAGGGAGTATGCCTGTTTAAATAGATCTATGGAAAATGGGGATTTTGTTGTATGAAAATAATACAATGAACAGACTAAATAAGAATCATGTGAGAGGAAATGGTGACTCTCAATGATACAATGTGGGATATGTATATAGATGAAATTTAAAAGAGAGAAGTTTATTTTGGCTCACAGGTCAGCAGTGCTATGCACCCATCTTGGTGGGGGATGTATGGCCAACAGGAGCATGAGGCAGCTGGCTGGTCACATTACATCCAGTCAGGAAACAGGGTGAATGGAGTTCTCAGCTCACATGCTCCTTTTTATGCTGTCCAGGATGTCAGCCCATGTACTTTGTGCTCTCTCACACTTAGCATGGGTATTCCCACCTTTATTAATTCAATGTAGAAATCCTCACAGACTAGCCCATAGGTGTGTTTCCATAGTATTCCTGAGTCTCAACAACCTGATCAGAGCATCTCTCTGTTTAGTCTTGACAATATCATTTAGCATGGTCTCAATCACCAGTGATTTTTTTCCTCATTGAATTTTTATCCCTTTTTTGTGCCTCTCATTTTAATTTCCATCGTAAAAAATCGCCTTAACCTCTAAAATTCAGTAGAGTGTATGTGTCTCCACAGAGGCTGTGCTGTGCCTAACTGATCATAGCTCAGAGCGAAGAATGCAGAAACACTTCAGTGACGGTCAACTTTTTCTAACTGGATTGGATTTACCCTGAAAGCAGCAGCTTTCCCAGTCTCCATTGCAGCTATGTCCTTACAGTTGAGCAAGCACCATTTGCTCCTGCACCTTCATGCCTTTACTTATCAACATCATCACCACCGTATTCATCAGCAGTAAAGTTTCATTGACTCGTACAGTTACAGGACAGCTTCAACTGGGCAGATGTGCATGTAATACATCTTTAATGCAGATAAAAAGTTTTCCACTGCAAAATATTCAGTTGCTTGGCAATGCTGAAAACAGACTTAAAATCTTGAGAAGATGTCTTCCTCTACCCTCATATTGATGTAATTTGCAAGTTTAGGCACTGTTATGCTTTTGTTTGGAAATGCATCTTACTTCTAGTTACCTTAGCATTTTTAATTGCTTTCTTCTTTACCAGCTGGCATATTGCATAATACACAGTCGATTCTCATTATTCATGGTAGTTATGTTCAATAAGTAACTGAAAATAGTGAATTAGTAAATGGTGAGCCACTGATCCTAGTCATTTCTGCCAAGCACTTGTCACAGGTCTTTTGACAATCAATGAATATGTAATGCTGTGTGTATTTGTTTATGTTCAAACACATTTTGTTTCATGTGTTTTTGCCTCATTAATGTTGAACTTACTCCTTTCTAACCTTTGCCTGAGGAAATATGCCTAGCATGAGTGTTTTCTCCACAACACATATCATTCTTTTCTTGTGCTCAGGTCACTAGACATCATTTCAGAAATGTATTTCTGATCTGGCTTCTCCTAGTAATGTTCAGGTTAGAGAACCAAACTCAACATTGTTCTGAGGATTACTTGAGTGATCACAAAAGTTCTGGCAGTTTTGTTTCTGATTTAACATGTATATGAATTAACAATCAGGATATATTATGTGAAAAATCTATTTTCAATAAAAAGAAAAACAAATCTGGAGAATGTGTATAATGATGAAACCTGTATTTAATAATGATTGGATATATTAGCAATTCCATGAGAGCCAAAAACAATATATTTTACTGCTTAATTCAGGATGTAAAATGTTGTCTGTTAAGTTCCTCATTATTTTATACATTTGCATTCTCTATTAGTGTTAAGAAGCAAACTTTTTAACAAGGCTGCAGAGATAGATCAGCAGTTGAGAGAATTTAGTCTTCTTACAGAGGATCCTCATCTGGATCCCAGCTACCACATGGTGGCTCACAACCATCTCTAATTGCAGTTTCAGAAGATCCAACACTCTCTTTTGGTTTCTGCAAGCACTAGACCTGTAATCATATTGTGGACTGACATATATGGGGACCAAATACATGCATATAAAATGTTTTTTCTCTCTTTAAATTTTTTTATTTCATTTTACATTCCAACCACAGTTCTCTCTCCCACCCCTCCTCCCACCCTCCCTCAACTCCCTGCTATCCCAGTCTACTCCTCCTCACAGGTAAGGGCTCCTATGAGGAGTAAACATAGTTTGGTACAATAGGTTGGGACAGAGCTTAACCCCTCTCCCAAGCATTAAGACTGAGCATGGAATCCCACCATACAGAATGGGCTCTAACAAGCTAGATCAAGTATTATATCATGATGCTACTGCAACTGAGCATGGCATCGCACCCTAAGGAATAGGCTTCAACAGGCTAGCTCATGTACTAGGTTTGTTTTGTGGTCCCTCTGATAATCCAAGCTTCACAACTGTCTCCCACATATGGAAGACCTAGTTTGGTCCCCTGGAGTCTCTACAGTTGTAGTTCTAGAGTCCATGAGTTTCCATTAGCTTAGTTCACCTGTCTCTGTAGATTTCCCCATCATGTTCTTGACCTCCCTTGCTCATATACTCCATTCTCCCTCTCTTCACCTGGATTCCCAGAGTGCAGCCTGGTTCTTGGTTGTGGATCCCTGCATCTGGCTCCATCAATTACTGGATGAGGCCTCAATATTGATAGGTGGGGTACACATCAATCTGATTACAGGGGTTGGCCAGCTCAGGCATCCTACTATTTCTAGGAGTCTTAGTTGGGGCTCTTCTTGTGGATTCTTGGGAGTTAAATAAAATATATTTTTAAAAAGAAAATCTTTAGTATTGCCAAATATTTATTATTGTATACCATAAACTTCTAATTGAACAGGCTCTTCTCTCTAAAAGCAACACTCCTGTGTTCTGTATTAGTTCACTATTAACCTAAATAATCTCAATTTAGCATTATCTCCATCAGAAAGCCTACCTTCTAAACTTCATAAACTTCATTCAACAACTTCTTTCCGATTTAGTTAATTCTTGTATTTTGGCACTTGAAATTTAGAACATTTTGTCATTTCTAGAATAATAATGCCTGTATTTACATTTTGCTAATTCAAATATCTGGCAAAGTAGATGAACTAAACTGTACCAAACTAGGAAAGGGGCAAGAATAACTCATTTCTAGCTTAAAGAAAAGTGGTATTTAACTCAAACTGGTTTGCAGAGTTATGAAAAAATCAGTGTTTAATACACCTAAATGAGAAATTACAAATATGGAATAAAGTCCAGGTTTGGCTGATTTAAGGAACTTCAGTGTGCCCAAGTGTTAAGAGAGAAATGCCTTAAACTTTTCATGTAATAAAAGTTAGATGATTCAGCAACATAAAGCAATTATTTTAAAAGCTAACATCGTGCTAGAATATATTAATAGAAACTGGTCTAGTTTATCACAATAATCTTGCTTCCATATTTGGCAATAATCAAGCCTTTGCTGAAGTATTTATGAAAGTTGTGGAGAAATTGGATTTCATTCAAGGAAGATCAACAAAATGAAAATGAGACTATTAGAAAAGATGAAAGGAACTCTGGGACTCCATGGAGGTTAGAGGACACCAAAGAGGATCATGGATTAAAAATTGTAATCAAGCTCAGACCAATACTTGGCCCAAGACTCAATAAAAATTGTGCTTGATTAATTAAAGTACTTAAATTAAGGCTTAAAGGACAGAGATCAGTAATTATACATTGGTACACTGGCCAAAAGTGCATGAAATAAATTAAAGTTCTAGAAATACATTAGGGATGATTTAAAAGAGAGTTTCCTGAGTCTTGCAAGTAGCAAAATACTGGAACAGAATGCAGTGGCAGAATATGAAGTGCCCTGCCTCTATATTTATTTGAGTCACTTACAGAAGAAACTTTTGAGCTGCATAATTTCAGCCTAGTCACAATTGACCACAATTGCTTGCCCTGCTTGACTTCTCAAGCAGATTTGCAAGGCATATTGATGTCTAGCACCAATAGTATTCTTTTATATAGTCATGAATATAGTTTTAATTATTTAACCTATGTACAACAAAATTATGTACATATTTCTAAATTCTGCTCCCACATGAAAAAAAATGTTCACTTGGATATTTCTTGGGATTTTCTCCTGATGGAGGATTGGAACTAAGCTACAAAAAAGAATAAATTAGACATAGAAGAGTTGATTCCATTGCTTTCATAAGCCGTAACAATAACGGTTTCATAGGATCTATTATTTATTATTAGCCTAAATTCTAAGCCCTAGGATAGGGATTTTAAATGTTTTATAGCGTATACCTCTTTCACGCTTTATCTCCCCCCAAATTCTCTAAAAAATAGTTGCTGTTGTCATTCCTTTCATGGATGCACACCAGTGATACTTGATGTCAGTCACAGGAAGAGAAAGAATTGTAATTCGGGAAACATCTCCTCTTACTCACAGATTTTAAATTGTTATTTTATTGTATTCATGTAGCCATCCTTGTTTTTTCAAAATGCGTTTCTTGGTATGCTCACTGAATGCCATGCTTTCTGAGGTTCTGGGTCCAGATTGAGTTTCATGGGGAGCAAATGATATGAAAACATGTATACAAGAAGCCTTTGGGGGATGCTCTCAGCAAAAAGAATTTGGGGGAAAAATAAAAGAAGTAGAGTTGAGCACAGGGAGGAACTGAATTATAGCTCAGTAGAAAAATGGAAAAGCTCATTTGCCTGTTTCTGAATGTGAGCATCTGAAGTGCACAGTGGCTTGTCAGAGTCCTACCAGACTGTGTCAGTGTCACCTAATACATGGCAAAGGTAATTAACCTGATGAAACCAATGCCACCATATTTTCAAGAGATTCAACTCTAGGCCACATTTTGAACACAGCAACACACACAAATAGGTGGCTATGTACACTCATCCTTATTTAGTGGTGAGGGACTAGGTGAAGACATTCAAATTTACCTCTTTACAGTAGTACAAGATGACACGCAAAACTATAACCAAAAGGGAGTGTCAAGCATAATGGTCAAGTGTCAGACAATTTAGGTAAAAGCTTCATTGAGGAGATGATTTTTACCCAAACATCTGCAATAGATGAAAGGATAATAACAGATGACTTTATTGTGGAGGAAATAGATTCATGCTAAACTTCTGAAGAACATTCATATACTGTCTGAAGCATTGCAGAGATTCAGAACAGGTAGCTGGCAAGATCATAGCTTGAAAACGACAAAATGATAAGACCCAGAAGTCTGAGACATAATCACAAATAGGAACCCAGAGACTGCATAGGCCCTATAGCATGCTAAGGATTTTGACATTTATTCTGAATGAGTTGGGAATTTGAGAGTTTTGAGGAGAGGTGTGAATGAGCTGACAAATGTTCCCGGTTCCCTCTTATGTGTTAAGAACAGATTGTACGGAGACAAAAGACGAAAATAGGATGAGAAGGAAATTACCAAAACAGTCCAGGGAATAACTGGTAGCAACAAGATTAAGTGGTTATACTGTCTTAACTGGAAAGTGGCATCAACAGAACTTGCTGGCCAAGCTATGTAATTTACTTTTAAGTCATTTCCTATTGCAATTTAAGCAATGCATTAAATTTCCCAGAGCCTTGGTATAATTTCTTTAGTTTAAGGACACTATCTCTATTCTACTGAGTAGGCTGTGAAGATTAAACAGCTAGTGTATGTGATATATAGACACAAGGATGCCTAACAAACACCATTTGGCTCCAGTCAGTTACCTTCAACCTTTTTCAATATGCTTTTATTCTTTTCATCCTTCAAGTATTCTGTAAACTCTTACTGTAAGTATGACTTGTGGCCTATAGGCTGAAGATGTCCCGGGACAGCTACAAATGAGCCCAGCCCATTGGTAGATGACAATGTCCTATCAAAAGTTACTTCTGTAAGTCAAACGCAAGCATGACAACTAAAATTTTGTTTTAAATGAAAAAATTGTCATTAATTAATTAAAATGATCCATGCGAAAGATCACCATATGTTAATAAACACAACCCTTGACTTTACTCTTAATTCGATGTGCCTTTAAGTGCAGGAAGAGGCTCGTTGTCTTCTGAATCCTTCCAGATATAAGAACTAAAACTTACCCTCTTGGATTTTAAAAATGTGCTCTCTGAATTTTAAAGGTTTCTTTCAAAGAAACATATGCTATCCCAGCTGCCTATGTCTAATAAAGCAACCACTGACAGAAGGGAATAAAAAGAAATGGAATATAACATTTCAGAGTTGCCTCACACACTCAGGACTTTTTCATGTGAGTGCAGTTGAATATAGTGAACCTGCAAAGTGGGAATCATGGGAAAATGGAAGTCCCTACAATGTACACAGGATTCCTGACTTCCAAATGCAATACTATTTATAACGCATAAGTAGCAACCCAGAAAAATCATAGATTATTAAAGTAAAACAAACTGTGAGTTGTTTCATCTATGGATAAAGTATTGATAATATTTCTTTTGTAACAATTTGTAGTATTTGATGTTTCTCTTGCAGCCTTTGTGTGTTATTATGCAGGGTATTTTGTGCAAGAGATTTACATGTTCAAGAAAAGAGTTAAAGATATATCAAAAGTTTATATTGCTTTTTACTTGAATATTTTTATCTAAGGTCACAGTGGTCCAAAGTAGTGAAAATGGGATAAAGCACTAAACTTACTAATAACTAACACCATGCATTCAAATTGGGTCACTGACTTAAATAAAACATAAATTTTCATACAACTGATATTTATTAATTGGATGATTTACCTTTCAAGGCTAGTGTGGTTTTGGAGATAGACACTTCTAATCTTACATTGCTATAAATAGGGCAATGTTGACAAGAATGTTGGGACCCCTAAAATGGAACAAGGATGCTGCCACCCTGTCTTGTCTTCCTAAAGACTCTTTCCTAAACAGGAAATGTTGCAACAAGAACATTAAAATTCTAGAAACCTTTACTAAATGTCCCTTTCAAAACCTTCTGCAGAGTTAGCTGAACATACCGTTTCCTTTGCCATATGCAAACCCTCCCACCTTCTGGATAGGGCCAAGAAATCCCACTTGAGATCTTTGAATGTTATTTTTTTTGCAAAGACAATTCAAAAACCACAGAACATACATGGGAGAGAACACAAACAAATCATTCAGATTGGGTGTCTCTTGCTTTGCTCACATGTAAATTGTGTAGAATTACATTCATATCATTAGGCCACATTACGGCGATCGTATTAGAAAAACCTAGATGAAATACATACAGTATTTTTGATCACTATTTTTGACACAGAATTTGTATTTCTGGGGTGTTTCTAAAGGAAGACAAGAGACAAGAAAATATTTTCAAGAAAGTTGTTCCCTTGATATATCATGAAGTTCAGATACATTACTTATAACAATGAAGAGAGAAACTACAGAATTAAAAATGAGTGAGAAATGGGGTCTGAGGCATTAAGTAAAATTAAAGAAAAATGTTTAGTGGATTTACATTACTACATTTTTGGAACTGAAGTGCCTGTGTGTGTGTGTGTGTGTGTGCATGTGCATGTGTGTGTGTGTATGTGTGTGTGTGTGAGAGAGCTTTGTGTGTGTGTACATATGAATGTGTATACAGTTATGTGTATACAAGTACATAGTTATCATTTTTGGACTGATAATACTATTAAAAACATAAAAATAATAAACAGAACTGTGATGTAGATGACACCAGACAATTTGAAGTGTAGCGATTTAATCTACAAAAGGAAATAACTATTGCATTTTTGCATTTGCATATCCAGTGAACCTATTTCTCTTCCCCCAAAATTTGTCTTTGTAAGAAAAGATGGCAAAAGAGACTAAATGGGGGAAAAAAAGAAGCCAGCAAAGGAGTTTATGTTGTAGTTTATTTGTCTAAGGCAGTGGTTCTGAACCTGTGTGTCAAGACCCCTTTGAGGTATCTAATGACCTTTACATAGGGGTCATTCATAACACTAGCTAAATTACAGTTATGGAGTAGCAAGGAAAATAATTTTATGGTTGGAAATCTCCACAGCATGAACTGTATTAAAGAGTCGCAGGATCTGGAAGGTTGAGAACCACTGGTCTAAGGGATCCTTGTTACAGAAAGGCCCACGATATGATCTCAGAAATATCCATTAAAATCAAAGAGCAATTGGCTAGAGGCCAAGGGGCCTGTGATATCAACACATTGTGGGTGGTCAGTCCAGTGAAGAGGATGATAGTATCTGGAGAGGAGATGAAAATGTTAGGCTGATGAATAAAAAGAAGAAGCGAAGGGACCCTGTGTGACATACCACTCATTTACATGAGTGATGCTGCAAGGGGAGGCGTCATTGCTCTCATGACCATAACATGATAAATCTGGCACACACTCTACTCGGGAAGTTCCCTAGGCAGTCAAGTTTTGTGGGGGAACGTAATGTCCAGTAATACTTAGAACTGAGCAAAGCAAAAGCAGAGAATGCTGGAGAAGCAGCTACCTTGGCTTCAAACTGTTCTCAGTGCCCTTAAACACAGCCTCCCTGAATAGAGCCTCATTCTCATAAGCGGGACTCTCAACGTGGGGAACTCATGATTTGTGAACCTCCTCTTGAAATTATTGACAATACTATGTTTGATTTTATGTTGGAAGTGACACATGGTAAAACACTGGAGGATGTGCTAGGACGTCAGAACCTGCCTCATGTGCCTTCTTTCCTCCATCCCTTTCCAGAGCCTGCCACCTACCTACTCAGCCGTGTGTGTGTGTGTGTGTGTGTGTGTGTGCATGTGTGTACTTTCTGTGTGTATATGCTTTCTCTCATCTTTCTCCTCTCCTCTCTATCTCCTGTCTGTCTTTGCACCCCCTTTGGCAGGGGCAGATGCAGTTGTGAGCCAGACATAGGCATTCATCTTTCTTTTTTTTAAGCTTTAAATACTTCTTTTAATTTTAGAAGCACTCTTATTTACATATCAATCCCCTCATTCCTTCTTCCTCCCATCCAACCATGCTCTGTAGAGAGGCCCTCCACGGGGAACCATCAAAATCCCTCACATCATTTGGGAGAGGGCCTAGGCCCTCTTTCTTGTATCTGGTTTTAAATAGTATTCCTCCATAGGGAATGGGCTCCCAAAGTCCATTTGTGCACTAGGGATAAACACTGGCTCCACTGTTAGAGGTCCCATAGACTGTCCTGACCTCATAGCTGGCACCCACATTCAGAGGGTTTGGTTCGGTCCAATACTGGTTCCCCAGCTTTACAAGTAATGTCTCCAGCTCTCACTAGGTCAGGTAACTGTTTTCTGGGTTTCTCTAGCACCCTCTTGGCTCCTTTTCTCATCCCTCCTCCATCTCTGCAACTGGATTCCAAGAGTATGGCTCAGTTTTTAGCTGTGGGTGCTTGCCTCGATCAGCTACTGGATGAAGGCTCTATGAATAGCAACCACGGTAATCATCAATCTCATTATAGGGCAGGGCAGCAAAGACAGCCTCTCCACCACTGCCTAGATTCTTACGGTGCTGGCATAACTGGATACAGACATGTAGAAGATTTCAGATAGATCCATATCTATCACCATGCACAAAACTTAAGTCCAAATGGATCAAAGACCTCAACATAAATCCAACCACACTGAACCACTTAGAGGGAAAGTGGGAGGCACCCTTGAAGGAACTGGTACCGGAGACTGCTTCCTGAACGTAACACCAGGAGCACAGACACTGAGATCAACAATTAATAAATGAGACCTGCTAAAACGGAGAAGTTTTTGTAACGCAAAGGACACAGTCAACAAGACAAAATGGCAGCCCACAGAATGGGTAAAGATATTCACCAACCCCACATCTGACAGAGGACTGATTTCCAAAATACAAAAAAAAAATCTCAAGAAGCTAGCCACCAAAATTCCAAACAATTCAATTAAAAAGTGGGGTGGAGAACTAAATAGAGAATTCTCAATAGAGGAATCTAAAATGACTGAATGACACTTAAGTGGTCAACATCCTTAGCCATCAGTGAAATGCAAATCAAAACAACTCTGAGATGCCATCTTTCTCCTGTCAGAATGACTAAAATAAAAAGCAATAAAGACAGTCTATGCTGGAGAGGATGTAGAGAAAGAGGAATACTCCTCCATTGCTGGTGGGGATGCAAACTTGTACAGTCATTTTGGAAATCTGTATGGCGGCTTCTCAGGAAACTGGAAATCAGTCTATCTCAAGATCCAGCAATTCCTCTCTTGGGCATATATCCAAAGAATGCACATTTATACAAGGATATCTGTTCCCCTATGTTCATAGCAGCGTTGTTTGTAATAGCCAGAACCTGGAAGCAACCTAGATGTGGTACATTCACACAATGGAATATTACTCAGCGGGAAAAAAAACCACAATGAAATCTTAAAATTTGCAGGTAAATGGGTGGAATCGGAAGAAAACATCCTGAGTGAGGTAACTCAATCACAGAAAGACAAGCAGGGTATGTACTCACTCATAGATAGATATTAGACATAGAGCAAAGGACTACCAGTCTATAATCCACCAGAGAAACTAGGAAACGAGGAGGACCCCAAGAGAAGAACGAACACATGGTTCCTGGAAGAAGGGGAGGAGTACCAGAACCCCTGAGAAAATTGGGAGCACTGGGGGAGGAGGGGAGAGAAAGGGAGTGGGAAGGAGAACAGAAGAGAACAGGAGGAGTGAGACAGGGAGGAATAGAGGAGGGCAAGAAAGGAGATGTGTTGATAGAGGGAGTCAGTATAGGTTTGGAGAGAGGTCTGGCACACTGGAAATGCTAGGGGATCCACAGGGAGTCATCCCTACTAAGAATCTAGGCATTCATCACTTTTTAAATCATGAGATAAATTACAAAGGAAATAAAAAGCTTTCCCCCTACGTTTTTAAATTTTATTTTAAAATTTAAATTAGAAACAAGGTTGCTTCACATGTCAATCCCAGCTTCCTCTCCCTCCCCTCCTTCCCATGCTCTCCCAACAATCCCCCATCCCTCCTCCCTCAATCCCCACTCCTTTCCCCAGGGAGGGTGAAGCCCTCCATGGGGGTTATCCTTAGTCTCTCAATTCATCCAGGGCAGGGCCTAGGCCCTCCCCCAAGAGTCCAGGTTAATAGAGCATCTCCCCCTATTTATTGTATATAGATCACTGGCATTTTGTGCTGGGCCTCACAGACTGTGTCTCTGGGCCCCATCTGAGGTGTCCCACTGAGGGGACACTGAAGGCTGTTGCTGATGAACAGTTAGGAAGCTCATTTGCAATCACAGAAGATGGAGGAACACACTGAGGTTGTGGGGGCTGAGGTACTTTACATTCAGAGCAGTTGCCAAGGAAGCATTTGTGAGAGAGAGGGAGGGTGCCCTGTCAAAGTTCCAAATGGAACTAGGCCATAGTTTTCATGAGTGCACTGAACCCCGGTGGTCATCTTTGCTGGAAAAGGCCTCTGCTCAGGGTATCTGACCAAAAAGCTGAAAATTCATATGAGCTGATTCAGTAAAGCCTTTCCAGTGATCTATTTTTAGAAATTTCACTTTGATTCTGAAGCAGTTTCTTCTGTAGAAAGCAGAGGGTGCCTCAAGGTATGGTTATGCAGATGAAGGCCACAGCAGAGCAATGATGAGCTTGTTTTTATTATATTCCACTTTTATTTTATTATTTGTTGTTTTATATAGTCTCTTAATTTTTAGAATGTGACAGAAATTTTAACTCTAGGGTAGTCTAGAACTCACTGTGTGACAGAGAATGTCCTTGAACTCATAAATCTCCTAATTCTACCTCTCAAGTGCTGAAATTATAGAGATGGGCCCTGGTGGGTTTTCAGATCATGAAGCTGCCTACAACAGAAACTCAGTGAGTTTTAAGCAACAAAAGAAACAGCTTTTGGTGCAACAATTTCATTTACCAACTTTTGAATTGGAATGAGTGACCTTAGTTTCTTTTCAGGGTTATCTAGAAACTGGAGGTTGTACTTATTGCTCCCTAGGTGCTCCGTATATAACGTGTGTTTAGGTTCTTTGCAAATGACTATAACAATGCTGTGACTTTAATTCCAATTTCTCCAACCCTGCTCTGAAGGACATCAAAGCATTAAACACCAGATTTATTAGAAGTTACAGCAATGTTATCTCTTGGCAACCTCCACATCTCTGAAGGTTATAGCCTTAGGTGGAACAATGGAAAATTGAAAACCAGGGCAGAAATAAAAGGTGAAGTTACAAAGCAGAGGAGGACTAGGTGAGGCCTCTAAACAGCAAGTATGTGGGGTGTCCTAGGAGAGCTCTATGTTTAACTCAGGAGATGCTCAGAGGGAAAGAAATGGCTTGCTTTTCTGAATGTCACTCGGGTTCTTAATTCCACACCACTTTGACTTATAAGTGGTTTGACTGATTTACATAGTGTTCTACTTTTTAACACAGAAAAGCCTAATGTGTAAGCAGGCTCACACTTACCAAAGTAGGCGCCTCTCCTTGTTCAGCAGAAGAACGAACACGTAAAAGAAGGGTCACAAAAGAACAGTAGAGGGCCTGGTGAGATGCCTCAGGAGGTAGCGGTGCAGGCTGACAAGATGACAGCACCAGCCCCTAAACCCGAGGACAGAACCTATAAATTGTGCCACCACAACCGGCTTGACCTCCACATACAAACCTTCGCTCTCACTCTGTCTCTGTGCCTGTCTCTGTCTGTCTCCTCTCTCTCCTCCCTCTCTCTCTCCTCTCTCTGTGTCTCTCTCTCCCTCTCTCTCTCTCTCTCTCTCTCTCTCTCTCTCTCTCTCTCTCTCTCTCTCTCTCACACACACACACACACACACACACACAAATAAATCTAATAAAATGTTTTTAAAAACTGACAGAGGCCAGCATGAGAAATCCACTGGCACCCATGGCATTTAGCCCTGAAACTAACATCAAAGTATATTTTTAACAGTCTTTTCCATAATTAGCAAAAATCTCAGAATAAATGCTATTGAAATACCTTTTTTATATTTTTATTTAAAGTTTTAGAGTAAATAACACACATCTTTGTGGTTTCAGAAAATCGAGAAAAGATTTTAAAGTCATTTTGTTCATTCTGTGTCTCAAAATTGTGCCCCCTCCACTGATACATTAAAGCAGTAGTTAGTATAAGGTTTCTGTGTTAACACTAGCTCAAACCAAAGAGGGACATAAGAAGCGATTGTATGTGACTGTATAGCTTCTTGGAAAAGATCGCCATCTAGAGGAAATTGAGAGTCAACACTACATCTGCAATGCACCACCTTGCTGCTTGATTCCAATGACAGAAGTAAAAAGAAAAAGGAATAGGAAATGAGTACCATGTTGCGGTAAATGAGCTGAATCTTCCCAAAGCACAGAATACCAAAAGGGTCTAGAAAGTATTTCTCTGTTTCTATCATTAGACCTACATACAGCTTTTGTTTACACATTAGGAGTTGCTTTCTCATTTCTTTTCTTTTTATATGTCAAGAAAATCAACTTAAATAGATATTTTTAGAAAGTAAATATACATTGTTACAAGAATAAACCTTGTATTTAAGGCAAATGCTGTGATTAAAAGCAGCAAGGAATCTTGATCAACACCTGGAAGGTCTGAAAATGATAATGTGTTAAAAATCTGCACGAATGAAAACAGCGATTTCTTCCTTGACTCTGGTTCTAGGAATTTTTTAGGCCTTTGATCACTGTTACAGAGAACCTTGAATTTTCTGAATGTAGCTTGGCAGTGGTGGTGCACACCTTTAGTCCCAGCACTAGGGAGACAGAGGTAGGTGGATCTCTGTGAGTTTGAGCCCAGCCTGGTCTACAGAATTTTCTGAATACATGTTAAACACAGCACATGATTCATGTACTAATATTAACATTATTGCTACAGATGAAGTTTGAAGGAAAGTGGCAAAGGGCTGGAGAAGTTTAAATGGGGACTTTTCAGCAAAAAAAAAAATGAAATGCCCTATTTGAAAAAAAGGGACTAATCTCAAAAGTTGACTTCTTTCTAAAAGATCCAAAAGCAATTCTGAATTAAAACCATAAAATTTGTAGATAAGAGTTGCTGGTAGTTGTATATTCTTATTTGTGTGTATACTCACCTGTGTGAAAATGGGCACATAAGCATAGTGTGCATGCGTGTGAGAATGTGGACACCAGGTGTTGGCACCTGGGTACATTCCTCAAGTACTCTTCATGATAGATTTTGAGACACAATACCTTGATGGTCGTAGACCTCACTAGTTCCACAAAGACTAGCTGGCCAGGGAGCTCCAAGAATCACTGCATCTGCATTCTGAAACATCAGTTTCTGACCATGCACCATGCATGACTTTTTACATAGGAATGGGAAGTCTGAGCTCGGGTCTTCATGCTTATGCAGTAAGCACTTTATGGCCTGAGCCATCTCCACCACCCTGAGATTAAGAATTTTCATCAGTTCAAGAATTATAGAGTATATGGTCTAGCTATAGCACACCTGGGCATACACCACAGAACTTTCTAACCCACTGAAGTTACATCGACATGTCCTTTATGGCTCTGTTCACAACAGCTAGGAGATGGAATCAACCAAGATGTTTATTTACAGACATTTTGTCCATCAACAAATTGTCCATCAACAGATGAATAGATAAGAAAAATGCTGTACCTATAGGCAATGGAATATTACTCAAATGTAAAAAAGATGGAATGTAGATAAATGAAAAAAATTATACTGAGTGGGGTTACCCAGGTCCCTAAAGACAAACATCTCATGGTCTCTCGCATGTGGATCGTAGTTTCAGATCTTTCATGTATTTGAAGTGGAGGACATGTTGCAGCCAGGAAACTAGAAATGGGCCATCATGGGTAGAGAGTTACTAAGGGGGAGGAAATAGGAAAATTAAATAAAATGAAAGAGAAGTAGAACACTCAGAACAAAAAAAAATCAAACATGGTAGGGATTGGAGAATGAAGCGGTTGGAAAGGCTTTGACAAAATAAAAGGTGTATGAAGAAATGGAATCTATTATCTTCTCACCCAATGGGAAAAACTAATTAGGGGAGACTATTAGAACATGAGTGGCATGAAAGGAAAAAGGAGTCTTAAAGGTAACTAGAGGGAAAAGATAGATTAGGATGGCTTAGTCTAACCTAGGTACAGATGAAAACATACAGAAATCTATTGGTTTGTAATCTAACAAAAATATTAAATGCAAGAGTTTGAACAGAATGTCTTGCAAGGTTAGACAGAGATGCTCCTAGAAGACATGGGACATTATATGAAAATCTCAGAGCCAGACACAGGATAACTCTCTACAATTTGATCGTAGAGGCTCCCAGAGGCACCCAAACAACACAGGCAATTGTTTGCCTACCATAACTAAGTGATAAGACCCTATTACAGAAGACCCCACTCACTTTGAATTCAGGTCAGAAATTAGCATGAAGCTGAACAGAAAATATTTTCACTGATGGCTAACTTACATAATGACAGAAGGTGCTGTGTGGACTGCTTGAAGCAAACAGACACAAATAGTGTTGCCTAATGCTGGACCCTACCTGCTCCAGTAATGACTTATGGGAAAGATGTGTCCACTGGTGTAAGGATGGCACATTGGTTATGGTGATAATAACTGCTTTGTGATTGGCTATGAGGTCTGTTTCACTGGAGGAATTTCATGCCTAGATCTACAATCCTATCAAAAGATCATGACTAGAAAGGTCGTAGATCCTAGTGGGAAGCCTGCTTTTGTTGTTTTTGCTAAGTGGTCATGCTGTCAAACTGGCTTCTTTCTACCCATAGATTTGTATGACACTCAACTTTGGTTACAGAAGCTTCTTGATGTGGTTGATACAGAGACTAAATGGTCAAAGTGCTAAGTATAAGTAATTGTGAGTGCTCGGGTGTGGAAGGATCATCTGTATCAACATCTTATCATCCAAGACTCAGGAAAGATTCCAGAAAAAAGATAAAAACAAGTTTGGAAATGTTGACTTTTGGACACGACATAACTGTTGAACACATAAAGTTATGACAATATACATAGTGTCAAGCAACCTAAAATTCCAAATTGGGTGTGTAAGATGCCTCCAAAACCTCTCTCCTGGCAGAGGAGCTGTGGGCAGTTGCTGGCACCTATGAGAAGGAAAGTCACACTTCTTCAAGGATGTGAATATTGATAAGCTCATACCTTGTGGATAGCCACACACTCATTCACATCTGGGAAGTACTAATTGAATTCAAAGTTATTAACAACAAAAATGGACATGAAGTTGGGAGGAGGCCAGACTTGGAGGCAATAGGGGAAGTTGGAAGGCAGTAGTAGTAGACAGATATGATAAACATGCTTTGTATATATGTGTGGAATTTTAAAAGAACAAAAGCAGTATGTAAAAAAAAGTAGGTTGATTTTTCTAAGGCCCCTAACCATTGTTTGTAGGAATCTTTTGGGAATATATGTATTGTACATTCTTTCATTTTATGTCCACAAAACTCCTACTAATAGATACCTTCTAATCGGTTGATATTAAACATATTAATGTTCAGTGTATTGTATAGAATAATTGTGTAGACAAAAGTCTAAAAGAGGGAAACAAAGCTGCAAGGATTATTTGAAAGAGAATTTCGAGTGGCATGCTCACTCTCATTTGTTTACATTGCATACTGTGAGAGAACCACATCCTTCCCAAAGATCTTTCCTACTGAATAAATGGTAAACACATGACACGGAGCCTATATTTATTAGTTTAACCATTGGTCATTGTTCTAGGAAAGTGCTGTTCATAAAACTATTGCTAAAATGTTCTGGACATAATCCTGGCAATATCCATAAACTATAAATTAATCGTTTGGTAGAGAAATGTAACATATTGTGCAGATTAATTAACACATAGGTCTCTAAGTTCGCTGTGACCTTTGTTTTAAGTATTTATTTATAAAATAAGTAACCTTATAAAAGATATGACTTTCCTACACAATGACAGTTATTTAAGGAGTGAATCTAGTGTAGAAGACTATAATTCCAATAAGATATGAATTACTCTGAGTATCTATCTTTCCGGCAATAATTGCCACTTCAGTAATTTTCATAGCCAAACAAGATGTGATAATAGACCAATGGTAAGCATCCATTGTGTTAAATTACACATACATATGTGAATAAATAGCACATGCTTGAAAGTGGTGCAAACATATATTTATAGGTAATAGTGGTTAATTGTGCTTCAGAATAGAAAACATCATTGGATAAATGAGGATGAATTTATAGCCTTGGATTTGTTGGGTCCAGGAAGCACAGATTATCAGTGTGCAAGATACAAGAAGATGCAGCAAAAGTATGCCTTATATTTAAAAAGACAAACAAAAAACTCTGCATTTGGAAACTTGGCTCCAAGGATTTTAGCAGAATCTTAAAATTAATCTGTCTTGTGTATATTACCTAAACCTTCCAGCCCCTTTGTTCCATTTTATATTATTTTATATTATTACATCTGAATTCTTATCAAATTTTGTGTTTCATTTTCTATAGGGTTCTCCTTGCTTCTATCAGCAAATTTTCTGGCCTTAGCAGTCTATTCCAAGGTGATATATGTATTGGGCTTAACTATTAACTGTCTACTTTTCTCCCCCCCCATGCATGGAATCTATATGGGTGTGTGTAAATGTGTGATAACAAAAAGCTTACTTTAACCTATATTATTGTTAGCAAGACTCAGGCTAAGACATTTAAGATAGAACATAGATGTACTATTGACTAGAAGCTACTTTGAAGAATAGTTTTAAAGTCTGACTAAAGTTAAAGCTCTGTTTCTGGCTTCATCCTGATATTTGGTCTGATTGGAAACCTCGGTGAACTAGGAGGAATGGAACATTATTCCATGTTATAACTAAGTTATTTTTCAGGTTAAATCTGTGTTTTGTTTTTTCAATTTTAATTCTTCCCTCTCTAATTTTTAATTCTTTCCCCAGCCAAACTTTCTCAGTTGATACTCTTTGACTCCATCATGCTATATCTTTTCCTGACCTCCTGATAACACAGTGCTTATTTTTATTTTTAATTAATTAATTAACTTTTGGTGTTTCAAGACAGGGTTTCTCTGTGACTTTGGAGGCTGTCCTGGAACTAGCTCTTGTAGACCAGACTGGTCTCAAACTCACAGAGATCCACCTGCCTCTGCCTCCCGAGTGCTGGGATTAAAGGCGTGTGCCAACACTGCCCGGCCCACAATGTTTATTTTTAATGTTGGATTTTATTTATTTTTTCTAGAGATGACGTACAGGTCATTTTCTCTGGTAGCCAGCAATTCTATGTTTTCATCCACTTCCATTAGTGATGGCTAATTCTTAATTTAGAGAATTAAGGACTTCTCAATTAGAGCGATCACTCTACTTTCACCTTAGAAGAAAGGGAAACAGGGCCAGGAAACCTCTCTTAATGATGCGCCATGAAAATTTTGCACTCTTCTCTTTTTTTTCTCTTTTTAAAATATCTCATCCTATAAATAATTTATCATAAAACCTTTGGACTTCAAGTACAGAGACTCAGCACTTTGCAAAGAGAGCATTACAACATGCAGTATGACCAAAAATGCACAGTGGCTTTTAATATTGAATGAAAACTGCATACTTGAATAATCTGAAATGACTAACATTTTATTCATGTCCTCTCCACTTTGGAGTGGGACTAATGATGTTAGCAAACAGAGCAGTGTCTTCCAAACTGACATCTAGGAGCCATATAGCCAAGGCAAGTCTTTCTGTAGTTTCTACCTTGAGTGTTTTCATTAGTGAACTAAGAATCTATAAGTAGTATAAAGTTTCACCCAATGTTAAGAGTTTGATAAAGTGAACATAGAATAATGTAAGTGTTGGCTGAACGTTCTACACCAGGCACATTAACACCAGCATGCCTTTTGGAATGCATTCTGGGAAGGAGGAGTGTCGCTCTGAGCATTTTCAGAGAGGGCCATTTGCATGATTATTCTGTGGTCATTAGTCATTAGGATTGTGAGGTTATGGGCAGTGGGATCAGGAATAATCCCTAGTGCTTGAACTGGTTTTTTGAAGCCCATTGTCCTTGGAGGGATACCTTGCTCAGTCTAGATATACATGGGGAGGACCTTGGTTCTGCCTCAATGCGATGTGCCAGACTTCTTTGACTCCCCATGGGAAGCCTTGCTCTCTCTGAGGAGTGGATGGGGTGGGTTGGGGGAAAGGCAAGAATAGCGGGAGGAGTAGGAACTGGGATTAGTATGTAAAATGAGAAAAGATTGTTTTAAAATAAAAGGATCATTTCAAAAAATGATTGTGGAGCCATTAATTTCTCCTTAGAGTTATAAATTTTATTTCCATGAAAATATGTTTATTTGCAAGGACCATACTAAGGCAAGAGCCTTTGGAATGCCAGAGATGTGGTTGACACCACCACCTACCTTTCCATGCGTTTTTGTATCCTATCCAAGTGGACTTAGTTTGCACTGGGGTAAGTCATTATGCTCTTCTGTTAGAACTAGTTAATGATCACCATTTGTTTCACACATTTATTTTAATTTTTCTATGCTCCATTGACATTGATATCATTACAGAATTCAACACTGGAAATAGATGATCCATCATCCACTTTCTGCTCTATAGACTTTACAAGAAGGAATAGAGTCATAGACAACTGAATAGGGCTCACAAAAATCCATGAAGTGTAATGTGCAGATCATGGAGAACTAGTGTCTGCTCCTCTTGAAGGGACTCTGTGCTGAATTCATCACTAAGAACCATGGAAACACAGAGATCCCATGTCAGGCACATATGTGTTCTCCTAACACTGCCTAAACAGCTGAAGAGAGCAGGAAATAGGGTCATAATAAAAATATCAATTACTCTGTCTCACCATCAACAAACAAGCAGGTTTGTTCCTTTCCTTAGTATGGTGTTTTCCTAATTATTGGCTGGCACAATTATTGAATTAAATGATGTTCAGGTCCCAGGAGTGGCCAGCACATATTTCTTTCTCTTAAAAGTAGGTCAAAGGAGGAACACATACTATTATTTTTATTTCTTAAGATTAAGGTATTAAGCATTACGTATCTTAGCAATTTGGATTTTATATTTAAGCATATAAATCATATGAATTGTCTTCCTTACTGGCACCATTAAAAGAAAAAAATACTCTGTTAGTGAAAAACATGATAATTAGTGGCCTGTATGTCAGAAGGGATTCAGAAGATTCACCTGGAGAATGCTTTAGATAAAATATAATTAGATACAGTGTAACTACATAAAAATCTGTACAGAAATCTAAAATACAAATAAATCTAAGGATTTTAAAACTTCCATATTCCTTCTGTATCTTAGCCTTGTAGATAAAAAATCCAGGGAGTCACATAGCAATATATTTAAATAAATATATTATTATAATGCATCTTGTCAGCACAGTTACAATATTTTATGTGTATTAATGGGCTATGTTTTTTTTCTGAATGAGCTGTTTATTAAAATTAAACTAGAAAATCCACAATTATAAGAATATGACAATTTCTTTTGTGCTACGAGTTAGTGGTGACTGATGCATAGAGAATATGAGCCAGTCCAATCTGTGCTATGCCTTTCAATAAGGCTATTGTAAATAAAACAACTGAAATTCATAGGCCACATATACCATGGCCACTAGGTGGCAGCTGTTTACTGAGCTAGGGAACATTTTTTTTTTCATTTCTTTTTTTTTTTTATTTAGGTTAGAAACAATCTTGTTTCACATGTCAATCCCAGCTCCCTCTCCCTCCCCTCCTCCCCCACCCTCCCCACCAGGTCACTCAGTCCCCCACCCAATCTCCAGTCTGATCCCCAAGGAGGGTGAGGTCTTCATGGTGGATCTCCAGTAACTGTCATTTCATCCAGAGCAGGGCCTAGGCCCTCCCCCAAGAGTCCCATCTGAGAAAGCCTCCCATATAGTGGCATGGGCACTCAAAGTCTATTTGTATGCCAAGGGTAAATGCCACCCAGGGCCCCATAAATTACCTAGGCCTCCTTACTGACACCCACATTCAGGGGGTCTGGGTCAGTCCCATGCTTTCCACACAGCCATCGATCTGGAGTCCAAGAGCTCCTGCTTGTTCAGGTCAACTGTTTCTGTGGGTTAAACCAGCCCAGTCTTAACTCCTTTGCCCATCAGTTCTCTCTTTCTGACACTGGCTTCCAGGAGTTCAGTTCAGTGTTTGTCTGTGGGTGTCTGCCTCTACTCTCAGAGCACTTAAGACAATAGGTGAGAAAAAAAGGCAGTTCCATTAACAGTGTTTTCCTTTAAATGTTTGTGCAGGAAGTAGTTTGAAACCACGTAACATTTTTCAGGAGAGAGGATTTTATTAAAATCTTGTTTACTTTTTAAAATAAGAATACTGATTTTGGAAAAAACTACAGAATGTAAAGAGAGAACACAGAGAGCCATTTGGCTGCATCTTAGCTTCAGTTTGGCAGTCCATATTATGATCTCCCATTTCAAGGAAATTCTACCACTAATAAGAAATTAACAAAATACAAAATACAAAACCCCTAACTGCATATGGAGTATTGAATTTCTTACTTTGGTAGCAATATCTATGTTAATACAATATAATTGAAGTATTTTGAGAAATAGTAAGTTATATAGGCAAAAATTTTAAGTTAATAAAACTAAATACACATGAAAAATATAAATATATCCATAAGCAAGAATTATAAATCATAATAATACTTCAAATGCCATATGAAAATGTCAGAGTATGTCAACATCAATAGCACAAATAGCTTCACACATGCCAATTAATATCTGTCTAAAATATGTAAGAAGTGGTATAAAACTTGATTATTATGTTACAAATGTATTTAAACTAACTACTCTTGGATATTAAATATATCCAGTAGAATTTGAAAAGATTGGAAAATAAAAATAACGATAGTATTCATCCAGCTTGTGTTACATCTTGCCTACTGATTCTCTTCTTATAAAGGAAATGTTTTATTATAAGTCTTAAAATCACAACGATGAATGTATTCAGCATTAGCTTAGTGGGAAGTATCAATATGAAGCTGACTTGAAATTCAGCATTGAAGTCGTGAGACATGACTCTTGCAGCCTGGAATCAGTGTCTTAAATCTGGAACAGTCTATTTTAAAAGCAATGTCAAAGATAAAAATTTCAGAATATAGAAACCTAGCAGGATGATGTACACATGTATAAGAAGCAGTGGTCTAGATAGTTTGTGAAGTGTCTGTAAAAGATATTTTCAATACCTCACATCCGTATCTTATTTAAAATATATTACCTTTTTTTTTGTATTTTCCTGTAGGGAAAATTTGGGGCAAATTGGTGTACAAAGCTCCACTGAATTTATTTTGTATGTGTTTGTGATGGTTTGTGTGTGTGTGTGTGTGTGTGTGAGAGAGAGAGAGAGAGAGAGAGAGAGAGAAAGAGAGAGAGAGAGAGAGAAAGAGAGAGACAGAGAGAGAGACAGAGAGAGAACTCTTGTTTTTGTTTGAGACAGGCTATCTTACATAGGAATTCGGAACTAATCAGTAGCTGGCTAGTTGGCCGTGACCTCCAGGTGTCTGTCTGTCTCTACCTCTCCAGGCTTGGGGTTTCAGATGTGTATATCTATCCATCCAGCTTTTTATATAGGTACTGGGAATAGAACTCAGGTCTTCATGTTTGTGAGGCAAGTACTTTATTGACTGAGCCATGTCTACTACCCCTAAGATTTCTCATTGATAGAAATAAGACTATGCCTTTCAGCAGGTAATGCATACATCTGCAAGTGTCCTTCATGTAGGAAATATCTGAGGGCGGTTTACATAAACTGAGATGACAGAGACTTAAACTTATGCCTTTTTGACACAAACATTTGTAAGCCTTTGATTTAGTCATTCATTATGTAAAAATTTACAGTCTTATGGGGCCTCTAGCTTACAAATGGACTTTGAGAGCCCATTCCACATAGAGGGATGGTCTCTCAGCCTAGTCACACGGGGGAGTGCTTAGGCCCCACTCCAAAGGATATGTCAGGCTTTGAAGATTACCCCATGAATGGCCTCCCCCTCCCTGGGGAGTGGAAATGGGATGGGATAGTTGTCTAGTAGGGGACAGGGGAGGAGGGGAAGGAGAGGGAACTGGGATTGACATATAAAACAATCTTGTTTCTAGTTTAAATTTAAAAAATAGAAAAAAATATAGTCACAAGGGAATAATTGGAAAGCAAAGTGACAAATGAATTCATGGTATACACAGACTCACTCATGGAAGCAATCATCTACCATGAAGAAACGGCCCTTTCTCATTACTGACATGCTTTAGAGGAGAAAAAGTTCAAAATCATCAGAGTTAGTTATGGAAGATTGCTGCTCTGTAACATTCTGTAGCTCTTTATAGCCTGGAGGTTAGACTGTCTGTTTGGACAACCTTCTCAATGTTCAGTCTTCCTGTTGGAAGAAGTATGCTGTGTGCCTCTGTTCATACATATAACTGTATATGGTGATTAAAAATGAATGTCTACATTCTAAATACTGAATAAATTCTGAAGTAAACAAATAAGTTTGCAGAAAAATATGTAAGTGAAATTTGTTTCAGTAATACATTGGTCTCAAATCCTTCTTCCATTCTCCCAGTAATAAAATAATCTTAACTTCTCTATACAAAATTATATAATTAGAGGAATATACCCTGACTCTTTTTTCCTGTATCTTGATGATTCAAAAAAATAAACAGATTACTTAGGTTGTTTCTAAACTGTTTTATTTTTCTCCTCCATACGTTTCTCCTTTCCTTCCTTCTCTCCTTTCTTCTTCCATTTATCTTTCTGTCTCTTGATGTAGGATCTC
Organism: Mesocricetus auratus; assembly: GCF_017639785.1. Lineage (NCBI taxonomy): Eukaryota > Metazoa > Chordata > Mammalia > Rodentia > Cricetidae > Mesocricetus > Mesocricetus auratus. Next base: position 70,355,020 of record NW_024429195.1, read on the forward strand.
TCTCTCTCCTCTCTCTCTCTCACTCTCTCTCTCTCTCTCTCTCTGTGTGTGATATAATTATATGGCCTATATTTTACTAAACATATTTCTGATAAAGTTATAAATTGGCTACAGTATATTCTAGTAAGAAGGAATACCTACAATTCTGATCTGTGAGAGTACAACTGGGAAGTTGAAGCTATTTTCTCATTAAATTTTCCTTTATATGTAACTAGTAAGTAAAGCATTAGTTGATTAAAATTGATAATGTATGCCAAAGATCTTGTATATACTCAAATGTGTTTCAGAATATGAATTTATGTTTCTATGTAAGCTGGATATTGATATTCAGTATTTTCATTGAATCTTTATAAAGAATTCTTAAAAGTGTCCCATAAACAGAATTGTCAACAATTAATTCACAAATGATTCTCTCACATTGCAAACTTACATTACCTATAAATTCATGAGTATTTTAAATAGTTTATTTAAATTCATTTTATGTGTGAAGGAGACACAGTTGTGAGCTGCCATGTCAGGGCTGGGAATTAAACTCAGGTTTTCTCCTCTGGAAGAACAGCCAGTGCTCTTAACCACTAAGCCATGTCTCCAGCAACTCATGAGTGAATGCTTGTTGTATTTATTAAAGATAAGTAATAAAATAAGACTATTCTCCTTGGGTATGTATTAATTTAAGCCTTTTTATATAAGCATATGTATTATGCATATATACTGTTTTAATGTGTTCAGTTGTCTTCATATAACTTTCATAAACCATTTAACGAGTGTTAACTGAAATGCTTCTTTCAAATACCATGTTAATTTTGGAAACTAATGCACTGTAATATCTCATGTCTTTATAGAATGTAATGGATAAATCTTAGTGCCAGTTATAAAAGCACATACATACATGCATACACACATTACATTCCAGCTTGTACTGAAACAGCTGGTTTTTGTTTAGCACACACAGATAATCTAAGTGAGTCAGAAGTATTGCATACAAATATGTATTGTCCATACATATTAGCTTACAGGATCATCATCAAAGTATCTGGTTATAAAACAAGTTTAGGTAGGCAGTCATCAGTAACTAGTTTTTTTTCATTAAGTTTTGCTCTTGTCTTTCAAAAGATACAGATGCACAATGATTAAGTAGATAATATGATGTCTGCCTACCTCTTTTGCTTCTTATTGGCTGCTTCTTCCTCCAGACTCTTCTACTTAGGTCAGTTCTCAGTTCCTCAGTGTCACAAAGCTCCTCCCAGATGCTGGCAAGCTTAGACTCCAATCTCCTCACCCCCAAACACACAGTAAATGTCCCAGCCTCATTCTAAGACTTCTTTAAGATTTGAGCTTTCATATGTGTTCCTTCAGATGGAAGGGTTTTGGTGGATCATCATTGTACCATTATTTTTCACATTGTTTAGTGAACAAAAATAATAATCCAGTAACTATTAAATGACAGTCCCTAGATTATAATGCAAACTCCTGAAGAATCACTTACATCACCGTGGTGGCTGAATAAGAATGCCTCCCGCCCACTGTAGGCTCATAGATTTGAATACTTAGTCGCCAGGAAGTGGCACTATTGGAAAGGATTAGAAGAATTAGATGTTCCCTTGTTGGAGGAAGTGTGTCACCAGACATGGTTTTGAGGTTTTAGAAACCAATGACAGTCCTAGGCGCTCTCACTGTCTCTCTTTCTTTATCTCCCCTTCTCCTGTAGATCAGGATTCAGCTCTCAACTACTTCCCTAGCATCTTGCCCTACCATGCCTGCCATCTTGCTCCCTTGTCATGATAATGAACTAAGTATCCGAAACTGTAAGAAAGCCCCAATTTAAATGATCTTATAAGAGTTCCCTTGGTCATAGTGCCTCTTTGTAGCAATAGGACAAAGACTAAGACAATCCCTAATAGTGATTTTTTAAAAAATGTGCTGAATTTAGGTTTTATAGAAGTCACAGTGTTGGGAAGATGTTAAGATAATGTGTCAGAGAACCAAGGAAGAAAATTCAGTGGGATGGATATGACCGTAATACATTGCATGCTAAAATTCACAAATAACAAAAAAATAGAAATTTAAATATAAAAGAAGCATCTCTTATGAGAAAATTGAGAATTCCAGGTATAAGACTGTAAACACATTCAAAACTAAATAGATTTCTTCAGTAGAAAACTATATGCATTTGACAGTGATTTTTCACAGGTGTTTTGAAGTGAAACACATTTGAGTTTTGATGTGTAGAATGACCAATATTAGAGGAAAAGGGTTGTTCCATATTTATATGTATGTATGTATGTATGTATGTATGTATGTATAATAACTACAGTTGGAAGGTGTTTAATAGCCAATAAACCAATTTGGTAGGGCATTTAAAACTGAATCATACAGGGAGTAATACTTCCTTATCTTGCAATCCAATGTTTAATACTTACTGATGTAATTTGTAATGTTTGGTGTGATTTTTAGAATCTTTCAAAGAGTTTTTTTTTCTTCATGCGGTTGGACATGAGTACAGTTGCATAATTTGTGATATTTAAATACAAATGAGGTCATTTTGAATAATTTTAATTCTTAATAGCTTAATAGTGCTGCAAGTAAAAATCAATATCCAAAAAAACATGGATTTTTTCTATCAGCCAACAAATACTTAGTGTTTCAAGTTAAGAAGCCTAGCTGACAAGGTGGAATTCTGAAATTGTAATCAAATTCTTCATCTAGCATGACTCTGGACAAATGATGTCAGCAGAACTTACCCAACCAGGGGGAAATGTGTTTTTACTTTTGAAAACTGTTGGAACCAAGGTTGCCATTTGAAATGACGTATCCTCCATAGGTAATTCTTTACAGATTATCAGAAACTATTCACACGGGCCCATATTTATACATCATTTTTACTCTCCTTTTTAAAGAAGACAAACTGGGAAACAAAATTAGGTATTCCACCCCCACAAAAGTCAGTCATTGTTTCTTTAATCCAATCTGCAAAACTATGTTTCTATTTCCTCTGAATGTATGCAAGGAATATAAGCATGAACAAGGCTCCAGATTCTAAGCCGTGTGCCGCTGTTTGCAGTTACCTTGGATCTTAACTAGATGTGCAAGTTGACTTCTGACCATGGGGAATCCTCTCCATGCATGGATTATGGATTGCTGAGGCCATGGCAGACAACCAGTTCCACAGAAGCAACTTCATGTTCTTCTGAGGAAGATCCAAAGCACTGTGGAACAAGGAATATAAATGAGCAAGGCCACAACAGACTGCACACTGGCTTACCAAAATACAGCCCTCAAAAGGGAACTCTGAAGGTGGAAAATCTACACCGGAGAAAAAGACTGTTCAAAGCGCCCTCGGTGACATGAGCACTAGGAAATAGTCAGTGGCTGCCATGAATGCTTCTTAACACGTGACAATAAAAAAAACTTTATTGCAAGATCATTAAGCTACCGTGTAAATTTAAATGTTTTCTTGCCATTGCAAAAAGTTTGAACGACCAAGTCTCAATTGTCTGAAAATGGAGACAGCAAATAAAAATATTCAAACTGTAGTAATAAAATATGTGGCCTTTAATCATTTCCAGTAAAATATATCTGAAATCTTCCCCTCCCCCACCCATAGTCATACACAAACACACCAATGTTTAAATATTTTATAGTGGCCAACAGAGGTGTTTACACTGATGTTTATTAATGGAACTCACTTTTGAATTTGTATTTAATAAGTTGTTAATTCATATTAGCCTCAAATCAGTTCTATTTCATTTCTCAGTTCTTTTCCTGATGACTATTGGCTAATGTCCGGTACCATAAACAGATCTGCCTCTGGCACACTGGGAATTATTTGTTCTTGGTTTAAATAATCATAGTTTATAAAGTTCTCTCTCTCTTCTTCGTCCCCTACTAGGACAGACAAAGGCATTCCCAGAGGCAAGAATTTGTCTTCCTCTCTCTGCTCTCCCTCCTGCAGCCCCTCCTCTTCCAACATCTCCTCCTCCTCTTGATTCTCTTCTCCTTCTTCCCCATTGTCAGCCTCTTCGACTTCCTCATCCACATCTTCATCCTCTGTCTCTCTCTCTTCTTCCTCCTCCTCGCTCTCCTCCTTTTCATCACAAACCTGGTCACACTCATCATCATCGTCATCATCATCATTTTTCTCCTCCTCCTCTACCCGCTGCGGCGTGGGAGACTGGATTTGCTGCACTGGAGCAGGACTGAAGATTAGAGAGGGATCCTGCATGAAGCCAAACAGATCTTCCGGCAACCGCGAGTCTTCTTCGACGCCGCTGTGAGGCGCCTCATTGGCAGTGGAGCCTCCCTGGGTGGTGCCGCCTGCCTGGGCTTGCTGTGCTCTCAAAGCCGCCTGCTGGCGCTCCAGCTTCTCTTGCTGCCTCATGTCTTCATACACCTGGTTCATGATGAACTGGGTGGTGTTCCGTGGCGCTCTCATCCCAGGCGCCCGCCACCCTGAAAGGTTAACCGGCCGCAGCAGCTTGCTCAGGTCTATAGGTGGGTTCCTCGGGAAGGAGCGACGAGGGTGGCGGCGCAGGCCACGGCCCCTGCGGCCCCAGCGCTTCTTTCTGCCCTGGGGTCTTTCCCAACAGGGATTGCAGGGCCAGCACCAGCAGCAGCAGCAGCAGCAAAGGCAGAGCGGGAGCAGACCATAGGCCTGGATCATCTGCGCTGGGCACAAGGGACTCTGGAATGCCATCAGAGGTGGGCGCCAGGGCCCTCCGCAGCGCCCCCAATTGGAGTACAAGGCCCAACAGGGCCGTCTGGGTGGTTGGAACCAAGGGCCGGGGCTGTGCTGTTGCTTGGGTTGTTTCCTGGTAGCCTCATACTCAGCTTTGGGGCCATCGCGGTATCGCCGCTTGAACATCTGAGAGCCCCTCTGCCTTCGATGGTAGGAGGACCAGCTGCGCAATGGGATGGAGGATGCCCAACCGCCGCCGCCCAGATTGAGGGGATCCTCCCTTTCGTTGACCGTCTGGGTCATGGTTCAGGGATCTCCACGAGGAGAGGTCTTAGTGGTAGTGCCCTAGGAGTTGTCACTTTGGCCAGATCTGATGCCCAGTCAGAAGAGCCTCCTCATTTGGAGTACCTAGGACCACGTGCTCGTGCCTGTGACCTCGTCTTCTGTCTTCACAAGGATCTCGCTCTTTCTTCTCCACTCGCTAGCTCTTCTTTCAGAATCACTGTGTTTCGCACCTGGGTTGTCTTGCCCAGGTGGTTTGGGTGGGGTAAGGATGGTGGCGGAGGAAGGTGTTGGTGGGCGATGAGCTGTGAGAGCCACTCCCGGATCCCACACACACCCACCTCAGCTGAGGCGCGGGCTGGGGACGGGAGAGGCAGGGGTGGCGTGTTACCTTGCTCCTCCCTCTCAACCCAGGTGCTTCACCGTCGCCGTCCTGGCCGGACTGAATGGGCATGGGCAGTGGTAACCTTTAAATAGAGGCTGGGCCTCCTCCCCCACCCCGCGTGCCCACTGCGTCCTTGGTTGCCCAGGACGACAGCCAATTGGGGTAGACATGGTGCTTTATGGGAGGAGGAGGGGTTCCTTCCGGAACTAGGTATCACATGAACATTCGCAAGGGGTCTTATGACGCAAGAGTTGAGGCAGAGGTAAAGGTGGGCAATGCTCACACCCTGGCAACGCTTGTGGGAGGGAGATATTTGAAATTTCTGTCTTAAGTCTGTCGAGGGATGTTGGAATATGGGCCTTCCCCTTCAGCAGAGTGAAATCAGGGAGCCAGATATCTTCTCTACAGCTCTGTGGGCAGCTGCAGTCAAGGAAACACAGCCTTCATTTTGTCCACACACTTCTAAGTTCAGAAGTTAGATTCATAGTACTAATGAACTTTACAGCTAGCCTTGAAACAAACCTGTTTGATCATAGAGATAAGTTCACATATCGCTGTACTATCAACCCATCTTTGGTAGACCCCTGGTGAGAAGTAATGGAATACAAATGAGAAAGCACCTTAGTTATTCTAATATTCCACAGATGGATCTGTTGATTAAGGATTATCATGGAGAATGGTGTTTGACTCAGGTAAAGGACTATGAGTCAGATTCATTTTGTCTTGTAAGCTCTTAGGAAGCCTGGTTCTGTTGTATATAGAATATATCCCCCAGGGTTGGAAGAAAGACATTAAAAAAAAAGCAGATACTCAGTAACTTGACCATCATTCTCTTATTGACTTCTCATACAGAATATGCAAAAACACCTGGCTCAATGTCTGAGCAACAATAGATAATTCCCACCCCCAACCATGAACCCATGGTTTTTTTCTTTTGTTTTGTTTTGTTGATAAAAACACATCAAGGAAACTTGACCATAGAGGAACAAAAAATTAAAATATCACTATCATGTTTGTGTGGTGAACAGAACTGTGGAAAATAGAACACTGCCCACTGGAAATAGTAGTCAAGTGAATGCCAGAGGAGCAACATATGCAAAAATCCTGCAGCCTGCTAAGATTGAGTATAAACTGTCGATTCCACAGACATCATTCAGTTTCACTAGTTCAGTAGCTTGCTGGAGGCGGGCCTATTTGACTCAAAATGCAGAGTGATGACCCTTTTACTCTCCAAGGATCCACTTCTGGGCACATACTCATAAGTTTGGCAGGAATTATTACCATTAACCCAAAATGGCACAGTGCTAGCCAAGATTTGTTTCCTAAAGGACTCAGTATGGAGCCAGGCGGTGGTGGCGCACGCCTTTAATCCCAGCACTGGGGAGGCAGAGGCAGGCGGATCTCTGTGAGTTCGAGGCTGGACTGGTCCTACAGCCTCCAAAACAATACAGAGAAACCCTGTCTCATGAAAACCAAAAGAAAAAACGAAAAAAAGGACTCAGTATGATTTTTAAATGTAAAAGAAATAAACCTGTAAATAATATGATATGAATAAATATAAATATATACTATTTGAAATATGTAAGATATATACATTACTATAGTAAAATCCCCATTTTTCTAAGTTTAAAAAGACATGTATCATTTTACCACTAATCTACACTCATCAGCTTTCGATCAGTTGATGCGACTGTTAGTCAAATAGTATCAGCATATTTTTACTAGTTGTATTGTCTACTGAAATGTATTGGGTCAGTAATGTTTGCCCTATTCTTAAGAAAGCAACATATTGTAATTCATGCTTTACTTTTTTTCTTTTTCTGAATTCATTATTTTATTATTCTACTTTAATGTAAATATACGTAAGTATATATGAGTATATGACACATGAGCAGGTAGGTGCATGCATAAGTCAATAGAAGGTGTTGGATCATCTGGAGCTGGAATTGCAGATTGCTGTGAGGTAAATCATGTAGGTGCTAGGCACTGAACTATGGTCCTCTGGAAGAAGAACCAGCACTGTTACCCACTGAATCACCTCTCTAGCCTCTAGGTTTTCAGATTTTTTTTTTTAATTTGGGACAATAATACAAACTTTTTGTGTATTGGAAGATAAATGTGGCTACAGCTCAAGGTGATTTACTGACACAATAAACATTACAGTCAGGAATGTAATAGGGATTAGAAAAAGACATTTGTACTTAATTTATGAACATTAAACAGTGACAAATGCAACATTCTGATTAGGGCTTACAACAAAAATATATTTGTGATGTCCATGTATTGTTTTAGTTTCTGTCTTTGTATAATCAAATCATGAAAAACGAGGTTGCTTAAAGTAGTATAAGTTTATTTTTCAGCTTCTAATTGTTAAGATCCCAGGAACAGTATAGCCCTCCTCTTCACTAAGGATTGACACAAGTAGAAAAGAAAGGACTGCCTTAGACTGCCTCTTGAGAAACCAGTTTGGGAAAACCCAATGACATGATCATTTGTAATTGACAGAATTCATTCCTTTGTGACTGTGGCTAAAGATAGTGTCATTTATTTGTCTGTTAACTAGAAGTCACTGTCATAACTCAAAGGCCATCTGCAAGACTCTGAAACCAAAGTTCATTTGGACAGTTTTGTGATGCTGTTCAGTCACATAGGTTGGCATGCTTTATGCTAATTGAAAACATCTATCTGTGCTGAAATCCTAACACTTGGTGGCAGTAGTGGTTCATCCAAAACTCAGTCATCATTAGTCTCTTTTTTCCTTTTTTTATTTAAATCAGGAACAAACTTGTTTTACTTATCTATCCAGTTCCCTCTCCTTTCCTCCCTCCTATGGCCCCCACCAACATATTTCTGCTACCTAGGAAGGGTGACGCCTTTCATGGGGGATCTTCAAATATTGTCACATTATTTGGAGAATAATATGTCTAGGCTGAGATAGCATCCCTCTATGTGAAATGGGCTCCCAAAGTCCATTCCTATACTAGGGATAAGAACTGATACACTGCCAGTGGCCCCCAAAGATTGCCCAGACCTCCCAACTGACACCCAATTTGGGGGGGTCTGGGTTGGCCTATGCTGGTTTCCCAGAAAGCAGTTTAGGGTCTATGAGCTTCCCCTTGTTCAGGTCAGATGCCTCTGTGGGTCTCTGCAGCCTGATCTTGATCCCTTTGCTCATCACTCTTCCCTCTCCACAACTGAATTCCGCAAGTTCAGGTCAGTGGCCATCTGTGGGTGTCTGCTTCTGCTTTCATCAGCTACTGGATGAAGACTCATGCATGTCTTTTTGTGACTGTGTTACCTCACTCAGGACAGTTTCTTCTAGTTCATCCATCTGCCTATGAATTTCAAGATTCCATTGTTTCCTTCCTCTGAGTAGTACTCCATTGTGTAAATGTACCACATTTTCTTTATCCATTCTTCAGTTGAGGGGCATCTAGGTTGCTCCCAGGTTCTGGCTATTACAAATAATGCTGCTATTAACATGGTGGAACAGATGTCCTTGTTGTATGAATGTGCATCTTTTGGCTATATGCCTAAGAGTGGAATTGCTCGTTCTTGTGGTAGACTGATTTCCATTTTTCTGAGGAATCTCCATACCGATCTTCAAAGTGACTGTACAAATTGGCACTCCCACCAGCAGTGGAGGAGTGTTCCCCTTCTCCACATCCTCTCCAACATAAACTGGTGGTTTTGATTTTAGCATTTCTGACAGGAGTAAGATGATATCTAAGAGTTGTTTTTATTTGCATTTCCCTGATGGCTAAAGAAGTTGAGTACTTTCTTAAGTGTCTTTCAGCCATTTTAGATTCCTCTATTGAGAAATATCTATTTAGTTATGTACCCCACTTTTTAATTGGATTATTTGGTATGTGGTGACTAGTTTCTTGAGTTTTGTATGTTTTGAAATCAGCCCTCTATCAGATGTGGGGTTGGTGAATATCTTTTCCCATTCTGTGGGCTGCGGTTTTGTCTCAGGGGTAACAGGAACACACCTAAACATAATAAAAGCAATATACAATAGACCAGGTGCCCAATATCAAATGAAATAGAGAGAAACTCACCTCCATTCCTCTAAAATCAGGAACAAGACAAGGCTGTCCACTCTCTCTATCTCTTCAATATTATACTTGAAGTTCTAGCTAGAGCAATAAGACAACAAAAGGAGACCAAGGAGATCCAAATTGGAGAGGAAGAAGCCAAACTTTCACTATTTGCAGATGTTATGATAGTTTACATAAGTGACCCAGAAAACTCTATCAGGGATCTCCTACAGCTGATAAACATCTTCAGCAAAGTGTCACGGTACAAGGTTAACTCAAAAAAATCAGTAGCATTACTATGTAAGGACGATAAATGGGCTGAGAAAGAAATCGTAGAAACATTACACTTTACAATAGCCACAAATAACATAAAGTATCTTGTGGTAATGCTAATAAAATAAGTGAAAGACCTGTATAGCAAGAACTTTGAGTCTTTGAAGATAGAAATTAAAGAAGATACCAGAAAGTGGAAAGATCTCCCATGCTCTTGGATAGGTAAGATCAACATAGTAAAGATGGCAAACTTGCCAAAAGCAGTCTACATATTCAATGCAATCCCCACCAAGATCCCTGCACAATTCTTCACAGACATTGAAAGAACAATACTCAACTTTATATGGAAAGACAAAAGACACAGGATAGCCAAACAACCCTGTACAATAAAGGAACTTCTGAAGGCATCCCCATGCCTGACTTCAAGCTCTATTATAGAACTATAGTCCTGAAAACAGCTTGGTACTGGCACATAAACAGACAGGTAGACCAATAGAATTGAACTGAAAACCCTGATATTAACCCACACACCTACGAACACCTAATTTTTGAAAAAGAAGCTAAAAATATACAATGGAAAAAAGAATGCATCTTCAACAAATGGTGCTGGCATAACTGGGTACTGGCATGTAGAAGACTGCAGATAGATCCATATCCACACACAAAACTCAAGTTCAAATGGATCAAAGACCTCAACATAAATGCAGCCACACTGATCCTCTTAGAAGAGAAAATGGGTACGGAATTGAATGAATTGGTACAGGAGATTGCTTCCTGAACATAACACCAGTAGCACAGACACTGAAATCAACAGTTAATAAATTAGGCTTCCTGAAACTGAGAAGCTTCTGTAAGACAAATGACATAGTTAACAAGACAGCATTAGTCTTTATTCGGAATAAACAGAGCCATAAATGCCTCATGTCAAAATATATACATTTTAAATGAAAATAGAATTGTTTCCTCCTTCTACTTTAATCCCTCCAATTCTTTCCATGTTCCCCCTTTCAAGCCCCTGTATGACACCTCCACTCTCAAATCAATAGCCCTTTTCTTCATTATTATTGTTACACACACATATACACATAAACACACACACACACAAATACACACACATACATACATACATACATACATACAATCATGATGAATTCATTTTTGGTTTTTGTGTATGTGGTTTCAAGGCTGAAACTGTATATTATATTGGGTAATCAATAAGTGATCTCATTCCTGGGGCCAGGTAATTCTCCCCTCCCAACACTCAGTTGCCTGCAGTTCTCTAAGGCTGGAACCCTGTCACATAATTCTCCTTTTCACAAAGGCAAGTTGGGGATGAAAGGGTCAATTTGGCTTAAACTTCCACACATTAGTACATCATTGATGGAAGTTAGGACAGGAACTCTCCGAGAGGAAGGAGCTGAGGTAGAGAAGGAGTGCTACTTACTGGTTTGCTCTCATGGTTTGCTCAGCTTGGGCTTTCTTGAAGAACCAAGGACTATAAGCCCAAGGATAGCACCACACACAATGGGTTAAGCCCTTTTCTGCATCAATCACTAATTAAGAAATCACCTTACAGTCTTGTTTATAGCCCAGTGTTAAGGAGACATGTTCTTAATTCAGGTTCCCTTCTCTCCGATAACTCTAGCTTGTGTCAAGTTGACATGAACCTAGCTAGGACCATTGACCGCTCTGTCAACCAGACTTGGGGATTCATTACCGTTAAGCCACAAACCTTTCTTTCTTGTTCATTTCCTGGATCACATATTAATATCAACATTACATTATAAACATTCCAAATGTAAATATCCCATGGCTTTTAAAAGTTCAAGCACTTAAAAATTCAGTCTCTTTAAAATAATCCAGTCTCTTTTAAAACTTGAAGTCTTTAAAAAATGTCTCTCAACTCTGCTCTCCTTTCAAAATCAAAAATTACTTAAATACTTTGTTACTTCAAGAGGGAAGAAACAAGTGACAGTCACAATCTGAACAAAGCAAAACTAACCTCCCTCTTAAGGCTCAGGAATGACTGAAGAAGAGGGGACAGGAAGAATGAAAAAGCAGGAAGGAAGGAAGGAAGGAAGGAAGGACTACAAGGAAATATTTTTTTCCTGTACACAGCAGTGTTGTTGCACATATGAACTCACATTATTTCCAACAGCTTGTTCAAAACCTGTGCAAACCCATGCCAGACCAAATCCCAGAAAGAGAGGTGTTGGGCAAACAATATACTCCAAGCTACAGAGCTCTAGGCAATTATTAGCTATGGGTAGAGGGGCAGGCAGACTATATTCTTTAAGAATGTAGCCTCTTGTTCTCCTCCTCCATCCCCTCCCCTTTGCCGCCCCTCCACCCCACCAGGTTTATCCTGGGGATTTCATCAATTTTCCCTTCCCAGGTTAATCCCTCTAAGGGGGGGGGGATGGTCTGGGTCCTTTCTCAACTGAATGTGCCAGACTTTGTTGACTCTCCACAAGAGGTCTTTTCTGAGGAGTAGATGGGGGGTGGGTGAATTGAGGGAGGTGGGGGAGCAGGGGAGGCAGGAAGAAACTATTGTTGGTACATAAATAAATAAAAAGTTTTGGATAGAGAAAATGTGGTACATTTACACAATGGAGTATTACTCAGCAGAAAAAATCAATGGAATCTTTAAATTCTCAGGGAAATGGATAGCACTGGAAGAAACCATCCTGAGTGAGGTAACCCAGTCACAAAAAGACAAACATGGTATGTACTCACTCATATATGGATTTCAGACATGGATCAGGATAGTGCCAGTCTGCATTTCCACTGATAGTCTGGGAAACAGGAAAGAACCTAAAAGATATGCATATATGCATAGTACCCAAGAGAAGAGGATGGAGACAAGATCCCCTGAATGGATGGGGAATACGGCGAGGGGTGGGGGGGAGTGGGACCTGTGAAGAAGGGGGGAAGAGGAAGAGAGTTGGTCATGGGGGAACAGGAAGTTGAGGGAGTGGGGGTAGAATAGGGGGAAGAGGGAATCATAGGATCGAATACAGATCAGGCACCAGAGCCACCTCGAGTGATCTAAAGGGATAACACCAATTGGCAAGCTAAGCAATAGTGGAGAGACCACCTCGAATGCCCATTCCTGATAATGAACTTGATGCCTATAACCATCCGGGAGCCTTCATCCTGTGACTGATGGAAGCAGAGGCAAACACACAATTAATCACTGAACTGAACCCAAGGAACCCAGTGACAGAGAGAGAGGAGTGATGAGCAAATTGGCAAAGAATGGGCTGGCAAAACCAGCAGAGACAGCTGATCTGAACAGGGGAGAACTCTTGGACCCCAGACCGACAGAGGGGAGGCCAGCATGGGACTGATCCGGACCCCCCAAATGTGAGTGTCAGCGAGAAGGCCCGGGCAACCTATGGGGCCCTGAGCTGTGGATCAGTGTCTACCCTGGTATACAAACAGTCTTCGTGTGCCTATAGCACAAAGAGGGATGCTCTCTCAGCCTGGACTCTTAGGGGAGTGCCTGGACCCTACCCAGAGTAGAATGACAGACTCTAGATATCCCCTATGTGGAAGGATTTGGCAATAGGGTGGGAGGGTGGGGGGGAAGGGGAGTGTGGGAGGAGGGGAGGGAGAGGGAACTGGGATTGACATGTAAAACAAGCTATTTAAAATTAAAATAAAAAATGAAAAAAAATCCCAATACCAAGCATAAGAAACTTCCATTCCAGTTGTTGGTCAGGGGAGACCAAGAGACCCACAAAATATTAAAGACTATTGCTCTCATGGGTTGCCTTCCAAAAGTTCAATATTGGTCCCAATTGCTTCAGACACCACATAATTCAGTTATAATTCAGAGGATTCATGCTGGAGCCGACTCACCAACCTCATCCCTAAGAACTAATTTCATAGTACTGGAAGGTGCTATATCAGCTGCAAAGAAAGGAAAGCAATAGTCCTACCCTACTATGACTCTTGTGACCCACAATAAAGGCTAGCAGGTCAAAATATCCCTAAAAATGCAATAGTGATATTTATAACTTAGCATTATTCAACATCTATCTAATTAGACATAAGAGCCACTTAACAGAAGGAAAATAGTGTCTGATACTGGAAACTAATCAACTAACTACGGCCAGTGAGGGCATGGGTCTTAGAGAAGATCTTTCTATCCTTTCATCTAAATCAGTATAATTTCTAACTGCATTTTAAATACTTATTATACCCACAGCCATGTAGTGAGTGTACTTCTAACTCGGAATCAAAGAAGGTTGGTGGGTTTTGTTTGCTTGTTTTGAGCAGACAGAGACCTTTCCAGAAAGCCACAGCTGATCAAAATGCAATGAACAATTTACTCTTGGGTACCCATCCCAAAGTGATACATGTACAATGCAACCCTTACATTTAACGGCCAAGAAACACTGAAGATGTAGTGGAAGGATTTTAAGAGCCGTAGGCCTAGGAAGTATGCCACAAGATTGAGCCTCCCACAAAAGACAGGGAAACTCTACAGGAAAGCTTTACGGGATGTCTGCTTAAACAAGACCAGAATATTTCTAACTCTAGTTGAATCCTCAACATAGATTGGGGAAATCTCATGGAGCCCCAACCCCAGATAAAGAGATGTAGAAAATTAACTTGAGAGAGGTAGAATCAGTCTCTTTCCAAGAATAATCCCCCTCTTTGGGTTATCTTATACCAAGTGGTCAGCCCCCAAAACATAAATGCAAGTAACATTACTTGGACTCAATAGGTTGTATTTTTATGTTTTCTCAATGTATATACTCAACGAAAAGAAAGGTTAGCATTTGTGAAGGAGTGAGAGGGCTTGGGGGAAATTACTTATTCCTTTATCTTGGAAATTGGGGAAAATATACAGCTACTTTACAAATCTGTGAGGTGTGGATCATCCCATCTATGAACCATTAAGTCATTTTACACTGCCAAGAGAAACTTAATTTTATGATAAGTACAAAGAGAATGTTTCTCTTCCTTTCAAGACAATGCATTTATAATAGTGTCATGTGGATAGTATCATTCACTTTCCCCTTTTGAACATGATATTTACCTTCAATAACTAGGGAGTTTTAGGAAACTAAGAAAGTAGAGAGGATTAATAACACTGAGGAAACGTGTGCTGGGTAGGAACTCAAGGAAGGAAACTGGAGGTAGCACTCATGGAGGAAGACTTCTTACTCCTTGACTCACTGGCTCAGCTGGTTTTTTTTTTGTTTGTTTGTTTTGTTTTTTATACAATTTGTACCCTCCTGCCTAGGAATTATGCTGCCTAAAATAGGATGGGTTCTCCCACATCAATTACACATCTCAGTAAAGCCTCTCACAGACATAGTCATAGGTCAATCTGATCTGACTCCTTCAGATGACTCTAGGTTGTGTCAAGTTGAGAGCTGACACTGATTAGAACAATACTTTGAAATCGGGTCAAACAATATTTACATTTCAAAGGATGAGACACATAAAAACTTCTCTACAATTTTACTAATAGTTTTAATGTCTACAGATATTGGGTACATAAAGGATATAGATCATGGGAAAATTTAATTATTGTAACATGTTTGAGGAGTCTCGAGGAGAACCTACTATTGTTTTGTTAAATGCACATAGTATCAAGGTGCCTCTTAAATACTTATTTTTATACCTATAGATTGGTGTAGCTCCCAGCCTTTGTCAGAGAACCCTCTCTTTGCAGCAGAGAGAGATTAATACAGAGACACATAGCTGGTCAAAATGATGAAAAGTGATAACAGCTCTCAACCCTAGGTGCAGCAACAATGCCAAACCTCCATCTATCCTACTGAAGACTGAACAACATTCACTTAGTATCTTTTATGGAAATTTCATAACACTTATTAAGAACTTAAATATTATTTTACCGAGAATCCTATTTCTGTGACTTCATCCATAGATACGCTCAAGTATATAGGTATTCATGCTCAAGCAATGGCAATTTTTTTTACGGTTTTGATATAAATGCAACATTTGAATACTCATGGAATAGAAGACAACATCTCAGAATGCCAGAGACTGTATTCATGTGGAAATACCTCTAGGGATTATGTTAAAATTATATAATCAAGGTTCAGAATACTTAGTATCTTTTGCACTTAAAATTGAATGTTCATGTAGTTGTATTGGATATATATATATATGTATATATATAATTAGCAGACATGTATTTCTATATAAGGAGTATTTGTTTTATTCTTTTCTGGAAGAAAAATTTTATGGAGTTATATAAGATTAGTGACTGGACCTCAGGGTTTTGTACCTGAAAGCAAAACTTTTTCATTATCTTGGGTTTTAACCATATACTTACATTACTACTCATTTTCAACTTTAAAAAATCCACTCTCTTTATAAAGTTTCTTTTCTGCTCGCCCCTAGTGTTGTTATCACAGCATCAATATGTTGCATATTTCATATATTATTTTCAAAGATAGAGAAATACAGGTAGATACTCGGGTAATCAAGGGTATAAAATGAATTGATATATCTTAACAATGACAGATCTCATTAGGAAATTATACAGTATGATTATAAGAAATAATTTCTCACACAACCATGTATTTTTCAAACACATTTATTATTTCCTTTGTGATCTTAAATGAATTAGGTGGGAAACACATCAGTAAAAATAAGGACTAGAAAAGTTTAATTAAAATGTGTACACCTTATCAACATATCTAAAGCATTTATTTCAATTGTTTTCTTTTTTACATATTTAATTTGATATGAACTAAAATTTTTAAATTGTATGTGATTTTTCTATATATTTTATAAATTTATAGCTAATTCATGTTTAGTTAAATTATTAAACAATTATTTTATCTTAAAACCCTTAGCTTATTGTTTTATATAATTATTCCACATTTTTTAACTCAACTGAAATATACAGAGTTTGTTTCTGAAGAGAGCTATGAGTCACTTGGCTACAAAAAAAGCATCACAATTCTGACGTTTGCCTAACATTCTAACATTAAATAAAACTTCCAATAGGCAAACGAGGTAGACACATGTATGCTTGAGGAGTTTTGCTGAGGTTAATAGGGTTTCCATCCAGCCGAATATCCTCCAATGCCTTACGAACATATGTTAAATTTTTAACATTACAGAAAGTATCCTCATGCATTTCCAGAATGTTGTTGTTCTAAAAAGACAAAGGGAAATGATAAGACTTAACACACTTCAAAAATTGAATGTAACTGTAGTACATTTTGAGTCACTTCTTTTAATTCTTGTATTTGCTCCATAAGTCAGGATTATTTGGTATGTGATTATTATACACCAAGCATTGTTTGTGCTGTAGGGGATATATATATATATATATATATTCTTACCAGTATGGGGTACATGGGAAATATAAGTAGGTGAGGAAGATTATTGAGAAAGAAGTGATTCTAAAACTGGTGAAATCTTTGGAGAAAATGTGGTGTAGCAAGAAGACATGGGCCTGGAGAGAGCCAAGAGAAGAATGTTCAGAGAAAAGAGAAAGTAAGCACAAAGTCCCAAGCATCTGTGTGGAGCTCCTTCTGCACAATTAACACTCAAGTTGACCAGACTGAAGTGAAGTAAGTGACTAAGGAAGCAGATGTTAGGGAGATACACTTTTACTTTTTCTCCCCCTCATCCTAAGCAACTACTGACATACTTTCTGTTTTTACAGATTTCTCTGTTCTGAGCATTTTACATATGTGGAATTATCTTTGGAAAACAATGCCCATTTCCAGAAAACATTGAATACTGAAAGAAAGAGGAGATTTCAGTTAGCCTTAGAGATTTGTTTACTTAGTGTAGTGTCTTTTTTTTTTTTTTTTGATTTTTCGAGGCATGGTTTCTCTGGATTGTTTTGGAGGCTGTCCTGGAACTCCATTTGTAGACCAGGCTGGCCTCAAACTCACAGAGATCTGCCTGCCTCTGCCTCCCAAGTGCTGGGATTAAAGGCATGCACCACCAACGCCCGGCATGTAGTGTCTTAAAAATCCATGTATGATATAGTATATGATAGTTTTTCTTATTTTCTAGTAACTGAGAGTGTTGCATTTAATGCATTTATAATCATAAATCTACACATCTGTTCATGCAAGAGTGGAATGTTACCAATAAAACAATGATTTTGTGGGCTTTTTTGAAAACTGGATTCATGAGTATTTGTGTGTAAGTTTTATATGGAGATATATGATATAAGAAGATTTCAAATCTTTGAGTT
This sequence comes from Mesocricetus auratus, assembly GCF_017639785.1. NCBI lineage: Eukaryota > Metazoa > Chordata > Mammalia > Rodentia > Cricetidae > Mesocricetus > Mesocricetus auratus. The sequence continues at coordinate 70,372,884 of NW_024429195.1, forward strand.
GTAACCTATCTTTTGTAATTGGAGGAACTCTTGGTGCATTTTTCAAGTAGCTACAATATTTTTACACCCGAAACAGTAGAAAACACATTTCCTTGAAAGCTGACAAATAGTTTTATGTATGAGTATTAGCTCATTGTAGGCTTGTCTTTTGCCAGTATGCGGTGATGTAGTTGATCTTACAATATTATGGAATATTATAGTACAGATTATGGATTTTATATGGAATAATACAGGGATAAGTTCATCTTATAGTCTGTTACACTGCTGTACTTCTAGGCCATGCCAAGGGCTTAGTAAGATCCTTATAATTCCCTGCATGTAAAACCTGTAAATGAGTCTGGAAAGCATGTGCATCCTAATAACACCATTTTCTGATCTGTATTATTAGGGTATTCAGACCTTTTTACTTGCTTAACTCTGTATTGCAATTGTGATTGCACAGTGCTTGTCATTATTTTGTTAAATGTATTCTATGTATTTAAGATATGTGACATTTTTAGAGAGAATAGCTTTGTTGTGTGTGATAGTGTGCAACTAAATTTGTACTCTGAGGAGACAAAGGCAGGAGACACTCTGGTACATTCAAGGTCTGTCTGTTATATACAGGCAATTCCAGAATAGAAAAGGCTACATAGTAACATGCTGTGTCAAAGACCAGATAGATTAGATAGATAGATAGATAGATAGATAGATAGATAGATAGATAGACAGACAGACAGATAGACAGACAGACAGATAGATGAATTGGTGGGAGGGTGGGTGTGTGGATGCATGGATGGATGGATGGATGGATGGTTGGTTGGATAGGTACAAACATACATACATACAATGACCAATGTATAGATAGATGAATAGAAAGACAGACAGATAGATGATAAATAGAAGTTAGATTGATAAATGATATATATATATATGTTATTAGATTGGTGGATGACAGATGATAGTGATAGATGATAGTAATAGATAGATGATAAATAGTTAAAATAATTCTTAATATAGTTTTCAAGACAATTATTGATAATATGTTAGAAGTGTAATTAACACTGGCATAATGATCTTACAACTTATCATAATGCTGAACTTACTCTTGAGTTGTGATTTTTTTAGTGGATTTCTTGAGATTTTATGTATACAAGATCTTGTCATTTGAAAGTGAAGTAAGAAAACCTACTTCTTTTGTCATCTGTGTGTTCATTATTAGTTTAATTTACTTATTCTGTTTTCCTCATCAGAACTGTTAGACATAATATTAATAAGATACCATAACCAAAAAGTCACTATCTTATTTCTGAGCTTATCAAGAAAGTATTGCATGTTTCTCCATTAAATACTAACTTTCTGTGGGTTCGGAATACATTTTCTTTAAAGGGTTGAGGAGTATTCTTAGCTTTTGTTTCTTCAGATATCTAGTATTAAAGGACTATTGAGGTTTTTCAGTGGCCTTTTTGTATCTTTTTTAAATAATCAGGTAGTTTTACTCTGTTATCATAACATATTTGTATCATTTCACTGATGATGGTTAAACTATTCTTTTATTCTTGAAATAAATACTACTTGCTAATGGTATGTCACTACTTTTACATGTTTGTAGATTTGATATGTTGCATGCATGCTGCATCATGTTCATAACATTAATTGATCTACAGTTTTCTCATCTGTGGATAGCTTTGTCTAAATCTAATTTTGTTATTGGGATAAAATTAACCTTAGGATGATGAGTCAGGACATGTTTTTCTTTTCCATTATTTGGGATTGTTTGTAAGAGCTCATAATATGTTATAGAAAAGCATATAGTCAGAAAAGTTCAAGAAATAAGTATCAAGATCTCAGGTCTTTACAGAAATATGACAAAAGTATAGAAATATAAGCATAACAAGGAATAAGAAAAATGCAGAGGTAAATATTAACATAATATACAGAGAAAATCATTGGACCCAGAGATTACTACATGCAATCTTCTCACAATAGATTGTACTTCAGCAAATAATGAATATTTTTCCTATGTGTTTATCCCACCAAAAATTAGAAAATACTGAGGGAGCTGATTATAGTTCTAAAGCAAGTTCTTTTCATGTAAGTAAGAAGCAAATTATCTACAATTGTTTCAACTAAAAACATCTTACTGAACACATTGGATGAAAATGAAATATATTTAGAAACTATTAGATTATAGTATTTTTGAAAATGTGTTTTCACTTATTCCACTAAAAATAAAATGCCATTCAGTGTGAATAGAAACTATGTAAACTTTCAAGTGTGTGTTTGTGTGTGTGTGTGTTGTCTTTAAAAAAGAGAGAGAGTATAAAAGAAAAAATGCAGTTTCTTTAACTGAAGCATTGGAGAATTGTCATTTTTCAGGACGTGTGGATGCCTTTGAAATGTACTGAATTCAATATAAAATCTGATATTTAGAAGAAAATAAAATTGACAGGTCTTTCTGAATACTAAATATCAAGCTAGATTTTTGTCTTGTCTTTGTGATCCTTGTGTATTTTTTCACTAGGTAAAACTTCTGAGTTAAAGAAAAACTTCTGTTATCTTAATTTTATTTACAAAATAATAAAAATAATGACTGAAATTACCAGCAATTTAGTAGAACAGATAGCACCATAAGGATGGAAATACTTTGTTAGCTGATGGGATGAATGTGTAGAGAAATAGAGGCAGAAAAATTGATGCACATGTCAATACGCCATGATAGATAAATTTGTTAGTCCTGGCTCCCTTCTCTTTGTGTTTATTCTCACTGGAGTTTTCAGGCTCACCTCATCTTATAAACTTACCTGGAGGTGAAGAGCCTGCAGACTTTCTGGAAGTGGCAGAGGAATGTGGTCCAAGTTGTTATCCGTGATATAGAGATGGTGGAGATCATACATGTCCTGTAAAGGTTCATATGAAAGACTTACTAAGGTTTCTTCTGCACGCAGCAATTTGTAAACTAGCATGTCCATGTGAAGACCCTGTTTTCTAAATCACTAGATAATTTAAAGCAATTTTGAAAATATTGACTGCAAGCAAATTTCTTCATGAAACTCAAAGTTAGTTTCCAGTCTCCTAGAAAACACATATGTTCAATATACTTTCTCAATTTACACAAGACAGCTCTTTTCCATGGAATACTTTTTTTGATACGTAGTAAGAACTTCCTTCATTTTATACGTTTGCAGAAATGAAAATTTCTTCTTAGTCAAAGACTGTTTGCTCAGTAAGAAAACATTTAAACAATAATTGGTCTATGTTAAGAACAGCATAGTAAAACAGTACCTCATCTCCACCCATGCCCTCTAGTTTCAATGCTTGCCAGCCTAGCATGAGATTCCATAACCCCTTTAGCCACTATTGACAGAATAATTATCAGAGAAATTTTAGAAAAAGTTCACACCACCCATCACCATCTCCCTGGTGAAATATATTTCCTTTCAAAGACCAAGTAAAACCTTACCATTCAACCTATATATAGAGGAGAATTTTGAATGGGTTGGGGAGTGTGTAAGAAAACCAGCTGATTTTTGTTCTTGGATTGTTCTAAGAAGTATCTCCAAATTCAAAATTGTTTTCCTCACTTACAAAACAAATTCCCAAAGGATAACTCCATCTAGACTGTTTATAGCCTTGTGTCCTCAGAGCACTACCTGCTCCCTGCCCAGTCACTGACCCAAAGTCATTTTATCTGCCTTTGGGTGGAATTCTAAGGAAACTGAGATTTTCTGGCTTAAGCCTCTTCCAGGAGCTTTTTCCATGTGCCCAAGAAACACTTACTTCTAATTTAAGATCCACTTTCCATTCTTGGTGCTTGACCATTCTCAGAATGAACCAGAATATATCTTATTTTCAAAGTTTCCAGCAATAATACAGATAAGTCTATTTTAGAAGTTATAAGTACTGTTCCAGGAAATCCTTTTCGTGGCATTAAAATGCTAGTCCATGAGAGATGAGGAAGGGGAAGAGGGCTACTATGTGACACCTAAGACTTACTTTAAATGCTTCTTGCTTAATCCCTTTCCTTCCCAATCTATTGTTGCTGATATCAATAAATGTCAAAGTGATTGGCAGCTCTGGAAGTTGCTTTATTTTATTGTCACGTAGGACAAGCTCTTGGAGATGAGGCAGCTTTCGGAATGCATCTTCATCAATCTCCGATATTAAGTTTGATGTCAGATCAATCCTTTTTAAATCAACTAGAAGAAAAAGTGATGTCAGTAGATAACATTCTTGAATGTGGTTTACAGAAATAAAGCACAAACAAATACAAATAGCAAATATAAATAATAATGTAATTTACAATAGGTCTATAATAAAATATCCATACTTAGGCTTTCAAAGTCATTTTTGTTGATCTTTTTAATTTTGTTAAAACGTGAATAGAAATACGAAGTCTTCTTAGGGAGTGGAGGGATGGCATCAAGTTCGTGGTCATCACAGTATACAGTGGTACTTATACAAGTACACAGAAGGCAAGTTGGGAAGTCTGAAATGTATAGGTGAATAATTATGTGTCAGTATAAGAATTCTAAGAATAATGTAGCACTGATTATTCAGTAACTGAGATTAAAATATCACCCAGAGATTCCTGATATGTTTCACATTTTCTCAAAGCATTTTTAACAAGTGACCCATTAAGGTCAAATCTACAACACGGCATCAACAGCAATGCTTGCAAAACCTATTTTAATGGATATATTATGGCTGTTATTTTAATAACTAGTAGGGATTATGTTTTCAAAACATAAGTATTGAGATTATGTTTTTATAAAGTTAAAGTACCATGCAGTCATTACATATATGACTCAATATTTAAATATTCCATTAAAATGTGTTTCAAGATATCAAACAAATTGATATTCATTTGACGCATGCATATTTTATATAAATGATATAACAGTGGCTACTAAAACAACGATGAAAAGAGACACACAGCTCTGCCCTGTGATCTATTATATAAGGTGAATGCAAACCACACAACTCTGTATTTTCACATATGATATGAATATAAACAGAGTCATTTATCTTAGTTGGAGAATCATGAAAGGGAATCTCTGACATAGCAAATGTCAATCTGTGACATACATAAAATGATAGCACTGAAATGTAAGTGAGAAAACCAGTAAGAATATGACAGAAAAAGAAAGAACATTTGCCAAAAACCGTTCTCTAAGATTAAAAGACAGTCCTTTAGGCTAAACTTAGAGGCGGCCACCATAATCCATGTGAGAGCCATTTTGTATTATGGACAGAGTTGCAGTATGGTCTTGCTTATTAACAACGCACTCTGCCTGACAGATTGGTCAGACTGAAGGAGGGCTAAGTGGGATGAGAGGGTATGAATTGCAGATAAAAGAGATGTGTTATATATGACACATTGTGGCTGCTTGGCTATGGTAATGGTGATGGCAAAGACAAACAAAGGAAGGGGATCACAGAGAGGGAGAGAGAAATAAATAGAAAGAGAAAAAATCTTTTGTTTTTTACTATATGCTTAGTATTTACCTAGAGAATGATAAGCTTTAAAGGGCACAGAGAAACAATGAACAGAAAGAATGCAAAATGGGGCATAGGGCCATATTGATGGACACCAAATTGATGGAGAGTTTGAAAGGGTAGGAGATTTAAGCTTAGTTTATTCGGTAGATAAAGATTGAAAAGGTTCTTGAACATGGTATTGCAGGGATATTCAGACTTTTTAAAGTCTGTATAATGACTGAAATGGATGCCAAATTATAATCTATTACAGATAAAATTGGAGGAAAGAAAAACAAAAATATATTCTAGAGGTGTTCACTGAAAATGACAACAGGCAAGATGATGATAGCTGAGATGTATTTGTGCTTTTGTAAAGCAATGTGGTTTTGATTCATTTCTGCTGCTGTGATAAAGAAAACTGACCAAAAAGAAAAAAAGGTAAAGGACCATGGATTTATGTCAGTGTACAGTTCTAGGTTACAAACCCATCACTGCAGGGAAGTCACAGCAGTAAGTGCTTGGAGAACCTTGTCACATCACATCCACAGCCAAGGGGAGAAAGAAATTAAAACATGCATACTTGATGCTCAGGTAGCATTGTCTACTTCTATCCAAGCCTGGGCCCAAAACTGGGCACTGGTGTCAGTCACCTTCATGCTGGGTGTTCTATCTTCATATGAGGCAATCAAGACAATCTCTACACATACACCCAAGGAGGGCTAAGGTTGGACCTGATCCAGATAACCCTCATGGAGACTGCCTTTGCAGGTGATTCCCTTCTGTTTCTAGTTGACAACTAAAATCACTGATCACCATAGGTGATCACAGTGGGAAGGATTGCAAGAATGTACTCCAAAGGTTAGAGTTTGCATGCTAAAGGGGGAGTAGTAGGAAGTGGACCTTGTTGCACAGGAAAAAGGGATCAACCCCCTACAAGTGTGAATACATACAGTCTCTCAGTTATACTAGGAATAAATGGATGGAGGGGGCCATTATCAATATAGACAGAAGGTGAATCTGCTGTGGCTGGCAAGTGCATTTTCTCTGTAAAGTACAAGATTGTTTGATGAGATTGAGGGGTAAAAGATAGATGTGGATGGCAGTATGATGTGAATGGAGGAGGAAAAGCAGCTTCAGGGCAGATGAAAGGATATGAGGTGAATGAAGCAACTTATCTTCTATACTAGAAGAGGGAATGGGGGCAAATTAAAACAAACTCAGAATTGCTCAGTCACTAGTTCATCTCATTTTACCAGGAACCCTCCTAGAATAATCATACCCAGACTAAGAGGGCTGTTTGGTCACTCTACTTAAGGGTCCTTTTGTTGTTTCTGAGCAAGAAGTCCAGTAACATCTTATTGTTTGCTTTAAATAAGTATATTATACACAGTAAGAACTTTAGAATAAAAATGATTCAACCAAGAAAAGTAAAGAGCTCTCTTTTAGGGAATTCTGCAAAGTATTTAATCTTTGCTGTGACTCTATTCATTAAGATCTAATTATTCCCACTAATAAGGTTTAAATGAGGGTATTTAATTTTTACAGTGTTGGTCTTGTATTTCAGCATCAATTGTGCAGAATAATTTGTACATATTCACATAAATTATGATTTGTTTTTGTTTTACTGCTCATAGATTGCAGCCATTTGGATTGGATTAATTTGATAAAAAATAAGTTTTGAATTTAAAAATTTTCCAAGCTGTTAAACATTCATACATATATGCCTCTCTTCTGGAAATTAAAATGTCATTTAAGTTTTAACTTAAATTACTCAGTTTACTCTTAGTTATGGAAATAAGAAAAATATCAATTTGTTGATATTCTCTCAAAAATTATTGAAACCAAACTTGACTGTAGCTTTTAGGAGGATTGTGCTCTTGCTATGGATACAGATATGTTTAGGAATATGGGGGTGGAATGGGTAAGAGAGAGACTGGGCCTATCCACAGACCTTGTACTATAAACCTAGACAAACATCCATTACTAGAAAGGTCGTAGACTCTAGAAGAGAACATACTAAAGCTATTTTCATGAGCCAATATAATTACTAACTTTCTAAATGTATTCTAAATACTTACTTTTATATCCAAAGATAAGAGTAATTCTCAACCATTATCAAAGAAATTTCTGTTTGCAACAGGTGGTGACTATTATGGAGAGCCATAACTGCTTAAAATGTATAGACTTTAAGGTACCCAACTGCATCTGATACATCTAAAATGCAACCCCTACATATAAGTCTTAGGGAAAATTATGAAAGAGGGCATAGAATGATTATAAAAGTCAGAGGACCAGGATGCCTGCTACTGGAGAGGATCTTTTAGAGAAGGCAGGGAAGATATAGCCCTGAAGTCTCAAAATCTCAAAAACATGCTTGTTCACACAAGTCCTGCATAATGACAATACTAGTAGACTAGCCAACATGAATGTACGAAATTTCACAAGATCTCACCCCTAAAATAAAAACTATATGTAGTCAATGGCTACTGAGAGAAGGAGAAATCAATTTCATTCAGTGATGGGGCTCCCAGGGAGGTTATCCAATTGTAAGTGGTCTGTCCATCATAATTACGAATTATGTATAGGAGCAACACTAAATTGACTCAACAGGAATATATATATATATATATGTATATATATATATAATGGTGTGTGCATGTTTGTGATAATCAATAATAATTAAAGAAAAAGATCATCAAATTGAGAGAGATCTGAAAGAGACAAAAGGAGTAGCTGGAAAGAAGAGAGTAAGTTGTGATAATGATGTAAATATAGTGATCATGTATGAAATTCTTTAAAAAGTAAATTAAAAGAGATTGTGTAGTATGCTTCTGTGTTGTCTAGAGATCTATTTTCTAGGACTGAGAGATAGAGAAAAATCAACATTTTCCTACAAGTACAGTCTAGAATCCTAGCAAGATGATTTACAGACTGAAATCAGTACCCTCTCTAGTTCTGTATTTCTTAGTGACAAGAAAAGAGAAGTATCATTAACACCCTACAGTGATGTAAGAGTAAAGAGAGGATACTGTGTGCTGTTGCAGCCATCCACACACGGCAGATGCTCAATGAGCACATGGTACCCTTATTCTAATCAACATCATTATATCTTATGACTTTGAACTCTGCTGGCTTAATTCATTCAATGCTGTGTTCTGCAAATGCATGCCACAGAAAGATTTGGAGTAATGATTCCTGGCAAACATTTCCATCCTGTGCCTTTGGTTATTTGAATATTTCCAACAGGCCATTATAAAATCTATTGAATATCTGACAACAAAATGCACTATAACTCCGTGTTTTGAAATGTTTTGCAACATTCTAGGATTTATGCTTGATTTTTCACTTTTCTTTTGGAGTGGAGTTGAAAATTGGCAAGTCATTTTAATTTTATAATTGTTTTCTTCTTTGAAGGTTTCATGTATTTATACCATGTATCTTGATCATGTAAACCTTTCGCTCTCGCTAGCTCCTCTCAGTGTCCTCCATCTCATCTCTCTCCTAACTTCATATCCTCTTATTTTATTTATTTTGACCCACTGAGTTTTGTTAGTGTTGCTCATGTACACATCATTGTTGAGTTTATTCACTAAGGCATTGGGAATCTAATTGCTCCTAGCTAGTAGAGGTAGGGTCTTTGGAGTGCTTCCCTCATCCATACTGGAAGTTTAGCTGCCTTGATCTTGGGTAGGCAACTACTGCTGTGAGTTTTTGTGTGCAACAGCCCTATAACATTCAGAGGGTAGCATTTCATGGCATCTCCCATCCTTAGGAAATTATATTCTTTGAGTTGCCTCTTCTAAGGTGTTTCCTGAGCCCTTGCTTATGGCAGGCTTTCATGTAGATGTCCCATTTGTGGCTAAGCACTCACAGTTACTTATATTGAACACTTTCAACAATAATGAGTCTGTGCTACCACTACCCACTGTAATAAGAAGCTTCTCTGGCCAAGATTGAGAACAGCAACAATGAATGGATAGAAACATAAATCTTTAGAAGACTGATAGAAAACATGACTACTTAGCAATATTTCAGTAAGTTTCCCTTAGGGCCCACAACTTCTTCAGACATGGGAAAGACAGACTCCTTAGGAGTGGGTTGAATCTTTATATTTTTGAGAAATGGCAAAGTGTATTCAGTGATAATTCAGTGTCAACTTGTCTGACCTTCGTTGGTGTGTGGACCCAGAAGCCCTGGGAATTCTGGCTCCTGTGGGGAAGAGCCATCTATCAGCCGGGGAGTGGATTCTTCATCCTTGTCTTCATCCTGGGTGTCCTCTAGCTGTGGGCCAGGTGTGAGGAGTTCTCTGCTCCCAGAAAGCCTCTCTGTCACCTTTTCAGTCTGAAAACAAGCAGAATTTCACAGCAACCCCAATCACCCTGTACATTCATAGCACAAATTTAAGATGTGTCTATTTGTGCCACAAGATGTCACTCGTGTTCTTATGTTCAACACATTGTGCCTCGCCCACCAGTCTGAAGCAGCATGTTTCCCTGAACTACTGTTGTTTTCAATTAAGTTGGTTTCTCAAATCTTGGGAATTGGCTTCAATGCCATACATTTTCTTGCTATTTTCTTTTACCTTCATATATTTTTTCATTTGGTGTGTTTAAAAGTATCTCACTGTTTTCTAATGATACACATCTCAGTGAAAACAGATTGTTGTTAGGAGTGATGCACATTAACCAGGAACTGTGCAAATCAAAATTGAAAAGTCCCTTTCACTCCTGAGCCCAGTTCACTCTTCTCCCTGGAATAGCTGTTGAGATACTGACTCATATCTTCTTCCTTTAGGGTTTTCACTTTTGGAATTCAAATCTTTTCTTTCTTGAAATTATTGTGCAGTGCCCATAATGACCTTTTAATGAAAATTACCCTTCCTACTGAGGAAAAAAATCTATAGTGGCATGAAAACTATGTAATTTAAATATGAAGTGCCATTTCTTACTTTTATTTCCACATGGAAACTAAATACAGCAACAATATTTGATAATGTTAAAACTGATATTTTTGAGAGATTTAGCATTGGTGAAAAATGGTAAAACAGAAAAAAATAGATCGAAGTACTTCTCAAATTTCACTATCTTTTCACCTTACAACTTTTCTGTTACAAGTTGTTTCTTCTACAAATATTTAGAAGCACCTCAATTTTCAGTATCTTTCCTGTATGCTAGTGTTTATTCCTTTCTACTTCTTGGTAAGTGTGTTCTTCTTGATGATCTTGTAAGCTTCAGATGGGAATTTGCTTTAGAAATTTAGATGAGCAACACCCTGGGCCCATTTCTTCTTGTCTGTTATTATCATGATATCCCTCCCCAGAAATCTTACATTCTTTACTGATCACATCAGTATGCACCCATCTGCATTTATTTTCACTCATTAAAGATGAAAAACCACACAAACTACTTCTCATTTATTACCACAATGGTGTAAAGACTACTTTCACTTTTAAAAGAGGAATATAATTAGACTTGATTATTTATTGCTTGTGTTATATAACCATCTGAATTTTTTAAAGATTCACTTATTTTGAATGCCACTTTTGATAGATCTGAATAGATTTCATTACTAATGAAAGTAATATTTTTTAAAGGAACAGTTTCATAGGTTCTCTATTTTAGCCTCTTTCTACCCCAGATTTCTGCTCATTGGTTAACTTCATGCCTTAGCCTATGTAGTTGTAAACACTAAATTACGCCTTTGTCTTTGTATTCTAGGTTTCAATATAATAAGCAACCCATAAGATTGATGGAGTATATTCTTCAAAGAAAATCTTGTTCAAGATGCGTTTAATTCATATCCACAGATAACCTTAAGGATTTTCTGCAAAGAATCAGTGAGTGTGTCCATGACAATTTTCAATCATTCAAAACATGAAGTCTAAGAGAAGTTGCTTCATAGTGTAGGAGACATCCAGGAAGATTCAGTAAAGCCTGGCCAGGAATCTGCAGCTGACAAACTGGGGTACATGCACAGACACATGGTTTCCATCAGTGTGGTCATAGTGAGGCAGTTGCAGAATACTAGCTTTTCAGAGACTAAAAGCAGGCTCCAAGAAGAACGGAAATTGAGACAGATGTTCCATGGAATGGAGGAGCTGCCTAAAGGGAGGAACACATTCCAGACACACTGACTTGAATCTTTAACTGTGTAGGAAAGTTTTTGCACATCCCTCACACCCTTTTCCACTGATTTGATGCGAAGCTATAAAGTCTCATTTGTCATTCGATATAATGAGGCCAAACAGCTTTTGGTGTTGATCAGAAATTGTTTTGTTCATGCTTGCTTGCAAATAAAAAGAACAACTTTTAAACCAAGGAAAAGGAATGCATTTTCATTTCCGCAAAATCACAGAACTATAACCCCATCGTGCATGGAGAGTCATCTGCATGGTAGACACATTTATTCTAGCTATTAAATAGAGGTTGTTTACATTCCCATCCTTTCCCCTCTTTTAACAACCTTCAAAATGCAATATGAAGTTAGAAGGAATTCATTCTAGAAAGTGTGGCCAGGCAATTGTGAACACCCCTGTGCCAGAATGATAGATTTCATACTTATGCTTCAGAAACCTAAATTTGGACATAAGCATGAAACTCACAAAATATTCTTCAACTATAACTGCTCTCAATCAAATGAAAGTACAATTGAGTCTCTGATCTAAATGTTCATTTATTAATTCAGAATTTTTCTCTATTCTCTTTTTCTTTTATTTCTTGATTTTAATCTGCTTTTCATCCTGTGACTTGACTTTTTAATCTGAGAGTCATGCGTCTCTGAACTATGCAAGCATTCAAAAACATAATCACTGCACTTGAAGAAATTAGCCTTGTACCAGGTAGCAAAACAAACTTTTAATTATTTTTTAATTTTGGCTTTGTGATAATACCTTGTTTGCCCAACCATGAACTGTAATATTTGTCATGATGGACTATGTTTAGGACGACATTCTATTTCTACAAAAGAGTAGATACCAGAAATGACATAGATTAGAGACAGTGTTATGGGGTTTGGGAGAACTCAACAGATATTGGCAAGGGAAGGTAACTTCCAAGTAAGTAATGATATCCTCAGGGCTGGTCAGTATCTGTACCCAACGCATCTGGGCTTCCAGTTAGTCATCCCAGCACAGAGTTCCCTCTCAGGGTACAGGACAGCAAGACAGTATTCTAAGACCAAATGTCTGCTGCGTGAAGAAAGTATCTCAACCAAAAAAATGCACATATGTACTTGCAATCTCAAACAATATTTTTGAAATATTAATACTGATACAAATAACCTCCTTAAAATATTTAAGATTTGCATTTCTTTTCATTGACAGTATTGTATACATAGAAACATCTCCTTATTAAAGTATGTTGTGTTATTATAAGCGACAATAACATTTTGACAAAATTATTTTGATCAAATTCATGTTATTAGTAATAAAACTACTTGATTTATTTGTCCCAATTTTGAGGGATAATACGAAAATGAATGTACTGTGAAAAAGAAGCCACATTTCTCCTAGATTGTTTTTTTTTTTTTTTGGCAGAGTCCCTTCAAGACACATATCTTGCTCTTAAAAAATAATTTTTTTTCTCATTGAGTTTGTTATCCTCATGAAAAACAAAGGGCTTCTGTACAGGATTTTTTCAGTCTTTAGTGTGGGTTTCTCTTTCGCACCTGCCCTGTTCTCTCCCTCTCTCTCTTCTCCCCCCATCACTTCATCCTTCTGCCTTTCTTCCCACTTTGTCTCCTACTTGCTCTTTGAGCCTCTCCATACCCCTTCCCACACATATTTCTTCCTCTCATGGGCTCCTTTCTAGTTCCTTGGACAATGTCTACAAGTACAAGCTTTCCCACGTAAAAATACATATATAAAACTTAGAAGCTCGGGGCAGACTCAAAATGTCTGAGTGGAATTTCGGGAACGTCCAATGATGAAGGTGTACCAGAAACCAGAGGTCATTAACCAGATCAATGACTCACTGCAACTAACATTTGCAGGTAAATCTGGTTGTACAGAAAGGTATTCAGTGTGATACACTGAGTATCCAAATGCCACCAGGAAGAATGAAGAGGTGTTGGAGAGGTGGGAATGACAGAAAAGGAAAGAGGATTTTCATGTTTCTTTGTTTGCTTATTTACTTGTTTGATTGATTTATTGGTTTGGCTTGTGTTTATTTTTTTAATTTTCGTTTGGAGAGGCATCCAAGAGTGAAGGGCAGATATGGGCGGGCTGGGAAATTAGCAGAATTGGGGTACATTATGTGAAATCCCCCAAAAAGCAAATAAAGAAATTGTGTTAAAAATTAAAAGCTAAACACACAAATGAGAGAGAACATATATTTTTCTCTGATTCTGGATTGCCTCAATTAATATAATATATTCCACTTGCCTCCATTTTTCTATAAATTTCAAAACCTCATTTTTCTTGCCATCTGAATAAAGCTCTATTTCATGCAAGAATCTCACATTTGTTATCTGTTAATTATATGGTGTACATCTAGGGTTATTTCATTTCATGGCTACTGCACATACTGCAGCAATTGATATGTATGTGGAAGTATCAGTACAATAGGATACATGTTCTTTGCCACTTAAACACTCTATAGCTTGGTTCTTTAACAGTTCTATCTTTGGAGTTTTAGAAGTGTGCACACTGATTTCATAATGACTGACCCAATTCATATTCCTACCAACACCACATATTTACAATTTTCCAACATTCTTGACAGTATTTCTTCTTATTTGTTTTCTTGATTAAGTGGTCTCACTGAATTCTGACTTTTGCAAGACAGCCCATCAAAAAGTACTAAAATACATTTACCTAATAGCGAAGGCTGTCGAGCATTTGTAATTTGTGTTTCTGACATGAAAAATCAGATTCATCAATAAATTATTTTGACAATGTTGTATTTCTAACCACAGAAGAATGAAATTAGATGTTTATCTCTTATCTTTCATTAAAAAATCAGTTGAGGCAGATCAGAGATATCAATTTAAAACCTGAAATCATACAAATCTTGATGAAAATAGGCAGAAAACTTCAAGCTATAGATTTTGGCAAGAACTTTCTGAATAGAGCCTGATGCACAGAACATTGACATGTGATTATGTGACATTCGCATGCTTCTACACAGCAAAGGAAAGTAGCATCCAAGTGAACAGGCCGCCTTCATTATAGACTTCTTGATATCATGAATTACTTGCTAGAGTTAACATTCTGTTCTAATTAATAAAAGCCAGTATTACTTATTTGTTGATACTTGTATTCTTTTAGCATCAGCACTTTATCAGCCACCAGGTAATAAATGATGATCTCAATTAAGTGTAATGTATTTGTGATTGAAAAAAAAACACTAAGGAGGAATATAAGGTGTTGCTGTTTTGGGATTCTGATTTCCTTTCTTCACACTAGAGCTCTCAGCATTAATTTACCACCAAAAATTAGTCATTATATTTTGAACAAATTATTGAAAATTAAAATAAAAAACTCAATATTTTGTTCAAAATAGAAGAAGAATATCTTATGTCATGGTAACTTGTTAGCACTTTCCCAGATCCTCTAGGATGTAGCTAAGGCCTTGCTAAGATGAGAGCTTAAGGTTATGCATATTTGTTAGTACTTCCATTAAAATGTCAGAGAGACAGGACTGGGCATTGGTGCCACACACTTATAATTCCAGCACTCAGGAAGTAGAGGCAGACAGATCTCTGTGAGCTCAAGGCCAGCCTGTTCTATACAGCAAGTTCCCATACAGGCTCTAAAGCTACAGACAAACTCTGCCTCAAAAAAAAAGTCAGAGAGCGCTTACATAAATAAGCTAATGATGCATAAGAGAGATGCAGAAAGACACACTCATATGCTGTGAATGATGAGAAATAGTAAACATTAGCATAGACATTAATGAAATTGGTGCTAAAATAACAGTAGCTAGAATCAATCAGAGAGTTAGTGTTTTGAAATATAAACAATATTGACAACTCCTTAAATATATCAATTCAAAAGAAGAGAGAAGGGAACTCAATTAAAGTTAGAGACAACAAGGAAAATGTTGCAAGACTAATGAAATGTGTGATATCAGTAGGGAATATTTTGAACATTAATTTTCAAAAACTGGAAAATTTTAAAGAAGTTGATACATTCATAGATACACATAACCTGTAAACCAAGAAATAAACAATTTAAACAGATTTATAGCAACAAATGAGACTAAAGTAGTACAGTGGTTTATGTACATGAAAATATCCTAGAATACACGACTTCACAGTTGAATAATGCCAAATGATTTTGAAGAGATAATACAAATACTTTTCAAAAAGAAGGGAGAAGACACTAGCAAACTCACTGAATGAAGTTATGGTTGCCTTAGTAATCAACCTTATTATAAACAGAACAAGGAAAGGAAATGTATCAGCCATGAATAACACTGAAAGCTCAGTTAAGAGTCATCACACAAAAAAATGAACAAAAATGAATAAAAACCCACTAAAATAAATAAAAACTAATTATACCACCCCTGGACACATACCCCAAAGATTCTCACATACATACTTCTTGCCACACTACTCATGAGAGCTAATACTAACTTACATGCCCATCAACAGATGAATGCATAAAGAACCCTGTAAAATAAAGGAACTTCTGGAGGTATCACAAGTTCTGACTTCAAGCTCTGCTATAGAGCTACAGTAATGAAAACAGCTTGGTATCGGCATAAAATCAGACAGGTAGACCATTGGAATTGAATTGAAGATCCTGATATTAACTCACACACCTATGAACACCTGATTTTTGACAAAGAAACTAAAACAATGGAAAAAAAGCATTTTCAACAAATAGTGCTGGCATGACTAGATGATGACACGTAGATGATTGCAAATAGATCCATATCTATCGCCATGCACAAAACTTAAGTCCAAATGGATCAAAGATCTCAACGCAAATTCAGCCACTCTGAACCTCTTAGAAGAGAAACTGGGAGATACCCTTGAATGAATTGGCACAGGAGATCACTTTCTGAACATAATGCCAGTATAACAGACACTGAGTTTGACAATTAATAAATGGGACCTCCTGAAACTGAGAAGCTTCTGTAAAGCAAAAGACACAGACAACAAGAAAAAAACATCAGCCCACAGAATGCGAAAAAATATTCACCAACCTCACATCTGACTGAGGGCTGATTTCTAAAATTTACAAAGAACTTAAGAAGCAAGTCTCCAAAACACCAAAGGATCCAATTAAAAAGTGAAGTACAGAACTAAATAGAAAATTCTCAATGGAGGAGTCTAAAATGGTTGAAAGACAGTTAAGAAAGTGCTCAACATCCTTAGCCATCAGGAAAATGCAAATCAAAACAACTGATATACCATCTCACTCCTGTGAGAATGTCTAAAATCAAAGCCTCTAATGACAGTTTATGCAAGATGATGTGGAGAAAGGGGAAAGTTCCTCCATTGCTGGTGGGAGTGCAAACTCGTGCAGCCACTTTGGAAACCAGTATGGAGGTTTCTCTGGAAAATGGGAATCAGCCCACCACAAGATCCAGCAATTCCACTCTTAGGCATATACACAAAGAATACACATTCATACAACAAGGACATCTGTTCAACTATGTTCATAGCAGCATTATTTGTAATAGCCAGAACCTGGAAGGAACCTAGATGACCCTCAACCAAAGAATGGATAGAGAAAATGTGGTATATTTACACAATGGAGTACTACTCAGTGGAAAAAAGAACAAAAAAAAACCCCAGTGAAATCTTGAAATTCACAGGCAAATTGATGGAACTAGAAGAAACCATCCTAAGTGAAGTAACCCAGTCACAGAAAGACAAACATGCTATGCATTCATTGGTATACAGATATTAGACATAGAGCAAAGCATTACCAGACTAAAATCCACATGTCCAGAGAAGCTAGGAAACGAGGGAACCATAAGAAAGACATACATGGTCCCATGGGGAAGGGACAAGGGACAAGAGCTCCTGAACAAATTGGGAGAGTGGGGAGAGGGGGGTGGAGGAAGAAGAAATAGGAGGGGAGAAGAGGAGTGGTGAAGAGAATATGAGGGATAAGGAAGAACAGGTTGGGAGATGAATAGAGGAGAGCAAGAAAAGAGACACATCAATAGAGGGAGCCATTATAGGTTTAAAGAGAAACCTGGACTAGAGAATTGTACAGAGTTACACAAGGATGACCCCAACTAGTATTCTAAGCAATCGTTGAGAGGCTACCTTAAATGCCCTTCCCATAAAATGAAAATGATAACTACCTTAAATTCCATACTAGAGCCTTCATCCAGTAACTGATGGAAGCAGAGGCAGAGATCCACAGTCAAGCACTTAGACTAACTCCTGGAATCCAGTTTCAGAGAGGAAGGGGTGACCAACAAAAGGGTCAAGACAATGCTGGGAAAATCTGCAGAAACAGCTGACCTGAGAAAGTTGGAACTTATGGACGCCAGTGGAAGGTTCAGGCATTACCCTGGCCTGCCCTCTTACCTGGCAGGATGCACTCAGGCAGCACTCTGGCCAGTCCAGAGTTCTGTGAGAGCCATGCAGGTGCAAAGGACCCCTTTAAAGGACTGATCTTTGCCCTCTTACGATCTCTTTTACTCTTGTCTTCCTCTCCATCTCATCTCATCTCTTACTCTCGTCTCTGTCTCTGTCTCTCTCTCTCTCTCTCTCTCTCTCTCATATCTTATCTCTCTCTCTCTCTCAGCTCTGCACAAGTTGGTTACCTCTCACCACCCCCTTCCTTCCCTGTGCACCAATAAAACTCCACATGGGATTGTTGAGTCACAGTTTGTGTCTCCTTACTGGATAAACTTAGACATTTTAACAACATTGGTTCCCTGACCCGGACAGGCTCTCCCTGCAGCTCTGGCCACCTGCCAGGTAACTACGCAGGTAACCTGCAACTTTGGACCAATGGCCCACTTTCCATCGACTGGATCGCTGAATTTGGCATCCAACAGTGGCTACTATTTGGTAAGGACCCCCTCTAGGTTCATTTCCCTGAACCGTAAGGACTGACTGATGAGAGTCCAGCACCCTTACAGTGTTCTTGGGAACTGGGGGGACTCATCCAACCAGGACCTTCAAGCTCACAGTTGACCCCATTGTCCGATAATCATTTTCGGTTTGTTTTTCTCGAGAACAGCTTCTTGGTAATTTTTTCAGCTCCTTTCTGAGCCTTCGGCAGCTTTTTACCACTCGGACTCTGGGCCCTTGATTCGGGTAGTTTTTCTGCCCTGGCTAGACTCTCAGGATGACGAGTTCTGAAGAGTTGGTCTCACCATTTTCTTTCCTTTAGACCTGGCTCATGCCAGAGTTCCAGACAGCCAGGACTACAATGGAACAACCAGCTACTCCAGATGTGGCAACACCCCAGCTTTCTCAAGTTCCCCCAAAGATGGTCGATGCCCCAGGTCAGCAGGAAGCAGTCTTAAGAACCCAATGTCCTTATTCCTGAACTTGCCACATCTAACACTTCCACCTCTTTTTATTCATACATAAAGGTGGGAATGAAAGGTTCAGGCAGTACGTTGGCCTGCCCTGTTACCTGGCAGGATGCACTCAGGCAGCACGCTGGCCAGCCCAGAGTTCTGTGAGAACCACGCAGGTATAAAGGATCCCTTTTAATGACTGACCCCTGCCCTCTTATGCTCTTTTACTCTTGTCTTCCTCTCTGTCTCCTCTCCTCTCTTACTCTTGTCAGTCTCTCTCTCTCTCTCTCTCTCTCTCTCTCTCTCTCTCTCTCCTCTCTCTCTCTCTCTCTCTCAAACACACACACAAACACACAGCTCTCTCTCAGCTCTGCACCTCTCACCCCCCTTTTCTTCCCTGTCCACCAATAAAACTTCACATGGGATTGTTGATTCACGGTTTGTGTCTTGTTACTGGGTAAACCTAGACATTTTAACAGCACCCAGTCTGACAACTGGAGAACCCACATAGGACTAAACCAGGTTCCTGAACAGCCTTCATCCAGTAGCTGAGGGAAGCAGAAGCAGGTACCCACAGCTAAGCACAGAGCCATATTCTGGGAATCCAGTTGTAAAGAGGGAAGAGGCATATGCAAAGCAGTCAAGACCATGCTGCAGAAACCGACAGAAACCGTTGGCCTGACCTAGTGAGACCACATGGCATCAGTCGTAAAGCTGGGGAACCAGTATTGGACTGAACCAAACCCTCTGAATGTGGGTGTCAGTTTGGAGGCCTGGGCAGGCTATGGGACCTCTAACAGTGGAATCAGTATTTATCCATTGAGCACAAATGGACTTTGGGAGCCCATTCCTTATGGAGGGATACTAGTTCAGCCCAGGTTCTCTCCTCAAATGAGGTGACAGTCTTTGATGATCCCCCATGGAAGGCCTCACTGTCCTTGGGGAGTGGGTGGGGGTATGTTTGGGGGGGTTGGTAGGGGGTATAGGAGAATGTGAGGGGGGAGGGAACAGGGATATTGATATGTAAAATGATTGTTTCTAAATAAAAGAGAAACAAATTTAAAAAACAAAACAAAGCAAAAAACCTAAGAATGCAACATTTAAAGGGCCCTGAATAAAAACAGTAAAATACCTCAAAAGGGAGCGTGAATCTCATTAGCTAACACACTGATTTCAGTGTTGGGAGTGTGGCTTCAACATTGGGAGATTTTAAAACTATAGAAGTAAATTAGTTCTGACCAGAGGGTCAATTAGCAAAGCACTTAGTATACATATGTATGACATGAGTTTGAATTCCAAGAACCCACATGAGAACTGGACATTGGGAGCATCTGTAATTTGGAAGTTTATACTGGGAGATGCTCAGAAGACAACTAAGCCCGTATCTGCAGCAAAAACACAAAGAGGAGATCCTGTCTTTACCAAAGTAGAAGGTGAGGGTTGGTACCCTAGTTTCCTCTGAACTCCATGTGTATGCACCCATGTTTACACACACACACACACACACACACACACACACACACACACACCACATGATTCAAATATTTGACCAAGTCAGAGAATCCCTGATCTAGGATCCCTGAGCTAGTGAAGTGTTTTCTCACTTAGAACAGAGATGTATCACACAGGAATGCTATTTCTATCCTGGACAGCTGAAAATCTGAGGGAGAGAGGTTGTTTTTCGCTATACAACAAAAAAGTTGTATAAATATCTATAGCAACTTCCACTGAAGAATATGCTGAGGTAGATTCCTCAACTAAAACTGAAAGAAGTTTGAGTCATAGACAAATTCTCCAGAAGACACTGCTGAAGTGTCATGGAAGGATGCAAGAGGAAAAGAAACTATTCAGGTAGTGTCTATCCTTGAGAGCCCTATTAGCAAACTCCTTGATTTCACCCAAGAGTCTTTCATCTGACAGAACACACACTTGATGCAACATGAAGTATCACAAATGCAGAGTTTGCATGGAAAAATGGGAATGTCAATTCAATGAATGTGCAAGAAAACAAAACGAACTTCTAACAACTGCAGGTGCGTGAGGTTGCCACACTTGTGTTCCTAAGCAGGGAGAGGAGGGAAATTGCTTTCATTGGGATATGAACTTCTCCAAAGAAATCAAAATGACCTTGAATGAAGGTTGCTAGAAACTTGACTGCAGTTTCTGATTCTTTGGTGCAAAGAGATCCTTCATTTCTATGTTTCTGTGTGTGTTTTTTTTGTGGATATTTTCATATGAATGCTGATGCCCAAGGAAACCAGAGGCATCATATTCCTCTGGAGCTGAAGCTTCAGGTGGTTGTAAGCTTCCTGAAGTGGGTGCTAGGAACTGAACTTTCAGCTCTACTACAATAAAAGCATATACTCTTCACTGCTGTGCTATCTTTCATGACATTTATTTAATGTAAGTGACCTTAGACACTGATCAGAAAAGATAGTGGAATAATATTTACACAGGTAAAGTATTTTCACATTACATTAGCTAACAGATTCTTCATGGTGATAAATTCATGGACAATTTATTACCATGTGCATTTTGTGAGTAGAGTACTATAAATTTACATTGATATATATGTATGCATATCATTATCTATATATATATACCTACCTATATATCAATATATATACATATATGTATATACACATATATATGTATACATATATATAGTTTCCTTTCCTTTGGTATATTTAAATTGTGTATTTATAAGTCTACTAGAATGGAAGTATTAAGGAACAGAGAGAAGTGGTCTGATTAGTCCTCCTGCAAATATCAATCCAAGCACACTGGAAGCTAGCACTCATTCCTTTCCATGAATGAATATACATCACCAGAATATAAGCTGCACTAGATTTTATTTGAATGAGCCCATTATAAAACTATCTGCCATTATTAGATTTTCTCTGTGCCCGAGGCTCTACATTAAACAGTTACTGTGCTTATCTTACCCAGTCTTCAAAATATATCAGGAATCTGCGATTGAGAAGGATTTTAAAGACTTGCCTAAGGTCATGCAATTGTATGACAAGCATGTAGCTGTGTAGCTCATTTCAAGGCAATTCATTAATTGTACATGGTGACAAGCTGCATTCTGATACAGAAATGGGTTTTTAATGCATAACATCTCCTGCCACCTCAAAAGTATACATGCTCAGTCTACAACCCCAGGGAATACCAGATTCAGAAGCAAAACCACTTAACTGTATATATTTTTTTAACTTTGTAATACTGTTGTGTCACCCAATGCCTAACTAGTAATCCTTGGTGTTCAGCAGATCATTTTTACCTTATAAATTCTCCTTCTGTTCATTCTTATAAAAAGTGTTTAGAAATATATGCCATTTAGATATTTATTCAAACACAAAATAAAGATTATATTGATTAAAATGGATCTTTGAATTTACTTGTCTCTCCCAATATATCTCATAGCTGAGCAAATAAATTTTGGCATTACTCAATAACCATGATGTTAACAACTAGATTCCAGGGTGTTGTTAAAAAGGCTCTGAGCTATTCAGACTGCATTGTTAATGATGCATTCTAATGAATTTGACAGACTGGCACACAGACATGTTTGGCTCTGCAGACTTCTGCTTTAAACCTGAGCCTGGTGCTCAGATGTATTGAGGTAATCTGTATTAATTATTTAAAAAGTAGTGATTCTGAACACCTGACAGCAAAAACAACGTTTTCCTGTCTGTACCTTGAAACTGCATCATGGAGAAGTGTTTTTGGCAGCGGGTACCCTCCTCACATTTCCATGTGCTGCTTTCAGGTCAGCAGGATCTATTTTTCCTCTGTTGAGCTTTTAACAATGTTGACAGCTGAGACTCATATTGCAATGTCTTGCCAGTTACAATCATTTGAAGACTGCTATTTTTCTAATGACTTAATTTCATAGAAAATAAAACTCTATTTGGACACTGTTAAAAGAATTCAAGATTAGAGAGCAAGCAGAAAAATAACAGAGGCTGTAAGTGCCAAAGGCTTATTTCTTTGACATTAATAGAATCTTGCTTAAATTTCACTCTGAAATTTATCAGACAAATAACCTTGAGCAAAATTTCAAGTTCTCAGTTGCTATTATTAAATGTCTACAGTGATATCTTAGTTTCATGAGTAGCCTGAATCAATTTGTTAGTATGGCCCCGTAGAAGTGTAAGACAAACAAAAGTGAGTGATTGACGAAGGCTATCAATAAATATATCTTCCCATTGAGACGTCATGATTGTGTATTTCTTGGTGTTCCAGTTTTACAGTTTTTAAACAGCTGAAATGGAGAATCACATTATTTGAACTCTGTATAAAAGAAAATTACAGAATATTAGTCAGATTAATCTATTAAAATGTCATCAGTAAAACTCTCCCCTCATCCTTCAACTAGAGGCTTTTCACTGAAAAGGGAGGTCCACTTTTATTTTTCATCAAACCTAGAAAAGAATGTTTAACTAAGGTTGATGAGTTAGGATCTTTCTTTTAATAGAAATGCATTTCAAATGCTATCCTCATGTTTGAAACTTTAACATGCCCTATATAATTGGTTCAACTGAGGCAGTAATATTAAAATATAAAGATTAAATCATAGCTTATATTTTGTTATCCAAAGAAATAAATACAATGGCACTGAAGGGAACAAGCAGAGGCACCTTAACCCAAATACTGCCATTTTGACTTCAGATTCCATTTTACCTGTAGAGTGAAATGAAATTCAGGTTCCCCAGCCCTAGGGGAGCTAAGGACTTTCCAATGGCTGATCACCCTCCTCCCTGGACCATGGAATGCATCTTTAGTTCTCTAGAAACATTATGGCTGATCCTAAGCACACAAGGAACAAGTGAATCTGATTGGTTGGACTGAATGGCTTCCATTGTACATCAGTTGACAATGATGGAACATTCGAGGAAGCCCTTACTCTCTAAAACCTGATTGGTAAAAATTGTAACTGTAACTTTGCAAAAAAATGTTTGTAATTTTCATGCTTATAAACCCCACTTCGCCACTGTTCAGGGCTATCAGGAGAAACAAGGCTCTCAAGTTCTTGTCTTGCAGCTCTCCTAGATCAGTGATCTGCTTACAGGGTAAATTATTAAAAATCTTTGGAACCTCTAAGTGTCGTCTCTTTCCTCCCTCATGGTACATAACAGGCTAGGTGCTAACAAAATTACTAATTTAAGCTTTTTTTAGAAAAAAGAATATTTTTAATACAAACTAATTCCCTATACAAAGTGTATAATGCTGAGAGGGAGCCATTCATTTTCCCCAGGGTTGAGTCACCTAATTCATTATCCAAATACATAGTGGTCAGCCCTGAGATCATATGCACAGAAATTATATGTACACAAACAATGAAAATGGACTCAGCAGGTTGCATTTGCACATTTGTGTATCTATTTGTAGCAATAATAATAAAAAAAGAGGTACAATTTGAGGTGATGGTGGGGGATAGAGACTCAGGAGTGACTGGGGAAAGGACAAGAAAGAGTTAATGATGCAATTATAGTTAAAGTATATTACAAATAAGGAAATATTTCTGATCAATTTTTATTTTTGACAACCTAATGTACTTTTGCTATCTAAAATGGAATTTTTTTCAACAAACATCCCAGAATCAATTCAACTCTTCTAAAAGCTATACAAGCACAAACATCTGTGATTAAATCACTTAATGATATACTATAATAATGACAGGAGAAAAAGCCATTTTTCACAGCTTTATCCACTCCCTACAAAGTCACTGAAGTAATTTCACTCCCTCAAATAATATTATTGGTTCACCATCTTTAAATGCCATTCTCAAACTTTATTTCAATTTTTAATCTGTTTTTGTAAGAACAAATCATCCAGAATCATGCTCTACTTTTTTATTGATTGTTCACATTTCTGAGATGTATAGTTAGAATATCAACTGTGCTGGGATTGGATATAATGAGATAAATGAACATTTGAAAGATCTGCCTAACTCAGTAAGCCAACATTTTTCAAATAGCCAATGCATGGCAGTGCTAAACCACACACAAGTAAGTCACTCATGAAGAAACAGCAAGGTATCTGAAAGCAATAGCATAAGAGTATTCATTAGTCAGCATGATCATTCAGACTCTACAGTACAATTAATCTCTGAGGTGAGACAAACTGCCAGGGTCTGGACTAGCAATGGAGACTATCTGCAACTCTCTTAAATAGTTACCAAAGTGCTTCGCAGTTTGTAACACATATCTCCATAAGGTGGGATTTCTTTAGAATCCAACCAAAGCAACTTACGCTGACGACTAGATCATATACAGGGAAGATGAGTTCTATTGGGCCATGCACTGATGGGATTTGCAAAAACACAAAACAGTGTAATTGTTACCAATAGACATTTCTTTTCTTGAAAATAATGA
The DNA here is from genome assembly GCF_017639785.1 of Mesocricetus auratus. Lineage (NCBI taxonomy): Eukaryota > Metazoa > Chordata > Mammalia > Rodentia > Cricetidae > Mesocricetus > Mesocricetus auratus. Next base: position 70,398,163 of record NW_024429195.1, read on the forward strand.
CTGTCTTTTCATAAAATGTGTTATTTATTTTATTCATAATGGATTTATTGCTAATTTTAAATGCATACACAAAACAAACTTAAGCTGCTCATTAAAGAAAATGAGATGAACAACTAAAAACTCATGACGAGAAAGATAATCCTCAGCCTTGGAGGGGTAAAGCAAGAAAATTACTCTAGGAGAGAAGTTTTACCAACATTTCTTTTTTTGTTACTATTTACTTATGGATATATAATCTATTTCACTCATTTCAGACATTAAAAAGCGATTTTAAGGTGACATATAGCAATTAAAAAATCTACATAGTCTTAGGGTGACTGGAAAATAAAGGTGGAAAAAGTTACAGGAAACTAAAGAAGGAGGCAAAATGAGTTCCAGAATTGTGAGCAGACAACATAGGCCAACAGGAACATTCATTTGTATAGCATGTGGTTTAAACAGAAGTAAAGACCCTAAACATTTGCACTACTATGACTGGGCATAGAAGAGACAGTCCTTCTACACATCTTCATAAAGAATATTGTGTGTCACTATTTTAAACTCTCCACACCACCTCACAGCAACCATAGCGCAAACCCCATTGAGGTCTCTAGTACAATGCTTCTGTGTGGTGATGACATGGGGTCAATGCAGGTCAAATTAAGAAAAAGTTAAATACACAGGACTAAGTTGAAATTTATGTGGGGAGAAGTCTAATTAGGTGGAGCCTTGGATACCTCAATAGAAGAATGGAAGTGCACCGTTTTTCTATGTTGATATAATACTCACAGGAGATCCAGTAATTGTAGGGCAGTTTGTAGTCCCCTTTAACGTAGGAGAATTGACTATCCATAACATAAGAACTGAATCATGAAGATGAAAATAAAAGCAAATAACAACATGCTTCAGAAACAGTTAAACCATACACCAAAGAGTACAAGTCCCTGAAAATTGAAGTTTCTGATGAATAGTTCAAGTAGGCACAAAAACGATTTCTCCTAGCCACCAAATATATATATATATATATATATATATGGTATGTGCATAATATATAACATAGCATATAAGTATGTAATATATATATATATTGCATACATATATATGTGTCGGCTGTAGTAAAGAAATAAGAGATGTATTGCAGAGTGCCCAAGTACAATCATTCTTTATAGCCTTAAGTCATCTTTTGTAGAAAACTCAGGTTGCAGGCAGAGCTATCTAAAAGCTTACTTCTAGTTTATATTAACACCAACATAGGTGGATTCTTTTCTTGCCCTTGTAAGGTGTTGGAGCATTTTGAATTCAGTTCTAGGAGGAGTTTTGATGAGGGCCCAGTGATGATGATGTACTAGAAACCAGAGACCTTGAACCAGACCAATGACTCATTGCAATGAACATTTGGCAGGTGGGACTGATTGGACTATAGGGGTATAATGTGTGAAACACTGCAACTCCTAGTGTCACTAAGATGAATAAACAGGTGTTGAAAAGATGGAGGAATGAGGTGAGTTTCTTGTTTGTTTATTTAATTAATTTGAGGGGGAGTATTGGAGGGGGAGGGGCAGATATGAAGGGACTAGGAGAAGAGTGGGATTGGGGTGCATGATGTGAGATTTCCAACGAATAAATAAAGGATTATGTTTAAAATTAAAAGAAAACATATCTAGTTAAAAGGATAAATCAGAAAAGTGTACAAAGCAAAAGACAGAGTATGTATTCCCTTAGTCCTCTGTTGGAAATCATTCTCTGTTGTGAGATAGTATTATTATATGTAGCCTCATCATGAACTCTTAGGCAAGTTATTTAAAAGCTTTGTCTTCATTTTCATTGGAAATAGAACTAGCTCTTCAAAAATTTTGGTTAAGGAATAAAGTGAGTATGAACTGTGCCTTAAAACAAATCTTTGTTACGAATAAGGGATATTAGCATGAGGCAAGAGCAGAGGCACATACCATATGGTAGAAACATAGGAGTATGTTCCTTTACAATTGGAGTTCTCAATCTTCCTGATGCTGGAATCTTTAATCAGTACCTTGTAGTGACCTCAACTGTGAAATTATTTTGCTGATACTTCATAACTGTAATTTTGCTATTGTTATGAATTATAAATATCTGATATGCAGGACATGATATGTGTCTCACAAAGGGGTCATGACCTACAGATTGAGAAACACTGGTTTAGAACATTCAAACCCAGAGGAAAGATTGTGTACCAAATCATCAAATTACTGGATGGCAGGAGGAATCCCATTAATTTACCAGAATATCTGGGACAGTTTGGTCAATGTGCAGGATTCTGACAGAGAGGAGTGGGTTTTACATTTTATGTAGATGGTCTTATTTCCTTCACAATCTTGCCTGAGGAAGTTTCAGAATTAATCCAGTATTTCTTAAACTATTCGTTGGGTTCTTCTTGAGGAAGAAGGCCACTCCTCATCCATGCTTAAACAGAATTCTTTGGAGATAAACGTTAAATGTTTAATTTAATTCTTATTCTTTCTTTTCAATGTGTAATAAGTACAAGAAGTCTGAAGTAAAGTATTTATCTTGGCAGATAACCTCTAAGAGATCAAGACTTTATTAAAAACAGAAGAAAAGGAGATAAAATTTGAGGAAAGAGTCAGGCTGAGAGAGAAGGAAAGAAGTGTGAAAATTATTGTTATGAAATCTGATACTCATTTCATAAGGCAGCATGAATGGTATTGAATATTGTGTCATCTAATATTTCATGCAAGTTAAATATATTATCTAGATACTTTGTAGTCAAGGCCATAGCAAATGGTAATTCTAAGATTTACATTTGAAAGAGGGTTCAGAATTTGCAATGATCTTTTAAAGCTAATCTGATTTTCTCCCTTATTTACATATATCTACTTTTTGCCAATGTTGCATATAAATCATGCTGCAAGGTCTGTTTGTGCTCTGACTCCTCTGACTCAAGAGAATTAGCCTGTATCCTTTAGTTATATGGAAGTGTAAGAAGTCCAGCATTTAATTAGAAACATGTCATATCAGATTTATGTAATGGGCTGTAACCTTGCCAATGCCCCCCTTTACTTCTGGGAAGAGAAACCTACCATTTAAAAATGCACATTTACTCCTGGTACACAGCACAATTCTGAATCAGTGTGCTCCCTCTAAATGCTTTTTTTATCTTCTTGTCTGCTTTAACCTCAAAAGCTTTTCTCAGCATTACATAATGAGTGCTTTAATACTTTCTTGCTTTAAAAATATACATGTTGTATAGAAAATATTGTTGCTTTTTTCAGGCAAGTGAGGTGTGATATTGGTGAAGGCACTTGCCTTTACCTGAGGTCAGTCACCAAGAAGTAGACAAATAACTCTCTCAAATTTTCGTTTCATCTCCACAAGTGTCATGGTGTACAAATATGTGCACATGCATGCATACACACATAATAAAAGTATTATTATTTTTTTCTTGTTGGGAACAAAAAGACTGTCTCAGCATTCACACTGGAAAAGCTGTAAATGTTGTAGCCAGATGTTTATAGGAAGTTGAGATCCAAACTTTGCTTTGTAAGTAAACAAAATCTTTTGATAAAACAAATAAACTTTACCAATCATCATTCAACACTTTTAAAAGCCTCAAGTGTGGGAAGAAGACATTACCTCTACTTGGTTGATAGGTATTTGTTCATAGTTATAAAAGGTTCCCACGTCTTCCAAGATGGCATCATAGACTTCTGAGTCATAGTTAAAGAGCTCCGTAGTTGGGGCCGTCAACGTAGCATCAAAAATGATGAGCACCAGAACAATTCTTGATAGCATTTTCATCTTTCAAGCTTTCCTAACCACAAAATATAATAGCTCAGAAATAGTTTGCATTACATAGAAGTGATTGATCAATGTCAGCATCAACAAATTCCAGCTGGTAGCTTTCTTTGCAGAAATAATTTAAAAATATAGCATATGCAAATTGGTAATTTCAAATGTCCCTTCACACATATCTTCATATATTTATAGGGTAAACTACAGTGAAATGCATTTCATGTTATTCACAGATAGGAAAATATTTGGTTGTAAAGGGTTTGCGATGTATTGATTCACAAAGCCTCTTGTCACCAGGTAATTATGAGCATCACATCTCCCATTACCACTTAATAAACCCGAGAGCTCTCATTAACTTTCGGATGTAGAGGTATATTTATGACAATGATGAAGATGGTGATTGATTATCTTGCTATTTTATACATGAGGAAACTAATAGTTAATTACTGATACAACTGACACTCATAATTCTACCTTGTGTATACAAGTCCCCAAAACAAATTAATGAAGGTCATTGTTCATACCTGTCCTTTGCTAACTTTATGAAAATGATTGCAAATATAACTCAAATTATTTATTAATTAATATTTAATTCAGTATTTTCTAATGTCTTAGCAGAATATAAAATTAACTGTTATTCCTTAGTATTTTATTTTGATTATTAATAACTAAGACTTAGACTAATAAAACAACAAGAATATACATCAGAAGGCAGTATTTACACGATTAGGAAGGGAATTGAATTCACATAGAAATGGTGCAATCTTTTGCTCTGTAACTGCTAGGAAGCATAATTTGTTTTCTGTTATAATGAAAGGCTTTACAACAGTTCAAACACAGTCTTATCCTTATCATATCACAAACTTTAGTTCTGTGTGTACTTCTTTGACTATAGTTTAACTTAAGAACAAAATCTCATTTTTAATTTTAAGTGTTTACACTGGAAATATCAAAAATATAAATTAATAATCAATTGTTCACTGTACAGAATAATACAGTCTCTTGCTTAATGTATAATATGAAAAGATTTTATGTTTTGGACATCCTTTTTGGGTTTAAGGACAGTATATGTAGTGTTTGCCCCTCTGAACATACAGAGAAAGGAATCTGTAACTTTTTTACTTGAATGCAGCTTCAGTTACTTGAAACAAGCCTTTTGTGAAGCTGATGGAAACAGATCAGGGATTCCTCTGAGAATAAGAACAGGACAAAGAGTTCCTTCCTCTCTTCTCCTCTCCTCTCCTCTCCTCTCCTCTTCTCTCCTATGCTAATTCAATTTTTTTCCACACTGGATTAACTTGACTCTATTTCATTTGCCTTTGGAAATACCCTTCCAAGTTGTAGATTTAGAATTGCTAGAAATAACCAATGGTCTTCCTTAGTAGGACAGCATGGCTCACAAATCCTCCATGAAACAAATCATCCATGAACCATGCCCCCACTGTCAAGTGTACAGTAGTAGAAGAGATACAGCTGAAAAGTAAGTTTCCTTGTATATTCTAGCAAATTCCATCATTCAAGGAAAACATGCACTTGCTAATTCTGATTCTCATTTCATATTTTCTCTTTAATTACAAATGTCTGCATATGAGAGGTCATTAGCAATTTACTTTCCCAGTAAAGTGACCAGGACAAGGACAAGCAGCTTGTATGAAATAAAATTGATGAGAATATCTATGTGTATTTTGCTACAAATATTTATCTTCCTCCAAATAATTATATTGTTAGTCAGTTTATGTCATATTCCAATAATACAAGCTTACTTTACACTTTCACATATATATCACAAAAAACATTCCAAAAGGAAATTGCCATATAAGTATCAGTACATTTGCAATACCTGAAGCATCACTAGATTCCTACTTCTTTATAATATTTCAGTCAATATCGATCAATAATGTCTGTCTCCATTGCCAAAGGCTGTGTTCAGTGTCAGAGCTATTGATTTAAAGCATATATTGGAAACAACAACAATTTTATTCCTATCTGTTATAACTATTAAGATTAACTATTTTGCCCAATGTTATTAATTCCTAAGCTAATCCACAATTTTGGATTTTTCAAGAATAATATCAATATACAGTCAGCATTAAAATTAAACCAAGCCCACTCGATGAAAGTCCAGCAGGAGTTCTTAAAGCAAGTTGAATTATTTTTTAGAGGTTGTTATACTAGGGGTAAAAAGAGGAAAACAAGTGTAAAAACTTACCTTTGGCTCCGACTTGATGGAGTGGCACAAAGTGACTGAGCACGCAGAGCCCTTGGTATTTGCCCCTGACCAATGGATATGAATTCTGGTCTGTGGGAGGTGGAATTTATAACACTCAACTTTCTGTTTGGAAAAATCTAACCTGGAGAATGCTTCTCTGTCTTTAAAAGCCACACATTATTTTATAGTCACACAAGCTAAGCTTCATAATCCCAATTACACAGTACACAAAGCTCGCAATGATGTTAATGAGAGTTATCATTGCCAACATGTCACCTAGAATATTTAAGTAGAAAAATGTTAGTTTTAATATGCTTCAGCTATAAGAAATTCACCAGCTATGAAAGGAAGGGAGTCAGCATGAGGTTATTGTAGATGAGGGTTCTTAAGCAAATAATCTAACAAATAATTCCCTCACACTTTACATGTCTTGAATTACATCCTTCACTTTTCACTACTGTTAACTAAAATCTCAAATGTTACAAAAGCCTTGTCCATTTCACTTTGTGTAAGAAAAGTTATCCAAAATTATTCTGATTGCCTAGACTACTTTGATAACAGCGAACAATGAACCTTTTGCATGAAAAATTTAAAAGCCTTATTTCTAGAAATAATGGATAAATATGATCTCAGCGTTTAGAAAGGTTACTCTTTTATCTAACAGAGCCCAACAACTCAAATTACATTAGAAAAAATCCCCCTCCAAACCAAAAAAATTGTTTTAAACTTTTCTTACAGAAAATGGTTTGTAAAATTCAGTTTCATTACAGACAGGGAAAGAAAAAGAATATGTGTTCGTTTTCCATGCTTTACTTCCAAAACTATAGAAGTCTTAGAGAAGGAGACAAGTGATAGATCTTCTATTCTGTTACATTTTTTAGAATTCTAGAAGCCCGAATCTTTTGCATCCGGAATCTTTCCTATACGACCAATGTAAATAGTTGTATTGGATTGTGAAAGCCAGTTTGGTTCTTGGCAAACTCATGTGAAATATAAAGGTCTATTCTTAAGATCTACCTCTTTTCTTTATACCATTTTCCCAAACTTCTATGTCCTCAAAACATCTTTCTCTACCCACTCTGCTGAGGACTCTCTATTCTGTCATTCCCACCACCCACACTTGCTTCTAATTGATTGGTTTAGTTCGTGGTATATGCCTTTTGTTGGGATCAACTTTATTTAGAATTGAAATAGTGAAGGTGTACTATGGCAGGAAGCCTGTGAAGATCACCCAAAAAATAGAGACTGCCTTGCAACAGGACATTTTTTTCCTGATCCTTCATGTGGAGGAAACTTTTAGATTGTGGGTGAAAAGCCAAATCCTGGTTCCTGTACCAGTTCTGTTTAGCTGCAAAGCCATGTATTGAGTCAGACAATTCACAAACTCTTAGTTCTTCCAATGTACTCTTAGGTGATATGATTATCACTACTCACAGACAGGGGCATTCCTTCAGGGTTAGTTCCAGAAATAATATTTCCCTAATGTCCTATGGTAAACTGGTTTTCAGATGATGTCTTTCTTCAGTTTCAGAACACTATCTACTAAAGTAATAGAAACCACATTTTTATCACAATTTAAAGCCAAGACTAGCAGGGGATGTTTGTAGAGTGCTTGCATAGCTTTTGCAAAACTCTGGGTTCCAACTACTGCACGTCCCAATCAGAGCACAATGAAGCATGCCTAGAATCCCAGCACTTGGATAGTCAGGAAGGAGAATCAAAAGTTTAAGGTCATCCTCTGATGCATGAATTTAAGACCTGGCTGGGATACATAAGCCTCTGTTAAAATAAAACAAAATAAAAAGACAAGCTGCTTGTCATAGTACAAAACTTAAGCAACAATTATAATTTGTCAGTCTTTTCAAGTTAATCATACTTTCCTTTCTTCTTATAAAAATTGACAATTTCAGCTGGGCATGGTGGCACACGCCTGTAATCCCCACACTCAGGAGGCAGAAGCAGGCAGATTTCTGTGAGTTCGAGACCAGCCTGGTCTACAAGAGCTAGTTCCAGGAGAGCCTCCAAAGCTACAGAGAAACTCTGTCTCAAAAAAACAGAAAAAATTGTTCATTTCTTGAATCATTTACCTTGGTCTTTTTCAGGCTTCTTTCAAAGGTTCAAAAACTATTTTGAACTGTTAGTGCTCAAGTTTGTAACAACCTCCTGGAGGCCTAATCACCACCAAGCAGGGAGGAAGGATTAATTACCAGTTCCAGTCTGTTTTATCCTTAGTAACATCTTTTCGTCTCCTGATAATTTTCCTAATAGAGACTAAGCTTGTTTATCAGAAACCCCAGGGAATCAGTTATCATGACAAGTTGTATTAGCTCATAACTGAGGCTTTATGGCACCTTTTCTTCTTTTAAGCTCCAAAACATTTTACAAAATCTTTTGGCTACAACTCTTTACAGAATTAAAAACTATGCTGATTGTTTTAACAGCATCAGTGCTGGGAAAAAATAAAAAGACTTCTTCTAATGATTGCCTCTTTCTACTCTGTAACAGTAGTGATCCAAGAGCAGCAGTAACTGAGGATAATCTATGTTGCCTTCCCTTGGCACTGCTTCTAAAAGTCTACATCAAAGGGGTACAAGTGAGGCCATGTGTATGGCACCCGCTGATGTCAATCAATTAAGCCATGGCTTCCAGTCTTCAGTTATGTTCTCATAAGGGCCTATTAACATGAAACCTCCATTACCTTGGAGGCTTGCTACACACTGGTGGAGTGCAAAACTCCAGTTCTACCACTGTTACCCTAAATCCGCATGCCCTGTGTTGCCTGCACTTGTCACGACCACCTCGACCAGCAAGGAAGACGTGACTCAGGAATCCTTCTCACAAGCAGTTTATTCAGGACCTTGAACAAAATCTTCTGACCCCAGGGAGTGCCCGCCCACAGCTTAAAAAGGCCCTTGGGCGGCCAACCACGGTAAGCCATGTGGCAACAGCAGATAGGTCCACATACGAGGAAGCAAGCCTGATAGCCAGCCTTGACCAAATAAGGAGTTGTTTATCACAGAGAGCACTTGCTATCGGGCTAGCAGAGGCGGAAGCCAGTACCATCTTAAGGGTGTGGCACTTTGCAGGTCTCTACATGCACTCACAATTTTATGCAGTCCCCTCTTAGTATCATTTAAGCCATATCTACAGTCTATAAATAGGTGTGTCTTCAGTTTCTTGGGGAAGATTTTCCTTTCCTTACTTTATCTTAAAAAGATTTTCTCTGGCAGTCATTTTTCACTTCTGTTTTATTCACATAATTTAAGAATGAGGGAATTTTTCCCCAACATTTTATCTTCCAATATATATCTTTGCTCTGTTAACAGGCACATCTACTATGACTTCATGATACTTTGCTTACAGCTTCCCTACTTGACCTTCTAGTCACCATTTAGAATTCAACTTTGTTTCTGATTGCCTCTACCTTTCACGCAGACCCGTGACATTATTCCCAGTGACATGATTCTCCATATGCATGTTTCATTTGTCTTGGTGGCATGTTACTGTGTTGTCTTCTCATGTATAACAAGGCTACATTCCTAACCAGTAACCCATCATCATTATTACATCCTCAAACTGTTGAGCCTACTTACTTCATCATCTTACTAGGGCTCTTGTATGAGTATACTCGTCTCTTGCCTTCTGAGAGATGATGTCACAAGCTCCATTATCTTTTCACTATCTCCACTTTCTTCTAACACTTACGGAAAAGAAACAATTATCATAACTCTCTACACTTGAACACACCTTTTTGCACTCTCTTTCCATCTATCAGGAGAAACTACAAAAGTGGTGGCTGTTTTGATTTTAAATCCACAAAGATAAGCTTCATTGTTAATTGGTAAACAGTGGTTTTGTATTGACTCTGCTATTAGCACTAAGGGGGGTTTGTTATAAGTTGCATTTTATCACAACATTTCCTATATTTGCAGTTCTTAACACCCTTTGGGAGTTCAAACAACCCTTTCACAGAGGTCTCCTAAGATCATCAGAAAACATGTGATTCATAATAGTAGCAAAATTACAGAGGTCTCCTAAGATCATCAGAAAACATGTGATTCAAATAGTAGCAAAATTACCATTATGAAGTAACTAAAAATAGTATTGTGGTTGGAGATTACCACAAAATGAAGAACTGTATTAAAAGGTCCAGCATTAGGAAGGTTGGGAACCATTGTCCTATCCTCTTTATATCATTACCGAAAAGGGGTAAACATTGAAGATTCACTTTCTGCCCTCAGATCCACCTGCACTTCTGATAAATCTTTGACTTCTCTTCTGTGTCTGTGTAAGAGTTTATAAGTGTGTTCTACACAGTGCCTGGCATTTTGTTCTTTTTTGTTTTCTCATGGTCCGCATGTGTTCACTTATCTCTTCTCAGCATCTCCTACTGTAACTTTTAATACTGCATAAGGATCTGAGTAAGTGTTACCACAAGGAGGGTTTCCTGATTCCTGCACACTTGTTCTTTCTCATCTTGTTCTGTGTTACTGCTCGATTCTTTTACCCATCTGATTATATACATATATCGCAGGCTGGCCTCAAGTCTTAGATTCTCTCATCCAATTTCCATTTCCTTACTGCTGAGTTTACAAGAATGTCCCTATGTGCCTACCTGCTGTAGTCTGTCCTTACAAATTACAGATTCTATGTAATACATACATATATTATACAAACCCAACAAATGGCAATCCACACTCAGTGTTTTTTTTTTGGTGTGGATCTATGCATGTTCATATGGTTGTATGCCTGTGCATAAGAATGCATGTTTATTATGTGCCATCTTCTTTTTCTTTCTGTCTTAATTTTTGAGACAGGACATCTCATTGAGCTTGGAGCTCATCAATTCAGCTAATATCACTGGCCAATTACTTCAGGTTAATCTGTCTGTTTGCCAAGAGTTGGAGCTACAGACTCATGCCACCACACTCAGCGTTTTACATTTGTACTAGGGATCTAAACTTGTCCTTACACTTTAGGGGTGAGCACTTCAGCAATTGAGCTATCTTCCTAGCTCCCCCACTCTTTGTTGTTCTTTTAATGAGTTAATTGAATAATTAGTTAAAATATTAAATCATCACTTAAGACTTGCCAAGTTTTCTTTGGGTTATTCTAACAGATATAGGGCTACTTGCACTGATGACAATGACTTGTTCTCTACAGTCCATAAAACAATTACTTATTCTATTATTTTCATTACCTTTGTCATTGTGGCTAAACAAAATGCCATCCAAAAACACTTTTAAGCTGTTTCCTACAGGTTTCTTGAGATAGGCTTTATTTTTTATTCATGTATAAGTCTGCGTACTATTATATACAGAAAGATATGGGATGGACTTATGCTGAAACTATGAATATGTCTACAATTTAGTTATTCTTCTGGTTAAAAGTATAGAACACAAAACATCTGGCCCAGGAAAGGAAGTCGTACATTGTGTTAACTAACTGAGAAGCATAGGTTAATCTTTCTAGGGCTCTTCTTCAAGCCTGAAAATTGAGGAGGTGGTAATACCTGCTCCTTATCTTTTATCATTCTGGTTTCAATCACTACAGATAAAGAGATGCCATAAAAATAGTTTATTTTGTTTTTCTAGTTATAATCAAACCAATAAATACCTGTCACTCAAAAGATTTTTAAATATTTGAGAGAATTTCATATTGACTGTCAATCACATTACTCTGCGCGAAAGTGACCTCAGTTATTCATTCTCTGACTGTTCCATTTAAAATAAGAACAATTTCCCCATAATACTTAAAATAATATGACCTTATAGTATAAATTATTAGTTTATGTATTACCATTTCCAGAATGGTATTTCCAGAAAGATATTATTTTGTTGGTATATTTGTTGGTATTTGGTGAATGCCCAATATCCAATCAGCTAGTGAACTAAGTTAGATGTTGGTACAAGAGTTTTGCATTAAATATTTCGTGGTCGGAAAGGGAAATAAAGGATGTTTGTCACCAAAGCCTCATGAAAGAAGAAAGAAGGCATCTTGAACAGAGGTCTTGGAACCTTAACAGAAACATATGCTGAAAGCTTTTTTGGCTGGTTTTGTACCTCGTTCTCTGAAGTTATGAAGAACCTAAGAGGGATATGCATGGTACCCCAGAGAATAGGAATGAGACAAGATCTTCTGAACAGATTGGGAACACGACGAGGGGTGGGATTCTCATCAGTCTTCTAAGTGAACTGGATGAAAGATGCTAAGAGTATTAGGCAAAGTGTACTGTTTATAATGTTCTGCTTTGTGTTTATCTTATGATGCATTAAAATTTCCAAATAGTTATTCAAATTTCTCATGCTTAACTAATAACTAAAACAAGAAATTAGATATCATGGCACACACCTGTAATTCCAGGTAGTTGAGAGGCTGAGGCAGAAAGATCTGAAATTTGAGGACAGCCTGGCCTACAAAGGGAGTGCAAGTCCACCTCTATCAGTTTAGTAACACCTTGCCTCAAATTGATAATGAAAAAAAATGACTGAATAAATAGCTCATCAATAGAGCGCCTGTTCAGTATTTGTAAAACCTAGGCTCAATCCTTAGCACTACAAACAAACAGATAAATAAATAGATAATAGATAGAAAGACAGAAAGAAAGAAAGAAAGAAAGAAAGAAAGAAAGAAAGAAAGAAAGAAAGAAAGAAAGGAAGGAAGGAAGGAAGGAAAGAAGGAAGGAAGGGAAGGTAGATAGATAACATAAGATAACATGACTTATAATCAGATGCCATCAACGTTCTCTGTGTTATATTGTGACTTCAAGTTGTTCCTTTTCACATGTCTTCTTTATGTTGTACTTCCTGCATTTCTTTTAAAAACTCACTGTAGAGCCTAAGAAATGGCTCAAAGAATGAGAGTACTTGTTGCTTATTCTTTTTAAGTTAAGCTTTCTTTCTATGTATTCTTTGTCTTCCATATCGTGCATCTAGATCCCATTCATTTCCCCTTCCCTTTGTATCTGCTCTTGCAACCTCCTCCCAAAATAAAATAAAACTAAATTAAAGAGAAAAGAAGGGGGAAATCTCATCATGGAAGCTAGGGATTGACACAGTGAGTCACGCAGGAAACCCGTTCATCCATGTATCTTTACTTGCAAGTACTCATTGCCAAGAGTCAGTGATCTGATTCGAGGCCTCTGGTTTCTGCTATGCTGTCAATGCTGGGCTCTCACTGGGACTCCTCTTGCATAACCCGCTATTTGCCTCTGTCATGAGATTCTGAAGCTTTGGATTTGCTGCATAATTGGCCCCTTCGCGTGCTCCAGCAAATCATAGATGGGCTGAATGTTGGGGTTGGCCAACTCATAACCCTGGTTCTGAGCCTGGGCTGTCACAGTGTTGGTCAGCTCCCCAGTTCTCCTCTGGCCTCACCACCTGGGTGATCTCTCCAGCATTGCCCTGGCTAGTTCAACCCTTGCAGAGATGAGCAATGAGTAGAGGCAGTTAAATAAACACCCTCAGTGTCTGTCAACTTTACTGTGTTGCCCAGGCTAGGTGCACAGGCTACTCTCCTGAGTGCTGCACCTGGTGACAGATAGCAGTTCAGACACAGACATGACCATGGTCCTGGGTGACAATTAAGTCACCCACTTTAGCCCACTCCTCACCACTTTCACCTATTCAGTTATGCCTTTTTCCATAGGAAATGAATCTCTATCCCTTTCCCTCCCTGTCTCTCTTTCTCTCCCTCTAACTTTTTTTCTCCCTTCCTCCCCGCTCCCTCGTGAAAGGGGAAATGTGAGGTAGGGTATATTGTGTATATTGCTGAACTGTCAACTTGGGTTTTCTGTATGATCTAACCTTGACTCTAAATTTGCAGCACTATCCTTTTGTACGAATGACATGGAATAACACATGTGTTTATTTACTGATTAGTCCGATTTTTAAAGATACTATATCTTTGCAGTATGTTTGGGGATTGAGTCCTAGGGACTACTGAGGACACACAGCCTGCCTGAACATTGGATCCAGGATAGACCATGTCTTAAAATGAAGTGATTATTCCTAAGTCACTTTCACCTTGGATGAATGACTTCTACTATGGGCTGGACTCCTTCAGTCATCAACAAGGTAACCACATACCATGTAAATTATACACAAACTCAAGTTTTGTCTTCACTAGTAAATATATCTTACTTTGGAAAACATTTGAAATCAATAGATGCTTTTACTAGAGTAAGGAAGCTAAACACAGTGTGTTTATGGGGCTCTCAGTAAAAATCTCTGGCTTGCACACACTAAGGTCTGCACAAGCCTGCTATGTGCACAGTCTTAATGCTTGGCTCCTGGATTCTACACTATGAGGTTAGTGATGATTCATACCAAGTCTTCTTCTGGCTGAAGTTGCTCTATGCTTGTCTAATGTGTTTAACTCTGTTGGCCTGAAATAAAATAAATTAATTCATGGACTTATTTACAAAATGGTATACTTTGTACCTTGGCTTTCATAGCTGTTATATATGAATAGGCTTTTGATTCAGAACTGAAAACACTTTCCAAAGTTCACTCCTTTGCCTCAGAACCAATGCTGTGCTGCTCTTGGAAGCAAGGGCTGAAATACACACAGGTTTAAAATTCATTACTGTGTTTTCTCCAAATGTATAAGTAAATTTATCTTAATTTCCAGATATGCTGCGTTTAAGACATGCATTACTGCCATGATTACTAACGAAAAAGTACTTAAAGAATGTAAAAAATATACCTCAATAATAAAGGTTCAGAAGTTTTAGTAACATTACTTGACCAAATATACCAATTATCATATAGGTGTTATTCCGGCTATATACAGTTGATGCAGAGATTAACTTTTGTTTCATCTTCTTCTTATAATTTAGATGCCTTCACAAGATCTTTACAGGATCAAGCCAGTCAAAGGGTGGCTCAGAAGTTCCTACTCTTAACCTAAGCAGTATTGATAATTAACATTTTTTTTGGTAAAGGTAAATCAAGTCAGGATTTGGCTCCTGGTAGATGGACCATTCTTCAAAGGTGGCTCCACACCTAGGAGTATTTGAGCAATACAAGTTGGAGGTGGTGAGTTATTTTTATAAATATGAGGATACAAATTTGGGAAGGAGTAAGAAGGTTGGGGGAATAGACCTGTGAAGACCTAGCAGGAATAGTGGGAGAAGAATATTGTCTTATTGCCTTGTATGAAATTCTCAAAGATTGAACAAAGTATTACATTAAAATAATATCTTCCCAACTTTTCTCTCAATAAGTAATTTTTAATTATATGACCAGGAATGCTACATGATATGAACGAAGAAATATTTGAGGTAGTAAACATTGTTGCTTTCATTGTTCATACTTTCAAGTTATGGTAACAGACAATAAAAAAGAAGTAATTATAAGTTATCATGTATTATTAAGAAAATAAGACAGGTAAAAATGAAATAAACCCATTTTTAAAATTTTCATGGTAAGTGTCATTATTTTTCCAGTTCCTTCTGGATAATTACTTGTAAGTAACAAGGAGGATCAGAAATAGACATGCTAAGGCCATTCTATAGAACTATTCAGGGGATATTACGTAGTAAAGGGAAATGAATTGTCCAAACCAAAAAGTAAAAGCCAATAGAAATTTAGAAGAAGGATGCTTAGAGTTGTAGCAGCCCATAAAATACCAACCAACAAACAAACATAAATACCACATAGCCTTAATGAGATAGAACAGTCTTCAGACTAAATACCTATGGCAACAATTGTGCCTGGGCAGATGAGGGAAGCTTTAATTTATGTGATTTAATTTCGAGAATAAAAAGATGGGCAGAAATAAGTGAACCATCATATAGAAAACAGATATTGTGCATCTTTCCAAGGATATGCTCTTCAAATAGTTGTGTGCTGCCTGTCAGTTTTTTGCTTCAATAGTTTTGGAGAAGAAAAGGTAATAAAATTCTCACACACGCCAAGCTAGTTCATGAAAATATTTCCCATAAGCCTGGAATAAAACACTGGCTTATTCTTTGGAAAACTTTCTTCAAAAATTAAGCTTTTATGCAAACACTAGATATCAATGTGGAGCCAAATGGAACCAACTACAGTATCAAGTAACTCTAAGTTGCCTAAGAAAATCCAAACCACATATTCTAATGCCTGGAAAAAAACACAAAAGGAGGGATGTATATCCAAAAGGCCAAGAAGTTTAAATAGAAACCTAAAACACACCAAAATATGTGTTGCTGAAAAAAAAGCATAAAATGAATTATTTTAAGAAAGTAACCAATAAGTTAAATGAGAAAAAATAGTAAGACCATTATGCTGAAAACAATATATATCAGCAATTCCATTAAAAGTTGGAATAACAAAACAAAGGCAAAACAAGAGTCCATCGAAATTAGGAAATGCTTTTCTAACTAACAGATCAAATAAAATGTTAGAAAACAATTAAAAAACAGTTTCCATTTGAATCAAAAACAATGCATGTCCAAGCACATTACAGGAAAAGTTCTTCATAGAGGTAAAATAGTAAAATGAAAATTTAATCTGAAGACAAGATAAATTAAATTAACCACAATTTAAGATTCACTGTAAAGCACCTAAGTATAAGACAGGAAAATCAGAGCTGGAGAGGTGGTTCCATGGTTAAGAAGAACTTTGGCTACTCTACCAGCACTCCTGAGTTCAATTGCTAGCAACCCCATGGTGGCTCACAACCATCAATACTGGAATCTGATACCCTCTTCTGTCATGAAGGTGTCCATGCCAATAGAGCATTCATAAATAAATAAATATTTCAAAAGGAAAGGAAAATAAGCCAAAAATGAAAAAATAATGAAGCTGTAAAATAAATTAAAATGATATAATATAATATAAAAGACAATCCAGTATTTGAAAAAGACAGTCAAGGAAGATTGCTCAGCAGCTAATGCCACTCACTGTCAAACCTGCCTACTAGAGCTAGATGACTGGAGCTGACATGGTGGAAGGTGAAAGCTGACTCCTGCAGCTTTTTCTCACCTCTGCTTGCAAGAACACAAACCACACTTACACACGCACACACATACACGCACGCACACACACACACACACACACACAACACAACCCCCTTAATAAATAAAAAGAAAAGTTAAGTAATTAATTAAAGTGGTAAACAGTTCTTAAAGAACTTACAAAGTAGGAAACCTTTGTAAGTGGCCAACTAATAAAAATATTAACAGTTCCAATGGATATGTAAAAACAAAAATATAATGTTTTGGAGGAATTTTTGTAAATTAATTTTGTTCATATCATCTGTCACTCATCGAATAAATAATCATGGGCTGTTATATTTCTACAAAAATATTTTAAATATTATAATAGATAGTATTTACTGAATGATGATGATATTGGGTCAAAACTTTTCCAAATTTTTTATTAATGTGATAGTTCATCTGTGCTGTCAACTTGATAGAATTGAATGACACCTTATTCATGGAAGAAAGAGCAAAAGACCACAAAAATGTAATGTGATTTGTCAAGGACATAGAAAAAGAGAAAATACAAAAATAAAGACAGCATATTGAAGACATGGTGCATGCAACAAAAATCGGACGCTGTAATCAAATGAGGTAGCAGACAGGAGTCAAAGATATGAGAATTACTGTACCGCAATGCTTCATGAAATGATGCTGTGAAATGACGATGAAACAAGAAAATTCGAGGAGTTAGGCAATTTCTGTTACCTATAAAAACAAATCTTTCTAACAAGCTGCAAAAACTAAAATAAAAATATATCTATCTTTTTCTATTTAGAATTTGGAAGTGACTGAGCAATGAAGACAATATTTGCAATGATAAATTGAAACTTATTTTACTGTCATTGACTTACATCTGACTGTTCAGACTTTTCATAGAGTAGACACCGCTTCACTTCCAGCCAGGGAATGTATTCTCTGTATCTGGGGTGTGGGGATGGTTGTGGAATTTGCATAATATGTTTACTTAGATATGAGGGCATTACTATACCAAAACCTTCATGAGTTTGTTAAATTACGTACACAGGATGAAAGAGATCAAAATAAAGTTTAAAGTTAATTAACACAGATGTCTCTAGTGACACTTGGTGATAACCTGGTAACAGGCAGCTGCGGATATGTTAGGATCAAGAGCCAAAGTGGAGTTCAGGAAATCGTTACACTTTAGATATAAAACCAAATAAAAAGAAAGTCATTATGAATTAAATCCTAAAGAAAAGAGTAGCTAGAATCTGAACATGGTGATCTATAAACATTATTACACAATGTGGTGGCTATGTATATATTTATCTTACATTTCATATTTTGAAAGTTTTTAATTAAATTTTGTTTCAAATTTTCAAAAATGTTTTTCTGTGTTTCCAACTTTAAACATGATTCTGAATAAAAGTATGTGCTAGACATAATAACTGGCATTGCAAGTTATTTTCTTATGTTATAAAATGAAGATATTTACAAGATGTATTCAAGATCATGATTTACTTGAAAAATGAGTTATCATACACATCACCTTTGAAAATAGCGGGACAGTAGAGGCAGTCAGTGACATAATGTCAATAAGTATATACAGGATTTGTTTTGCATTTCTCATTGTGGAAGGGCTGATATGTGAAGCTGACACAAGAATTTCCAAGTCTTATATTTCAGAAGTCAAATGGAAGAAATGCTACCACCGCTGAGTTTGAAGGCTTTTGAAAGGGCCAAAGTTAAAAGAAACATGGGTAATGTTTGTAGCAACAGTTTCATATTTTGGCTGACAGTGTTCATTGAAGGTGAACATTATGAGGAATCTCATACCAAAACTGGAAAGTGGGATGGGTTTTTATGAAATCCAGGAAAGGACTGTGTTTGCACAAGTGTTTGTAATAGATATATCCATCTGCCATGTCTCTTCCAGAGAGGAATGTATGAAGAATTCAACCTGAGGAAATAGAATTTCCTTTTAAATTTATTAGGAAACCTCTAGGATTCCTAAATATTAAGTTTAGAAATCTCATTTCAAAGATGAGCCTGCCTAAGATTTAGAGATATAAAGGAAAAATATTTCATTTGGGAGATTTTTATTTTCTGGATAAAGCATTACTTTTCATGTGGTTTGGTAATCAATCATGCATGCTTAGTCATACTGTAAATACTTGTGGGCACAAAGTAAATTTTATGAGTTAGCAATGTATTTTGTAATACAAATAAATTATTGAGTATCTTGCTGTTCCTCATTGATTTTGTATGTATTATTCTTCTGCTTTACTGTGGCAATTATGATGCTCCAGGTATTGACACATTTCATTAACTGATTTTACTCAAAGTTAGCATATATATATATATATATATATATATATATATATTCAAAGTCAGTCCTAAGTCAATAGAGGTTAACAGAACAAAAACAACATTTTAAGTAATACTTAATCTACCACTCAATAATATTTATACCTTTGGGATCATTTCATTTTATGCAAGCAATTATAGTAAGTTATAGCAATTAAGTAACTAAGCCTTAACTATTGTAAGTTTCACTTCATCATTGTCTCACACACCACACTTTTATGAATTCTTTGAGAATTTCACAATGTATTTTCATCCTACTCATGTCCTGTCCATCCCAACTCTTCCTATTTCCACCCATCCTCCTTATTCACCCAACTTTGTGTCTACCTTTTCCTTCTTTCTTTGTGAAGCCCAACAAGCATAGTTTGTACTGCCCATATGTTTGCGGGTGTGTGGCCTTTCACTAAAGAATGATCTATCTACTGAAAGTCACACACCTAAAGAAAACTGACTCTTTTTACTCCCATCATCTATCCATTTCCAATAGTACTTTAACTAGGGTGGGATTTTGTATTCTCCTACACTATCCATGCTGGGGGTTTCGTCTGGTTTTAGCATTTGCAGATCTTGTGTGTGCTGTCTCAATCATTGTGAGTTCAAACATGCAACTCTCCAGCTGTGTCTGGAAAATAATGTTTTCTTGTAGTCATCTATCTCCTCTGACTCTTACAATCTTTATTCTACAATATTCCCTGGGCCTCATGGGAGTTGGTGTGATATAGATGTCTCATCTAAGAATCAGCACTAGTAAGTCTCTTATGCTTACATCTTGATCAATTATAAGTCTCTATGTTATTTGCCATATACTGCAAAAAGAAGCTTCTCTGATTAGGGTTGACAGACACACTACTCTATAGGTATAATGATAAGACACTATGAGTTGGTTTAGTACAGTGACTATTTAGAAAAGTAGTGGTAGTGGTTTTTCCAATAAAGACTATGGCCACATGTACTTGGGTCCAATATGGGTTTCATTATGTGGAGTCAATCTAAAACTCAGAAAGTGGTTTGATACTCCCTGACATTTCTGCCACTATTGTAATAAAATTCCAATACAAAATACACTGTTGTATCAATAAATATTACTTTCCAGTCTAGTCATAATTGCTGCTCACAGGATTCACATAATTTTGCCTCAAGGCACAGGGTGTATTGTACCTTATAACACCATGAAGGCTAGCCAATAGATATAAGCTTCCAAGTAGATATCAACTTGATTTTTATGATCTGTGACATAATCATGTGGTACCTTCAGCAACAGGAGATTACTATCAAGTTCTGAAGGTAGCCAAGAAAAATGGCAGTAGCTGATGATATTTGGCAAATTGATGGGACCCTATTGGTCTACACCTTCAAAAGTCACTCAATTCTGGAGCTGTGTTTTTTAATATTCTAGCCTGTGGTATCTAATAGGAACACTGTAACCCCACTATAAGACAACTATAAAGTGTGTGAATGTGTATGTATATATGTATATAGGTATGTGTATTATATATGCACATACTTAAGAAACTTTTTCATTATATTTTTATTATTTACAATTAAATTTAAGTATGTTTTAATCATATTATATAGTCAGGGCCATTCAGATACTTTTCCCTCTTTACCCATCCAACTTTAAGTTCTTTCTCAAAAATAGAAAGTAATACAACAACAAAACCCCCAAACCAAGGAAAACAACATAAACCAGCACCAAAAAAGGAAAAACAAGCCAAAACAAATTAAAAAACCACTAGTGTAAGATTTCATATGGTTTTTGAAAACTCAACAAATAAACTGTGATGGTAGATTCATATTAGTTTTCAACCTGCTTAAATATTAAGCATTATCAAATATGTACATAGCACCATAAATATAAAATGACAGTATATTACTCTATCATCCTATTAAGAGATACGATATTCCACTTTTGCTAGAAATTGAGAAAAGACCATGATGAATTTATGATCACTAAATACTAGCTTTTTTCATTTGCAGTATTAGATATTTAACTGGAGGTGACAATTATGTTAAAAGAATATCATCAGAGCTTCTATAACAGTATTATCCTCTACAGCTGTTTGTTTTCAACACGGTTTTACTCATAAGAGCCCATTTTTAAAGTGCAACTGAAAGCTGCATCTGAAGAAATTGTAACTGACAAGCTGTAAGATGTCCCATACAAAATATCATGGGCCAAAGTAAAGCTACTCTCATAATCTCTATTTGGAGCTGTAAAATATAGTTGATTTCTTTTGTTTTTATGGAAACCCAGTGATACTTTGCACAATTTTATTGAAGCAGAATAACCTAACTATGAATAACTTGGTAGATATTGTTCAGCAAAGTCTGGTACAGTCCTTCCTTCCAATCCATAGGCGTGAACACTGGTGCAAAGATGGGCCACCAAGTTTCACATCAGTTAAAGTCAGGAATTGCTCGCAGTTATTATCTTGGGTCTACTGCAGCATTTATTCTTTTCCACCAAGATCTCTAAGGTGAGATATAACAGGGAGAGAGAAAGAGAGGGCAGGGAGGAAGTAGGAAGAGGGGAAAAGAAAGGAGGGGGAACACACAGTTCTCATTGTCCCCACTTCAGACTTTGCTCAAGATGAATGAGACTGGAACATTTCACTCAGCCTTCAAAATCCATGTCATATTTATCCCTGGTGTACAAATAGACTTTGAGTTCCCATGCCACAGTGTGGGAGGCTCTCTCAGCCAGGACTCTTGGCAGAGGGCCTAGGCCCTGCCCTGGATGAAATGACAGTCATTGGAGATCCACCATGGAGTGCCCTACTCTTCTTGGGGATTAGACTGGAGATTGGGTGAGGGACTGGGGGGATCTGGTGGGGAGGGAGGGGGAGAGAGAGGGAGCTGGGATTGACATGGGAAACAAGATTGTTTCTAACCTAAATTTTAAAAAAAGACTGTATGAAATGCCTTTTTTTGGGACTTCAGAACTAGGAGGTAATCGAGGATGGGCTAAGCCGACAGCTTTCTCGATGGTATTATATTCTGCCAGCATGACAATTCTTTGCTAGATTGCTTAATAAGAGACCACATTTTTATTGCTCTTTCTAACTTTTGTGTCTCCTATTCCTATTCCTAACTCTTGGGAAATTTCAGTGTGGGATGTAATGATCAAATGAACACCGAAATGATTGGATGAAAGAATGCATTATAGTCAATGGCTGGCACAGAACTAACTCAATGGCCTCTTTCTAGGTTCTACCAAATGCTTTGTCAGGACATTTAGTTTTAAACCTCAGAGGTCTTTTGTATATGTGACTTTGTTGCCAATTTTGTGCTTTTGTGGGGTCTGTGTGTATAAACACGAGTGTCTCTGTGACAGTCTGTGTTACTCCTGCTTTTTCTTTGTTCTTTTTCTTATTTGTTTGTTTCTTTGTTTTCTCTTTTATTGTGTCTGTTTTATTTTATCTTAGTGTCACTTTTAGATACCTGTTTCTAATGAGAAAGAAAAGATTGTTGTAGATGTGGGTGTGTGTAAAGGACCAAGGGGATCAAAATATACTGTATAAAAATATATTTCCAATCAAGAAATAAAATGTATTTTTATTAAGAAATAAAAATGCATTGCAAATTGGAAGAGAAATCAGCAAAATAAAGAAATCTTTGGTTAGAGAAGACAAATGTGGACATTTTGAGTTTTTGGTACAAAAATAGCAATTGGATTCAGGTTATTAGAGATGTCAGGATTCAGACCTGTTACTACAGGTTGCAGATGTGATTAGTATCAATGAGAGATAATTAACTATGCAAAAGTAAAATCCCTCAGCAACCTCTTAAAATATGTGTTTGTTTTGGTCACATGCCTGCTGACCTCAAACTGTCTAGGGCTTTCCTCCTCAAAATTATGCATTTCAACCTGAAAAAGAGATTTGACTATATAAAACTCAAACATCTGCGGAAAAACGATTTACTGTGTCACTGATGTGTGATTGCTTAACCAGGTTGCCCCAGCTCCTTTTTTTCATAAGTTAACTTCCTACTGTTTAAAATGGAGATTTCTTTCTCCATAACCTCTTTATCTTCTGCTTCCACGATTAACATCTGGCATCAATTGTAGAATAGTTTGGGAAGCAATTTTAATCATGAGGGCTATGGGAGGATCTGGTTTGTTTGCGACTGAATTTTTATTACTTACACATGGTGCCCTTTCCCATTTTCTCTCTCTACAAAACTCAAAATTAAAGCAGTAACAAAACTTCTTGCCAGATTCTGAGAAAATATTGCTGGTTCTGCATGGACCATCATGAAGATCTGTGAGCTTTTTTCCAGTGACTTTCATAGACACTATACTTTCTCCTGTGGAGAAGTTTCGTTTAGTCTTGCTTATTATTCACTATGCACATGTTTTTCTGACCTTGTTTTCTCCTTCAGGAAACATGTTACTGTGCCATAAGATATCTTTTTTGGTTCAGATAAGAAAGGAGAGAGTAAATATTTTTCCTTTTTTATTGATTTATTTTTTTACATTCCAATCCCAGGTCCCCTCTCTCTTTACCTCCCACCCCCCCCCCGTCCCCTCTCCTCCCATCTGCTCCACAGAGAGGGTAAGGCCTCCCACAGGAAGTCTTCTAAGTCTGTTTGTCATCTTGTTGAGGCAGGACCAAGGCACCTCTCCACCCCAACACCCCTGTGTCTAGTCTGGGTATGGTATCTCTCCATATAGAATGGGCTCAACTATGTCAGTTTGTGCATTAGTGTTAGATCTTGGATCCACTGCCAGTGGCCTCATATATTGTCCCAGTCACACCATTGTCACCTATATTAAGGGAGTCTAGTTTGGTCTTATGCAGATTCCCTATTGGTCAGACCTGAATCAATGATCTCTCACTAGCTCAGGTTAGCTGATTTTATGGTTTTCCACATCATTATCTTGACTTCTGTGTTCATATTTTTGTTCCTCCCTCACTTTGGTTGTACTCTAGGATCTTGGCCCAATGGTTAGTTGTGGATTTCTGCATCTACTTCCATCTTTCTAGAAGAGGGTTCTAGTCTCCCTGGGGTTACGGAAGGAGACAGTACATTTTGTAACACACACACACACACACACACACACAAAACACATATAATTAAGCACTGCTAGAGTTCAGAAATGGAACACTAGATACTTTTGATGGTTAAAATTTGTTCTTTTTCAGATGGAAAACCTCATGGTGAAGGCAAAAACTGTTCCCCTTTGCTTTTATCTCTTAACAAGATCAGGACTGGATAAAATCTACAGATGCAACTCTGCTCTCTGTTTGCAGTTCTGTGAATAAGCACTGATAATAAAGCATGATGTCTTACATATGTCAGGCAACCAATCTGATATTGACCTACATCCTAAGCTCTTAGATCTTTTTTTATTGTTGCAAATATCACTCCAAACCACCATTATGTTAGATTCCTACTCTACCACTGAGTGGTCTCCACAGCTCAGTAATATGTTAACATGGTTATTTTTGAAACTTTATAAAAAATTTTAGTTTCTTGGGATCCAGGCACATCCAGTTATCCATTTTATAGAGAATAAAATTTTATCAGTCAAAGTGGAAAGAGTCCTGCATATAAAAGTAAAACCTGTCATCAACTAACACTGAATATTTTCATGAGTTGAGCCCAGGAGTGGTTTCATCCCCATCTTTCTGCTCCTGTAACTGTTCATGATACTTTCCTTTGTTGACTTCCCTGCCTGACTTCCTTAATTCCTTTCTAGTGTAATTTCTAAGAAACATTCACTCCCAAATGCTTGTCTCAAAATCTTTTGTGTTGATAGTTGAAATAGCATTAAGGGAAGAACTGGATAATACCTAGCCTTATCCAGTCTTTTGGGATGAAGTTAGTTATAGGGAGCAATCTATTTCTGCTTTAGAATATAATTTATCATGTTCTTTAAATCAACAAAATCTAAATCTAGATATTGCCTGAAATTACATATTAATCAGCCGTGTCCTAACAACTAACCTTTATCATCTAACTTGCCCCCAACCACTGGGGTTGAGACCATGTTGCTCATGATTGGATTAAGATAGAAATAGGAAATGTGTTGAACTTTTTCCCTTGGTTATTCTCCAGCCCCCTTTCTCTGCATTTCAGACTAGAAATAATATATCTGCTGTTTGAATTATCATAATTCCTTCAGATTGAACATGGGATTAAAACTGGTCATTAATGATTGTATTCATTGGTCACTAAGTGATCTTCAGACGCCCTATGATGCACTCTCTGTGATTAAAAATTGATGCCATTGTCCTCTCTTTGTATAATTTGTCTGCTTGATCTTTTCAATTCTTTGCTATACCTGACATGCTGGTTATATTTGTAGATAGATATTTCCTATCCTTCAACACTTCCATAGAAAAATTATATAGCCCATAAATGCTTGTTTAAGCATTGGAAGTAAAGGCTGACTTTTCACATAGAAAAAGAGGCTCTCTGTTTCTGAATCTTTATTGCTTTCCAAGAATATTTCTAACGTCACTATCATCACCCTAAATAAAAGGGCAGAGTAAAGTACAAACTCCAAAACCATTATGCTTTTGTTTGTCAAAATGTTTTATGTTCTGGGATTTATGTAACTTTTGATAGATGATACTATGTAATATATTCCATCTGGAATCAAAATTCTTGTCATTTAATAAGGCAGATGAAGAAAGAACATTTGGATATCTTTACAGTATTATTGTGGAATAAGCACTCTTCAGATTGTAACAAATGATACTTAGAAAAATTGCCAACTTTCCTTTGCATGCATGAAATATGAGAAAATAAATGTAAAGCTATTTTTCTTGTGAATCTTTCCTTTGGGTTTGCAAATAAAGAGATGACATAACTCTTTCCAGATCTGTACTGCTTTTATGATTCCATGTGTGTATTTGTGTGTGTGTGTGTGTGTGTGTGTGTGTGTGTGTGTGTGTGTCTGGGTTGTGTGTCTGGGTGCGTGCATGCATGCACGCTGTATGTTTGTAGAGGGGAATATGCTAAATGGGACAACATTTGAGAATGTTCATCTTCATTTACCACCCTGTGTAATTTAAATTTAGCAAAATTGTGACATAGTTTTGGCATGGACTCACAGAACTAATTATGTAGCTTTCAATTCAAAACTGATTGGCATATATTTACATGGCATTTGTGAAGGTCATTTTAAATGTGTATGAGCTTACTATATTTTGTGAGCATTCTTATTTCATAACTTCATTTCAGAGCAGCTGAATATTAATTCATTGCCTTCAGGGTCCTTAGTCACAGCTGCTTTTTACAGATTCAGAGCTTTGATGTGGCAGTACTCATTTTTTTCTGCTGAGATCTTTCAGAAAACATTTGGAATTGTTCTTTGGAACCAAATGATTCTGTCAAATAACTTAGAAGTTGTTGAACTATCTTCATTGTTTAGTTTTGCTGAGAATTGACATGATCACTCATTCTTTGTAAAGTTCATTTGCTGAGAGGT